>NC_135315.1:93123313-94323313 GCF_048772815.1 Callospermophilus lateralis | reverse complement strand
GTGGTAGAGTCAGTCACACTGTGATATCAAATAAGTATTTCATGTGTGCAAAGATAAAGCTGCAAAGTAGGCAGAATAAACAGCATATGTTCACCTTAGATAACCAGGACATTTTACTCTGGGTAAATTTGCTCTGCTTTTAAGAATTCAAGGCAGTATTGTCTGTTTAGACAGATTCTGCATTTGGTCTGCTTCAGGCCTATCTTAACCCTGCTATTAACTGGCCTAGGTCCAGGCAATTAGAATTACAGAATCAAGCAAATTAAGAAGGTGAATTAAAAACCGGAAAGTCATTGGAAATTCCAAGGTCAGATTGAAATGACATTGAATTACCTTCTTTGGGGAATTACCCCTTCCTCTGTGTGTCCCCACCAGCAGTGAAAATCTAGATTTGATTGCTAACTCCTTGCATCTTCAGATTGGGGGGCAAAAAAAGTAAGAATGTAATTTGCCAAAGACCAGAATAAAAGATGGAGGACTGAAGTCGAAACAGAGTGAATCCCAACATGACAGTGCAGAGCTAGGAGTCAGAGGCAATGGAATCCCACCCTATTTTGACAGGAAGAACCCAGGCACAGAGCAGTACATGTGACTTGTTTAAGGTCATTACCACGGGGCTCCCCTTCAATGCTCAATTACTAATGATGGTAGATAACATTGAACTCTTGCCTGCATCAAGTTCTCCTTCAAACTCTTCCAATGTTTTGATCATATCGCTGGGGACACTGAGTTTGCTTTTCGTCATTCTCCAATGAGAACAACTTGTAGGAGGAAGAGTTCATATTGGTTCATAGTCTCAGAGGTTCGGTCCATGGCCGGGCAACTCCATCGTTCTGGGTCCAAGGTGAGTAGGAGCATCTGGCAGAAGGGCATGGTGGCAGACTACTGCTCTATTCATGGTGGCCACAAAGCAGATAGATCAGGGGCAAAGGGCTGAAGGGGAGATGCACCATTCCAGGGCAAACCCACAGTGACCCATCTCCTATAGTTACCACCCAGGAAGGGCGTTCCCATTAGGCTGGACTCATTAGGTCGATTGCTCTTGCAGTCCAATTGTGTCACCTCTGAATGTTCTTGCATTAACCCAATGCAAGGGGGGGACACCTCATCTCCAACACTAACGTCCAGGGTGAGTTAAACCAGTTTCCACTCTAACCTTACTGACTTCCAGACGATCTTTCTAGCTGAGATAATAGCTGTAGTCATTCTGGCTCATTCTTAATTCAAGAAAGACAACAAGAGCAATGTACAAAGCATGCTAGATTTTATCCTCAAGTCCCTTTCTGTATGTTATTACTCATGGCAGAAAAATAACCCAACGCTAGGCATCCCTCAAGAAGGTGCACTCTGGTGTAGTGATTCTAGAAATTTATCAAACCCTGACTATTTCAGTTGACTCTCTGATTTATATATTTAGGATGGAAATATAACATTTCTGGGTATCCATGTAAGATTTTGCAATATTTATATTAGTCAAGGTCAGCTTTTTCCAAATATGCTCTGTGATTCATTCTTTCGAGATGTTCTGGGAGGAAAAAAAAAAAGAAGTCTGTGACCAAATATTTTTGGGAAAAGAAAACCTATATCATCTTGATGATGCTCATTATCATGTGGAAGTTCAGAACATACCCATAATAAAGAAACACGATGCTTTGTTTAACCCAGCTTTTTTGCAAATTTAGATAAACAAAGATACCACACCCCTACGACCACTACCACCTTTAAAAAAAAAAAACTTGTGTTGATATTCCAGTGAAATAGATGTGGGGAGAGATGTCATTGTACCTTGAATTCCTTAAAATATATATATACTTATCAAGTAGGCTGGATTGTTATGGTAGATAGTGGCTTATAAAAATTAAAGACCCAATTCCCAAGACTTTATGGATCTCCAAGCTGGTGAAAGAGATAAGTTTGAAAACCACAATTACAGTATAAGGTGGTGAGTTGTGGGATGCATAAGAATGTGGAGTCTACAGAGTTAGAAATGAAGATCACCTGATTGTTAAGAGTATCGTGGACAGCAGCCTTGGGTTTAATGCTCAGTTCTGAGGCTCAATATTGCTAAGTTTTAGTTCTGACCCGTGGAAAATTCATTGGAAGAGAGAGGAGGGAAAAACTTTGGGCCAGGAGGTCATTCAGGCATGTAGACCAATCTTCAGGGAGTGACTTGCAGGATCACAGTTTTTGGACGTTGACCTAAATGGGAAAAGAAAAAGGCATAACGTTGTGAGGGGGACTTTTATGACCTAGACCCAGAAGATCATTTTCACTCATGGTCCAATGACTGGAGTTTACTCATGTGGCTCCACCTACCTGCAAGAGAGGTTGGGAAATGTGGTCTAACCTTAGATCCATCAAGGAGAGGGAGAGGATTGGAAAAGCATCTGACTAGTCTCTGCTTCCAGAGACAATGTGAATTTAGACAACAAAAGGTGGATACAATCCAGTTTGTGGGAATACCCCATCCAGTGACGTAAGGGGAGGGAGATCATAGCACTATAAACTACCTACAAAAACACCCTGATATGAGTAGAGAGGCCCCCTCTGGAAGCGTGGTTGGAGGTAGATTAGAGAAACGAAGAGCCAAGATCATGGGGCCATTTTGTATTCTGCTGAGGAGGTTGGATTTTGTTTTTCAATATAGTGAATTATTCAATCATCTAAAATAAATTAACCTAGAATCCAAAAAGTGAGTCATTAGTGTGGGATAGATATAAATGTTAGATATATCTCATAGATAAAATGAGAGGTAATGGATGACATGGATTAGTGATGGAGTCGAGACCCCTCAGTAGGCAGGTTATACATGGTTTGGGGATCCTAGAGGTGAAAGTGAGGGAGAAGAAGGAAGAACCAAGAAGATATCCTGAGGATGTCTGACTAGTTAGATCCTGGGCTGATTTTTTAAGAACACGAGATTTGGATGGGAATGATAATAAATAGGAGAACCACACGGGCTTATAACAAACCTGCAAACAGAATTTAAAGAACTGAGAGAAGAGTCTTTCCACGAAGAGCCCTGATTTGGTCACAAGGAGAATTAAGAAAAGAAAGAATTCTTAGAAAAAAAGGTAGGAAACAACCCAAATATCCATCGGTTGATAATGCATGAAGACATGGGGTACATCGATAAAATAATATTATTTAGCCATATGAAGGAATGAAAAACTCTGATACACGTGCGATATGGATGAACCTCAAAAACATACTGCAAAGTATTTTGGGAGAAAGAAAAAATATTCTAAAATTAATTTTGGTGATAATTGCATAACTGTGAAAATAGTGAAAACCATTGAAATTTGACTTCATTAGGTAAACTTCATGGTTTGGGAGTTATATCTCCATAGAGATGTCATTTAAGGAAAATAAAAGAGAGAAAGAAAGAAAGATGAGACCCCAGCAATGTCTTGAATCAAAAGAATACCAGATTTCCTCTAAGAACCTGTTGGAGGCAAAATTCTGTGATTTCTAAACCAGTCAGGAGCTTTTTTTGGGTGGGGAGAGGGAGCGGGTCCAGAATTATATTTAAATTTCTAGACAGAAATCACTTGTATTTTTCTCCTGTCATCAATGGTCACATTTGGGGGGTGGGTATTGAGGTCCTCAGCATTGACTTTTCCTTCTTTAAATGAAGTCTGGGTTTTCTGTGAATCCACATTGTGTTTTATGATAAGTAAATTGGCAAAGTTTTATTTCTAGTAATGTAACTTTTCCTATAAGATACCATATCAGAATCATCGTGGAAACTCTTCAGTGAGCTGCAAACACATTGCATCCCCGCATTCAAAGCTACACAGTCTTTAGTCCCATCCTCAGGCATGCCTGGGACCCAGAGTGAACTCCGGCCAAACGTCTCAGAGGAAAACATGTGTCATTTCACATTGAAATTCTCACCCAAGATATTCTCCAGGTTTTCTTGGACCTGGAGAAATATCAACAGTTATACATTATTTAGTAACAAGGCTTGCTTTGCAAAGGTCAAGTTCATACTTAGTATGCGATAACACTAACAGATTTGTTGTTTTAGAGAAATAGAATTTGATGAGTGAAACGAACTTTTCTCTGGAAGGGAAAAAAAAAGTCACCTTTCCTGGGCATTTGATTTGCAAGTGGGTTTGGCCTCATTCATATTTAATCACCTTTTTAATCTGTATGTCAGCTTTTATTGCAGTCTGCTCCGAGGGAGATTTCCTTTTGAAATACCAATAACACCCATTCTTCACTCTAACATCCAAACAAGCACCCTTTCAGGGGGCCGGCTCGTGGTATTTCATCTCTGAGGATATAATTATTTTGTGTTTATCCACAGTTCCTCAAGGGGCTGATGATGTAGGACACCTTTCTTAAAGACCTTGGTGATTTTAAGGAACGGATCTGATCTGTTGGTGTTGCAAATATCAATTCTTGCATCATTCTCGTGAGTTGCCTGTTTGTAACCAAGTCTCTGCGAGTTCTCCTTTTTATATTTTATCAGCATGGTAGTTGCATGTTTGAAACTATATCAACAGATCTTTTCAAGAGGTCTTCATACGCCACCACCATGCTGGTAGAAAGGTAGAATTTGTACAGAGCTTCATGTGCTTCAGTCATTTAGAGAAGAGGGTGTCTCTTCTGTTGATGTGTTCTGAACATTTAAATTTGTTTTCCGGCTCAGGATAATTCTGAATAGAGAACAGAATTATCCTCAACCCACTCTGAACTATCAACACAATCATAGAGAGCAATAAAACTACAAACAGGAACTCAGAGTCCATATTTCAAGAGATTGATGTGGAGAAATGGAGGCTGACACTGCGGCAGCAAGCCTGAGTCTTTTTCATCAAAGTTGGTAATTGTTAATACCTGATCGCTCAGGAGAATCTGGGTGAAAAAATTGCAAACCACAGTTTTTTTTTTTTTTCATTTCTAATAGAGGAAATCCATACGGTATGAGCTTTAAGTTAATTAGGTAACTGCTCTTGGTCCTCTCAGGAGAGAATTGTGAGGGTAGATGTATTGGGAGAAACTGAAGTACCTCTGGATCCATCCCACATTGATCTCCAGCTGCCATGTAAGAGAGGAAAAGGCATATGGCAGACACATGTTTTCCCACATTCTACAGAGAAGGCTTACCAAGATGGCCACTTACCAAGATGGCCACTTACCAAGATGGCCAGAGGCATCCACAGGATCTGCCTTATGAATGTCATTGTAGCATGGCCTTACCTTGATTTTTCAAATTTTCATCTGTTTTTAAAGAATAGTATTCCTCTGGAGGGGTATACTTTCAAGTTAGAATAGAACCTGTGATTAAGAAGGTCCAATCCCCTAGGTATGTATACAACTAATCAATAACCTGCATTGGGAACACACTCAAGCTAACAATAGAATAAATTTTCATGACCTTATTTTATAACTTTCCCTAGAAGAGGATTCACAATGAATCATCTTTTCCCCAGGCCAATTAATACTCTTCCTTTTTAGATTTCTCAGTTCCATTTACCAACCCTTCTTTTTGGTGTTAGAGGAACTCGTTTCACGTCCTTGGGGTTTTCACCTACATGTAGAGTCTTGTTTCTGTAGAGTAGCTTAAGCCTTTGTAGCTGTTGTTTATGATTCTAGGAGAATTTCATAAGTAAGCTCTGATTTTTGTGGACGGATATTAAGAAAATGAACATGATTGACAACAACCTGTTCCAGGGAGCTGCCATTTTGCTTTCCAGATCATAATGTAATAGTCGCCTCTTTTATGATCACCATTGACTTGTTCAAAATAAGACAAGGCTGATTTATTTTATCTGTGCTCGCTTTTTCCTTCTAAAAAAGAAAACCCCGAGGCAATTTTCCTCACAAGAAATAAAAAAATTTCAAAATATAAAACTTTCCATTGCCCAAGGCAGAAAACACCCTTAATTAGCTTTGCAACATTTTTTAATTCATTAAATCAGTAATAGTTATGTGAAGTCTGCTGTAAAGCAGTCACCCACTGTTTCAGGTCCCCAGGACACAGCAGATGCACAGATGATGAAAATCTTGTCGTTGACCTAAGGGAGCTTTCAATCTAGTGGGTAGAGAATCACATCATCAGGGAAACTTCAATGGAGTTTGATGACCACCATAGTTTTTCAAAGTATGAAAAACAGGACATCCTGGTTTCCAAAGGACTTTTGTATTTCGATGGTGGAAAGCATTCGATGTCTTAATTTTCCTCTCCTCTCCATATAATATAATGAGAAGCAGTTGAACATTTTGATTAAAAGTGCACAATCTGTGGCCATATTGCCCAGGATTTACTTTGACAAGGGTTGTTCAGCCTCAATTATTTATGTAACTTGATAGTATACACAGGAGAATGCCCTGTGGTGTATTTGGGAAAAGTAATGAATTTCTTCTAAATCAGCCCTCCATGTACTTTCCTGCAATTAAATCTTTGTGAAGAAGTGGGGCAAGGCTATTGGGGTTTTAGGACAGAGGGAGAATGATAGGGTGCCAGTGGAATGAGCCAGTTTGAACTGCCAGACCCCAGGTAACTATATCATTTAGTCTTGCTTGATGCATTTATAATTCTGCCAATACATTACTTCTAAATTTTGATGTTATGCAACTGCAATGAATGCTCAGTTTTAATGTGCTTCAGCATCCATTTTGAACATAAGCTGAATTTTCTCATACGTAAAGCAGGGCTCCGTTGCCCTGACACAATTTCCAGTTCTTACACACCCCCACTCTAGTTCCTCAATCTGGTCCATCTAGGCACCTGCCCTATATAGCTGCTCCCTGATGACTACTTCCCTATGGGCCTGCTGGACTGGCCCCATGACCCTCCCACCCTGCATGGACTGTGGGGACATATGTAGGAGCCACCGCCAATTACAATAAGACAAAAGGAATTCTTGTCTGTTTGGTTTAAATCTGCCAATTAAAACTCCCCAAGGGAAATCTGTTTGGAAGAAAACCCTGGACTACCCAAGGGTATTGACTTCAGTGTCCCCCTCCTCTTGGTGACTGTGCTCCCTGACTTCTATACTACAGACATGCAGTGCACCCCTCAGGACCTATAAGTACTAGAACTTGTAAACTTTCACATTGTGTTTGTATAACTGCAGCCATTTCTGAGATTTGTCTCCTGAGGGTAAAGCCTCTGTGAAGTGACCCATGCGGGTGGACCTCTGTGAGTACTCTACTGCCTGGGCCTCTAAGTTGATAAAGAAACCTACCTGAAAGTTCCATTCACATCAGTAACTTGAAGAGTTTTTAGGAATAGTCAAATATCAAAGATATTACATTATTGTTTTCTTCCAAAGCAAATAAGAATCTAGCATAAGCATAACACTTTATTTTTTTATACAATTCTATGAAACAGCTGCCTGCAATACCTAGTCTACAATAACCCAGATGCTCTTCTCAAGGGTCTGACAGATCAGAGCACACCAAGAAGGCTAGGGGGCACTAATATTTTTGTTCCCTGCCTTCTTTTTAAAATTATCATGATTATTATGATTATTATATTACTATTATAGTGGGGATTAAACCCAAGGGCACTTAACCACTGAACTACATCTCTAGTCCTTCATATTTTGACACAGGGTCTCATACTCTGTTTGTTTAGAACCTTGCTAATTTGCTGAGAGTGGCCTCAAACTTTGGATTGTCCTGCCCCAGCCTCCTGAGTGGCTGGGATTACAGGCATGTGTCACCATGCCTATAGTCTTTTACTTTTAACCTGGTTGAACTACTTGTTGAAATAAGTTTTTCTTTTTAGGGCTATAAGCCACCTTAGAGAATGAGAATGCTATGGACTGATTTGAGTCCCATTCCCAATCCAGGTATTGATGCCCTAAACCTCAACGTGATGTTACTTGGAGATGGGGCCTACAGAGGCGGTTAGGATTAAAGGAGGTCAGAAGGGTGGGTCACTCGTGATGGGATTAGTAGCTTTGTCAGAAGAGGAAGAGAGAAGTGTTCTATCTACTCTGTGAGGACACAGCAAGCAGGCCCTCTGCCAGACAGGAGGAGAGACCTCAGCAGGAATCATTCTGTGGGCACCTTCATCTTGAACTTCCCATCCCCAGAGCTGTGAGTAATAAGTGCGTATTGTTTAAGCCACCCACTCTGTGGTATTTTGTTATAGCAGTCTGAGCTGATGAAGACAGCGAGATTCCTGGAATTGGTGAGTCTGAACAATGACTTGGTTGCTAAGACAATCCATTTATTGATTCTGCAACACTTCTTCCTCCCAAGTGGACCTTCTTCCAACTCCCCTTGGAAGAGAAGTACTTGAGGGCTTTCAGCTGCTGCTACTGCAGCTGCCATGAAGTCAGATGGAGAACTTTCATAAGACTACAGTAACACGAAACTTAATTTTAAGAATTTCTAAAGGTAGTCTGCATAATATTAACCCAGACAAGAGCGTCACCAAAACCAGTCACTTCACTTAAAGAAATAATGCTCAAAGTCTGTGAACCAGGGAATTCTTTGTTTTGTAAACATGTTTACAAGTACAGCTGCGTTGTTCTAAATGGAAATGACTATAGTATTTAACCTGGGATTGTCCTTGCTTGCGACTGGATTTATGCTTCATAATGATTATCTTCTAGACACAGAAATAGCATTTCTGTAACTCAAAATTGTTACTGGAGGCATTTAGTAGAATCTTGCCTTAAAAATATAATGATTTTTCATCTTTATTCTCCCCCCTTCAAAAGGTTTTACTGCTCCTGATGTTTAACGTTATGCAAAGACGTGTTTCTGCCAATGAATATCGCCTTATGGTTATGCTTCTGCAAATAGCCTGCTGTGAGCTGATAAAGGGATTAATTCAGCCAAAATTCTTAATCTGTGAAATTACAAATTAAATTCTCATATTAAAAATACCACCCTGAGGTATTTTTTGTGGTTTTAATTCCCCTCTGGTGTTCTGCATACATTGTGCTTGTTAATGATGGGGACAAGGCTGTCTCCACTGGCAGTCTGCTGTGGAGTGATAATGTGTAGGCATTTACTCACTGATAGAAACTGGATTTAACCACTGCCTGATAAACTAAGTGGCAAGTGGGTAATAAGTCCATATTAGCAGAAAAGTACTACTACAGAATTCAGAATTCATAGACCATCAAAATCCTGGCTTAAACTCAATCATCAAGTCATATGGGATTGAGATGTCACAAAGGAGGGGTGATATCAAGTTACAAGTTCCACTAAAGAGAAAAAACAAGCCATATGCTTGAGTGTGGTGAGCAGTAAATGTATGAGCCTATATACGTCTTTTTTTTTTTTTCCTCAGTATAGTAAGATGTGTCACAAAATCATTATTTTCCATAGAAATTTCATGTTTTCTTTTTTTATTTGGGGGAATAACTGTTATAATGATGGCCAGTGCGTTGATTTTTAGAAAGGAAGTAGAGTAGAATATAGAGTAAATATGGTCAGGGACATTATGAAATGTTAATGAGAAGTTGCTAGACACAAGGAGAGTAGTAGATTAATATATCTATAGTCACTTTCAGGTAAAAAAAAAGTTGTTGGAAGTAAGTGTGGGATAGCAAAAAGATTTAGGATAGGAATACTCAACAGGAGTTGCTACTTGGGGTTATGTTATAAAGTAAAGGGCTACTGTAAAGGAGAAACCAGTGCTGCAAAGAGGAGGGGAAAAAAATAAAATTTAAGAGACAAAGGAAATTAGCTTTGTGTCTACTGTAAATGTTGTATACACAAGGATTAATATACATATCACAAATATTTGTGCACAGAGGCAGTATGTTATTTTAAGGCAATCAGAAGAGTATGAGAAAAAAATATAATGGGCATTTAAAAAAATGCATCAGCATTGAACAAAAATATTCCTACTGCAACAGTGTTCTGCATAATTTCACAAGAATTCTGTTTCACACTTGGGAAGAAAGCTGAGATCCTCCCAGCCATAAATCCTCCCCCAAATATTTTAAATGTAATTGAAAAAGCCTGTCTAAGAAAGAATACTTTTGTAAAAACAAAACACAAACCCACCCAGGAATGTGTTTTGTTTTAAAAGATCTAGAGAAGAGCTGTCTGTACAAATAGCAAGAGCATGTGCAGTTAAAATAAATTACATGTCTTCAGTCTTTACATGTCAATTCAGTGCATTAGCCAATTGCCAACTCTGTTCCTCAGCTCACTGAGTATTCATCCTTTTTAAGGTCATTGTTACAACCAATATGGTTTCTGAGAATTAAACAGAAATGAATCATTTCTCCGCTGTGTACTGCAGCCAGTTAAAATAGT
The DNA here is from genome assembly GCF_048772815.1 of Callospermophilus lateralis. Classification (NCBI taxonomy): domain Eukaryota; kingdom Metazoa; phylum Chordata; class Mammalia; order Rodentia; family Sciuridae; genus Callospermophilus; species Callospermophilus lateralis. The sequence continues at coordinate 94,313,071 of NC_135315.1, read as the reverse complement.
ACTGTATGCATAAAGCACTAAATATGTAAATCATATATTCCTTTTTCCTTTATGAATGCTCAGATCATTTTTTGACACACACATAATCAAAAACAAAGATGCACAGCTGCAGACTGCAGAGCAAAGATAGCAAAGAAGGAATCCATTTTCTTCCTGTGTCTGGGAAGCTAGAAATTGAATACCAGGATTCCACTAAATATATATATATATATATATATATATATATATATATATATATATATATATGTGTGTGTGTGTGTCCCCCACCCCTGCTCTTGTGCACTCACGTGCTTGTTCACTCTCTCTCCCTCCCCCCACCTACCCACCCCCACACACAAAATGCAAACACATATATACATGATCTTGTGTTTGTGCAAACATAAGCAAATGAATCTCTCCTCATGTATGTTCTCTATAGATAGTAAAGTACTTTGATTGGATATGCAGATGTGTCATACTCACTATCAGTTCCCATAGCCATGGGGGAAGGTCACTAAAATACTCATGGCTCAAGGCAGCCTGTGCTGATAGTCTGTTCTTTGGGGAACACTGTAGGAGCTTAGAGGCCATATCTTCTGCATGATTCACATAGCTGAGCCTGAAAATAGAAACCAAAAAAGAAATCAGACCAAAGAAGAAAATCTACCAAATAAGACATAAGGATCATGTAATTTTTCTGTATTTCAAGTTATGCCTGGCGAGGAAGACAACTTAAATTACCTGCTGAATTCACACTGGTTCTCAGAGTATCTTTTACTCAAACTGACATTTACTCTACTATCAGTGACATTAGGTATCATAGTACCAATGATTTAAAATGTTTCTACTGTAAGCAAAGGGTTGCAACATTCAGAATGAATAAAACTAAGTCCAGAGAAAAAAAATTTCAGAGACAATTTACCAAATGGTTTCCAGCATTTTGTTCATAGGATCTATATACTGCATAGACATCTGGATATAGTTATAGGAAATTAATACCAAATAACTAGGATAATTAAAATAGTACTGCTATTAAAATCTCTAGTTACTAAAAATTACCTATCCTTTAAGAGTTTATATTTTTTTGCATTGAATATAAAAGTATGGAAACAAGTGCCCCTGACAAATATCAGCCGTCATGATATTACAGGTTAACAAAGAGGATATGCTGAAATGATATGGGGCAGAATCAATTCAAGATGACCTTTAAAACAACAGTAGACAGAAAATATGTGTCTCAAGATCATCAGAAAAAAAAAAAAAAGAAAGAAAGGACAGAAGTAAAGTCTTTTATAAGCTTTCAAACAAGAGGCAGCAAAACTCAGCCCAGTCCTGCCTTGGTTTCCAGAGAGTCTCTATTTTTCTGCTGGAAGCAATCAAATACTTATGATTAACATAATACTGATAAGAAGAGTATTCCTAATAACAGCTACTCAGGAACTTTTCCAGGCATTTTTCAGAATCTCATGTTTATTATGGTCCACAAGGTAACTGTCCCCATTTTCTAGGGGTACAAAGTAAGGAGGAGTCAGAGATGGTAATGGATTGCTCAGTTTCAATCCAGCATCTCTAAGGGCATTCAGCCAAGGACCCTGAGTTTGTGCAACACAGAGCAGTATGTGCTTTGATCCTCAGAGACAGTTAGGAGCGGGTGAGAGAAAGTTGCTTCTGTTGAGAGGGCTTTTTTTTCTTTGTGGAAAGCCTCCAAGCTATTAGCACACAATTAGTAAAGAAACATCTTTCCTCAATGACCAACACAATTCTCCTCATACAACTCATTAGTATTGATTTGAAATTATTACGGGGGGAGGTGGTCAGGATTGAAAAAAAGGAAAGGAGGTAATGAATATAGGTTTCAAAACGGAGAAAAGCAAAGAAAGACAGTACCTCACAGATCCAGTCTAAGAAACTGCTCTGAATCTTCATGTATAGAAGATTCAAATAGGTTCAATGGTTACTGTGATGACTGTTTATTTATTTACAAATAGATCAACAGATTTATTTATTTTATTTTTGTTTGTTTTTGTGTCCTGGGGATTGAACCCAGAGCCTGCTGCATCCTAGGCAAGTTTTCCGTCACTAAACTAAATCTCCAGCTCCAATAGTTTGGTTTAAAATGTTTCTTCCTGGCAAAGAGAAATTTGTTTACCAGAAAAGGAAATTATAAAATGACAAACTATATAAGGACGTTGTAAGAACCACTTGCTAAATCCACATAAGTAGTGTGGGTTGACACTTTTGGGAATCTACATTTTATCCTAATTAGAAGTTTTATCTGAAACCCTAATTGTGGCTTATCAGATTGCTAGAATGATTACTGTTCTCATTATCCTATTGTGATGTACATTTTTTTCAATCTTTCCTTGTTAGACTATCAATTTTTGTTTTATATATTGCAAATCTGTGTAATTAAAGGCCTAACAGTTTAACAATGTTATACCTCCTGGTAAATTAAACCTTTAATCCTTACATTGAAATTTTTTTTCTTTAACAAAACTATCTAAAGTTTGGGGGTTTTGTTTGTTTGTTTGGGTGCTGGGGATTGAACCCAGGGCCTTGGGCATTCAAGACAAGCACTCTACCAATTGAGCTATATTCTCAGCCCAAAGTTTGGGGTTTTATTTCCTATTAATGTAATGACCTCTGCTTTTTTTTATTGTTGGTTGTTCAAAACATTTCATAGTTTTTGATATATCATATTTTACACTTTGATTCAAGTGGGTTATGAACTCGCATTTTTACCCCGTATACAAATTGCAGAATCACATCAGTTACACTTCCATTGATTTATATATTGCCATACTAGTGTCTGTTGTATTCTGCTGCCTTTCCTATCCTTTACTATCCCCCTCCCCTCCCCTCCCCTCTTCTCTCTCTACCCCCTCTACTGCAGTTCATATCTCCCCCTTGTATTATTTTTCCCTTTCCCCTCGCTACCTCTTGTATGTAATTTTGTATAACCCTGAGGGTCTCCTTCCATTTCCATGCAATCTCCGTTCTCCCTCCTTTTCCCTCCCACCTCTCATCCCTGTTTAATGTTAATCTTCTTCTCATGCTCTTCGTCCCTACTCTGTTCTTAGTTACTCTCCTTATATCAAAGAAGACATTTGGCATTTGTTTTTTAGGGATTGGCTGGCTTCACTTAGCATAATCTGCTCTAATGCCATCCATTTCCCTCCAAATTCTATGATTTTGTCATTTTTTTAATGCAGAGTAATACTCCATTGTGTATAAATGCCACATTTTTTTATCCATTCGTCTATTGAAGGGCATCTAGGTTGGTTCCACAGTCTTGCTATTATGAATTGTGCTGCTATGAACATCGATGTAGCAGTGTCCCTGTAGCATGCTCTATTTAGGTCTTTAGGGAATAGACCGAGAAGGGGAATAGCTGGGTCAAATGGTGGTTCCATTCCCAGCTTTCCGAGAAATCTCCATACTGCTTTCCAGATTGGCTGCACCAATTTGCAGTCCCACCAAAAATGAACAAGTGTACCCTTTTCACCACATCCTCTCCAGCACTTGTTGTTGTTTGACTTCCTAATGGCTGCCAATCTTACTGGAGTGAGATGGTATCTTAGGGTGGTTTTGATTTGCATTTCTCTGACTGCTAGGGATGGTAAGCATTTTTTCATGTACTTGTTGATTGATTGTATGTCCTCCTCTGAGAAGTATCTGTTCAGGTCCTTGGCCCATTTGTTGATTGGGTTATTTGTTATCTTATTGTCTAATTTTTTGAGTTCTTTGTATACTCTGGATATTAGGGCTCTATCTGAAGTGTGAGGAGTAAAGATTTGTTCCCAGGATGTAGGCTCCCTATTTACCTCTCTTATTGTTTCTTTTGCTGAGAAAAAACTTTTTAGTTTGAGTAAGTCCCATTTGTTGATTCTAGTTATTAACTCTTGTGCTATGGGTGTCCTATTGAGGAATTTGGAGCCCGACCCCACAGTATGTAGATCGTAGCCAACTTTTTCTACTATCAGACGCCGTGTCTCTGATTTGATATCAAGCTCCTTGATCCATTTTGAGTTAACTTTTGTGCATGGCGAGAGAAAGGGATTCAGTTTCATTTTGTTGCATATGGATTTCCAGTTTTCCCAGCACCATTTGTTGAAGATGCTATCCTTCCTCCATTGCATGCTTTTAGCCCCTTTATCAAATATAAGATAGTTGTAGTTTTGTGGATTGGTTTCTGTGTCCTCTATTCTGTACCATTGGTCCACCCGCCTGTTTTGGTACCAGTACCATGATGTTTTTGTTACTATTGCTCTGTAGTATAGTTTGAAGTCTGGTATTGCTATACCGCCTGATTCACCCTTCCTGCTTAGCATTGTTTTTGCTATTCTGGGTCTTTTATTTTTCCATATGAATTTCATGATTGCTTTCTCTATTTCTATAAGAAATGCAATTGGGATTTTGATTGGCATTGCATTAAACCTATAGAGAACTTTTGGTAATATCGCCATTTTGATGATGTTAGTTCTGCCTATCCATGAACAGGGTATATTTTTCCATCTTTTAAGATCTTCTTCTATTTATCTCTTTAGGGTTCTGTAGTTTTCATTGTATAAGTCTTTCACCTCTTTTGTTAGGTTGATTCCTAAGTATTTTATTTTTTGGGGGGATATTGTGAATGGAGTGGTTGTCCTCATTTCCATTTCAGAGGATTTGTCGCTGATATACAGGAATGCCTTTTATTTATACGTGTTGATTTTATAACCTGACACTTTGCTGAATTCATTTATTAGCTCTAATAGTTTCTTTGTAGACCCTTTTGGGTCTGCTAGGTATAGAATCATGTCATCTGCAAATAGTGATAATTTAAGTTCTTCTTTTCGTATTTTTATGCCTTTAATTTCTTTCATCTGTCTAATTGCTCTGGCCAGTGTTTCGAGAACTATGTTGAACAGAAGTGGTGAGACAGGGCATCCCTGTCTTGTTCCAGATTTTAGAGGGAATGCCTTCAATTTTTCTCCATTCAGAATGATGCTAGCCTGAGACTTAGCATAGATTGCTTTTACAATGTTGAGGTAAGTTCCTGTTATTCCTAGTTTTTCTAGCGTTTTGAACATAAAGGGATGCTGTTTTTTGTCGAATGATTTTTCTGCATCTATCGAGATGATCATATGGTTCTTATTTTTAAGTCTATTGATGTGGTGAATAACATTTATTGATTTCCATATATTGAACCAGCCTTGCATCCCAGGGATGAATCCTACTTGATCATGGTGCACAATTTTTTTGATATGTTTTTGAATCCGATTCGCCAGAATTTTATTGAGGATTTTTGCATCTAGGTTCATTAGAGATATTGGTCTGTAGTTTTCTTTCTTTGAAGTGTCTTTGTCTGGTTTAGGAATCAGGGTGATGTTGGCCTCGTAGAATGAATTTGGAAGTTCTCCCTCTTTTTCTATTTCCTGAAATAGCTTGAAAAGTATTGGTATTAGTTCCTCTTTAAAGGTTTTGTAAAACTCTGCTGTATACCAATCCGGTCCTGGGCTTTTCTTAGTTGGTAGTCTTTTGATGGTTTCTTCTATTTCCTCAATTGATATTGGTCTGTTTAGGTTGTCTATATCCTCCTGCCTCAATCTGGGCAGGTCATATGACTTAAGAAATTTATCGATGCCTTCACTATCTTCTATTTTATTGGAGTATAAGGATTCAAAATAGTTTCTGATTATCTTCTGTATTTCTGAAGTGTCTGTTGTGATATTGCCTTTTTCATCCCGTATGCTAGTAATTTGATTTCTCTCTCTTCTTCTCTTCGTTAGCATGGCTAAGGGTCTGTAGATTTTATTTACTTTTTCAAAGAACCAACTTTTAGTTTTGTCAATCTTTTCAATTGTTTCTTTTGTTTCGATTTCATTAATTTCAGCTCTGATTTTAATTATTTCTTGCCTTCTACTTCTTTTTCTGTTGTTTTGCTCTTCTTTTTCTAGGATTTTGAGATGAAGTATGAGATCATTTATTTGTTGTTTTTTCTTTTTTTAAGGAATGAACTCCAAGCAATGAATTTTCCTCTTAGAACTGCTTTCAATGTGTCCCATAGATTCTGATATGTTGTGTCTGTGCTTTCATTTATCTCTAAGAATTTTTAATTTCCTCCTTGATGTCTTCTATAACCCACTGATTATGTAGTAACCTATTGTTCATTCTCCAAGTGATGCATGTTTTTTCCTTCCTTCTTTTATCCTTGATTTTCAGTTTCATTCCATTGTGATCAGATAAGATGCATGGTATTATCTCCACTCCTTTATATTGTCTAAGAGTTGCCCTGTGACATAATATATGATCTATTTTTGAGAAGGATCCATGTGCTGCTGAGAAAAAAGAGTAACTGCTTGATGTTGGGTGGTATATTCTATATATATCAATTAAGTCTAGGTTATTAATTGTGTTATTGAGTTCTATAGTTTCCTTATTCAACTTTTGTTTGGAAGATCTGGTTCTCTGTGGAGAACCGAACTGGACCGTTTCCTTCCCCCGTCTCAAACCCAGAATTCAGCTCTGAGCTCAGCAAATGCATAGCTGGCAGGAGCCCGCAGAATCAGCATCACTGTATCTCTGCGCTGCCAGCCTGTCATTTCCCAGCGCGCTCCACAGACTCCAGCCGCGGGGGGATCTTACGAACAAGCAGCATGACGCTCCGTATGGACAGATCGCTCGCGTTTGAGCCCCCGAAGCTGATCCTCGTGCGATGAAAATCCTTCCACTAGGTTTTGGAGCACCCCAATCTTGCTGGAAATTCCTAACAAGATAGCTTTTAGCCCTTCTAACTCGTCATTTTCCCTCACAGTGACACAGTACACGGAGTTGATTCACTCCCTCCGCAGCCATCTTCCCTCTACTAGTCGACCTCTGCTTTCTTTTGCTTAATATTTGCCTGGCATACCTTATGTCAACTACCTATTTTATTGTCTCATATCCTTAAATTTAAGGTGTTTCTTTTGTAAATATTGTGTAGTTGGTCTTAATTTTTATCTAATCCCTGTCTTCTTAAGAAGAAAGTTTAGTCCTTTTACATTTTGTGATTCCTGATATTTTTGGAATTACTGCTACCCACTTAATTTTGTATTATATTTTATCCTCCTTTACCTTTTTTCTTTTCCCCATCTTTTTTTTTCAAATCAAGTTTTAAAATTCAATATCTTCCATCTTGTGTTTTAGAAGTTCTACATTATATTTTCATATACTTAGTAGTGATCCTTAACTCTTTTTTTCCTATTTCATTATTTCCTGAGGAGCTTAAACTCTTGTAGTAAGTTTTTACAAGTTGGAGGACACTGAGAAATTTTTTCATCCACAGGACTACAATCACAAATAAACACTTTCCAAGTAGCACATGTATAAAGATGAACTGACATCGATATAAATCATCATTTTATGGGTTATACAGCAAAACACATTATTAAACATGCAGCTATTATATCACATAGCTCAACAGCATATAAAGTATTAAATATCTGCTGAATTCAACAGTAGAAATTCACTTCTATCTTTGCAAGAGAGTTTGGGAAGAGAAGGGAAAAAGTTACACTTCTAACAAAAATAGTTGGCAAACAACTTTCAATAGATATGGAAAAAAATTACAGGATTAAAAAAAAATATGATTAAGTATTATTTTGGTTACAGCCACAAATCATCTCTACTTTAAAAGAATATTTACAAAATTAAAGGGCATATGTCCTGCAGAAGGCAAACACATTTTGCTAAAAATATTTAATGGTTCAATGGTTCAGTCCAACTTTTTCTTTAGTACCTCTTTCAAGTTGTGCCCAAAAATGAAAACATTAAATTAAACTTTAAGACTTTTCTTTTGTCTGGAGACACTAAAGATATGTGCTTCTGTACAATGTGGACTTCACATGAACTTTTCAACTAGAGGTTTGTGATTTTCAAAATGGAAGTTTCATAGCAGAACAAAACAGAATTCATAGAAAGACATTAAGAAATCATCATAAGACTTGGACAAAGGCCAACAAAATCAATGGTTACACAAACCTGATGTGTACTGTTTTAAATGTGGTAGATATAAACATAAAGTAGCAGGCAAACAGCCACACAGGCCTTACTAGCAACATGTGAACTGACTGAGGGGATAGACCACAGAAGGTCTAGGCTGTTGTTCATGACTTGTGGGATTTTAATTCTCTATGTGATGCTCAGTATTTTGTTACCTAGTCTCTCTTCATTTCTTACATAATGAAAAGATTTGGGTGTGGGAATAGATTTGAAAAACACATAAATCAGGCAGGTCAGTTGATATAAAGGGCAAGCACATTTTAAAGATTGGACAGCAAGGCATTTTATGCTAAGTTGATCATAATTTGAAGACAGAAGTTGCAATTCTGCCAAGCTTGAGGCCTGGTATAACTGATATGCCTACGGAAGCTTCATTAGACTTATCATTCAGTAAGCCTGCATTTGGCTAATACATACCATAAATCTGGTCCTACCTTAAATTCCATCTCCAAACTAATAGCATCACACAGTTCAGTTTATTGACTGTAACAGTTGCTTCTATGACTACTGATGTCAATGAAGTGCAGCTGTATTTTAGGGCAATATTTTTCTTAATAGAAATGTTCTACTTCACTTTTGTCTTCTGAACTTCATATGCTGTTCCACCTTCAAATAATGCAAGGGCACCAAGCACTAGTGCTCTCCTAGGGCCTTCAGCCCAGTGACAGCAACATCACAACCAGGTTCTTCAGGAAACTTTATTTTATAAGACAATTCCAACCTTCCCGTCTGGTTGGATGGCAGCATACCATCATCAGATGGCCATTCCAGAACCTTCCTTAATAGAAGAGCAGTGTTGGGAATTGCTTCACTTATGCTCACCACTGTGGTATTGCCATACTTCTGAAAGTTTTCTGCAACTTCATTTAAGGTCACATGGGTTGGATTACCCTGTGTGTGACTTCACAAGAGGTGGCTGATTCATTTGAGTCACACTAGTTAAAACACACTCAGTAGGATTATTGAAAATTAGAAGAATTTGAATACAGAACACAGAACAGATGTAAAGACACTGAAGTCTGCTTTGGTACACCACATTTGGACTTCTCGGTGCTTTGAGTATTGAACTGGAGCCACAGGAAGGGAGACAAACCTCCTCAGGAGCAGCAGCAATTCTTTCATCCAGTACTGAGGTGAGAGAAAGGACATTCCTCCAGGTTTACCCATGTAGGTCAGAACACTTGCAAAATGCTTTCCTGGTTTTAATTCAAACATGTGGTGTCCTAGTTAGCCCCTCTGTGGGGTTTCTTGGTGGGAGAGAAGTGAAAGTTCACTGACTGCACTCAAGTCATGCAGTGTGCCTCACAAGAACCCCACAGCCCTTCAGATTCTTCACAAACCCACACCAGAAACACCACAGAGTACTTGACTTATGGCTAGCAGTGGCTTCTCTTGCAACAGGGTGACTTCACGCCTTTTTTTTTTTTTTTAACCATCAGGGATATTTGAAGAACCTTCACACTTTATGCTTTTACTTCCAAGTCAATGATTCTTTAACTTTTATTTATTTATTTATTGGGTACTGGGAATTAAACCCAGAGGCTCTCTGCCACTGAGCTATATCCCCAGACCCCATTTTTTTTTTTATTTTGAGGCATGGTCTTTCTAAGTTGCTTAGAGCTTCACTAAGCTGCTGAGGCTTTTCTTGAACTTGTGATCTCCTGTCTCAGCCTCCCAACATTTATCTCTGGATATCTAATTAAAAGTTTACCGTTAAATTTTAATTTTACTCACCTGGAAAACAATTCACAAAAATTCCAATGCTTTAAATCTTATGAAACTTGTACCATCTCTTATTAGGGTCTAGCATTATATTTTTATTGTCTATGTTTATAAAGACACATATTAGACACTTTTATTTTATTTTACTTATCTATATTTAGTAATTTATCAAATCATCTTCCTTCTCATGCTTCATCCCTTGAGTTCTGTTTGTTTCCATTTGAAATACAAACTGTATAAGTTCTTTCTAAGAGGATAATTTGTTGGTAAATTCTCCATTTTGTTTTCATTTTGGATAATTATTTGGCAGAGTATATTATTCCATTTTTCCTTCACCTTTTGAAAATATTATTCTATAGTCTTTTTTCAGTTGTTGCTGTCTCCCTCCCCTTATGAGTTCAACCATTACAATGAAAGATGTTCTTTTTATTTAACCTGTTTTGTATTCATTATGTTTCTTGAATTTGAAGTTTCAAATCCTTCATCAATTTCAGAAAAAATATCCTAGCCAATATCCTATGAATACTTTCTTTCCCCAGTTTTCTCTTTTCTATCGCTTCCTAACTCTAATGTAATGACATATCATTAAATTTCTGTTGTTACACACTCATATTGTGTGCTAGTCCCTCTGTTTTCCTGTCTGGATAGTTATTCCAGAGTCATCTTCCATTTCAATTAATTCTCTAATCAGTTGCCTATAATATACTGTTTTCCCTGTTCAGGCATATTTCATGTTCAAGTTTTTAATTTGATTTTTAAATTGTTTAAATTTAGGTATAAAACATATCTGATAATTCTCAACATCTGAAGTTCTGGGTGAAGGGAGAGTTCTTTTTTATTTCTTTTGCTACTGACCATTACCCCCAGTGTGGTTTTCAAACATACTTTATAATTTTTGATTGTGAGCTCATTCTCAGTTAAGGTTGTTCTGTGCGAATCCTCAGGAACCTAGGTTGAGAATGTACTTCTCCATAGGGATTTTCTTTTGTTTCTGCCAGGAGTTCTGGGGCTCTCTAAAGACCTATGCACTCCAAGTTCTTGCTGCTGGTTTCTGAAACCCTGCCAAGTTGTGTAAATTTAAGCCAAACCTGTAGGAAGTCTCAGGGGAAACTTTTTCATCTTCATCTAGAAATAAGGCTGGCACAAACCAATTGTTCTTGCAGGCTTTCTTTGTTGGAAGTAGATTTTTTTCCTTTTACCCTAGCCCTTTACAGAAGTTGAATTGTATTATAGAAGCGCTTCTCTGTGTGGAGAATCCCAATTCCTATGTTCTTTCTCAGGTCTAAACCTTTGTTTTTATGTTCTTATTTTAAAAAAATAAACAAAAAAACAAAAAAACTCTAGGGCAACTGAAACTTTAGCACTTGCTTAACACTCTATTCTTCTTTCTTGACCCTACTGAAGAATTCACTTATTTTCTTCTTGGTTCAGCTGTGCATTTGAAAGGATGTGCTTGCTGTATTTGATCTAGTATGGCAGGTGGTTTTTAGTAGTACTGGAGATTCTTTTTCCTCTATTCGATTACATGTGTGATTTCCACAATTTGATTAGTTTTTATAAGCTCATCTACATTTATAAATTTTGGATCTTTCTCCCTCGAATAATCATTAAGTTGGTGTTATTTTCTTACCTCCCTCTTTAAACAAATTATAGGTCCCCTCTATTGAACCTCAAACCAATCATCAGAAGTTGAGTCAGGCTACTATTTATTTGCCATACTAATTTTAGATGAATCTCAAATGTATTATCCTAAGTATAAAAACTGAATAAAATCATTCATTTATAAAACATTTTGGAAAAGCCAAAATTATAGAAACAGAAAACTGATGAGTGGTTTCCAGAGGCTGGAGAGTATATGAGAGGAGTTACCAAAGGGTAAGCTGGAGAAACTTTTTGGATGGCTGTACATCTTAATCTAGAAGGATGGACATAGGGCCATGTGAGAGGATAGGGTTGGAGTACATTCAAGGAAATTCAGAAAAGGGAACAGTTTAGAGCAGTGAAACATTACAGATATCTTGCAAAGAAACTTCAGGCATTAAGAATGGAGAGCTGTTCTCAAAGTGGCTGAAATTGGGACTTCCCGTGTCTTAGAATGATTCCCAGTGATATATCAAGGGATATTCTGGTAAATGGGGAGATGCTGCTGTGAGTGGTGAGGCCCTCCTTTGATTTCAGTGCTCCTTTCCAGCCACTGGGTGGGGGATCTGCCTCAGGCTAATGGAACTGTGTCTAGGTTGGTTAGGGTGTACTCAGTAAGCCTCTATGTTCATAAAGGGTCAGAGAAATATAGCAGATATGAGGGACAAGAGAGTGTTATGTTCATTCCACATTCATTTTTTATAAAGAAAAAATATAGTTGGTTGTTTATAGAAACATTTGGGGCAAGTCCTAAGGAATTTTAAATTTATAAATCTAGATGACAAGACATAAATAATCCTTACTGAATTCAGAGTGTGTATGGGAAGAGAATTTTATACGAAGAGCCACTTTCAAACAGATGCTTTTAGGAGAACTAAAAATAATGGTATGCTGCTATTTAAATCATGACAAATTTTACACATTTCTCTAGTTCTTACCCATGTGCACGCATGTGCACACACACACACACACACACTCACATACACTTTACCTGTGTTCTATTTGAAAAGGCATTAGAGAAGATAATTAAGTAGTGAAAAGCAGTGTTGGACCATGAATATCAAGCAAGATATTCTCTCTATTCTTTGCTTAAGACCCTATTTACATCTCAGAAATGAGGAACATAAAACAAATAGACTTTTTGGCTTTGTTCTAGCTTTGACATTACATGTGTCCAATCTAAGAAGAACTTGACAGTGAACTAGAGGCAAGAAGGTTTAGAACAGCTGCACTGGCCTGCCAGGGCTGACCTACAGAGTTTTTCCCCTGTTACCAATGAAAAGACAAAATGGTGCCTTTCATTTCTCTCCACTTAACCTGCAATTAACTCTTCTTCAAAAGCTCACCTAAATTTCTCAGCCTTCCTGAAGACAGACAAAGAGTAGATCCAGAGTTCTTTGTCAGACTACAGGAGACTGCCCAAGTTGAAAACAGAAGGGAGAGTAGAGGAGAAAATGATGATGAAAAAAGGAAGAGGAGGGTTACAGTGGTTCTGGCCACTTTCTATAAGGCAGAAAGTGACAATGTGGGACACAACATTTGTTCAGGACTGATTATAACAATGTGTGTTATACCTATACAGGTTCTGTTTAACTTGAAAGGGTACACAAACAACCGTTTTTGAGTCAAAACATGTTATGTTCAAGTCTTGGGTCCTTAAAGAAACACACACACACACACACACACACACACACACACACACACACACACCTGGGAAAAACTGTTAGGACAAAGTGGTTGCCAAAGCAGTGACCTCATTCACTTCCCTGAAGGAAGTGACCTCACCTCACTTCCTTGGTGATAGATCTCTCTGAACTTGGGATCCAGGAGGCGAGGCATCCAGAGGCAGTTCCACTCCCAGTGGGCTCACTTGATTGTCTATACCAAGGCCAGAGTCATTCTTTGTTGGTACCTAGTGATGTGTGCATAGTCAAATGCCTTGAATGGTCTCAAAAGGGGCCTTTCCTGAGAAAGAAGTGTTGGCTCATTGCTGGCTCCTGACAACTACACAGAGATGGCCAAGGAGACCAGAGCTGAGACAGGACAGGCCACAGCCGAGGAACATATTTTCACCCACCAGTCAGAGGACAGAGTGGATAGATGCAGACCAAATACAGGGGTGGTTTGTGTGTCTCAGTGGGTGTGTGTTTAAATTTGTCGTTTTGTCTCCTGTTCTGAGAACATGAGGAAAAACATTGTTGTTGTTGTTGTTGTTGTTGTTGTTGGTTTGAAATGGACTGTTAAAAAGTGAGCCTGTTTATGTCAGTGGATCCCACTGGGTTTGTGGTTAAAGAGAGTAGAGAGAAGAATGCAGCCATAAATGTGTTCTGTCTAGTGGAAAACTTTGCAGGACTCCTCATGGCCAATTTATGAATGGACTGCTACTTGCCTTACAGATGGGCAACACCTACCAAGATCCTAAGTTCCTGTATTCTTCCTGAATTTTGGCCACTCTCTGAAGAGGTTCATGGTTTTGTGTCCAAGATGTGTACCACATTCAAGCTCTGTGACATGGCCATGGACTGGATTGCTGAAGGGCATGCCAAGCATCTCAGAAAACTCAAAAATTAGCATGACTGGAAAGGATCTCTCTGGAGAATCCCTGCTTGGATAGATAGTAACCCAAGTTGCATGATTAGGAGCTGTCAGTGCCACAGTGTTCAATTAAAGTTTTTCTCCAGGCTTCTTTCTTCCCTATTGTTCTGTTCCCCTGAATGTCAGAAAGGTGTTTGCCTTAGGGCACTCCTTTGTAACTCCTCAAGAAAAGAGTTTCAAATGGAAATGAAGAGGCCTAATCTGTGACTTTGAAGTAAAGTGCTTTGTAAAAGCTGTGTCTGTATCAGACTCCTGGCCCTGTGTGTGGCTGTGAATTACATTCTCAGCACCCCAGGAAACTCGGGAAAACTCCCATATGTTCATCCCAATCTAAATGGATGAAAAACAAGTGCACTATTGGATGAAGTCTCTTGCCTTCCTCTGGTCAGACTTCTGACCCCTATGATGTCAGAACAGGGATCCTCTGGGTCAAATGAGTTGTTGCAAGCCCTCCAGTAACTAGCACACAGGTGTTTGGGTTTTTTCATGAGTCCAGGAAACATAAAGAATCTACCCCTGGCAGGCAAGAGGCCTCTAATTTGAGAAGCAGAGCAGTATGAACTACAGGCCCATTTTATCTATCCTGTTTCTCAGTAAGGGTGTCCAGGCCACCATGACATTTGGCATATCATGGGCATGAGAGCTTACTTTGCACACCATCTAAGACTGCTCACCCTATAGAAACCACCAGCCAGAATGTTATGATGAGTGTCTGTATGGAAGAAGATGAGGGCCATGTGGGAGTGTTTTTGTTATAATAGTGGTTTTTTGTGTGGTGGTTGGAAAAGATGACTGGGTTCACCTCAGCTTGAACTCTGGTGTGATGTCATTAGAGATTGAGTTCTGGAACTGATATCAGAGAACTATTGCCATGAATTGTGTTGGGATTTTAGAAGGTCAGGCATTAGAGGAGCCTTTGGAAACTGAGATCTAGGCCGAAGGTGGCTTTCTTCACAACACTGGGAATCTCAGCCAGGATTTCACATGATTTTGCTGTGAAAGCCTTTTCTGCTATAGTTGAGAGCCAAAACTCACAGGAACCTCTTATTTTAGACCCCAATATACCTGGATTCCTGTGACCTTTCACCACTCCTTGGGAACCTTGCCTGCATGTGATCTCCAGAGCTTTTACTGAAAGGAGATTCCTCAACACTTGATGGCTCCTGAACGAATCAAAACCCACATTGTCAACTTCTTCATTATTGAAATATGGCTAGGCCAATACCATGAAGTTTTTGAGAATCTCATGACCAGAAATTCCTGGAGAACTTTAGATTTCCTGTTGCTCATCATGATTCAACAAGCTAGTGCCATTTTTGACTGAGTGGAATTCATGACCATGGTGAAGAACAGAGATGGCAGTGAGTAGGAGCCAGCGGAAAACTGGGCCTGGAGCAATGGAGTGCAGGTGTGTGATCCAACATCTGTGGTGGAACCCTGTGGTTCTGTCATTGGCTTCCAAATGCCATGTGACTGACAAGGTACAGTTAGGAGACCCGAAAATATAAAATCATGTTGTTGTGGGGAAAGGATTTGGTGCGATGCTCAAAAATATCTTGCTATGCTCAAGTGGGAAAGATATATGGGGTAGCAGCCCAGTTTGTGTTTTTGCCTTCAGACCCTGACTCATGCTACGTGGCAGAGCTCCCTCCAGCATTGTGTCCTGGTTGGCCTTTTTGTATATCAAAAACAAACACCAATTTTCCAGGGAAGCTGTAAGAAATTAAAACTGGGCAGTGAGCCAGAGGCTTCACAATGCACCCAGGGAGACACTCATGCCCCAAAGGCCACAGTCACCAGCATAGAGAGGATTCAGCTCTGCTGCCTCCTGTTCCTATTAGAAAATATGAACCCATATCCTCCTGTTCACATAGACTCAGACAAAGCTTTCATGATCTCACTACAAAGGAAGCTAAAACACAAAGGTATATTTCTAGTGGACGAATGTCAGAGGCAGATAGTCAAGAAGTCAGTAGGCCAGCAAAGGTCCATGTTTGTGGAATGTTTACCCTGTCCTCTACTTTTGGGATCTCTTCTGCCACACCCAAGTTTGTGAGCTCCTCAGAATTTCCAATTCCAGATATGTATTCACAGATTTTTTTTCCTCTTCTCCTCTCATTGTGTCTTCTTTAGGGTGATAGTAATATCCAGGCATTGTGGTAAATGACAGTGGAAGCTTTTTATGTGCCACGTGCTCCCATATGTATTAGACTCATTTTCCGTTTTGCCATGTGAAATATTGAATCTCTGACACTAATCCATAACCTTGTAGGCTCTGACTACTTATCCTAACATCGATAAAAATAATCCTAAAGAATAGAAGTAGAGGCATTTGATAGGAGGCATGGTGTATACTTGGACTTGCCTTTTGCTTCATCAGAGATACATATTATAAAACCTGTGACACATTTTTCTCATTTTACTTCTCCAAGAATTTTCAAAATTAACGAATGTGTAACTTCCTGACTCCCTGTCTCTGTCGCCTGGATCACAATGGGTATTTTTATATACATATATATAATCCTACTGCCATCACAGGTATATTTTTGAGAGTACTCTCACTTTGGTAAATACGAATTTCTGAAGAGATCACTGCCCCCCAATACACTGAGGTAACTGAAAATTCAAGCTGTGGTGAGCTTTATACTTCAACCAGTTTAGACATGAAACAATGTAGAGGAAAATGAATATTTTGGGTACACATGTGAAGGATATATATATCTCCTTATGAATTTCGATTGGCATACATACTATTACATTTTAATGTATTAAATATATATATATATATATATATATATATATATATAGTATGAATTTGCAAACATGAACTATATGTGTCATATACTTATACTACCTTGATTCTTTCATGTCCATCTGCGTGGATTTATAATCAACTTTTCAGGAGATATTTTTCAGAAATATTCACTTTCTTGACATACATATTCATTTCAGAATACTCAGAATGAACTTCAGTGTATATTGAGTACTAACCCTAATATTTCTACAGCAAGTGACCCAGTTTAACATCAATGAAATTATATTCATATGGGACATGATGTGTATTTTGAATTAAATTTTTATTCAAATTTGTTATATTCCTATTTCTTCAGTATGTATACATCATAGGATGTATCATTTCATCCAGAATTCACAAATTGATATGCATATGATTCACTTTCATTCACTCCCTGTATCAGATCCCATGTATTTCTCCATGTTGCTTTACTTGCATTTTCATGAGATTCTTTTATATCACATAACTTTTGAATTCCATCATCATTTTTGAAGCAAAACTCAAACAGAGTTGGTTATAATTAGTAACCCTAATATTACCATTACATGTATAATTACTTGGATTGAATGTTTGTATGTGAATACCAGATTTCATGTATTTTTTAAAATATCAATTCAATCCATTATTTAAAATAGTAACCTGTTATATTCTTTATTCACCCTATGGTCTATTCATGCATCATCTCTATATACATAAACCCAGGGTACACCTATTTTTATCCCCAAACTCTAAATGACAGTGTCTCAAAACATGCTCCCAGAAATGGGGAAGAAATACGCATGTCACCTGATCCATATATTCCTTTCATCACATCATGTTCTGGACACAAAATGCAAAACTCACACTTATCTTATTCTTCTCCCAAAGCCTCATTTTAAAGAGAGCATGGATTACTGAAATCATCTACATCTGCATTGCCTATTGTTTTCAAATTTCAATTCTATGGTGAGTATACACTTGATTCTTTCAAGGATAGTGTGTTCAACTACCCCCTTGTTGAAATTATCCCTGATCTTATCACTCATTTTGTACTTTGCCTGATCTCCTAACATCCTTATTGATAACTATTTCCCCAAGTGCCTTGTTGTGACTGACTCTTCATGTGTGCTGAAATTCCCATTTACACTTCTCTGCATGGTCAGACAGATTTGCAGGGAATTGTTGGGCGGTGTGCTAGGTAGGACTTTTGGGTGCAGGTGGACGTGGGGCAGCTGTTTTCCTGTGGACAGTGGCTGCTTCATCCACAAAAGCAACTGGTTGTCCCCCACCAGAGCTGTCCAGAGTGATGGCCTTTTAATTTTATTATCAGGACCATGAGTCTTCTAGCAGGGATCACACCTCCCTAAGAGGTTGTAAGGAAACTCTGAATAGAAATCCACATAGTGGTGGAAAGATCTCAGACCAGCCATCCCTTGGGAGGTGGAAGTTAAAGGTTAGTTTCACTCAGTTGGCAGAAAAGTTTTGAGGGAAAAGTTAATTTTCATAACGTTTCTTTTAGCTGGAGATAGGATAAATGGGGCAAAGATGAATGTGCTTTTGTACATTGGGCTAATTGGGTTAGATTAATGAATGTGGTTACATATCCAGGGCACAATATGAGCTACTTTTGTATGTACAGATTCTTTTACTTGCCACTGTAATCTCAGAGGGTAGACATCATCACTCCCCAGTTCTTACAGATTCTTTCCCTTTGTACTTTCTGGATGCTTATAGGACATTGATTCCTCTCCAATCTGCTGGGCTTCTGCAGGAGTTCCAGATTTTTCTCCCCACTGTGAGAGTTTTGTGCATTGAGTGCAAAGCTTCAGTTACCAAGTGCTTAGTTTAGCTGTGGTTTGTCCACCCAGGGTTCCTGTGTTGGAAGCTTGTTCCTGAGTGTGGTGATATGGGGGATGGTGGAACCTTGAAGAGGTGGAGCTAGTGGTAGGTCACTTGAGGACACTGCCCTCAGAAAGGGAGACCTGAAGTTGCTGCCCTTAGAAGAGACTCTGGTTAGTTCTTGCATCTTGAGAGTCATTATGAAAGAGTAAGACTTCTCCAGTCTCTGGCTTCCTAGCTCATCATGTGCTCTCTCCTTTTTGCTTGTATTCCTGCAACTATGCGATCTGCCATGATGTTATATAGCCAAAGAAGGAACCCTCATCAGAGGCTGAATTAATATGAACATCTGATTTTGATTTTTTCAGCTTCCCAAACTGTAATATATAAACCTCTTTTCTTTATAAAGTACATAGCCCACAACCTCAAATATACGGGTCACTGGAGGAACCCAGAAACACCATGGAGGAACCCAGCAACACCATCAGGGTAGTGCCCAGGACACATTATCCATCAATCTCTCATCAGACGAACCAGAGGGAGCACAGGGTTGGACATCTGCACCTCCACCAGCACAGTACTAACACCAGAGATGGGAGTTCAAATCATTCCCACAGGAGTAAAAGGACCTCTTCCCCAAGGAACAGTAGGCTTATTATTGGGACACAGTTCTTCTACTACAAAAGGACTTATGGTAAGTCCTGGGGTAATTGATCCCAATTATGAAAGTGAAATAAAAATTATAGCTAGTTCTCCAAAGGGTATATCAGTAATTTCACCAGGAGACAGAATAGCACAGTTATTAATAATACCCAGCCTACATGATAAATTTTCCAGTAGTACAATAGAAAGAGGTTCCAGGGGATTAGGCTCCACAGTTGTAGATTGGTCTCTGCTGTCTTTAAATTTAGATTCTCGCCCAATGCTAAAACTAAATATTCAAGGATATGAATTTAACGGGCTACTGGTCACATGCAGACCTTAGCATCATATCTCATCAAGAATGGTCAAAACATTGACCATTACAACAAGCCAGTCAAACACTTTGAGGCCTAGGAGTGGCAACTAATCCCCATAGAAATGCAATGGTGTTAGATTGGAAGGATCCTGAAGGATGTGAAGGAACTATACAGCCATCTTTATTGGATCATCTTCCTATAAATTTATGGGGACGAGATGTCCTAGATCAATTAGGTTTGCAATTAACAAATAATAGCAATCCAAATGCGCCCACTATTATGGCTAGACAAGATTTGGGGAAAGAAAAAAGATTAGGAGAACAAGAACAAGGCATAGCAGCACCAATTCAAATAGATCAAGGAATAAATAGACATGGATTGGGTTTTCAGAAGGGGTCACTGAGACAATAAAAATTACTTGGAAATCAGAAAGACCAGTATGGGTTTCTCATTGGCCCCTGAGTAAAGAAAAGATACAAGCAGCCCATGACCTGGTCAAACAACAATTAACGGAGGGACATATACAACCTTCCATATCTCCCTATAATACTCCGATTTTTGTCATTAAAAAGAAATCTGGTAAATGGAGATTATTGCAAGATTTAAGAGCCATTAATAATGAGATGCTTATTATGGGACCTGCTCAATCAGGGATTCCCTAATAGTCTGCTTTGCCAAAAACCTGGTATGTTTTAGCTATAGATATTAAAGATTTTTTTTTTCGATTCCAATTCATCCTGAGGATAGTCCATGTTTTGCATTTACTATCCCTGCACTAAATCATGAAGTTCCTGATCAGAGATATGAATGGAAAGTACTCCCTCAAGGAATGGCTAACAGCCCAACTATGTGTCAAATTTTTGTTAACAAAGCAATCCAGCCACTTAGAAATCAAAATCCTGAACTACAAATATTTCACTATATGGATGATTTATTATTAGCACATAAACTTAAAAACACATTGCTAGAATATTATGCCACACTTACAAATTTAGTAAAAAATTATAATCTAGAGATAGCAATAGATAAAGTACAATTAAATTTTCCAATTAATTATTTAGGAGTTCTATTATCTTCAACCATGGTGCATTCACCAAAAATTCAAATAGAAGTAGATCAACTCAAATCACTGAACGACTTTCAAAAATTATTAGAAGACATAAATTGAATAAGACCTTATCTAGGCATACCAACGGGAGAGTTGGGACCTTTATTTGCTATCCTAAAAGGCCCATCAGATCCAAATTCACCCTGCATGTTAACGCCTGAAGCAAGAAAGGCATTAAAAATCATTGAAACATATATGGAAAATATGCATTTGGATAGAATTGATATAAGTTTGCCTTTATTATTTATTGTAACACCAACAAAAAAATATTCCTACAGGAGTATTTTGGCAAGAAGGTCCATTATTGTGGATACATTTATCTTATTCTTTTAACACTATTCTTATTAGGTATCCTGAGGCTGTAGCACAATTAATACTCAAAGGAATAAAAAGCAGCAAAGGGAGTGTTTGGAATTTCTCCCAATAAAATTATTACTCCATATACTATGGATCAAATTGTTGAGTTAGATAATGAGTGAAATACTTGGGCAATAATCATTTGTAAATCTAATATTTCATTTGATAACCACTTACCATCTAATCCTTTATTGTCTTTTTGGTCTTCGCATCCTATAGTTTTTCCAAAAATGACAAGAAAAACACCTATCATGAATGCTCCCAATATATTCACTGATGGGTCAAAAAATGGTACAGCAGTAGTAGGTACCCCTGATCAAACTTTTACATTTTCAGTACCCAAACAATCAGCTCAAAAGGTAGAGCTTAATGCAGTATTACAAGATTTTGTGATGTTTAAAGATTCTGTATTTAATTTATTTTCTGATAGTCAGTATATAGTTAATGCTATAGTATCCCTTGAAGATGTTGGTAGGATTTCCCCTTCCTCTACTGTTTTCTCTTTGTTTTTCACTATACAAAGTCTAATCTGGGACAGAAAAGATCCATTCTTTATAGGACATATCAGGGCACATACAGGATTGCATATACATAGTCTTCGTTTTCACCCAAATTTAATTTGCCCAGTTATACCTCAGTGTTGTAGCAGTGCTGTGTACCTGACATAGTGCTTTGATATTATCATACCATTGTAGTGACCTGGAAGAGATTTAAGAGTCCTTTCTCTTTTTGAGTTTGAATCATAGCTTTGATGTGGTCTTTCTAGTTTTATGTTCTTGTTCCTAATGTAAAAGTGTTTAACGCTTTTTGGTTGTTTGGGAAGTAGAGGGATAAGGTTTTAACTGATTATTCTTGAATTGCTTTTACAATAAGCCAATTTTATTATCTTTAAATTCATCAACTTTATATATATATATATATATATATATATATTTAATTTAGGACTTCTTAACTCTACTTATGATTGATGGAACACATTGATTTGGAATTTCAGATCTTCCAAAGCGGTATTTGTTGTAATATTATTTTTTAAATATAGTGCCTTTTAAAAATAACATAAGGAAGTGACTGTAATACAAAAAATGTTGATGTTTCAAGTTCTACTCATTTTTGGTAGATGCATTCTATATAGAACATGGCAGAAAGATGAAAAACAACAGTAATTGTGTATTCAGAATTCATACCAATCAGTGGTGAAACAGTGCAAAAGCAGGAGGCAATATCCATTGATTGATTTCACAGCTTTTGTATATCTGAGAAATGAGTGCTCCGATGAATTTTATCTTTTCAAGCATGTTTTTGTAAGAATTGTGGGTTTGCCTATCTTAACATTTATTTTCTGTATTTTAAAATCAAGTATTCTCCACGTTTTAAATGTTTTATATTAGAGACTTCTCTAATGCACACTTGTACCAATATTGTACCTTTTGTTTTTAGATGTTAAGCACATGCTCATGTTAGGTACTTACAAAAATTGTTACATTATGTTTTCTTATGTAATTTATTTTTGGTTTGTTTATGTGATCCAAATATATTCTTTCCTTAAAAAAATCATGCTAAAATAAGTAGAGCACATCTAAATTTACATTTAAATACAAATGGAATTCTAATTTAGTGACCTGAAAACATATGGACCTGTCCTTAAAATAGCCCCCTTTCCAAAATTAGTTATCTCTCTGCCTAAATTGTGCTTAACAATGTTTTTAAAACTTAAATATTCTGAGTTAATTTGCATATTATATTACTTAAGAATTACAATAACATTTTATTTATTGACATAAAATTGCTTGAACGACTAGTGTTTTTTTTTTTGCCATCCTAGATATCTTACTGTAGTTTAATAAATATTAGCCAAATTGGAGTGGAAGTTAACTTATATATGAGTGTTGTATTAAGAATGTTGCTTTACATTTCATGCAAATCTATTGATGATTTTGCCATTTTTAAGTAGAAAGCTTAGGACTTTACTACAGCAATTTAAAGTTACCTCAGTATAAAATACAAATAGCCTTATCTGTTATTTCCTGTTTACTCAGTATGGTATTGCTAAATTCAGTGATGTTTTGAAGTTTAAAAATTATTATTTCTGAATCTATGTAAGTGCACCTGAACCGGTATTTAAAATAACCCCCATGGGAACACACTTTAAGAAATACCGTATTCCATGGAGTGTGGTGGTGCACCCATGTAATCCCAGCTACTGTGAGCCTGACTCACAGGTCATGTCAAGGTCAAAAGGGTAGAATTTAAACCCTGCTGAAGCAGGGTTTTGAATTTGAGGCCAGCCTCGGCAACTTATTGAGACTTGGTTTTAAAATAAACAGTTAAGAAAGGGTCTACAGGGGTAGCTCAGTGGTGGAACAACCATGGATTCAATCCCCAGTATTGTAAAAAACACAAACACATTCCATAAACATTTGTCTTCATATTTTTCTAAATATGCAACTGTTTTAACCGCAGGGCAGGCATGTTTAGAACAGTATTTTCTGCTAGATGAACAAGGAATTTCTGAGTTGTGAAGCTTCCTAAGCTGCTTGTTTTAAGAATGTATAGCTCGGGTCCGGGATTGTGGCTCAGTGAGCAGAGCGCTTGCCTAGCATGCATGAGGCACTGAGTTCAATCCCCAGCACCATATAATAGTACACAAATGAAATAAATGTATTGTGTCCATCTATAATTAAAAAAAAGAAAGAATGTAGACCTCTTCATGAGTCTTGCTGGATAGGCCTCCTGCTTTTTGTGCCATTGTTCAGTGGTTCTGATGCCCATCTGTGCATTAGAATCACAGCGGGACCTTAAAAAAATCTAGGTACATTTCAATAGATCCTGATTTACAGGGTATGGGGTAAGGACTGAGAATTGTTAGTTTTTAAACTGCTACCCAGGTGGTTTTAATGTGCATCCATGGGTAAAAACTATCATCAGCCTTGGAGGAGAATGTTAGCAAACAGACTCAATGTCTTTTGAGTTTTAACACTCAGCTCACTTCTTCCCAGACCCCAGCGGCAGACAAAGGCAAAGCTTTCAGGCTCTGAGTCCTACACCTTGGCGCAAGGTTATCTCCAAGAGATGGCAGTACAGGAAAATTCATCTAAACTTATTTGTGTTTTCTTTAATAGCAG
Source organism: Callospermophilus lateralis (assembly GCF_048772815.1). Taxonomy (NCBI): domain Eukaryota; kingdom Metazoa; phylum Chordata; class Mammalia; order Rodentia; family Sciuridae; genus Callospermophilus; species Callospermophilus lateralis. The sequence continues at coordinate 94,288,954 of NC_135315.1, read as the reverse complement.
GTAATTTATGGAGGTACTGAGCTATATACTTGCTGTCAGAATCATGTTTAATTCTCCCTGAAACCCTACAAAGTAGTTAGAATTATAATTTTACAAGGAGAAACCAAAAGGGCAGAATGAACAAGAAAAGAAATATGTCCAAGCTTACACAACTAGTAGACGGTAGAATTGAAACCAAAGCAAGTCTGACTGCAGTATTGTAAGCAGAGGAGTTGGTCAAAAGATTATTCCCACTACTGAATAGAGACTGACCATGGAGGAGACCAACTGGGTTTCAATTGAAATAAGACAAGTAGAGATGATGCTGTGTGTGGCTAAAATGATAAGTGGTCTTCATGTGTTTTGAAGTTATTGTTGGAAGGGTTTGCAGGTAGATTCATGTAGACTTGTAAGGGAAAGAGAAAAAGCAAGGTTGCCTCCTAAATTTTTGGTCTGAGCAACTTAGTGAAAACTGGAGCCATTTACTGGGAAGGACAGGGGATGGCAGAGTTGGAGGGAAAAACATCAACAGATCTAATCCTGCCAAAGCAGTACCTGAATCAGCAGGGAAAACTCAATCCACTCAAAAATAATATCAATTAATAAGCACTTATCCAAGGAATGTCTTTTCTATTTCTAAAAATTATTTTTAAAACACCAACTAATGAACAAATGCATAGCTATTTCATCTGTTTTGTTTCTTATCTCATTAAAATACCCTTCTGTTCTACATACCAAATTAAGGGAAGTATTCAAAACATATTACTAGTAAATAGCATTAATAGTAATAGTAAATAGCAATTCATTTCTTATTTTCTACATGTAAATTGAGAATGAGATGTGATCATGCTTGGTTTAGAATTCTTATTCCGAAGTGACATAAATAAATGAAAACCTCCTGATACCAAAAGTCAATGCTTGAGGGTATATGAATTCAAAAATGAAAAACATTGTGTATATTTTTATGAAATTACTAATATTAAAGGAATAGAGAATGAGTAGAATTAAGAAGGAAGGGAAACAAAAATATAGACTAAGAAACAGGCAGCATAGAAGGAGCCAGAGGGTATTGCCCTGTGTTATAGTTGTGGGTTTTCAGGAAAAGGGTAGTCAGTTTTAAAGAACCAGTAACATAGGTACCTAAATTTCTCAGGTATAAAACTTAGAGGCAAAGTGGATAGTAAATTTCAAGAATAAAAAAGGTCCTTTTATTAATTGGAGCAAACATCTATCATGAAGCCATTTGAAAATCCTCTCTCTGTCCCTCACAGGATTGGGAAGTGAATTGGAGTAGAGGGAGAGGAAAGAGGGCTTCACATTGCCCTACTGATTCATTTCTTTGGGTTGTTTTTCAGCATCAAATACTTTTCCTTCCCCCATCTGCTAACCTTTCCTTTTCATGGGAACCAAATTCTTGAATAAGGACTTTAACAGGAATAGTGTTCTGCACTTTAAATTTAGAAAATGAACCATTTCCTGTGCTAGAGAAAAGTCTGTGTCTGAGAATATTATCTCTATAGTGTACTTCGTACTTCCCGCTTTGCCTTTTCTTTCATTGTGCTGTGTTATTTATCTGCTATCCATGTAAATTCCTGACCAGCACAATATGAAGTATTATATCAGAGCCACAATAGTCCACTGACATCTCAGTATAAATATTTCTGTAAAAATAAAAATAAGGCTGTGTTGCCAATGTCTTACTAAGGAAAAACAATTCACAAATACGTCCATGTAAGCTTGTGAACTACTTTTAGATATCCATTTTCTTCCATGATGATTACCATCTGACACTGTGCAACACACTTTTATGTGAAATACCACCAGAATAATTATGGGGTACTTGAAATCTCTTTATTTCTTTGTGTGTGTTTTTTTCTCTTTCTTTTTTAACCTCATTAAAAGTTTATTGTTTTTTTCCAATGTTAAGTGCCTTTACAAAAGTAATGATTTGTCAGACATAAAGGAATACATTTTGTTTTAATTTTTATAAACCAGTCTGAGCAATTGTCACTGTGTCATTGTTCTTTGGATGCTAAATAGAGAAGAACAAAGGCAATTTCCAGACTAGTGGTCATGCATTGTTTCTGAATAGGCCATCTGAGATTGGCCTGTCATATTCCTTCAATCAGCCTATGTGATTCTCATCTAAACTTAGACCTTGTAGCATCTCACTAAAATAAAAGCTGTGCTCTAGCTGTGCTTCATGTATGTTACCCAATTTTTATTAGTACTTTGTACCCTAAGACCTGTCAAGAATTGAGGAGGCAGACATCAATCTCTGTGAGATCTTTTAGTTTGATCCTGATTTTTCCCCCCTCACTTCCACTCTTGGTGAATTTCCAAATTTATGGAATGTTGAAAAATTAAATGTATGAATAGAAAGATTGATATGTATGCACAATTTGGGGGGGGACAAGTTGGAATCCAATACATTGTGAAAGATCCAATATTTTAGACCACACACAGCCTCTGATTTATAATGGTTTGATTTGGGAGTTTTTGATTTAACAATTGTGTATTCAATAGAAATCATTCTTTGAATTTCAAATTTGAATCATTTCCCTGGTAGTGCTGTGCACTCTGGTCCTCTCACCATGCTGGGCCGTGACCTTGAGCCCAGCTCCTGGGCAGCCAAATGAACCTCTGTGATTGATCTTGAGGGACAACAACTCATACTGTACAAAGGACCTTGTTGTAAGCAAGGATGTTCTGTACGTTTGGTGAACGAAATAATTTTTGACTTAGGATATTTTCAAATTTACATTGGGTTTGTCAACATGTGACCCCCTCCATAAATTGAGGATATTCTGTAAATTTTGTAAAATTTTCCACCAGAGGTCTGAATTATGTTTGTTTTGATATTAAGGAATTATCCAAAAGTAAGAGTCCCTTAGATTGATTTGGTATTAACAGAGGAGCAGAGAAGAGAAAGCAGTGGATTTCCCTTGTAGGTTTGTTCTTTTCAGTGTTAGGATGAAGAAATATGGCTGTAGATGTAGATAGTGATGGTAGTGGCAGGAGCAGACATACCAGCTATCACTTTTTTTGGGCCCCTCGCTGTGTCTTTGTACTGTGCCAAGTGCCAACTACAAAGACCTCCATGTAATCCTCTCCATTTTTCTGAAGCAGCTATTATTACTAACCTTCTTGCTTTAGCTATTCTGGGTCTCTTATTTTTCCAATAAATTTCATGATTGCTCTTTCTATTTCTATAAGGAATGACCTCAGGATTTTAATTGGAATCACATTGAATCTGTAAAGCGCTTTGGGTAGTACAGACATTTTGATAATATTAATGTTGTCTATCCAAGAGCATGGGAGATCTTTCCATCTTCTAAGGTCTTCAATTTCCTTCCTTATTGTTCTGTAGTTTTAATTGTAGAAGTCTTTCACCTCTTCTGTTAAGTTGATTCACAAACCACTCTTTGGTCTATACCCAAAAAACTTAAAATCAGCATATTACAGTAATGCAGCCACATCAATGTTCATAGCAGCTCAATTCACAAAAGCTAAACTGTGGAAGCAACCTAGATGCCCTTCAATAGTCAAATGGATAAAGAAACTGTGGTATATATACACAATGGAATATTACACAGCATTAAGAGAATAAAATTATAGCATTTGCTGGTAAATGGATGAAGTTGCAGAATATCATGCTAAGCGAAGTAAGCCAATCCCCAAAAACCAAAGGCCGAATGTTCTCTCTGATACGTGGATGCTGATCCATTATGGGGATGGGGGAGGTATGGGGAAAATGGAGAAACTTTGGGCAAAGGGGAGGGAGGGGAGCGAGAATGTGTGGTGGCAGGAAAGATAGTGGAAAAAGATGGATAGCATTATCTTAGGTATATGTATGACTGCACATAAGGTGTGACACTACATTGTGTACAACCATAGAAATGTAAAGTGTAACTGCAATTGTGTACAATGAATCAAGATGTATTCTGCTGTCATATATACCTAATTAAAATAAATTTTAAAAAATAAATACAACATAAAATGGGCTAAAGCTGTGGCTCAGTGGTTGAGTGAACCTGGGTTCAATTCCTGGCACCATCCCCAAAATTAATTATAATTATCATAGTAATCATCTATCTTCTGGAGAGCTATTTGTTCCCTGTACAATGTTAAAATGTGAGTTCCTTAAACAACACACTCTACCTACTTGCACTTCTTTGAAATTCATAATTTGAACAGTCATGTAACTAGATTTACTGACTCATCAAACTATGTAATATCTTCCACTTTTCACAAGCCAAGCATTAAACAAATTGTTTTCTACCATGCAACTGGCATTATGCTTCCAAATCTCTTAAATTTGGGAAGTTCTACATACATTTTGCAGCACATTTTTAGGAAATGCTGCTCACAAAAAAGAACAAAGAAAATGGAGTTGGAAGGGGTGTGAAAGTCCACCTAAGGCTGGACACAGCGTTGCAGACCTATAATCCCAGCAATTCAGGAGGCTCAGGAAGGAGGATAGAAAGTTCAAAGACAGTCTCAGCAACTTAGTGAGGCCGTAGGCAACTTAGCGAGACACAGTTTCAAAATAAAAAATAAGAAGTGCTGGGATGTAGTTCTACTGAACATTCAGGTTTAAGTCCCCAGTACAAAAAAAAAATCCACCTAAGAATGCTATTTAAATTTCTTGAGTTCACATATTACAAATATATTACCAATAAGCTCACATATTACAAGCAATACACCAAATACTTTTACCAAGACAGGGACAAATGTATTAAGAAAATTAGTTTCTTCTCTGTGCATCTTAAGTGAATACTTTTTAAAACTTTACATTACACTTCCATATTTCAGTACATTCACAGATTTTTCAGAGAGCTAAATGATGCAAAGACACTTGAATTGAATGCATTCTAGAAAGTGATGCACCTGACTAAGTACACATAGAGCTATAGCTGCTCTCATACCTGGAGAAACAACAAGAGGAATAAGAACCTGCTATAGCTCAGGCTCAGGGTAATCAGCTACATGATTAAGGGACTTTTATAGGCTTCATCTAAAATTGGAATCCCAAGGAGTACTAGTCACAGGTTGAGTTCCACAAGCCTTCACCAAGTGCTGAAGTGTGTTGCAGGCAGAGCAGCCAAATTGAAAAAGACCTACAGAGCCTTCTCCACTGCAAGTCAGGCACCTACTTAAAGCAGGGGATGGGGCAGATGAGCGGAGAGGAACCCTTTTGAAGACCTTCAGTTCTTCACAGGCACCATGCAGTAGCCCTCAGAATGTCAGACTCAGGAGTATTTGGACATAAAGAGAACTGCTAAGGTGCAGAAGCCAGCTGAGGGACTAACACACTACATTATAAACTGACAGCAGGACTGCAGAGCATGCTGAACTCTCCCAGGCTGGAGGCTGGACTGAAAAATACAAAGGGATCTCCTGATCCTCACTCAACAGCACACCAAAGCCCAAGCCCAGCAGAAGAGGAAATCCTGACCCACATTCAAAACATTTAAAGATAGTAGTGAAAAATGAGTATAAGGTACAGCTTCTTTTAAATATCATTAATAAAAAGCTTAAAATAGGGGGTGAGGATGTAGCTCAGTGGTAAAGTGCTTGCCTCCTATAACTGAGGCACTGGGTTGAATCCTCAGCATCACATAAAAATAAATAAAGATACTGGGTGTTCATCTACAACTAAATAAATTTTAAAAAGCTTAAAATAATGTTATAGTTTAAATTAAGCAAAATCAAGCTATTGCAAATAATCTAAAGAGAGAAGTGAAAGATCTCTACATTGAAAATTATAAAACACAGCTAAAAGACATAGAAAATATACAAATGAATGGAGAGACAGCCAATGTTCACAGATAAGAGACCTATTTTTAAGAGTAAGATATCAAATTTCCCAAAAGATTTTTAAAATATTTATTTTTTTAGTTGCACACAATAACTTTATTTTATTTATTTATTTTTATGTGGTGTTGAGGATCGAACCCAGGGCCTCGCACATGCTAGGCAAGCGCTCTATCCCTGAGCTACAACCCCAGCCCTCAATCTTCCCAAAATTGACTTATAGATTCACCACAAACTCAATCAAAATTTTTGTAAGTTATTTTTTTAATTGACAAGCATTTCTAAATTTTATTGGAAAAACAGAAGCTCTAGAATGATCAAAACAATATTTACAAAATTAGGAACTTAGAAAACATGATTTCAAGAATTATTGCAGAGGTACTATAATCAAAACAATGTAGCAAGCGCATAGAATAGACAAATCTATAGAACAGAATATCTGTCAAATGCAAACTAGATGATTCCTGGGCTTGAAAATGTCACTTTAATACACGTTGTCAGAGCTGTGTATATTCATATGTGGAAAATAAAATACTCCTCAACTCCTGCTTCATTCCTTACTAAAAATCATAGTGTTATCACAGACCTAAATAAATAAGGTGGAAATATAGAACTTAGAGAATAAGAAAAAGTAGAAAAATATAACATGATCTTGGGATAGGCAAATATTTTTAGGACAAACATGTGCAACAGCTTTTATCATAATTTAAAACTCTTGTCATGAAAAACAACCCTTTGGGCCACAGATTGCATTACAGTATCATCAGTATCATTCATATATACATATATATGCACATGCACACACACATGCACACACACACACACACACACACACATATACATACATATACACACACACACATTTCCTTATGTACAATATATTTAAAATACTAAAAGTCAATACTAGAAAAAGAAAGCTACCCAATTTATAAATGTAAGAACAAGATAGAAATTAGTATATGAAAGGATGCTTCAGATGATTGGTTATCAAAAGTGCAAATGAAAATTAGAATAAGACACCACTAAATAAATACCATGAACTAAAATTATAAACACTGACATAACAAGCATTGGCAAGGATATGGAACAAATAGAACTCACACACATTGTTGCAGAGAAGGTAAAACAGTAAGCAGTTTCTCTTTAAAGAAACTGCTTCTTAAAAAGTTTAATATATAGTTACTGTATGACCCATCAATTTCACTCTTTGCAATTCACCTAAGAAAACTAGAAATATACATCAAAGCAAAGATTCATGTTGGAACATTCATAGAACCTTTAATTCATAATAGATAAGAATTGGAAACAACATAAACATCTGTCAAATAGCGAATGAATAAGTAAATTATGTTTCATTATGTGCTATAAACATGAGTGAGCATGTCAATTTTTATCATAAATCGTATCTACTAAGATATATTTAAGTTATTGATGATTAAGTAAATATTTACATATCTAATGAAACAACTCAATAGTTTTGCACTCATGTTGACTCTGAAAGTTTTCCAAGTAAATAAAGTTTTCTCTAAATAGGTTCAGCATGGATAATGAAACACAGTGAAAGAACAAACTAATTTGATCTGTTGTGCAAAGATAACTATCTTCAGATTGCAGTATTACATAATCAAGTGCATATGGCTTTTTTTAGAATACAAAAATAAGTTAAAGGGACAATCATCAATTATCTTCAAATCAGGGCCTTATATTCTGTTTGTGATTCATATTAATGAAAATAAAAACTTAAAACTAGTAATAAAAGGGCTTATAAAAAGAAAATATTAGTCATTGTATTCAACATAAAGAACATAATAATGAAATGCCATGTAAATTCTATTTGGCTTTACATAATTCTAAATGTATACTTTCATTATTCATAAAACATTTCTTAGGCATCCCTGTGTTTGGAGAGCAGTAGACATAAAGACTTCATCAAGTCATCAGTCTTAAAATGGGAAATAAGAGAAGACTGTAGAAGGAAAAAAAGAGAAATAAAAAGAAAAGAAATAAATAAAAGGAAACAAAGTGGCTGGGGACATAGCTCAATTGGTAGAGTGCTTGCTTCACATGTATAGAGCCCTGGGTTCAATCCCGAGCACCGCATACACACACACACACACACACACACACACACACACACACACACAAAGGAAATAAAGCCCCTCCCCTCATCATGCTTAAAATTCAGTTTTAGGTAGAGCTATACACATGTGGAATTATCTAAAATCTCATAGAACTGTTAGTATAAAATGTCTTCTGGGAACTAACCCCTAGGAACTCTACAGAGAAACTTCCTATTTCTGTTGTTATGTTTTCTTTTTTTTTTTTTGTTTTCATTTTCATAGTTTATTTCTTTATTTTTTTTTAATTACCCCCAAATTTGACTGTGCCTGGAACACAGGATTTACCTGTGCTAACTCACTGCCTCCACCTTATGGTGAAGTTGTCTCCCTGAAAATGTAGTCAGGAATGCTAGGTTATTGATAAAATTCAAGACCAACATTAAATCTATTTCTCTGATTTGTCTACAGAATCTAGCACAACACTAGATAATAAAATCAAATGCTTAACACTGGCACGCTAAATTCACAGTATGCAAATATTTTCTTTCTCTAAGGTTTCTTTCTGAATTGATATTTCCAACAACTTTTAATGCACTATTAATGTGACAATAGTTCATAACCAGCCTTATCTTCTTTAAGTATAGAAAGATACTTCATTCTATACATACGGAAACCAACTAGTTGAAATATAAAGTCTGCAATCAATGAATCTCCTCTGTTCTCTACCCTCCTCTTATAACTCTACCCTCCCAAATTTAAAATAACACATCCAGTAATAATTTAAGGTGATTACAACAACTGAACTTTTGTTTTTCTATCCACACCAGGGTGTAATATCTGCCAAAAGCAAACAAGATGACCTGGACTAACACAGGCTTTCTTCTTTAACGGAATAGTGGTGATCACGCCACTTCACCTGCAGAGGCATGTTTCTGAGGCAGTTAAGTGTTGTCTATCATCTTGGACCAGAGCAAACACGTCCATTAGAAATATGTTTTATCAATGGAATCACCAAGAACCAGTTGACAATTACTGAGTAGTACTCATTTTAAAGATATATACAATTGCTATGCACAATTTCTACAGTACTTAATTTGCCTTTTCAAACATTATCTATTACCTAATTTAATATTATCTTTAAATTACTTTCCTACAGTCACTCTAATCACTTCTCCCTTCAATCGCCATCATCAGTGTTACAGAATATTCTGAAATTTTCTTTGAAACATAATCCAACAATATTTTCAAGTGCCTCAAGTTATGAAATAAGCCATTCATATTCTTCAAATATCTATTTTATTCAAGTTAAACACTGATTAACAAATGCATCCACTTTTCTATATACCATCAACCCATCCCTGAATCCCTAAGTCAAAGACCAGTTTCTCCATGAATATTTCTCCTAATTCCTTAACCCAGACATTTTTCTCTTAATTAGTTCACTGATAGAACATAATAGATAAAATGCTTATTTATCATTTAATATTCAAATGCTCCCATGGTGATTTGGCACTGTATAAAATATTCAATAAACAGCTACTGAAGTGAAGTAACAGTTAAAATGTCAAAAAAATAATTGCAAGAGGTAGCATTCTAAGAAACTGCAAATTGAAACATTTAATTACAAATTAAATATATCATTCTCAGTCATAAATTCTAAAGGCATCCTGGCATACATGGATGATCCAATAAAACAGGTTGTGAATATTAGAAAATACAGCCAAAGCAAGGTTTTAATTTGAGAAACTATTTGTATTTAAAGATGCAGATTTGTACAGAATTATTAGTTATAACATTAATCTATAAATACTTAAAAATCCAGAACCACTTTAAATCATTGTTTTTTCATTACTAAAAAAAAATCCAGAACATTCTGAAATTTTCTTCTAAGCATAATCCACACTATTTTCAAATGGCTCAAGCTCTGAAATAAGCCATTCATATTCTTCAAATATGTATTTTCCTTCAAGTTAAAAACTGCAATTTTTAATGACCTTAGAATTTTCAACTGATATGTGTTTATCTGAAGTTCCTCCTTAAGAATAACTAATTACATTGCATCTGTTTTTGTAGGGTACCAGTTATGACTCCCTATATCCCCTGAAAGAATAAAGTTTGGTTCTGCTAACAAGAAGACAGCTACTATTATGTTCAGATGAATAACCCAAACTAAAGGAATCTGGACCATTGCTATAGCGGTTATGGAAATAAGCTTTTGTCCTCTTCAACATCAAAGTGCCAACATTCAGATCCTGTAGTTATATATCCACTTATGATGTATTTGTTGCAACATACTGCACTGTTTTTTAAAAATACCTAATGCATTATAATGAAAAAGAAATGAATGTCTTAAAATTTGCTTTTGATACTCTTTAGTCTGAAATTCTTTTTATAAAAAGGCTCAAAATCTATTTCAGGAGACACTGTCTCAAAAAAAAAAAAGGGCTAGGAATGTAGTTCAGTGGTAGAATACTTTCCTTGCATATAGTAGCACTAGCTAGGTTCAATTCCCAGTACACAGGGGAAAAAAAGAAAAGGTCCACATCTGATCAAGTCAGATTTTAAGCAATGCCCCATGAAATTACAAATGCTATATTTCTCCAAGTTCTAAAATGCTTCTCAGCCTACATGCTTACTGAATGAATACATGCTAGAGAAACATTAATCATGCTTCTCAGCCATGCCTAATTAATATACACAAATTAGAAAATGATACAAGAAAATAGAGCAAAATCTATGCTCTGCAGTAAATTGATTAGAGAGTTGTATCTTTTTTCTTTTATGTTTGCTTTGTGTGTGTGAGTGTGTATGTCTGTGTGTGTGTGTGTGTGTGTGAATGTGCATGTGTGTGTGTCTGTTTATATACCTACAACATTCTTGGTACTTGAGTTAAAACCCAGGACATCACACGTGTGAGGCAAATGCTCTACCACCAAGTATACCCCCGAAACTTATTTTATTTGGGACAGTGTCTCTCAGTAAGTTTCCCAGGTGACCTCGAATTTGTGATCCTCCTGTCTCAGCCACCCAAGTAGCTGGGATTACAGTTCTGCATCACTAACCTGGCTAAAGGTTTATATCTTAACACCTGTCTATGACATTATAATATTCTCATCCTTGCTGACCATAGAGATGGCAAGGAAACTGGGCCTTGACCTTGACATCATAACCTTCAGAACATAATGGTTTTTCAGTATTCACAGCTCGGCTTTGACTTCCCAGAATACTTGTCTATAGCAATTCCAGAGAAAGAAAGATAAAGAGCAAGTATAGGTCAGTATAGACCCTGTCTATGGGAAATATCAATCCCTCACCAAGAAAGTACAAAGCTTAATGTATTATTTGTGCTATCATTCAGCACCTCTGTCTTGGCTAGAGCTTTCTTTAGCAAGAATGAAAAATAATGAAGAGAATGTAGTCTGTAATGAAGGTTGAATGGCTTGTTTTAAAGTTGTAAAATATTCATGCTTAAAATTTTAAACTCTTTATATTGTTTCCTAGGAAAAGAGATGTCTCATCTATACTGGGGATCATGTCCAGGCCTGGTAACAACTGGCAAGAGCTGAGTGGCAATGAGTCTCTGCATTCCCCAGACCCCACTACTCCCTAAAGTCCAACCTTCATTTCTGCTCCCTGTCTTATATCAAGAATATCCTTATTGGGTTCCCTTGGTGTGAAGGTGAATCATGTAAATACTGCAGTCAGACTTCCTTTGGTTTCAATTCTACCGTCTACTAGTTGTGTAAGCTTGGACATATTTCTTTCCTTGTTCATTCTGCCCTTTTGTTTTCTCCTTGTAAAATTATAATTCTAACTACTTTGTAGGGTTTTGGGGAGAATTAAACATGATTCTGACAGCAAGTATATAGCTCAGTACCTCCATAAATTACCTGCTATTAAAGAAAACACAAATAAGTTTAGATGAATTTTCCTGTACTGCCATCTCTTGGAGATAACCTTACGCCAAGGTGTAGGACTCAGAGCCTGAAAGCTTTGCCTTTGTCTGCCGCTGGGGTCTGGGAAGAAGTGAGCTGAGTGTTAAAACTCAAAAGACATTGAGTCTGTTTGCTAACATTCTCCTCCAAGGCTGATGATAGTTTTTACCCATGGATGCACATTAAAACCACCTGGGTAGCAGTTTAAAAACTAACAATTCTCAGTCCTTACCTCATACCCTGTAAATCAGGATCTATTGAAATGTACCTAGATTTTTTTAAGGTCCCGCTGTGATTCTAATGCACAGATGGGCATCAGAACCACTGAACCATGGCACAAAAAGCAGGAGGCCTATCCAGCAAGACTCATGAAGAGGTCTACATTCTTTCTTTTTTTTAATTATAGATGGACACAATACATTTATTTCATTTGTGTACTATTATATGGTGCTGGGGATTGAACTCAGTGCCTCATGCATGCTAGGCAAGAGCTCTGCTCACTGAGTCACAATCCCGGACCTGAGCTATACATTCTTAAAACAAGCAGCTTAGGAAGCTTCACAACTCAGAAATTCCTTGTTCATCTAGCAGAAAATACTGTTCTAAACATGCCTGCCCTGCGGTTACAACAGTTGCATATTTAGAAAAATATGAAGACAAATGTTTATGGAATGTGTTTGTGTTTTTTACAATACTGGGGATTGAATCCATGGTTGTTCCACCACTGAGCTACCCCTGTAGACCCTTTCTTAACTGTATATTTTAAAACCAAGTCTCAATAAGTTGCCGAGGCTGGCCTCAAATTCAAAACCCTGCTTCAGCAGGGTTTAAATTCTACCCTTTTGACCTTGACATGACCTGTGAGTCAGGCTCACAGTAGCTGGGATTACATGGGTGCACCACCACACTCCATGGAATACTGTATTTCTTAAAGTGTGTTCCCATGGGGGTTATTTTAAATACCGGTTCAGGTGCACTTACATAGATTCAGAAATAATAATTTTTAAACTTCAAAACATCACTGAATTTAGCAATACCATACTGAGTAAACAGGAAATAACAGATAAGGCTATTTGTATTTTATACTGAGGTAACTTTAAATTGCTGTAGTAAAGTCTTAAGCTTTCTACATAAAAATGGCAAAATCATCAATAGTTTTGCATGAAATGTAAAGCAACATTCTTAATACAACACTCATATATAAGTTAACTTCCACTCCAATTTGGCTAATATTTATTAAACTACAGTAAGATATCTAGGATGGCAAAAAAAAAAAAAAAAAAAACACTAGTCGTTCAAGCAATTTTATGTCAATAAATAAAATGTTATTGTAATTCTTAAGTAATATAATATGCAAATTAACTCAGAATATTTAAGTTTTAAAAACATTGTTAAGCACAATTTAGGCAGAGAGATAACTAATTTTGGAAAGTGGGCTATTTTAAGGACAGGTCCATATGTTTTCAGGTCACTAAATTAGAATTCCATTTGTATTTAAATGTAAATTTAGATGTGCTCTACTTATTTTAGCATGATTTTTTTAAGGAAAGAATATATTTGGATCACATAAACAAACCAAAAATAAATTACATAAGAAAACATAATGTAACAATTTTTGTAAGTACTTAACATGAGCATGTGCTTAACATCTAAAAACAAAAGGTACAATATTGGTACAAGTGTGCATTAGAGAAGTCTCTAATATAAAACATTTAAAACGTGGAGAATACTTGATTTTAAAATACAGAAAATAAATGTTAAGATAGGCAAACCTACAATTCTTACAAAAACATGCTTGAAAAGATAAAATTCATCGGAGCACTCATTTCTCAGATATACAAAAGCTGTGAAATCAATCAATGGATATTGCCTCCTGCTTTTGCACTGTTTCACCACTGATTGGTATGAATTCTGAATACACAATTACTGTTGTTTTTCATCTTTCTGCCATGTTCTATATAGAATGCATCTACCAAAAATGAGTAGAACTTGAAACATCAACATTTTTTGTATTACAGTCACTTCCTTATGTTATTTTTAAAAGGCACTATATTTAAAAAATAATATTACAACAAATACCGCTTTGGAAGATCTGAAATTCCAAATCAATGTGTTCCATCAATCATAAGTAGAGTTAAGAAGTCCTAAATTAAATATATATATATATATATATATATATATATATATATATATATATATATATATAAAGTTGATGAATTTAAAGATAATAAAATTGGCTTATTGTAAAAGCAATTCAAGAATAATCAGTTAAAACCTTATCCCTCTACTTCCCAAACAACCAAAAAGCGTTAAACACTTTTACATTAGGAACAAGAACATAAAACTAGAAAGACCACATCAAAGCTATGATTCAAACTCAAAAAGAGAAAGGACTCTTAAATCTCTTCCAGGTCACTACAATGGTATGATAATATCAAAGCACTATGTCAGGTACACAGCACTGCTACAACACTGAGGTATAACTGGGCAAATTAAATTTGGGTGAAAACGAAGACTATGTATATGCAATCCTGTATGTGCCCTGATATGTCCTATAAAGAATGGATCTTTTCTGTCCCAGATTAGACTTTGTATAGTGAAAAACAAAGAGAAAACAGTAGAGGAAGGGGAAATCCTACCAACATCTTCAAGGGATACTATAGCATTAACTATATACTGACTATCAGAAAATAAATTAAATACAGAATCTTTAAACATCACAAAATCTTGTAATACTGCATTAAGCTCTACCTTTTGAGCTGATTGTTTGGGTACTGAAAATGTAAAAGTTTGATCAGGGGTACCTACTACTGCTGTACCATTTTTTGACCCATCAGTGAATATATTGGGAGCATTCATGATAGGTGTTTTTCTTGTCATTTTTGGAAAAACTATAGGATGCGAAGACCAAAAAGACAATAAAGGATTAGATGGTAAGTGGTTATCAAATGAAATATTAGATTTACAAATGATTATTGCCCAAGTATTTCACTCATTATCTAACTCAACAATTTGATCCATAGTATATGGAGTAATAATTTTATTGGGAGAAATTCCAAACACTCCCTTTGCTGCTTTTTATTCCTTTGAGTATTAATTGTGCTACAGCCTCAGGATACCTAATAAGAATAGTGTTAAAAGAATAAGATAAATGTATCCACAATAATGGACCTTCTTGCCAAAATACTCCTGTAGGAATATTTTTTTGTTGGTGTTACAATAAATAATAAAGGCAAACTTATATCAATTCTATCCAAATGCATATTTTCCATATATGTTTCAATGATTTTTAATGCCTTTCTTGCTTCAGGCGTTAACATGCAGGGTGAATTTGGATCTGATGGGCCTTTTAGGATAGCAAATAAAGGTCCCAACTCTCCCGTTGGTATGCCTAGATAAGGTCTTATTCAATTTATGTCTTCTAATAATTTTTGAAAGTCGTTCAGTGATTTGAGTTGATCTACTTCTATTTGAATTTTTGGTGAATGCACCATGGTTGAAGATAATAGAACTCCTAAATAATTAATTGGAAAATTTAATTGTACTTTATCTATTGCTATCTCTAGATTATAATTTTTTACTAAATTTGTAAGTGTGGCATAATATTCTAGCAATGTGTTTTTAAGTTTATGTGCTAATAATAAATCATCCATATAGTGAAATATTTGTAGTTCAGGATTTTGATTTCTAAGTGGCTGGATTGCTTTGTTAACAAAAATTTGACACATAGTTGGGCTGTTAGCCATTCCTTGAGGGAGTACTTTCCATTCATATCTCTGATCAGGAACTTCATGATTTAGTGCAGGGATAGTAAATGCAAAACATGGACTATCCTCAGGATGAATTGGAATCGAAAAAAAAAATCTTTAATATCTATAGCTAAAACATACCAGGTTTTTGGCAAAGCAGACTATTAGGGAATCCCTGATTGAGCAGGTCCCATAATAAGCATCTCATTATTAATGGCTCTTAAATCTTGCAATAATCTCCATTTACCAGATTTCTTTTTAATGACAAAAATCGGAGTATTATAGGGAGATATGGAAGGTTGTATATGTCCCTCCGTTAATTGTTGTTTGACCAGGTCATGGGCTGCTTGTATCTTTTCTTTACTCAGGGGCCAATGAGAAACCCATACTGGTCTTTCTGATTTCCAAGTAATTTTTATTGTCTCAGTGACCCCTTCTGAAAACCCAATCCATGTCTATTTATTCCTTGATCTATTTGAATTGGTGCTGCTATGCCTTGTTCTTGTTCTCCTAATCTTTTTTCTTTCCCCAAATCTTGTCTAGCCATAATAGTGGGCGCATTTGGATTGCTATTATTTGTTAATTGCAAACCTAATTGATCTAGGACATCTCGTCCCCATAAATTTATAGGAAGATGATCCAATAAAGATGGCTGTATAGTTCCTTCACATCCTTCAGGATCCTTCCAATCTAACACCATTGCATTTCTATGGGGATTAGTTGCCACTCCTAGGCCTCAAAGTGTTTGACTGGCTTGTTGTAATGGTCAATGTTTTGACCATTCTTGATGAGATATGATGCTAAGGTCTGCATGTGACCAGTAGCCCGTTAAATTCATATCCTTGAATATTTAGTTTTAGCATTGGGCGAGAATCTAAATTTAAAGACAGCAGAGACCAATCTACAACTGTGGAGCCTAATCCCCTGGAACCTCTTTCTATTGTACTACTGGAAAATTTATCATGTAGGCTGGGTATTATTAATAACTGTGCTATTCTGTCTCCTGGTGAAATTACTGATATACCCTTTGGAGAACTAGCTATAATTTTTATTTCACTTTCATAATTGGGATCAATTACCCCAGGACTTACCATAAGTCCTTTTGTAGTAGAAGAACTGTGTCCCAATAATAAGCCTACTGTTCCTTGGGGAAGAGGTCCTTTTACTCCTGTGGGAATGATTTGAACTCCCATCTCTGGTGTTAGTACTGTGCTGGTGGAGGTGCAGATGTCCAACCCTGTGCTCCCTCTGGTTCGTCTGATGAGAGATTGATGGATAATGTGTCCTGGGCACTACCCTGATGGTGTTGCTGGGTTCCTCCATGGTGTTTCTGGGTTCCTCCAGTGACCCGTATATTTGAGGTTGTGGGCTATGTACTTTATAAAGAAAAGAGGTTTATATATTACAGTTTGGGAAGCTGAAAAAATCAAAATCAGATGTTCATATTAATTCAGCCTCTGATGAGGGTTCCTTCTTTGGCTATATAACATCATGGCAGATCGCATAGTTGCAGGAATACAAGCAAAAAGGAGAGAGCACATGATGAGCTAGGAAGCCAGAGACTGGAGAAGTCTTACTCTTTCATAATGACTCTCAAGATGCAAGAACTAACCAGAGTCTCTTCTAAGGGCAGCAACTTCAGGTCTCCCTTTCTGAGGGCAGTGTCCTCAAGTGACCTACCACTAGCTCCACCTCTTCAAGGTTCCACCATCCCCCATATCACCACACTCAGGAGCAAGCTTCCAACACAGGAACCCTGGGTGGACAAACCACAGCTAAACTAAGCACTTGGTAACTGAAGCTTTGCACTCAATGCACAAAACTCTCACAGTGGGGAGAAAAATCTGGAACTCCTGCAGAAGCCCAGCAGATTGGAGAGGAATCAATGTCCTATAAGCATCCAGAAAGTACAAAGGGAAAGAATCTGTAAGAACTGGGGAGTGATGATGTCTACCCTCTGAGATTACAGTGGCAAGTAAAAGAATCTGTACATACAAAAGTAGCTCATATTGTGCCCTGGATATGTAACCACATTCATTAATCTAACCCAATTAGCCCAATGTACAAAAGCACATTCATCTTTGCCCCATTTATCCTATCTCCAGCTAAAAGAAACGTTATGAAAATTAACTTTTCCCTCAAAACTTTTCTGCCAACTGAGTGAAACTAACCTTTAACTTCCACCTCCCAAGGGATGGCTGGTCTGAGATCTTTCCACCACTATGTGGATTTCTATTCAGAGTTTCCTTACAACCTCTTAGGGAGGTGTGATCCCTGCTAGAAGACTCATGGTCCTGATAATAAAATTAAAAGGCCATCACTCTGGACAGCTCTGGTGGGGGACAACCAGTTGCTTTTGTGGATGAAGCAGCCACTGTCCACAGGAAAACAGCTGCCCCACGTCCACCTGCACCCAAAAGTCCTACCTAGCACACCGCCCAACAATTCCCTGCAAATCTGTCTGACCATGCAGAGAAGTGTAAATGGGAATTTCAGCACACATGAAGAGTCAGTCACAACAAGGCACTTGGGGAAATAGTTATCAATAAGGATGTTAGGAGATCAGGCAAAGTACAAAATGAGTGATAAGATCAGGGATAATTTCAACAAGGGGGTAGTTGAACACACTATCCTTGAAAGAATCAAGTGTATACTCACCATAGAATTGAAATTTGAAAACAATAGGCAATGCAGATGTAGATGATTTCAGTAATCCATGCTCTCTTTAAAATGAGGCTTTGGGAGAAGAATAAGATAAGTGTGAGTTTTGCATTTTGTGTCCAGAACATGATGTGATGAAAGGAATATATGGATCAGGTGACATGCGTATTTCTTCCCCATTTCTGGGAGCATGTTTTGAGACACTGTCATTTAGAGTTTGGGGATAAAAATAGGTGTACCCTGGGTTTATGTATATAGAGATGATGCATGAATAGACCATAGGGTGAATAAAGAATATAACAGGTTACTATTTTAAATAATGGATTGAATTGATATTTTAAAAAATACATGAAATCTGGTATTCACATACAAACATTCAATCCAAGTAATTATACATGTAATGGTAATATTAGGGTTACTAATTATAACCAACTCTGTTTGAGTTTTGCTTCAAAAATGATGATGGAATTCAAAAGTTATGTGATATAAAAGAATCTCATGAAAATGCAAGTAAAGCAACATGGAGAAATACATGGGATCTGATACAGGGAGTGAATGAAAGTGAATCATATGCATATCAATTTGTGAATTCTGGATGAAATGATACATCCTATGATGTATACATACTGAAGAAATAGGAATATAACAAATTTGAATAAAAATTTAATTCAAAATACACATCATGTCCCATATGAATATAATTTCATTGATGTTAAACTGGGTCACTTGCTGTAGAAATATTAGGGTTAGTACTCAATATACACTGAAGTTCATTCTGAGTATTCTGAAATGAATATGTATGTCAAGAAAGTGAATATTTCTGAAAAATATCTCCTGAAAAGTTGATTATAAATCCACGCAGATGGACATGAAAGAATCAAGGTAGTATAAGTATATGACACATATAGTTCATGTTTGCAAATTCATACTATATATATATATATATATATATATATATATATATATATATATATATATATTTAATACATTAAAATGTAATAGTATGTATGCCAATCGAAATTCATAAGGAGATATATATATCCTTCACATGTGTACCCAAAATATTCATTTTCCTCTACATTGTTTCATGTCTAAACTGGTTGAAGTATAAAGCTCACCACAGCTTGAATTTTCAGTTACCTCAGTGTATTGGGGGGCAGTGATCTCTTCAGAAATTCGTATTTACCAAAGTGAGAGTACTCTCAAAAATATACCTGTGATGGCAGTAGGATTATATATATGTATATAAAAATACCCATTGTGATCCAGGCGACAGAGACAGGGAGTCAGGAAGTTACACATTCGTTAATTTTGAAAATTCTTGGAGAAGTAAAATGAGAAAAATGTGTCACAGGTTTTATAATATGTATCTCTGATGAAGCAAAAGGCAAGTCCAAGTATACACCATGCCTCCTATCAAATGCCTCTACTTCTATTCTTTAGGATTATTTTTATCGATGTTAGGATAAGTAGTCAGAGCCTACAAGGTTATGGATTAATGTCAGAGATTCAATATTTCACATGGCAAAACGGAAAATGAGTCTAATACATATGGGAACACGTGGCACATAAAAATCTTCCACTGTCATCCACCACAATGCCTGGACATTACTATCACCCTAAAGAAGACACAATGAGAGGAGAAGAGGAAAAAAATCTGTGAATACATATCTGGAATTGAAATTCTGAGGAGCTCACAAACTTGGGTGTGGCAGAAGAGATCCCAAAAGTAGAGGACAGGGTAAACATTCCACAAACATGGAACTTTGCTGGCCTACTGACTTCTTGACTATCTGCCTCTGACATTCGTCCTCTAGAAATATAGCTTTGTGTTTTAGCTTCCTTTGTAGTGAGATCATGAAAGCTTGCTCTGAGTCTATGTGAACAGGAGGACATGGGTTCATATTTTCCAATAGGAACAGGAGGCAGCAGAGCTGAATCCTCTCTATGCAGGTAACTGTGGCCTTTGGTGTATGAATGTCTCCCTGGGTGCATTGTGAAGCTTTTGGCTACCGCCCAGTTGTAATGGCATTTCTTACAGCTTCCCTGGCAAATTGGTGTTTGTTTTTGAAATACAAATAGGTCAACCAGGACACAGTGCTGGAGGGAGATCTGCCACATTGGGTGAGTCAGGTTCTGAAGGCAAAAACACAAACTGGGCTGCTACCCCATATATCTTTCCCACTTGAGCAAAGCAACTTGTTTCTGATCATCGCACCAAATCCTCTCCCCACAACAACATGCCTTTATATTTTCAGGTCTCCTGGCTGCACCTTGTCAGTCACATGTCCTTTGGAAGACAATGACAGAAACACAGGGTCCCACCACAGATGTTGGATCACACACCTGCACTCCATTGCTCCAGGCCCACTTCCCTGCTGGCTCCTACTCACTGGCATCTCTGTTCTTCTCCATGGTCATGAATTTCACTCAGTCAAAAATGGCACTTGCTGGTTCACTCATGATGAGCAACAGGAGATCTAAAGATTCTCCAGGGATTTCTGGTCATGGGATTCTCAGAAATTTCATGGTATTGGCCTAGCCATATTTCAAGAATGAAGACGTTGACATTGTGGGTTTTGATTCATTCAGGAGCCATTAACCGTTGAGGAATGTCCTTTCAGTAAAAGCTCTGGAGATCGCATGCATGCAAAGTTCCCAAGGAGTGGCGAAAAGTCACAGGAATCCAGGCCCATTGGGGTCTAAAATATGAGGTTCCTGTGAGTTTTGGCTCTCAACTATAGCAGAAAAGGCTTTCACAGCAAAATCATGTGAAATCCTGGCTGAGCATCCCAGTGCTGTGAAGAAAGCCACCCTCGGCCTAGATCTCAGTTTCCAAAGGCTCCTCTAATGCCTGACCTTCTAAAATCCCAACACAATTCATGGCAATAGTTCTCTGATATCAGTTCCAGAACTCAGTCTCTAATGGCATGACACCAGAGTTGAAGCTGAGGTGGACCCAGTTATCTTTTCCAACCACCACACTAAAGACCATTATGCTAACACAAACATTCCCACATGGCCCTCATCTTCTTCCATACAGACACTCATCATAACATTATGGCTGGGGGTTTCTATAGGGTGAGCAGTCTTAGATGGTGTGCAAAGTAAGCTCTCATGCCCATGATATGCCAAATGTCATGGTGGCCTGGACACCCTTCCTGAGAAACAGGATAGATAAAATGGGCTTGTAGTTAATTTTGCTCTGCTTGTCAAATTAGAGGCCTCCTGCCTGACAGTGTACTGGACTCATGAAAAAACCCAAACACCTGTGTGCTAGTTACTGGAGGGCTTGCAACAACTCATTTGACACAGAGGATCCCTGTTCTGACTTCATAGGGGTCAGGAGCCTGACCAGAGGAAGGCAAGAGACTTCATCCAATAGTACAATTGTTTTTCATCCGTTTAGATTGGGATGAACATATGGGATTTTTCCCGAGTTTCCTGGGGTGCTGAGAATGTAATTCACAGCCACACACAGGGCCAGGAGTCTGATACAGACACAGCTTTTACAAAGCACTTTACTTCAAAGTCACAGATTAGGCCTCTTCATTTCCATTTGAAACTCTTTTCTTGAGGAGTTACAAAGGAGTGCCCTAAGGCAAACACCTCCCTGACATTCAGGGGAACAGAACAATAGGGAAGAAAGAAGCCTGGAGAAAAACTTTAATTGAACACTGTGGCACTGACAGCTCCTAATCATGCAACTTGGGTTACTATCTATCCAAGCAGGGATTCTCCAGAGAGATCCTTTCCAGTCATGCTAATTTTTGAGTTTTCTGAGATGCTTGGCATGCCCTTCAGCAATCAAGTCCATGGCCATATCACAGAGCTTGAATGTGGTACACATCTTGGACACAAAACCATGAACCCCTTCAGAGAGTGGCCAAAATTCAGGAAGAATACAGGAACTTAGGATCTTGGTAGGTGTTGCCCATCTGCAAGGCAAGCAGCAGTCCATTCATAAATTTGCCATGAGGAGTCCTGCAAAGTTTTCCACTAGACAGGACACATTTACGGCTGCATTCTTCTCTCTACTCTCTTTAACCACAAACCCAGTGAGATCCACTGACCTAAAAAGGCTCACTAGTTAACAGTCCATTTCAAGCCAACAACAACAACAAAAAAAAAAACGTTTTTCCTTCATGTTCTCAGAACATGAGACAAAACGACAAATTTAAACACACACCCACTGAGATACACAAACCACCCCTGTATTTGGTCTGCATCTATCCACTCTGTCCTCTGACTGGTGGGTGAAAATATGTTCCTCGGCAGTGGCCTGTCCTGTCTCAGCTCTGGTCTCCTTGGCCATCTCTGTGTAGTTGTCAGGAGCCAGCAATGAGCCAACACTTCTTTCTCAGGAAAGGCCCCTGTTGAGACCATTCAAGGCTTTTGGCTATCCACGCATCACTAGGTACCAACAAAGAATGACTCTGGCCTTGGTACAGACAATCAAGTGAGCCCACTGGGAGTGGAACTGCCTCTGGATGCCTCGCCTCCTGGATCCCAAGTTCAGAGAGTTCCATCACCAAGGAAGTGAGGTGAGGTCACTTCCTTCAGGGAAGTGAATGAGGTCACTGCCTTGGCAACCACTTTGTCCTAACAGTTGTTTCCAAGGGTCCCATGAGATGGAGGCTGCCCCACCTTCCTGTGACATTTTCACAAGACATAAAGGTCTATACACCCTAGGAGCCCGGGATCAGCAATCCACACAGACCTGATTGTGTCCCTCTTCCCTGCATTGAGAAGAGAGAGGCTGATTCAGCCTCATCCCTTCATCCTGACTGGGTTGTTGTCCATGGAAGATGACTTTAGACCTCACAGGTCCTACCTAGCTGCCTACATTTGCTCCAGGGATCATTTCTGCATCTACCTTTGAGCTTCTCAGCAGCTGTAGGATTCCCTACATACCTGTATGGCAAGATCAACTCAGCACCTGCTGTTATGTGAAAATAGATTGAGGGAACAGAGTATGGTTAAGGGTAATATCATGTTCGATTTGGGTTAAAAGTCATTCTGCTGGATGAATACAGGTATTGGGCAACTGGGATATTTATAGGAATGTAAGGTGAAATGTAAGTATGAAAATAGAAAACTAGGTAAGATCTGAAGCACACAAGTTTGTTGGGGCCTTGATTTGGATACATAGTTTTGAATTATGTTCTGCAGAGATGAATCCTCTAAATCCATAGACAATTGCCTGAGATCTTGTACCTCGGACTACTGAATGTAAAAGAGAGCTTGCAGTGAAATGGAGAGAGTAGGCAGGATTCCAGTGTAGGGTAAGGAAGAATAGTGAGTTTAGGATTTGGATCAAAGGCCGTTTTTGCAATCCAATGAATTTCTATTAAAATGTAAATGGGAATGTCAGCACACATGAAGAGTCAGTCACAACAAGGCACTTGGGAAAATAGATATCAATAAGGATGTTAGGAGATCAGGCAAAGTACAAAATGAGTGATAAGATCAGGGATAATTTCAACAGGGGGGTAGTTGAACACACTATCCTTGAAAGAATCAAGTGCATACTCACCATAGGATTGAAATTTGAAAACAATAGGCAATGCAGAAGTAGATGATTTTAGTAATCCATGCTCTCTTTAAAATGAGGCTTTGGGAGAAGAATAAGATAAGTGTGAGTTTTGCATTTTGTGTCCAGAACATGATGTGATGAAAGGAATATATGGATCAGGTGACATGCGTATTTCTTCCACCATTTCTGGGAGCATGTTTTGAAACCCTATCATTTAGAGTTTGGGGATAAAAATAGGTGTATCCTGGGTTTATGTATATAGAGATGATGCATGAATAGACCATAGGGTGAATAAAGAATATAACAGGTTACTATTTTAAATAATGGATTGAATTGATATTTTAAAAAATACATGAAATCTGGTATTCACATACAAACATTGAATCCAAGTAGTTATACATGTAGTGGTAATATTAGGGTTACTAATTATAACCAACTCTGTTTGAGTTTTGCTTCAAAAATGATGATGGAATTCAAAAGTTATGTCATATAAAAGAAATCTCATGAAAATGCAAGTAAAGCAACATGGAGAAATACATGGGATCTGATACAGGGAGTGAATGAAAGTGAATCATATGCTTATCAATTTGTGAATTGTGGATGAAATGATACATCCTATGATGTATATATATACTGAAGAAATACGAATATAATACATTTGAATAAAAATATAATTCAAAATACACATCATGTCCCATATGAATATACTTTCATTGATGTTAAACGGGGTCACTTACTGCAGAAATATTAGCGTTAGTACTCAATATACACTGAAGTTCATTCTGAGTATTCTGAAATGAATATGTATGTCAAGAAAATGAATATTTCTGAAAAATAGCTCCTGAAAAGTTGATTATAAATCCACGCAGATGGACATGAAAGAATCAAGGTAGTATAAGTATATGACACATATAGTTCATGTTTGCAAATTCATACT
Organism: Callospermophilus lateralis; assembly: GCF_048772815.1. Taxonomy (NCBI): domain Eukaryota; kingdom Metazoa; phylum Chordata; class Mammalia; order Rodentia; family Sciuridae; genus Callospermophilus; species Callospermophilus lateralis. Next base: position 94,264,280 of record NC_135315.1, on the reverse strand, counting down.
ATATATATATATATATATTTAATACATTAAAATGTAATAGTATGTATGCCAATCGAAATTCATAAGGGGATATATACATCCTTCACATATGTACCCAAAATATTCATTTTCCTCTACATTGTGTCATGTCTAAACTGGTTGAAGTATAAAGCTCACCACAGCTTGAATTTTCAGTTACCTCAGTGTATTGGGGGGCAGTGATCTCTTCAGAAATTCGTATTTACCAAAGTGAGAGTACTCTCAAAAATATACCTGTGATGGCAGTAGGATTATATATATGTATATAAAAATACCCATTGTGATCCAGGCGACAGAGACAGGGAGTCAGGAAGTTACACATTCATTAATTTTGAAAATTCTTGGAGAAGTAAAATGAGAAAAATGTGTCACAGGTTTTATAATATGTATCTCTGATGAAGCAAAAGGCAAGTACAAGTATACACCGTGCCTCCTATCAAATGCCTCTACTTCTATTCTTTAGGATTATTTTTATCGATGTTAGGATAAGTAGTCAGAGCCTACAAGGTTATGGATTAGTGTCAGAGATTCAATATTTCACATGGCAAAACGGAAAATGAGTCTAATACATATGGGAGCACGTGGCACATAAAAAGCTTCCACTGTCATTTACCACAATGCCTGGATATTACTATCACCCTAAAGAAGACACAATGAGAGGAGAAGAGGAAAAAAATCTGTGAATACATATCTGGAATTGGAAATTCTGAGGAGCTCACAAACTTGGGTGTGGCAGAAGAGATCCCAAAAGTAGAGGACAGGGTAAACATTCCACAAACATGGACCTTTGCTGGCCTACTGACTTCTTGACTATCTGCCTCTGACATTCGTCCACTAGAAATATACCTTTGTGTTTTAGCTTCCTTTGTAGTGAGATCATGAAAGCTTTGTCTGAGTCTATGTGAACAGGAGGATATGGGTTCATATTTTCTAATAGGAACAGGAGGCAGCAGAGCTGAATCCTCTCTATGCTGGTGACTGTGGCCTTTGGGGCATGAGTGTCTCCCTGGGTGCATTGTGAAGCCTCTGGCTCACTGCCCAGTTTTAATTTCTTACAGCTTCCCTGGAAAATTGGTGTTTGTTTTTGATATACAAAAAGGCCAACCAGGACACAATGCTGGAGGGAGCTCTGCCACGTGGCGTGGGTCAGGGTCTGAAGGCAAAAACACAAACTGGGCTGCTACCCCATATATCTTTCCCACTTGAGCATAGCAAGATATTTTTGAGCATCGCACCAAATCCTCTCCCCACAACAACATGATTTTAAATTTTCGGGTCTCCTAACTGAACCTTGTCAGTCACATGGCATTTGGAAGCCAATGATAGAACCACAGGGGCCCACCACAGATGTTGGATCACACACCTGCACTCCATTGCTCCAGGCCCAGTTTTCCGCTGGCTCCTACTCACTGCCATCTCTGTTCTTCACCATGGTCATGAATTCCACTCAGTCAAAAATGGCACTAGCTCGTTGAATCATGATGAGCAACAGGAAATCTAAAGTTCTCCAGGAATTTCTGGTCATGAGATTCTCAAAAACTTCATGGTATTGGCCTAGCCATATTTCAATAATGAAGAAGTTGACAATGTGGGTTTTGATTCGTTCAGGAGCCATCAAGTGTTGAGGAATCTCCTTTCAGTAAAAGCTCTGGAGATCACATGCAGGCAAGGTTCCCAAGGAGTGGTGAAAGGTCACAGGAATCCAGGCATACCGGGGTCTAAAATAAGAGGTTCCTGTGAGTTTTGGCTCTCAACTATAGCAGAAAAGGCTTTCACAGCAAAATCATGTGAAATCCTGGCTGAGATTCCCAGTGTTGTGAAGAAAGCCACCTTCGGCCTAGATCTCAGTTTCCAAAGGCTCCTCTAATGCCTGACCTTCTAAAATCCCAACACAATTCATGGCAATAGTTCTCTGATATCAGTTCCAGAACTCAATCTCTAATGACATCACACCAGAGTTCAAGCTGAGGTGAACCCAGTCATCTTTTCTAACCACCACACAAAAAACCACTATTATAACAAAAACACTCCCACATGGCCCTCATCTTCTTCCATACAGACACTCATCATAACATTCTGGCTGGTGGTTTCTATAGGGTGAGCAGTCTTAGATGGTGTGCAAAGTAAGCTCTCATGCCCATGATATGCCAAATGTCATGGTGGCCTGGACACCCTTACTGAGAAACAGGATAGATAAAATGGGCCTGTAGTTCATACTGCTCTGCTTCTCAAATTAGAGGCCTCTTGCCTTCCAGGGGTAGATTCTTTATGTTTCCTGGACTCATGAAAAAACCCAAACACCTGTGTGCTAGTTACTGGAGGGCTTGCAACAACTCATTTGACCCAGAGGATCCCTGTTCTGACATCATAGGGGTCAGGAGTCTGACCAGAGGAAGGCGAGAGACTTCATCCAATAGTACAATTGTTTTTCATCCGTTTAGATTGGGATGAACATATGGGATTTTTCCCGAGTTTCCTGGGGTGCTGAGAATGTAATTCACAGCCACACACAGGGCCAGGAGTCTGATACAGACACAGCTTTTACAAAGCACTTTACTTCAAAGTCACAGATTAGGCCTCTTCATTTCCATTTGAAACTCTTTTCTTGAGGAGTTACAAAGGAGTGCCCTAAGGCAAACACCTCCCTGACATTCAGGGGAACAGAACAATAGGGAAGAAAGAAGCCTGGAGAAAAACTTTAATTGAACACTGTGGCACTGACAGCTCCTAATCATGCAACTTGGGTTACTATCTATCCAAGCAGGGATTCTCCAGAGAGATCCTTTCCAGTCATGCTAATTTTTGAGTTTTCTGAGATGCTTGGCATGCCCTTCAGCAATCAAGTCCATGGCCATATCACAGAGCTTGAATGTGGTACACATCTTGGACACAAAACCATGAACCCCTTCAGAGAGTGGCCAAAATTCAGGAAGAATACAGGAACTTAGGATCTTGGTAGGTGTTGCCCATCTGCAAGGCAAGCAGCAGTCCATTCATAAATTTGCCATGAGGAGTCCTGCAAAGTTTTCCACTAGACAGGACACATTTACGGCTGCATTCTTCTCTCTACTCTCTTTAACCACAAACCCAGTGGGATCCACTGACATAAACAGGCTCACTTTTTAACAGTCCATTTCAAGCCAACAACAACAACAACAACAAAAAAAAAGTTTTTCCTTCATGTTCTCAGAACAGGAGACAAAACGACAAATTTAAACACACACCCACTGAGACACACAAACCACCCCTGTATTTGGTCTGCATCTATCCACTCTGTCCTCTGACTGGTGGGTGAAAATATGTTCCTCGGCAGTGGCCTGTCCTGTCTCAGCTCTGGTCTCCTTGGCCATCTCTGTGTAGTTGTCAGGAGCCAGCAATGAGCCAACACTTCTTTCTCAGGAAAGGCCCCTTTTGAGACCATTCAAGGCATTTGACTATGCACACATCACTAGGTACCAACAAAGAATGACTCTGGCCTTGGTATAGACAATCAAGTGAGCCCACTGGGAGTGGAACTGCCTCTGGATACCTCGCCTCCTGGATCCCAAGTTCAGAGAGATCTGTCACCAAGGAAGTGAGGTGAGGTCACTTCCTTCAGGGAAGTGAATGAGATCACTGCTTTGGCAACCACTTTGTCCTAACAGTTGTTTCCCAGGTGTGTGTGTGTGTGTGTGTGTGTGTGTGTGTGTGTGTGTGTGTATGTGTTTCTTTAAGGACCCAGGACTTGAACATAACATGTTTTGACTCAAAAATGGTTGTTTGTGTACCCTTTCAAGTTAAACAGAACCTGTATAGGTATAACACACATTGTTATAATCAGTCCTGAACAAATGCTGTGTCCCACATTGTCACTTTCTGCCTTATAGAAAGTGGCCAGAACCACTGTTACCCTCCTCTTCCTTTTTTCATCATCATTTTCTCCTCTACTCTCCCTTCTGTTTTCAACTTGGGCAGTCTCCTGTAGTCTGACATAGAACTCTGGATCTACTCTTTGTCTGTCTTCAGGGAGGCTGAGAAATTTAGGTGAGCTTTTGAAGAAGAGTTAATTGCAGGTTAAATGGAGAGAAATGAAAGGCACCATTTTGTCTTTTCATTGGTAACAGGGGAAAAACTCTGTAGGTCAGCCCTGGCAGGCCAGTGCAGCTGTTCTAAACCTTCTTGCCTCTAGTTCACCGTCAAGTTCTTCTTAGATTGGACACATGTAATGTCAAAGCTAGAACAAAGCCAAAAAGTCTATTTGTTTTATGTTCCTCATTTCTGAGATGTAAATAGGGTCTTAAGCAAAGAATAGAGAGAATATCTTGCTTGATATTCATGGTCCAACACTGCTTTTCACTACTTAATTATCTTCTCTAATGCCTTTTCAAATAGAACACAGGTAAAGTGTATGTGAGTGTGTGTGTGTGTGTGCACACATGCGTGCACATGGGTAAGAACTAGAGAAATGTGTAAAATTTGTCATGATTTAAATAGCAGCATACCATTATTTTTAGTTCTCCTAAAAGCATCTGTTTGAAAGTGGCTCTTCGTATAAAATTCTCTTCCCATACACACTCTGAATTCAGTAAGGATTATTTATGTCTTGTCATCTAGATTTATAAATTTAAAATTCCTTAGGACTTGCCCCAAATGTTTCTATAAACAACCAATTATATTTTTTCTTTATAAAAAATGAATGTGGAATGAACCTAACACTCTCTTGTCCCTCATATCTGCTATATTTCTCTGACCCTTTATGAACATAGAGGCTTACTGAGTATACCCTAACCAACCTAGACACAGTTCCATTAGCCTGAGGCAGATCCCCCACCCAGTGGCTGGAATGGAGCACTGAAATCAAAGGAGGGCCTCACCACTCACAGCAGCATCTCCCCATTTACCAGAATATCCCTTGATATATCACTGGGAATCATTCTAAGACACGGGAAGTCCCAATTTCAGCCACTTTGAGAACAGCTCTCCATTCTTAATGCCTGAAGTTTCCTTGCAAGATATCTGTAATGTTTCACTGCTCTAAACTGTTCCCTTTTCTGAATTTCCTTGAATGTACTCCAACCCTATCCTCTCACATGGCCCTATGTCCATCCTTCTAGATTAAGATGTACAGCCATCCAAAAAGTTTCTCCAGCTTACCCTTTGGTAACTCCTCTCATATACTCTCCAGCCTCTGGAAACCACTCATCAGTTTTCTGTTTCTATAATTTTGGCTTTTCCAAAATGTTTTATAAATGAATGATTTTATTCAGTTTTTATACTTAGGATAATACATTTGAGATTCATCTAAAATTAGTATGGCAAATAAATAGTAGCCTGACTCAACTTCTGATGATTGGTTTGAGGTTCAATAGAGGGGACCTATAATTTGTTTAAAGAGGGAGGTAAGAAAATAACACCAACTTAATGATTATTCGAGGGAGAAAGATCCAAAATTTATAAATGTAGATGAGCTTATAAAAACTAATCAAATTGTGGAAATCACACATGTAATCGAATAGAGGAAAAAGAATCTCCAGTACTACTAAAAACCACCTGCCATACTAGATCAAATACAGCAAGCACATCCTTTCAAATGCACAGCTGAACCAAGAAGAAAATAAGTGAATTCTTCAGTAGGGTCAAGAAAGAAGAATAGAGTGTTAAGCAAGTGCTAAAGTTTCAGTTGCGCTAGAGTTTTTTTTTTTTTTTTTTTTTTTTAATAAGAACATAAAAACAAAGGTTTAGACCTGAGAAAGAACATAGGAATTGGGATTCTCCACACAGAGAAGCACTTCTATAATACAATTCAACTTCTGTAATGGGCTAGGGTAAAAGGAAAAAAATCTACTTCCAACAAAGAAAGCCTACAAGAACAATTGGTTTGTGCCAGCCTTATTTCTAGATGAAGATGAAAAAGTTTCCCCTGAGACTTCCTACAGGTTTGGCTTAAATTTACACAACTTGGCAGGGTTTCAGAAACCAGCAGCAAGAACTTGGAGTGCATAGGTCTTTAGAGAGCCCAGAACTCCTGGCAGAAACAAAAGAAAATCCCTATGGAGAAGTACATTCTCAATCTAGGTTCCTGAGGATTCCCACAGAACAACCTTAACTGAGAATGAGCTCACAATTAAAAATTATAAAGTATGTTAGAAAACCTCACTGGCAGTAATGGTCAGTAGCAAAAGAAATAAAAATGAACTCTCCCTTCACCCAGAACTTCAGATGTTGAGAATTATCAGATATGTTTTATACCTATATTTAAACAATTTAAAAATCAAATTAAAAACTTGAACATGAAATATGCCTGAACAGGGAAAACAGTATATTATAGGCAACTGATTAGAGAATTAATTGAAATGGAAGATGACTCTGGAATAACTATCCAGACAGGAAAACAGAGGGACTAGCACACAATATGAGTGTGTAACAACAGAAATTTAATGATATGTCATTACATTAGAGTTAGGAAGCGATAGAAAAGAGAAAACTGGGGAAAGAAAGTATTCATAGGATATTGGCTAGGATATTTTTTCTGAAATTGATGAAGGATTTGAAACTTCAAATTCAAGAAACATAATGAATACAAAACAGGTTAAATAAAAAGAACATCTTTCATTGTAATGGTTGAACTCATAAGGGGAGGGAGACAGCAACAACTGAAAAAAGACTATAGAATAATATTTTCAAAAGGTGAAGGAAAAATGGAATAATATACTCTGCCAAATAATTATCCAAAATGAAAACAAAATGGAGAATTTACCAACAAATTATCCTCTTAGAAAGAACTTATACAGTTTGTATTTCAAATGGAAACAAACAGAACTCAAGGGATGAAGCATGAGAAGGAAGATGATTTGATAAATTACTAAATATAGATAAGTAAAATAAAATAAAAGTGTCTAATATGTGTCTTTATAAACATAGACAATAAAAATATAATGCTAGACCCTAATAAGAGATGGTACAAGTTTCATAAGATTTAAAGCATTGGAATTTTTGTGAATTGTTTTCCAGGTGAGTAAAATTAAAATTTAACGGTAAACTTTTAATTAGATATCCAGAGATAAATGTTGGGAGGCTGAGACAGGAGATCACAAGTTCAAGAAAAGCCTCAGCAGCTTAGTGAAGCTCTAAGCAACTTAGAAAGACCATGCCTCAAAATAAAAAAAAAAATGGGGTCTGGGGATATAGCTCAGTGGCAGAGAGCCTCTGGGTTTAATTCCCAGTACCCAATAAATAAATAAATAAAAGTTAAAGAATCATTGACTTGGAAGTAAAAGCATAAAGTGTGAAGGTTCTTCAAATATCCCTGATGGTTAAAAAAAAAAAAAAAGGCGTGAAGTCACCCTGTTGCAAGAGAAGCCACTGCTAGCCATAAGTCAAGTACTCTGTGGTGTTTCTGGTGTGGGTTTGTGAAGAATCTGAAGGGCTGTGGGGTTCTTGTGAGGCACACTGCATGACTTGAGTGCAGTCAGTGAACTTTCACTTCTCTCCCACCAAGAAACCCCACAGAGGGGCTAACTAGGACACCACATGTTTGAATTAAAACCAGGAAAGCATTTTGCAAGTGTTCTGACCTACATGGGTAAACCTGGAGGAATGTCCTTTCTCTCACCTCAGTACTGGATGAAAGAATTGCTGCTGCTCCTGAGGAGGTTTGTCTCCCTTCCTGTGGCTCCAGTTCAATACTCAAAGCACCGAGAAGTCCAAATGTGGTGTACCAAAGCAGACTTCAGTGTCTTTACATCTGTTCTGTGTTCTGTATTCAAATTCTTCTAATTTTCAATAATCCTACTGAGTGTGTTTTAACTAGTGTGACTCAAATGAATCAGCCACCTCTTGTGAAGTCACACACAGGGTAATCCAACCCATGTGACCTTAAATGAAGTTGCAGAAAACTTTCAGAAGTATGGCAATACCACAGTGGTGAGCATAAGTGAAGCAATTCCCAACACTGCTCTTCTATTAAGGAAGGTTCTGGAATGGCCATCTGATGATGGTATGCTGCCATCCAACCAGACGGGAAGGTTGGAATTGTCTTATAAAATAAAGTTTCCTGAAGAACCTGGTTGTGATGTTGCTGTCACTGGGCTGAAGGCCCTAGGAGAGCACTAGTGCTTGGTGCCCTTGCATTATTTGAAGGTGGAACAGCATATGAAGTTCAGAAGACAAAAGTGAAGTAGAACATTTCTATTAAGAAAAATATTGCCCTAAAATACAGCTGCACTTCATTGACATCAGTAGTCATAGAAGCAACTGTTACAGTCAATAAACTGAACTGTGTGATGCTATTAGTTTGGAGATGGAATTTAAGGTAGGACCAGATTTATGGTATGTATTAGCCAAATGCAGGCTTACTGAATGATAAGTCTAATGAAGCTTCCGTAGGCATATCAGTTATACCAGGCCTCAAGCTTGGCAGAATTGCAACTTCTGTCTTCAAATTATGATCAACTTAGCATAAAATGCCTTGCTGTCCAATCTTTAAAATGTGCTTGCCCTTTATATCAACTGACCTGCCTGATTTATGTCTTCTTCAATTCTATGCCCACACCCAAATCTTTTCAATATGTAAGAAATGAAGAGAGACTAGGTAGCAAAATACTGAGCATCACATAGAAAATTAAAATCCCACAAGTCATGAACAACAGCCTAGACCTTCTATGGTCTATCCCCTCAGTCAGTTCACATGTTTCTAGTAAGGCCTGTGTGGCTGTTTGCCTGCTACTTTATGTTTACATCTACCACATTTAAAACAGTACACATCAGGTTTGTGTAACCGTTGATTTTGTTGGCCTTTGTCCAAGTCTTATGATGACTTCTTAATGTCTTTCTATAAATTCTGTTTTGTTCTGCTATGAAACTTCCATTTTGAAAATCACAAACCTCTAGTTGAAAAGTTCATGTAAAGTCCACATTGTATAGAAGCACATATCTTTAGTGTCTCCAGACAAAAGAAAAGTCTTAAAGTTTAATTTATTGTTTGCACTTTTGGGCACAACTTGAAAGAGGTACTAAAGAAAAAGTTGGAGTGAACCATTGAAACATTAAATATTTTTAGCAAAATGTGTTTGCCTTGTGCAGGACATATGCCCTTTAATTTTGTAAATATTCTTTTAAAGTAGAGATGATTTGTGGCTGTAACCAAAATAATACTTAGTCATAAATTTTTTTTTAATCCTGTAATTTTTTTCCATATCTATTGAAAGTTGTTTGCCAACTATTTTTGTTAGAAGTGTAACTTTTTCCCTTCTCTTCCCAAATTCTCTTGCAAAGATAGAAGTGAATTTCTACTGTTGAATTCAGCAGATATCTAATACTTTATATGCTGTTGAGCTATGTGATATAATAGCTGCATGTTTAATAATGTGTTTTGCTGTATAACCCATAAAATGATGATTTATATCGATGTCAGTTCATCTGTATACATGTACTACTTGGAAAGTGTTTATTTGTGATTGTAGTCCTGTGGATGAAATAATTTCTCAGTGTCCTCCAACTTGTAAAAACTTACTACAAGAGTTTAAGCTCCTCAGGAAATAATGAAATAGGAAAAAAGAGTTAAGGATCACTACTAAGTATATGAAAATATAATGTAGAACTTCTAAAACACAAGATGGAAGATATTGAATTTTAAAACTTGATTTGAAAAAAAAAAGATGGGGAAAAGAAAAAAGGTAAAGGAGGATAAAATATACTACAAAATTAAGTGGGTAGCAGTAATTCCAAAAATATCAGGAATCACAAAATGTAAAAGGACTAAACTTTCTTCTTAAGAAGACAGGGATTAGATAAATATTAGGACCAACTATACAATATTTACAAAAGAAACACCTTAAATTTAAGGATATGAGACAATAAAAGTAGGTAGTTGACATAAGGTATGCCAGGCAAATATTAAGCAAAAGAAAGCAGAGGTCATTACATTAATAGGAAATAAAACCCCAAACTTTGGGCTGAGAATATAGCTCAATTGGTAGAGTTCTTGTCTTGAATACCCAAGGCCCTGGGTTCAATCCATAGCACCCAAACAAACAAACAAAACCCCCAAACTTTAGACAGTTTTGTTAAAGAAAAAAAATTACAATGTAAGGATTAAAGGTTTAATTTACCAGGAGGTATAACATTGTTAAACTGTTAGGCCTTTAATTACATAGATTTGCAATATATAAAACAAAAATTGATAGTCTAACAAGGAAAGATTGAAAAAAAATGTACATCACAATAGGATAATGAGAACAATAGTCATTCTAGCAATCTGATAAGCCACAATTAGGGTTTCAGATAAAACTTCTAATTAGGATAAAATGTAAATTCCCCAAAGTGTCAACCCACACTACTTATGTGGATTTAGCAAGTGGTTCTTACAACGTCCTTATATAGTTTGTCATTTTATAATTTCCTTTTCTGGTAAACAAATTTCTCTTTGCCAGGAAGAAACATTTTAAACCAAACTATTGGAGCTGGAGATTTAGTTTAGTGACAGAAAACTTGCCTAGGATACAGCAGACTCGGGGTTCAATCCCCAGGGCCACAAAAACAAACAAAAATTAAAAAAAATAAATCTGTTGACCTATTTGTAAATAAATAAACAGTCATCACAGTAACCATTGAACCTATTTGAATCTTCTATACATGAAGATTCAGAGCAGTTTCTTAGACTGGATCTGTGAGGTACTGTCTTTCTTTGCTTTTCTCCGTTTTGAAACCTATATTCATTACCTCCTTTCCTTTTTTTCAATCCTGACCACCTCCCCCCGTAATAATTTCAAATCAATACTAATGAGTTGTATGAGGAGAATTGTGTTGGTCATTGAGGAAAGATGTTTCTTTACTAATTGTGTGCTAATAGCTTGGAGGCTTTCCACAAAGAAAAAAAAGCCCTCTCAACAGAAGCAACTTTCTCTCACCCGCTCCTAACTGTCTCTGAGGATCAAAGCACATACTGCACTGTGTTGCACAAACTCAGGGTCCTTGGCTGAATGCCCTTAGAGATGCTGGATTGAAACTGAGCAATCCATTACCATCTCTGACTCCTCCTTACTTTGTACCCCTAGAAAATGGGGACAGTTACCTTGTGGACCATAATAAACATGAGATTCTGAAAAATGCCAGGAAAAGTTCCTGAGTAGCTGTTATTAGGAATACTCTTCTTATCAGTATTATGTTAATCATAAGTATTTGATTGCTTCCAGCAGAAAAATAGAGACTCTCTGGAAACCAAGGCAGGACTGGGCTGAGTTTTGCTGCCTCTGGTTTGAAAGCTTATAAAAGACTTCACTTCTGTCCTTTCTTTTTTTTTTTTTTGGTAATCTTGAGACACATATTTTCTGTCTACTGTTGTTTTAAAGGTCATCTTGAATTGATTCTGCCCCATATCATTTCAGCATATCCCCTTTGTTAACCTGTAATATCATGACGGCTGATATTTGTCAGGGGCACTTGTTTCCATACTTTTATATTCAATGCAAAATAATATAAACTCTTGAAGGACAGGTAATTTTTAGTAACTAGAGATTTTAATAGCAGTACTATTTTAATTATCCTAGTTATTTGGTATTAATTTCCTATAACTATATCCAGATGTCTATGCAGTATATAGATCCTATGAACAAAATGCTGGAAACCATTTGGTAAATTGTCTCTGAAATTTTTTTTCTCTGGACTTAGTTTTATTCATTCTGAAAGTAGCAACCCTTTGCTTACAGTAGAAACATTTTAAATCATTGGTACTATGATACCTAATGTCACTGATACTAGAGTAAATGTCAGTTTGAGTAAAAGATACTCTGAGAACCAGTGTGAATTCAGCAGGTAATTTAAGTTGTCTTCCTCGCCAGGCATAACTTGAAATACAGAAAAATTACATGATCCTTATGTCTTATTTGGTAGATTTTCTTCTTTGGTCTGATTTCTTTTTTGGTTTCTATTTTCAGGCTCAGCTATGTGAATCATGCAGAAGATCTGGCCTCTAAGCTCCTACAGTGTTCCCCAAAGAACAGACTATCAGCACAGGCTGCCTTGAGCCATGAGTATTTTAGTGACCTTCCCCCATGGCTATGGGATCTGATAGTGAGTATGACACATCTGCATATCCAATCAAAGTACTTTACTATCTATAGAGAACATACATGAGGAGAGATTCATTTGCTTATGTTTGCACAAACACAAGAACATGTATATATGTGTTTGCATTTTGTGTGGGGGGGTGGGTAGGTGGGGGAGAGGGAGAGAGAGAGAACAAGCATGTGAGTGCACAAGAGCAGGGGTGGGGGACACGTATATATATATTTAGTGGAATCCTGGTATTCAATTTCTAGCTTCCCAGACACAGGAAGAAAATGGATTCCTTCTTTGCTATCTCTGCTCTGCTGTCTGCAGCTGTGCATCTTTGTATTTGATTATGTGTGTGTCCAAAAAATGATCTGAGCAGTCATAAAGGAAAAAGGAAAATATGATTTACATATTTAGTGCTTTATGCATACAGTACTATTTTAACTGGCTGCAGTACACAGCGGAGAAATGATTCATTTCTGTTTAATTCTCGGAAACCATCTTGGTTGTAGCAATGACCTTAAAAAGGACTGCTACTCAGTGAGCTGAGGAACAGAGTTGGCAATTGGCTAATGCACTGAATTGACATGTAAAGACTGAAGACATGTAATTCATTTTAACTGCACATGCTCTTGCTATTTGTACAGACAGCTCTTCTCTAGATCTTTTAAAACATAACACATTCCTGGGTGGGTTTGTGTTTTGTTTTTACAAAAGTATTCTTTCTTACACAGGCTTTTTCATTTACATTTAAAATATTTGGGGGAGAATTTATGACTGGGAGGATCTCAGCTTTCTTCCAAAGTGTGAAACAGAATTATTGTGAAATTGTGCAGAACACTGTTGCAGTAGGAATATTTTTGTTCAATGGTGATGCATTTTTTAAATGCCCATTATATTTTTTCTCATACTCATCTGATTGCCTTAAAATAACATACTGCCTCTGTGCACAAATATTTGTGATATGTATATTAATCCTTGTGTATACAACATTTACAGTAGACACAAAGCTAATTTCCTTTGTCTCTTAAATTTTAGTTTTTTCCCCTCCTCTTTGCAGCACTGGTTTCTCCTTTACAGTAGCCCTTTACTTTATAACTAAACCCCAAGTAACCCTAAATCTTTTTGCTATCCCACACTTACTTCCAACAACTTTTTTTTACCTGAAAGTGACTATAGATACATTAATCTACTACTCTCCTTGTGTCTAGCAAATTCTCATTAACATTTCATAATGTCTCTGACCATATTTACTCTATATTCTACTCTACTTCCTTTTTAAAAATCAACCCTTGGCCATCATTATAACAGTTATTCCCCCAAATAAAAAAAGAAAACATGAAATTTCTATGGAAAATAATGATTTTGTGACACATCTTACTATGCTGAGGAAAAAAAAAGACGTATATAGGCTCATTCATTTACTGCTCACCACACTCAAGCATATGGCTTGTTTTCCCTCTTTAGTGGAACTTGTAACTTGATATTCCTCCTCCTTTGTGACATCTCAATCCCATCTGACTTGATGATTGAGTTTAAGCCAGAATTTTGATGGTCTATGAATTCTGAATTCTGTAGTAGTACCTTTCTGCTAATATGGACTTATTACCCACTTGCCACTTAGTTTATCAGCCAGTGGTTATATCCAGTTTCTATCAGTGAGTATTTGCCTACACATTATCACTCCACAGCAGACTGCCAGTGGAGACAGCCTTGTACCCATCATTAACAAGCACAATGTATGCAGAACACCAGAGGGGAATTAAAACCACAAAAAATACCTCAGGGTGGTATTTTTAATATGAGAATTTAATTTGTAATTTCACAGATTAAGAATTTTGGCTGCATTAATTCCTTTATCAGCTCACAGCAGGCTATTTGCAGAAGCATAACCATAAGGCGATATTCATTGGCAGAAACACATCTTTGCATAACGTTAAACATCAGGAGCAGTGAAACCTTTTGAAGGGGGGAGAATAAAGATGAAAAATCATTATATTTTTCAGGCAAGATTCTACTAAATGCCTCCAGTAACAATTTTGAGTTACAGAAATGCTATTTCTGTGTCTAGAAGATAATCATTATGAAGCATAAATCCAGTCGCAAACAAGGACAATCCCAGTGTTAAATACTATAGTCATTTCCATTTAGAACAACGCAGCTGTACTTGTAAACATGTTTACAAAACAAAGAATTCCCCGGTTCACAGACTTTGAGCATTATTTCTTTAAGTGAAGTGACTGGTTTTGGTGACGCTCTTGTCTGGGTTAATATTATGCAGAATACGTTTAGAAATTCTTAAAATTAAGTTTCGTGTTACTGTAGTCTTATGAAAGTTCTCCATCTGACTCCATGGCAGCCGCAGTAGCAGTAGCTGAAAGCCCTCAAGTATTTCTCTTCCAAGGGAGTTGGAAGAAGATCCACTTGGGAGGAAGAATTGTTGCAGAATCAATAAATGGATTGTCTTAGCAACCAAGTCATTGTTCAGACTCACCAATTCCAGGAATCTCGCTGTCTTCATCAGCTCAGACTGCTATGACAAAATACCACAGAGTGGGTGGCTTAAACAATAGGCACTTATTACTCACAGCTCTGGGTATGGGAAGTTCAAGATGAAGGTGCCCACAGAATGATTCCTGCTGAGGTCTCTCCTCTTGTCTGGCAGAGGGCCTGCTTGCTGTGTCCTCACAGAGTAGATAGAACACTTCTCTCTTCCTCTTCTGACAAAGCTACTAATCCCATCATGAGTGACCCACCCTTCTGACCTCCTTTAATCCTAACTGCCTCTGTAGGCCCCATCTCCAAATAACATCATGTTGAGGTTTAGGGCATCAATACCTGGATTGGGAATGGGACTCAAATCAGTCCATAGCATTCTCATTCTCTAAGGTGGCTTATAGCCCTAAAAAGAAAAACTTATTCCAACAAGTAGTACAACCAGGTTAAAAGTAAAAGACTATAGGCATGGTGACACATGCCTGTAATCCCAGCCACTCAGGAGGCTGGGGCAGGACAATCCAAAGTTTGAGGCCACTCTCAGCAAATTAGCAAGGTTCTAAACAAACAGAGTATGAGACTCTGTGTCAAAATATGAAGGACTAGAGATGTAGTTCAGTGGTTAAGTGCCCTTGGGTTTAATCCCCACTATCATAGTAATATAATAATCATAACAATCATGATAATTTTAAAAAGAAGGTGGGGAACAAAAATATTAGTGCCCCCCTAGCCTTCTTGGTGTGCTCTGATCTGTCAGACCCTTGAGAAGAGCATCTGTTTTATTGTAGACTAGGTACTGCAGCTGTTTCATAGAATTGTATAAAAAAATAAAGTGTTATGCTTATGCTAGATCCTTATTTGCTTTGGAAGAAAACAATAATGTAATATCTTTGATATTTGACTATTCCTAAAAACTCATCAAGTTATTGATGTGAATGGAACTTTCAGGTTTCTTTATCAACTTAGAGGCCCAGGCAGTAGAGTACTCACAGAGGTCCACCTGCATGGGTCACTTCACAGAGGCTTTACCCTCAGGAGACAAATCTCAGAAATGGCTGCAGTTATACAAACACAATGTGAAAGTTTACAAGTTCTAGTACTTATAGTTCCTGAGGGTGCACTGCATGCCTGTAGTACAGAAGTCAGGGAGCACAGTCACAAAGAGGAGGGGCACACTAAAGTCAATACCTTTGGGTAGTCCAGGGTTTTCTTCCAAACAGATTTCCCTTTGGGAGTTTTAATTGGCAGATTTAAAGCAAACAGACAAGAATTCCTTTTGTCTTATTGTAACTGGCGGTGGCTACTACATATGTCCCCACAGTCCATGCAGGGTGGGAGGGTCATGGGGCCAGTCCAGCAGGCCATGCCTGGATGTCCCATAGGGAAGTAGTCATCAGGGAGCAGCTATATAGGGCAGGTGCCTAGATGGACCAGATTGAGGAACTAGAGTGGGGGATGTGTAAGAACTGGAAATTGTGTCAGGGCAACTGTACCCTGCTTTAAGTATGAGAAAATTCAGCTTATGTTCAAAATGGATGCTGAAGCACATTAAAACTGAGCATTCATTGCAGTTGCATAACATCAAAATTTAGAAGTAATGTATTGGTGGAATTGTAAATGCATCAAGCAAGAATAAATTATATAGTTACCTGGGGTCTGGAAGTTCAAACTGACTAATTCCACTGGCACCCTATCATTCTCCCTCTGTCCTAAAACCCCAACAGCCTTGCCCCACTTCTTCACAAAGATTTAATTGCAGGAAAATAAATGGAGGTCTGACTTAGAAGAAATTCATTACTTTTCCCAAATACACCACAGGGCATTCTCCTGTGTATACTATCAAGTTACATAAATAATTGAGGCTGAACTACCCTTGTCAAAGTAAATGAACAAAATACACTTCATAGCACAGAGTCCTTTATTTTATTACATTCATTTGCTAATTCACAAAACTCAAATTCAGTAAAAGAAGGCTAACAAATTGGTACAGTCTAAAGAAAACTGAGCTGGGAATCAGACCACCTGACTTCGCACTTCAGCTCCAATGTTACCTAATAGGGCAACCTTGGACAGGTGCCTCAGACTCCATGGACTTCACATTTCTCATTTACAGATGGACCTTTCCAGATCTGTAGTTTTTCCTGCATTGTCTTACATATTATCCTAAAACAACAAGATGCCACTATGTGATTCTGTGCCATTATTTCAAAAATAAAAAAAGCACACCCATTTCAAATATATCTACATCCTCTAGGACAAACTTCTGTTCTGTTCTGAGTCCTTTGCAACCAGGTCCTTAAGTCCACAACTCCTGAACTTCTTTTTTCAAAGTTTCTGGTATCTTTTCCCAGGCTTCATCATTTTATATATATTTGTAGATGAACACAATACCTTTATTTTGTTTATTTAGTTTTTTTTTATGTGGTGCTGGGCATCGGACTCAGTGCCTCATGCATGCTAGGCAGGCACTTTAATACTGAGCCACAACCCCAGCCCCCCAGTCTTCATCTTGATCAGCAGAATTTAACATGATTGGCACTGCCTCCTCATGGCACTGACCTCCCTGGCTTCCAGGCAGGATTTTCTCATGATTTTCCTTTTGCCTCTTAAATTCTCTTGTTCATACTCCTTTGCTGGTTTCTCTTCTGCTAGACCTCTCATTGTTCCAGTGTCCTGAGGCTTAATCCTCAGGTCTTTCTATCTGCATGCACTTCTTGGAGCCCTGATGATCTTATCCAATCTCAAGATTTAAATATCATCAAAGAAACATGGTTCTATCTCTAGCTCTACTTCCTCTGACTCCAGACTTGCATATCCAAGTGACTGCCCAGTGTCTCCACTAGTATTATCAAAACTGAACTCCTAATCTTCTCCCCAAACTTACTCCTTGTGAATAAATGGCAATGCCATTCTCCCAGCTTAGGGTAGTTCTTTGACACCTTTTCTCACACTTTATATCCAATTCATCCACCAACACTGTTGGTCGTACCTTCAAGATATACCCAGGTTCATACCAGTCCTCACCTCACTGCTATCACCCTGTCCCAAGCCACTCATCGTCCTTTATTGACCTTTTGTCACAGTAGCCTCCTAACTGGTCTGCCTCTCTTCTGGCCTCCTCTTTTTGACATTTGTACTTTCTCTTCCTCTAGAGGAAGGTCCACATCTTGCCCTCTCTCCTCTTTTTCATCCCTGCTCAAATGTCCCGTATCAGGAAAGCCTTTGCTGATGTTCTTCTACCCTCAAACTTCCAATGTCTCATTCCTGTTCTGTTTTCCTCCCTAACATGTATCACTATTTATCATATTTATTTGGTTGTTTCATGTCTGTCTCCTACAGCCAGAACCTGTAAGAACAAGAATTTCCTTTCATTCTGATTTGTGGGACTCAGTAAATACTTCTCCATTGAGTGAAGTGAAAGAATGGCATAAAGAAAGGGCAAAATATGTTGTTTCCGGATTCAAGTTAATTTTTCTAGATCCAAGACCTGTGGGAGACCTGAGCTGTGGTTCTGAGGGGAAGGCAAACTCTTCCATCCTGTGTGTGTGTGTGTGTGTGGGCGCATGTGCCTGTGACCATTTGACATTTCAACGATAAGACACTGTGGCAATCTATGTGCTGCACAAAAAGAATGACATCTCAGTTTTTACTTTTTTTTTTAAAAAAAAAGATCATTAGCATACTTATAAGTATATAAATGAAAACTTTTCATTCTGTCTTCAGTGTCTTCTATTTTTACCTTCTCAAATGTGAGATCGCAACCAGAAGCTGGAGAGAGCATGCGGGCCTTTGGGAAAAACAATAGTTATGGCAAAAGTCTATCAAACAGCAAGCACTGATGAGCACAGCCCTCTCAAGAGAGCAGGTAAGATGACCTACTTTTACTTGGAAGGTAATATTTAATAGATATTAATAGATTTTTTGAATGAAATATTTCAGACTCATTTTTTTCCCTGAAACTATCTTACGAGTCCCTTGGGTTTATTATGGCATTTATCATATATTCTACTGAGGCAGAGTGAATTCAGTAATTTCCATATTTCCAGACACCTACTAGAAATTCCCTATTTCCAGGTATGTACTAGAGTCTAATATCCAAAATTATATTGCCTTGCACTTTAGTTATGTAGTCCTAAATGAACTGTTTGAGTCATGAGCAAATCATCTTCTCTGCTCACACAGTCTTCATTGAGGTCATAAAAAGGTTTGCTCTGAGTTGTATCTAAGCCACAAACCTGCTTTGTTTGGTCCACACAGTCTTAATTGGTTGCTCACATTTAAAAATTGGGAGATTTTACACAAAGACTCGATAAATTTTTAGCTTTCCTGGAAAAATTGGCAATTCTGGCAATACTGCACTCCCATTCCCACCAGATTTCATGTGTGACCCAATCATGACTGACTCCTATGGAGAGCATGTAAGCTCCCCTGTTGAGCTTAAGTGCCATCTGAGCCTCTTTACCCATTTCTGATTTCTATCTGGCTCCTGGCAGAGACTTTATCATGATGAAGTTTCTCCTTTGCACTATTTCAGTTTTTGACCTCTACTATTTTGCAGACAGGAAGCATAATATAAACATGGTGAAGTCTAGGTGATATACCCTGTCCCAGTCATCATATGTGCTATAAAGCGACAAACAGGAGAGACAACTTCTGGAAAGACTTTTCTTGATTGCCAGATGGAAATATATGGGGTTTATATTTGTTTGTTTTTTTATTTGGGGGCAGGGGTTGGTTTTCTTTGTTTCTATTTTTGGAATTGTGTGTGTGTGTGTATGTGTGTACACACATGTGTATCTTCCCTTTCAATGTAATATTATACTGTAATGCAAA
Organism: Callospermophilus lateralis; assembly: GCF_048772815.1. Classification (NCBI taxonomy): domain Eukaryota; kingdom Metazoa; phylum Chordata; class Mammalia; order Rodentia; family Sciuridae; genus Callospermophilus; species Callospermophilus lateralis. The sequence continues at coordinate 94,244,903 of NC_135315.1, read as the reverse complement.
TAAATAATTAACTTGCCCTTGTAGGCAAAACTTTTTATACTGATTCAAAGTTCAATAATTGTTCAAGTGAATTGAAGATGTATACAGTATTACAGGAGGTATTCTTCCTTCCTCTTTTAATTTGAAATATGATAAGAGGCTAAATTGACAGCAAGGTAAAGAAAGTGAATTTAAGTATGCAGATTTTTCTTATGGATGATCTACCAGTACTTTGAGCTTTTTTAAGACTTGCTTTTATGTGCCCTCAACATGGGGGCCAATGGTAGGTCTCTCAGGGCTGTGTTGGTGGTGTATGAAAGATTCAGAGGAAAGAGATTCCTAGATAAAATATGGTAAATGATAGTCAAAAGATGTTACTGTTAAACTTGAGTAAGACTTCTCCTTCTTCAGGCTATTTCTCCTCATTGGATATAAAGTTGTCTAGAATCACAAGTAACTAGATAGAATTTGTGCTCTTACTTTGAATTTTGATTGACCCAAGAATCAGGCTGTTTTTGAGCAGTTACGTCCTCATTCTGAGAATGTTTTGATTCACAAGGGTTGTGGTATATGCTTTTTAAAATTATTTAACCTGCATTATCATATTGAGTACCCTTGGCTTTATAAATCCCTTAGCCAATTTGGTGGAACAAAACAAAAAGTGGACATTATTTGTGCTCTGCCTCCCACATGCACACAAGCAACCCTGAATTCCAGTCACAGTGCCATGTCCTTTCTTGGCTCTTTTGAGATCTCCTGACCTTAGCCTGGCTGTCAAAGCTTCTAGCACGTGTTTCAGGTCACCTCATCCTTGTAAAAATCAAATCAAGCAAACTGGATAGAACATTGCCCAGACAGTCTTAAAAATTGCTAATGTTTGAAAGGAGATTTTTAAAAGGTGCTGAATAACTTCAGTCCTCAGTATTTGAAAGTCTTTACAAAAATGCATTTTCATGGCAATATGATTTTTAAACTAGGTCTAAGGTTATATCTGCACAGTGGAAGCTTTTTTCTCTACAATTGCTTGACAGCAATGCTAATTTTTTTCTCCAAAAGTTTTGTCTTTTCACACCAACTTTTAAAGCTTGGATATTATTGTTCTAACCAAATACCTCAGCTTGAGTCAACACGATGTGGAGGAAACATTTCAATTTTTCTCCTCTCAGAAAAGCTGTGGGAAAGCTGGATTCTAACAGTTTTCTGTCAGTCAACAGAAAAAGAAATCATTTTAATTTCTCATCTTTGTGGGTTTTTAAATTTTAATCAAATAGGGCTGTCTTAGAGATCAAATAAGATAGCCAGTTTATTGGCCTCATACAGCATATGGAATGGCCTCAGTCTGACCAACAACTAATTATTAAGTTATAGACATTATAGAGCAAAATATCCTCCCAAATAAGGCATCCTTAGAGGAAAAATGTGTGATTCTCTCGGCTTTGATTTCTTTATTTTTGTTGAATTCATTTGCTGTTTAGAGCAGACTGTGGCATCTTAAATTTCCCTTGAATTTCCCAGTTCTTTGTAAAGCCCAGAGAGATTGAGATAAAGGAGGGCGGAAGATATTGGGGGCTCAAAGAGGCTGAATGCAGACTAGCATTCTAACGGTTCCTCTCAGGGGAGTTATAGGGAGGTACATGTGGCAGGCTTTGCATCCCTCTGTCTTCCCAATAATGGAGGGTTAAGTAGGAAGGAATGGTTCAAGTCCTAAATTTTCTCCCATACCTTAGTGTCATATTGTTTTTTTCCTTGCAAACTGAGGCCACTTCAATTATTTATTCAATAATGCTGGATTTACATAAATTGGCCTTAGTAGAAAAGCTAATGAAATGCATTTTGTTTCTCAGCAATTCCTTTTAAAACTTATAGTGAAATTAAATAAAAAGAAAACCACAAGCTCCTAAGTTAAAAAAAGGGATAAGTGCCACTGTTGATCAAAATACTGTGCTGCATTTTGTTATCCTCTAAAGACAGCTTGTTCCCACTCACCACCATTGAAAATAAGACCCTTCTAAAGTCTGAGAAAGCCTTAAACATGAATAGAATTTCCCGAAGGACAGGCCAGAAGCTATGTTGAATATCACATACATTAGTATCACTTGTATTTGAACAGAGTGATACCAGACATTCCCCTCTCTTGAGCTTAATTTTCCAGTCATTCTGAATTGACATAGGAAGTGCATGGTCACTTTCTCCTTCTTCTTTTACTGAATTCAAGGAATAAGAATGGCACTTCTCTTTAGATATATGTTTTGTAATTTTTCTGAAACAGTAGGTACTCTTTTCAATCAAGCAATTGATCTTTAACCCCCATTAAATTCATAGTAAATCTATGAATATCTGTCTACTGTGTTAAAGAATTTGATTTAAGTGCAAGAGGTTCACTGTGTGCATACCTTGGTGACCCTCTCCCCTCCTTTTAGCATGTTTTCTTTGCTAGTCCAAAATTATTTAAGAATTGCAGAATGATGGAAAAATGGCTATAGACAATCACTGCTTGACTCAGTCATTAAGCAATGATTTCTTAAAAGTAGTATGTCAAATAAAGAAAATAGAATGCATTGATTGCTCAAGAAAATTTAATTAAATAAGGTAAAGTTGTTTTTTAGGAACCAGATTATAGACAGAGCTTGGAGCACCAGACCCCTGAGGAGTCCTTCAAATCCAGTTCCTGGTGCCCATGAATCTGCATTCTAGGAACTCGAAGGAATGTTGATGCAGGTGGCATTAGATAATGAATTCCCCAGCAGATAATGCAGAAATTATATATTTATGTGATAAAATAATCAACTATTTTGGGTCAGGATAAAGACAAACTAGGAAAATAATCAGTGCTTCATCACATAAAATTAAGCAGTTCCTTGTTACTTCCTTTCCTCCTGCCCTTTCTTCCTTTTTTCTTTCCTCTTACCACCCTCTTTCCCTCCATCCTTTCTCCTCCTTCCTTCCCCCTCCTTCTTTCCTTCCTTCCTCTCTCCCTCTCTTTCCATCTTTCCTTTATCCTTTCACTTCTTAAAGAATGGAGTTGTGTTGTCCAACATAGTAACCACTAGGAATATGTGCCTATTTAAATTTTAATTTATTTCAGTTAACTTAAAATATTCTTTCTTCAGTAGCAGTACCACATTTCAAGTGCTTGAAGCTGCGTACAAGTCACCATTTTTAGGGCGGTACACAACATTTCCAGGATCACAGAATGTTCTACTAGACAATGTTGGTGAAAAGCATTTCTCCCACCTATGTTTTCTAAAGAGGAATCAGAAAGAGAAAACTGAATTAGGTAACAATGTGTTTCATTTCCAGATTAAGTCCCATTGTGTGTGAGGAGGAGAAAGATGAGCAAAGAGACAAGAGCCAAAGTGAGAGGGATAGAGTGCACAGCTGAGAGTGTCGGAGTGCTGTGCAGAGACACCAAGCCTAGTGCCCAAGGGCGGGGACAGGAGAGACTGAGACAGAGCTAGTGTCAGAATCTTTCAGGAGAAGGTGACCAGGTCAGGCTTCCTCAGTTAGCAGTGGTCAGTGAAAAGAAGGATGGGTTGATGGTCTAAGTCGCCTGGCATGTCACTCAGAACCCAACAGTAGCTTTAAGTTTATCTGCCATCTCAACTCTGGAAACTGTTCCTGGAGAAAGAGCCATCTATTGCTCTCCTCCGTGCTGTGACATTGTGGTGGCTCACTTTTTCAATCCCTACATCAACTCACATTGCTTTCATCTTCCCTTCACTTTGTGGCTTCAGCTGATTTGTTTCTGCTTATTCATGGATCCTGCTCATTGTCATTTCTCTTTGTCCCTCTGCCTCTGGGACAGTCTGCCACTGAGTTCTTTTTGCCTCAGATTGAAACCATCCTAGAGAGCAGCTCTGATTGCTGTAGCCATCATCATGAGCATGCAGAGAGCAAGGCTGCCATGTCAGTCACCCCCATATGAGCTGCTGGCCAACCATGGGCTGTTGTAGGTCAGTCTCGGAGCCCTGGGGCCATCAGCTGAGCTGTAAATGGGGTGGACAACCTGTCCTTAAGGACCCCTCAGAAAAGGGCTCTGTTCTTAGCCATCCTGGAAGCTTTTATGAAGCTGAAAAGCACCTTGCCTAGCCTGTGTACTGTGAGGTAAAAATCAACAAGTATAGAGGGAAACCCCATTTTTAACAGAGTGATAATATCTTCATTGCATGACATTTAAGATCTTCACTGTGTCATATTTTGGGCTATTGACTAAAGATTTTTAAGTCATGTGTTTTCTCAACCATAGACACGAAAGCAGATGCCACCCAATAGAACTTATCACCATATAAAAGATTCAGATGTTAAATCTGGGTTTCTTTCTAGTTTTGGGGTTTGGTGTTCATTTTTTGTTGTTGTTGTTTGTTTTGTTTTTCCCTGAAAGAACTGGTATTTTCTTCATGACCCAACAGATTTTTTTTCCTCTCAAATAACAACACTTCTATTATCTTTGTTGCTTCATATAGTTGACAAAAGTTGCAAAAATAGTAGGCAGGGGGAGAAACAAACCCTGATGTTCCTCTCAGGTGATATCTGAAAGGATCCCTGGTTGATGTCATTACTCCCACATTATCGCAGATTAAAAAATACATCTTCCTTGAGAAATTGACAAATACATAGTGTATATTATGAACACAAGATCAAGAAGAGGCCAGAATATTGTTCAGTTTCCCGTCTACTTCCACCCCTTGACCTTAGCTTCTCCTCTATCCTAGGAGATAGCCTAATAGTATTCTGTGTACTGTGAGATACAGATCAGGATCCTTTCATGTCTTTTAAACTCCAATGCAAAAGAGTAGACTATAGAAGTTTGTCTCTTCTATAGTCTTCTCCCTTCTCTGCCTCTACATCCCTCCCTCTCTTTGGGCCACCTCTGACCTGTACTTTACATCTCCCCAACCCTGAATGGGTCAGCAAGGAACTCTCAGGTCTTGACTACCTAATCTGCTTAACAATGGACTAGTCTTGTTACAAAGAAGAATAAAAATAAAGTTATTTTATTTTCACTCAGAGTGTATTTATAAACTACATAATTTTTTACATCGACAGGACCTCAGGTCTACAGAAGAGTTGCAAGAATAAATAAAAAAATTTCTGAAGCCCTTTTCTTGCTTTCCCCAAATGTTCACATTTCCCTGTGTCTGCTGTCTGCTTCCCCATAGTCATTCTCTCCCTGTTTCCTCCCCTACCTCTGCACACACAAATGTGAACACACATAGTTTTGCTAAACCCTGTATGTTATTCACACGAAGCTACGTTGACTTGAACTATTTCATTGTGTTTTTCTTAAAAACAAGAAATTCAGAGTGATGTTTTTTAAATTAAAACTTGTGATTTTTTTGGCCTTGCTTTTACTGTTCCATCCTCTGATTGAGGGTTCTAAGAGGTAAAATGGCTAAAAGAAATGAATCTGGTTTCATGCTCCACAAAGTGGTTCATCAGCCCATGCATCCTCAAAAAGTGAATATATTTTTGTGATTCAGCATTTCCAGATAAGATGAGTTTTCAATTAGGGGGGGCCAGGGAAAATAGCACTGTGGCTTTCATCTTCTGGTTTTTTAAAACACAGATTGATTTTTTTAGGGACTATTTAGCCTACAACATAATATGAATGAAGGATTCTTATAAGTAGTGGCCACAGGATGTGGTGTGGCCCATAACCAAGGTATCCACTACAGTGCCTGGCTAAACTATTAGAGTTAGCATTTACCTATAATACATGGCTATAATTAGCTCAGGTGTTCTATTTTTCCTTTTCATTTAATGGTGATTCTTATGAATTTGGGATACAGAGGGAATCATCTATGTCATAAGTGCACTATATTGTATTATTAATACCAGGACAGCAGCTGAGTCCCAATAGACAGTCTTTGTGGTCTGTTGGTACTCTAAGAAGTGTCTGAGCATAAAAGGAGGCTGTTTGAGTTGAAGTGGGCTGATGGTCTGGGATGAAATTTGAATGCACAGAGGACAATGTCTAAATGTTGAGATGGGAAGGCAAAAAGAAGCTAGAAACTATTTCCATTGTCCTACAGATGCTCATCACTCCCAAGATATTCTTCAAATGGGAGCTTTGGGTAGAAATGGGGAGGAGAATCAGGGAAGGCCAGACATTAGAGCCCTACGAACAAAAATACAGAGTTTCAGGTCCTTAGACATATTAAAATTCTAGACAGAGAGCAAACATAATGCTACAACAGAATGTATTTCAATAAAAAAGTTAACATTTTAGTTAAGTTATTACAAGTGTGATTAACAAAATATCTGCAATGCTCTGAGATGCTTCTATGAATAAAGATTTTAAGAACATCAAATTAGTTGTGCAAATGAATAATTTACTCAGTCTCTTTTGGAATTTGGGATAGCTGCTGCTTCTTCTCTCTCTCTCTCTCCTCTCTTTCTCTCCCCTGCCCCTCTCAATATGCTACATAGTCAAAGGAGTAATTTCCCAACAGTGCTAGAGTTGTTAAGATAACATCATAGATTAATCAAAGAATTGCTTTTCCAGCTAAGGAAATAATATACAAGGTCTAGAAAAATGATAAAACAAAAGTTGAATAAATTGTCAGAAATTTCTGTTATAATGAGTGTCACCATGTATGCTGAACATGGGATTAAATACTGTACTGTTTGCTTCCATACATGGTTGAATTTTCTCCCTGTAAAATATTACCATTCTTTTAATATACTTTGCATTATGTTTAGTGCCCTTGGATTTTTAATTGCTCTGGATTATCATTTTCAATGTAATTAGTAAAATGCCCTCAATTACATGAAATAATTGCTGTAAGTGGGGCTATTGGCCTAATTACTATAAATGGGGAAAAGATCTGTGATTATCATGTGCAATTAAATATGCACAGTATTTATTTTACATTATTACATATAATGGTGTAATGATAACACATAATTATGTTGTATCATCTTTTGGTCAACAAATCTACTCCATATAAAGATACTTAGAGTCGAGACCCATTGCCAAATAAACCACCTACTGGGTCTTTCTTCCTAAAATAATTGAGTTATTCTGTGATTTGGTGACCCACTAAGTTTAAATGTAATTAAGTAAACTGATTATGTATAGGCAGAATAAATCTAGAAGGAAAAAAATTATTTTTTGTGAACGTCTAGTGCGTTCGGGTCCCTGGGTAAGGGTCACGAAATAACCGGGACACAGGGGATGCAGAGCAAAGGCAGCAATTGCAACTGCATGCTGAGGTTTATTTGTAAGTTCCTTTTATATTCTTCTTCTAACAAAGCAAGCAATTCTTCAATAACACTTTGCCCACATTGCCCAGATAACATGCCTCAGCGGATACACAGAGCTAACTTCAGATCGTTCCTGCTTATTTGATAAGTACCCTCCTAAAGTTCTTTGTAGACATTGTCTACTCCCCTGAGCAGGCATTTATCTCTTCAGAATGTACTATTCCCAGGACAAGTATGCAGGAAGCTTCTTCCTCTTGGCCAAACCATGCAGAGCTTGTGACTTGCGATAAGGGGAAGAGAACGTTTCCTCCTCCTAACTGAGGTTTGCCTCAACTGACCTAAATCACAGCCACAGCTCTTGCAAAGTGTCAGGCCTGAGGGAGCTAAACTCTGCACACTTGAACCCCAACAATTTTTTACCTCCATTAATTCAGAATGCCCAGATTATCCTATATTGTTGATGTCAAGAATTTAATCCTCCCTGAGCCTAGTTACTAACCTTTACTGTACCTGTTTGCTTTTATATGAATGTGTAAAAGTCAACACCCTTAACTAGTTGCAACATTCAGAATATGCCTAGGAAAAAAAGAGAGCTTTGCTTCACAGTGACAAACCTTATAATCATCCCTAGTTTACAAATGCACACTTAACAAGCTTATAGCACATAATTAATTCTGCAAAGGATACTGTTTGACAGAGTGGGATTATGAGAATTGTATATTGATAGTGGCAGGAGAAATAAATCTCTTTTCTCTGCATAAGGTGGGATATTCTTGTGTTCTTTAGAAACTGGCACATCTCAGAGGTGTTGCTCTCAAAATGATCTCAGGATGGAAAGAAATCAGTAATTACAGATACAGGCATTCAGTTGTGTCCTAATTTTCCCACCAGTTTTTCAGTGTTTCAGCTTCCTCAGAGACTTAAAGTATTCTCATTAGGTAGCTGCAGAGGCAGCTGCTTTGCCAACTCCCTCATTCTCTCACAGGCTTTTCCTTTTTTTTCCCCCCTTCCATTCCTGCCTTGGGAGTGACTGTGAAGATCATTTGTTGGAATGATTGGCAGGTTAGAGGATTCCATCAGATGAGTTCCTCTTAGTGCAGGTCAAAAGGCTAGTTAGCAGGAGCTGTCGAAAAATGCCAGCAGCATTCGAAATGGGAAATGTCATGACTTCGAGGCAGGGGGTGCCACCTGGAACAGAGAGCCCTCAGCTCATTAGCAAGTTACAGGATGTGGGCTTAACTGGAGGGAGCAGGGAAGGAAAGATAATACCCAATAGCGAAAATGATTGTGAAGTGGAATTGATTTCATGTATAATTTGTTTATCACTAGAGGGGACAAATGCTGTCCTTCTGACATGAGTGGAGGAGTGTGGACTATGAATGAAGCAACTTAGCATAATCTCCAGGTTGAGCTTTGGGTTTAAAGAATGCAAAGTTTTTTATTCTTAACTGTGGAAATGATCAGGTCATGTTAACATTAATTAAAGCTGACACACACTCAAATGTTTTATCTGGGCAATTGTGGCAATTCGACAGAACCAGATAGAGATGGGCAACTTTAGAAAATAAGAGAGATATTTTTCCCCCCTCGGCTACTGTGGAAGACTTGCTCAGTTGCATACTGAATAACAGGACCAGTGTTTATATTCAGTGGTAGCTAGGCTGCACACATCAAACCAGGGTTCCTGATTCACATGTGATCTCATTGATAAAGGAGACCATGTGCCTTTTGGGAGATGGAGATCTAATCCATGTTAAAATATATGTGTATATTTTAGAATATGTATCATTTTTTGGTACAATTTAACCTCTTATTTTTTAAAGGGGAAGCTCTTCAGTTTTTGTACATCTAGACTTTAATATCTACCACAAAGTCAATAATTTATAGTAGCCTTATTTACAAACAAAACTAAGAAGGTGCCCTTATAGAGAAAATCAGTCTGCAACTTGTCAGAAGGGAACATGACAAACAGAATAATATTTGCTAGCATGTACTCGCACTAAGCTCCAAATTCAAAGCTTCTAAAAATGCACTAAATGGACCTTGGTGTAAATCCTTCTCCTTCATAAATTCCACTAGAAAATGTATTTTATTTTGATAAAGAAATTTTATGATATCATTTATCTTTTGCATGAAGATCTTCATCTTGTTACTGTAAATCACAAATGCCACAGCTGCAAGTCTTTCTGGCTGAACACTGAAAGATGTTTACTTAGCATCCAGATTCTGGTTAAAATGTATATTTTCAAAATGTCTTTGCCTTCAGTTTCTCTTTTGTCTTAAATATTGAGACATTTTATCAGGCAGTTATTAAATAGCCAAGGCTTGTTTTATCAAGCAGCCTCAGACTGCTGTCTAATGTGAATAAGAATCTTAAACCTCCCAGTCAAAACACTGGTGCAAAATTCATTCTGTTCTATATTCAGCATAAAAAACTTAGCATTAAACTACTGTATATAGCTGTCAAGATGTACTGCATTAGTTCTGTCAAATCTAAAAATTTAAACATCAGTGTGAATCCATGAATCCATCCATCCCCTCATTTGGGAATTTTATTGTGTGGTCTACAAGCTGGCCCTGATTTTTTTTTCCTTTTTTTCTTTCTTTCCTTTTCTTTTTCTTAACAAAATGCTATTTGATATTAATCTAAAGTTCTTCCACAGTAATTCAATTTGTTAATACTTCAAAGATTTATTATTAGAATAATAAAACTATTTTGACCGAAAACATTGTCAAATTATTGTTAATGAAAGAATTAAGACTGGGGGTGTAGCACAATATTAGGGCACTTACCTGGCATGCACAAGATCCTAGATTCCATCCCCAATATCACAACACACACACACATACACACACACACACACACAAAAAAGCAAAAAACAGGAAACAGGACTTGGGTATGGTTGTCTACAAGTTCATTCCCACTATTTAGCCACATATGAGGCCCTCACTTCTCAAAATAAGCAAGTTGAAGATAGCAAGCTGCATGGAGTGTGTGTGTGTGTGTGGAAGGTGAGTTGTTTGCTCATACCTGGTCTCACCACCTACCCTTTTCTTTTTTCCTTGACCCCAGTTCTGCCTTTCAAAGTCAGCATGTGTTCACTGACTTCTTAAATTTGCTGGTATTTTGCATTCTTCTTAATTTAACTCCTCTCCATTGATTAATATAATCTGGCAAATTTTGACATTCTTGTATTTACCATTCACTTTGTAGAACCTCTCCTCATCTCTATGGACTGAATGACTATATGTTAAAATTTTCACCTTCAGGTTTGTGGGTTCTCAGATAAGATTCCCAGGTTCTAAGGAAAAGAAATGGCATCCTTACAATTGCCCTATCAGCAGATTCCCCAAGTATGGTCCATATACCCTGTAGTTCCCTAAGGGCTCTATGGGGTCAAAACTATTTCTATAAGAATGCTAAGATGTCCTTTGCCTTTTTCCCCCTAACTGTGCTGACATTTGCACTAGTAGTTTAAAAGCAATGGTAGGCAAAAATGCTGTCTCCTAAGTATGCTCAAGTAGTGACTCAAGACTCTTCCTGGGCACTGGATTTTTCACCACCATGTAACTGCAATTTAAAAAAACAAACAAACAAAAAAAACAAAACCAGTTTCACTTAATACTGGTTTGATGAAAAAGTAGAAATTATTAACTGCATTAAATCTCTACCTTTGAGTAAATGTCCTTTTTCATATTTTGTGTGACTAAATGTTATGTTTGTGTAAATTATTTCTACTGTGTACTAAATCTGTGCTTATCTCCTGGGCAGTTGTTTGAGTTGCAAGCTAAACTAGCTGCTTTTTGTCCTGCAACATGGTTTTTATTTGAAAGAATGATGAACAAACTATGGTCATTCAAACTTGGATATATGATTGAAAGATATTTTCTCAAAAATGAACAAAAACTAAGTCTGCCATTCTTGGAAAACAACCCATATTATTTTCTGTTAATGAGGATATTAGAACTTTAAATGGAAAGTTAGAATTTGAGGAAACTATAGGAAACCTTTATGTGCCACCATGAGGGGGAGTGTTTCTGGATGATTTTTCTAATGAGATTGGTAGTGACTTAAGAAAATGTGAGTTTTTGATACTGTGTAGTAAAATGTGTCAACATTTGAGAAATCTGCATATCTCATTGAATCAAAATTTTTCAAAAGACCAATGCATGATATTAGCAAAATGCATGAGTGAAATAGTCACTGAAGATGTAAAATGAACTAATATATTTTAAAGTAACAGTGTGCCGTAGTCTGGCTAGGCTAAATAACCGAGAGGTGACAAGCAACTTGAAGGTTAAAGCGGGAACTACTTTATTGTGAGTGAACTCAGCAGGAACTGAGTGAGAAGTCAAAGTAGTGGGCACCCGAGATAGCAGGAGCCACTTTAATGCAGGACAGCGGAGGTATATATACCTAACTGATTACACACAGCTTGACTCAATTAACATCATCAAGATACAGCAGTCAGCCAATAAAGAATCCTCATCATCTTAATGGCTCGCTGGCGTTGCTTCACAAACCACTCCTCCTGGCAATCTGCCAGGCGCCATCTTGACTTGATCTGCATCCCCAACAACAGTGTACAAAGAGTTTATTGGTACAAGTTCAGATTCCCCACTACAACTATCCTTTAAGAAACTACCAATTATCGAGTTTTGTGGTAATATAAAGAAATGTATATTCATAGTTACTTCAAGAAGACTATTGAAATACATTTTCCTTTTCCAACTACATATCTGTGAGATATGGATTTTTGTCATTTGTTTCAACCAAAACCAACATATTACAGCACATTGAATACAGAAGCAAATAAGAGAATCCAGCCCTCTTCTATTCAGCAAGGCATTAGAAATATTTACATAATTGCAAAGCAATGACATCCCTCTCCTAATTGCTTGGAAAATGTAGTTATTTTTATTAAAATACCATTTTATGTTAACATGTAATGGTTTTTTTTAATGAATTGTTTTCAAATTAACAATTTAAATTTCAAATGTGGTAAATATTAGCAGCTATAATCAACATAAGTGGACATTCCTCAGAGTCCTCTGTGAGAGTATAAAGTGTTCTAAGGCCAGAGAGTAAGAGCAGTTGCCCTGTATCTTTAGTGTTATATGCTTGTTCTGACATATTAATTATGCTGATAGAATTTTTCCCCCTTAAAGAAATTTCTACTCAATGCAAAATAAGATAAAAAAAAAAACTTTCTGGGGTACAACAAACAAAAGTTTGTGTTCACACAAGTATTTTCTGAAGTCATAATGAAGTGTCATCTACTACAGCCCTGGATGTTTAGTAGAACAATTCTTAGAAGCCTTTTATGAGTTATTAATTTGGGGGCTGGGACTTTTCCTTTTTTGTAGCCACTAATTTTACCCTTTCAGAGAGAGCCACTGGCCATGTGATGCTAAGTCATCAGGCCATTTTACATACATATTTAGAAAGGCTTTCAGCAGAGCTCTGAAGAGACACAGCAGAAACAGGATTTCCTGTTGGAAAAAAGTACTAGAATCTTTCCCTGCCCATCTGATATGAAGTTTACTTGGATTTCACCTCTTTTTACACACTCATGTCCTTCTTCTGTTCCAGGAGCCCGTCCAGGGTACCACATTGCACTGTGGCCACATCTCCTTAATTCCCTCTGGTCTGTGATAATCTCTCCAATCATGCCTTGTTTTTCATAACCTCAGTGTTTTTGAGAAGAGCCACTAAGGTATTTTTTAGGATGTCCTTCATGAGGTTTTTCTCATGAAGGGTACACTGGGGTAATGGATTTGGGGGAAGACTGCCATTAAGAAGAATTGCCTTTCTCATCACATCATGTCAGGAAGCACTTGATAGCCACATGACTCACATTGATCACTAAGTTAAGGCAGGTGAGGTTATGTAGTCAAAGGAAGAAATCCAGGAGAAATATGAAAGAAGCAGGAGGCCAGGACAGGTTCTCAGTCAAGTAGAAGGAACTCAGTATGGTTACTGAACTGAAGACAGGGCTGCCTAATGTCAGCATATGAAGAGAGAGAGAGAGAGAGAGAGAGAGAGAGAGAGAGAGAGAGAGAGAGAGAGAGATTACTTTCACAGCTCCAGCTTTTTAACTGAAAATGGGTGGAAATGGAGGAGATGCCAACAAAGGGGAGAGTGAATTACAAACCCTGAGATATTGTGATATTGCAGTTGGAATTTGGCATAGTATCTGACACAGTGAGGAATAGATTTTGTGAACACAAATAAGTATATGGCTATTCTTCAAATGTTGGGAATGAAGAAAGTTTCAGCCCCTCTATATTGAAGGTATCTGTTTGTCTTCTCCACTGGAATCTAAACCTAAGAATACAGGAACTTGTTAACTGTTTTATCTTCATTTCACTATTTCTCCATCTCTTAGCATCTCTTAACATAATTTATTCCCATTAAATATTTAACCAAATTAGTGAATAGCCAACTGTCTCCCCCATATATAGTCTTCAGTCTTTCAGCAAATATTTTCAGAGCAACTAAACCACATATGGGTGCCACGTTAGGCAGTAATAAAGAGGACAGTTTCTGCCTTCCAGACCCCACAATTCCAGGGAACAAATAAAGAAACTTAAATTTCAGAATTATGAAGGTTGAAGTAGAAGTGTGCAAGAAGCTGCATAGGAAAGCAAACTAGGAAAAAATTAATTGTGCCAGAAGTTTTGCCAAAGAAAGAGATTCTGAGCAAAAGGAGTCAGGTTTTGCATAAGCATGAAAGAAAAAAAAGGTGTTTCTAAACAAAGGAAATAAACACCAAGCAGGAAGCCCTGTCACAAAGTACAGCATCTTTCTGGAATGGTCTATTGGAGGGCAGAGTGTGAGAGTGAATAGAGATGGCACTGAAAAAGCAATTCCAAGCCAGATTGTGAAGGGTCTTGAATGACAGGCTAAACAGCTTAGATTTTAATGTGATTGCCCATGGGAAAATGTGTATGACTTCCTGGTCAGACTCAGAAAAATGAAAATATCTTAAAGCTGTAAGATCCTTTTGAAATCATTTAACAACCCTGAAAGAAGATGTGGTATTTGTTTCGTTTCTCTGAACTTATCATGGTAGATCATGTCTTGAAAATAAGTAAAGAAAATTCACAAATTTCCTGTCACATTTCTATCTAACAAAATGTTAGAAATTCAGCCACCATTTACCCATATCTTTGGCTGAAAATCCATTCATCCTCCAGCCCTGAAATTTTGTGGCTTTATCATGGGTATGGTTCCTTTATTATGCATTTATCAACGTGTACACAATATTTTTCTTGGAAAGTCATGCATAAAAGCTTTGGTTTTAGTTAAAATAATGTTCACGTCTTTTTATAAAATGACTAGACTAACAGTCTCCTTAATTTCACTTTTGTACTTTTGTGAATATGTAGAATTTCATATATTCAGATACATTGACTCCACTTAGGGGAAATACGGTGAAAAAAAAAAAGTGAGATAAATAGTTTTCCAGGGATAAAAATTTAAGATCATTTTTAAAGTTGAAAGAAATGTTTAAGAATTCAGTATCTTCATGGTTTTGCTTGTAGTATGCTAAGCACACAATTGGCATGCAACAGTGTTTTCATGAATAAATTCATAGTGATGCCTATGAACTTTAAATACCTATAAGTGTTAACTAGTTTTCATGCCCAGTTTTGCCTAAATCCAAATAAATTGTAAAGTGTCTGATGATCTTAAAGTGTGTCTAATCAAATTCTTAAAACCACCTTAATGTTTAGTAATGCAACAACTTTTTTGGCAATGATTATAATAAAGGAAGCATGTTGATGTGAGCAAACAACTAGCATGGACTAGAGTATACATTAATTATTAAGAATAGAAAAAATAAACCTCTTACATTTAAAAAAATACAGTATTCTGAACAGATCAAATATGACACAGCCTGGAAAATTATAGTTTTTAAGGCAAGTTATATGGACAAATGCACAAGACAATGTAAGAAAAGTAGAATATTTTGTTTGTAAGAATAAAATTATATGTGGGGAAAATGATGAAAGAAAATGCATTAAACTGTATGCCTTTGAGTTAGCAGAGAAGAGTTTTACAAATTGTATCATACAATTAGGAAATTTATTTAATGTCCAGTTTTGTAGCCATAACAGGCTGCCACTATAATTCCAACTTTGAATTGGATGAGTCCAAGTTCTTTGATGCTGTCTCATGCCCACACTCTCCACTGCATAGAGGTGAGAAAGAGTCAGATACCCATCCAGCTAACCTTATTTTACATTCACCGGGCATTCTGTAAGTTAACATTTAAAGTATTTTCTGTTCCCCCTAAGAAATCCTGCTAAATTAACACCAGGAATAGCAGTATCCAGATGATTAAGAGACAGCATGGGATCATGATTTAGCCAAAAGCAAAGAGAAGAGTTAGAATAGTGTGTCAGCATAAGAATTGGGGACTTCATTTTCTTTACCTACTACTTATCTCAGTGGGCTTTTCAAAGGGTTGGTTTTTAGAGTCTTTTTTTAATGAAACAGTATGTATTTTCCTATGCCAAGACTAACTCCACAACAGTGCTGTGTGGATCGAGTGGATGGACTTTCCTATGCCAAGACTAACTCCACAACAGTGCTGTGTGGATCGAGTGGATGGCAATGTTGCAGAAAAGCCGGGCTGACTTTCCTACTTGACCCACATGACGGTAGTGCAGTGGCTGGTGGCTATGGGAATCTTCCAGGTAGATGATCATCACCTTACCTCATTCCCCATACACCTCCTGATCCAACAACAAAACACAGTGCCCAGTGGCTCATTGCCCCACTTGTCAGGACCTGAAACCATTTGCAAGAGGGCAGAAATTAAGATTCTCAACCTCATTTCTGTCTTGTCTGGGGCTTAAGGAGAAAGAAGAGAAGCTGGTGAAACAAAGTTATTATCTTTTGTTTGTATTCCTTATTTGTAATGCAGGGTGAAAACTGATTTGGAGAAGAATCACACATTAAGAAAAAGAATCTGTAGGACTTATATATCATGTGTATATACAGACATATCTGGGGACCAAAACTGGCTTATTATATGACCATTTTATATACACCAAATATATCTAGGTTCATATTTACATATTTATATACATGTATATTTCTGCCAACAGAAACAATTTGTTCATTTTTAAACCTCTTTCACTTTCTTTGTGACTCCCCACATGATGCATCATCGTTCAGTACACTCTGCCTTTTGAACTCTTTTCCTGTAGTCTGCAGTTTCCAACTTCATTCCATCTCTCTATGAGAAATGTTACCAGGGAGGGACAGAAAGAAAAAATGTTTGGGGTCAGGGATGAGGGAGGTGATTGAGAGGAAGGCAGAGGGAGGAAACTGCTGAGGGGGAGAAAAGATTTAAATAAGAAGTAGAATGAATGCTTCACTTGTTGGCTTTTAGCACAATTGCCATACCTTCGGAAATATGCAGGGAATAGTTAATTATGACTAAATGAGCCCCTTTTAGAGGCAGTGGCAGGCCCAGGGTTCTGACTCTCAGGCTGTGAAAGATGCTGAATTGGAAGGCTGGTCTCTGTGTCAGGCAGCGGATGGTCTGCCGGGAGTCAGAGAGAAAAGATATCTGGGTAAGAGTAGTCAAGGGAACCACACAGAGCATTTCCATACTTTTCCTGCAAAGGGGGTTTAATCCAAAGAAAGAAGGAAATTTAAGTATTGTCATTCTGGCTTTGTTCAGGGTGAAGAGCAGAGGGAAATCAGCTGAAGGGGCATTTCTCAAAGCCTTGCTCTCAGCCTTGAGGTTGTCCTGGTAAAGTTCTGTTCTTGAGGGTTGTTTGCACACTATTGTCTGTTTGAAGATCCTCTAAACCCAAAGTGCTCGAAATATTCCCCTTTGCCAGCACAAAAGAAGGGAATTTGTGTGGTAAAAATGACTAGTGTTGCGGACTGAACCCAAGCACCCTTTGTTCTTACACAGAATGCTCTGAAGTCCTGAGGATGTCTTTAAGGGGGCAGACTGAGTGAGTCGTACCATACAAGCTTTTGCAGGCCAGAAAACAAGGCAAAATCAACCTATACTTGAGTTTTTTTCTTTACAGTCTCAGAGGAGTCCTTACCTTAAGGCACTTTGCAAAAAAAAAAAAGTAGGCCTTAAAACACAATTTTTGATCAGCATAGATCACTTCTGCCCCTCTTGCTTATGGAATTTTCTGTTTGTAGCCGTTTGCATAAAGGTGAGGCAAACCATTTGGATCACTAGGGTAGTGCAAGTTTCTCACCTTTCAACCAGCCCTTATCTTTTATCTAATGAGATGAGCTTGTGATTTTGGTCTGGGTCCAGTGCTCAAAATTATGCATTCTTTTCTCAAATGTGACGTGTTTCATGGTATAGAATGGTTAGCCCGTCACAGTAAGTTTTTCTAATAATTAACATATTAATAATGAGGTGTGTGTGTGTGTGTGTGTGTGTGTGTGTGTGTGTGTGTAGTATCTGCTTACACAATAAGTCATCCTGATATTTATGGACTAGAAATCAGGACTTATTTTAACTTCACTATGTGGTTTGAGCTAAGTGCCCATAATCCCTAAGGTTCAAGAAAACATGTATTAAAAACACAAATTCTGTGGCTGGGGTTGTGGCTCAGAGAGCACTCGCCTAGCACGTGCAAAACACTGGATTCGATGCTCAGCACCAAATAAAAATAAATAAAAATTAAGGTATTGTGTCCAACTACAACTAAAAATTATATTTAAAAAAACCCACAAACTCTGAGTTTATTTTTTGAAGCAATGTGCTTGTTTATAAGTACTTTTTAAATTTCTGTTTTTCCACATAAAACTTAATGCTTCAAAAAAAGTTGGTATCTTAACATATTTTTATTATACATACACAGACACACACACAAAAAAAATCAAAACATACCAAACTAAGATGTAAATGTAATGTGACATTGGAACTTGGAAAAATATGTATGTATTTATATATAGCAACTAATTTGGCCAGAGGGTTTTTTTTTTCCTTTGTCTTTTTTGTGAGGATATCATTTGATCCTTCAGCTTTATCTTTGGCTCCTTGCAAAACCTTCATAGAAGATTCTCTATACAAATGTAAAATAAAAATAAGTAATGAAAAATGGTTGTCTAAGAGTCTGGCAGGTCAATATCTGTCTTAGTTTCAAAATAAAGCCCAAATGGTAGCATGTAAAAATAAGAGAAAACTTACTTTGCAAGTCTCTTGAGCCAGCTTCTGGGAGACAACGTGTGTCTCCCTCACTGGATGAAGAGTTAGGAGGACTTTCATCAGGACAGTCACATATGGGGGTTTCCACTATTGTTCTATTGCTAGTGGGTGTGGATGACAGGTTAGACTGGGAGCTAAGATGTTGGCAATGATCAGAAGAGAGCTTTCTGAAGTTATAAGTGAGTGGATAAAATGGGGCTTGCTACTTTCCTGAATTTGTTGTTTTTTGTTATGGTTGAGATGCTTGTCTGTGATCTAAGTAAACTCATCTTTGCTGGAAGTGATGCATTTCTTTCTCCTGCTTTGCATTTTTCCCTGTGAGAAGCATGTCTGAATTGGGGGGACTTGAATATACCTCTTTGTTGCTGAGCTTTTCAAGCATGGCACTGTGTTCTCTTTCCCACCAGGAAGGTCAGGCCACTGGGGGCCAATCTGTTTTCTGAAATGAACCCTACTGTATGTCCCTAGTGTCTGACAGATTGAAACAGTTGTCTGTGTTCTGTGCTTTTCAATACTGTTTAAATGCCTCCCTTTCCAGGAAAAAGGCAATATATGTAAGCTAGATTTTAAAAAAAACCCACAATATTTTTTGGAAATGAACTTTGAATGTTAATATTTATATAAAAGGAAAATGTAATTAACTTTCTAAGAACATATTTACAGATCCAAAAAGTTAGCACTGCTACCCCCCACCCCCCACTTTCTCTCTCTCTCTCTCTCTCTCTCTCTCTCTCTCTCTCTATATATATATATATATATATATATATATATATATATATATATATATATATACCTTTCTCTCTCACCAAGATAAATCTTCACTTCTGAGTTCTTTTTCTAAGGATCTCTGTGTGTGTGTGTGTGTGTGTGTGTGTGTGTGTGTTTAATTGGAGTAATAAAATTATGAATTATGGAACTGTTTCAATGTAGACTTGTAGAAGTGAGTGTATTTTGTTCAGTTGGAATTCAGTTTCATGTATTTTGATCAGAGGTAAGTATAAAGCCTGAAGAAATTTGTACTGTGCCGAACCTCCCTTCAATACTCTCCAGATAATTGAGCTAATTAAAACTTTACCAATATTAACACAATTCCAGCATTCCTTAGACAGTGGATAATTATTGCATGAACATGGCAAGCTTAAACTTAACAGATGAAAATAGAGTTCTGTGGAATGTGTATTGAGTTTATTCCTTATTCATCTTTTGATAAGGTTTAATTAAAACTGCCTCTCTCCATTGTGGTGAGAATGAATGTGCTTGTTTTCTTAGTGAAAAGCAAATTATTCACTTCAGCCATGGTTCAATAATCAAAGCCCTTGCAAAGTTTTGGGTTATAGTGTAGCTGTGGGATATAATTGCTGCAATTCTGCATGAAGGCTTTATCTTTTTTTGTGACTTTCCCTTATTTATTTTTGTAGAAAAAAAATTTATAAAAGCCCATTTTTGTGATTTGGACTGGTAGCACATTTGTTTGAAGCTTTGCTATAGGTTTACAGTGGCTAGATTTTCTTAAATGTATATTTCTAAGAATCTCTTGCTGACATAAAAGGTGAAAAGGGTCAGACATTTAAGTAGATGGCATTCGAGATGGATTTTTTTTTATTTTAGTAAAGAAAGTTTAGTGAAACTTTAAATTCTGTGGCTGCCACTGCATTGATATAGCATGTTGACAGTTTTAGGGTAGAAAGCAGTAGATGTTGGGAATTCTTTCTGCAAATATATATTTGCATTCTTTTTAACTTTCTTTAAATACACAAGAAATATTTTTCTACATTGTTCTGTTAAAGGGAGTGTGATTTTCCCCTTAGGTTAGTGAAAAATTTATAACATGAATAGATTTTATGCATATTAATAACAATTTAGCAACACATTGTCATGACTCTGCTATGATTTATTTTCCTTTCTTCTTTCTTTCCTTTCTTAATATAAAGTGAGAGGTAACAAAGATATAAGATATTTTATGGAACCAACGACAAAAGTAAAACATATCTTGGCAAGAACTTGGGCAGGGACTTGAGTGCAGATGAAATCTCTCTTCTCCACCTTTCTGCTGCCTAAATTCTGGGCTTCCCTGCTTCTCTGGTCCTTGGGATGGAAATAAGGTCGACTTGTCCCATGATTTGTCTGTCATAAGAAGAAATCAATCATCACTCTGGTCAGCATTCCAGCTACCTACACAGGGGATCTGCCTGTCTTAGATCAAGTGGATCAACCCTCCAGTCAGGTTCAAGAACCTTCTCTTACCACTTCTTGCTGCATTTTGCTTCATCAGCTCCTCAGGGAGGGGGAAATGCAGTCCAGAGCAAGTGTTCCTTCATCTGTAGAATTATTTTGAGAATTAGATCATCGAATGCAGTGTTTTATAACTCTCTTAATGGATAGTGATATCAATCTAGTGGGCTGGAAATAGTATTTCTTAAGTGGATTAGACTAAATGGGAAAGAAAAATGTCTGAGATGACCACATATAGCAAGAATATATACTGTTTTATGAATTTTTTGTTTCAGGTGTGTGTGTGTGTGTGTGTGTGTGTGTGTGTGTGTGTGTACACACACACACTTATGTGCACATACTATATGGAGTCACTTAATAAAATGTGGTGGACTTTGTTTTCTTTCTTTTTACTTTTTTTTCTTTTTCATTTTTTTTTATGTGAGTTGTGGCCAAAACAAGTTTCAAAGCCATGACTGCTCCTCAGATCCCCTTCAAAGTTTCTCCTGGGAGGCAGGCAGATGGGGGAACTCTGGGCAGGGCTCCAACCCCATCACTCTCCCATCAAAGTAGCTCCACTTTGATCTGCTTTACACTTTGTTTCCACCTAAGATATTTTTTAAACAAAGGATGCAGTGGCCAAAAGTTTGAATGAATGATTTCCCAGCATCCTTCTTGGGATTTTTAGAGCTAAGTACAGTAGCCACTGGGACCAGAGCAGTCATTACTTTGGTTTTCTGTCATTACTTTTGTTTTTTTAGAGGGGGTTGGAAAACCAACCAACTTCAGTATTTTGGCTTCCTTTATTTTCTTTCCGAGTCTCTCTATCTCTAAATAAAAATGCTGTTTCCCTCTCATAAAACACCTTGAGACCTAGCATATAACTAAGATAACACTAAATATGAATGGACTTTTAACAGCCTCATAATGTTAGAGAGGGGAAAAGCAAAAAGAAATGACAAGACAAGATGGAATGACAAGAGTGACCTGAGTGAGGGCTTGGGGAGCTCCTCACATGCTAGAATGAGGCTCTTCAAGAACTGAAGCTCATGAGAAGAGGCCACCTCCTTAGTAGAAATAAATAGTAAGAGAACAAAGACTATATAAGAAAATAAGCTGATTTCTCCACAAACATATTCTATATGACTTCCTCTGAAAAGTTGAAATAGACTTAGCAATTGCTTTCCCTGTCCTTGACTTTGTGTAAGGGGATCTAGGTGACCCAGACTCTTCAGAAGCCTTAACCCGATGTGGAGCTTTTTTTGTTTAATTATGAGTTCTGTGGTATCTCTGCAAAAAACTAAGAAACAGTGATGGGCTTCCTTTATTTTTACCTGATATTTGTTAATGGAGATTTTGTTGCTCATTTATTGCATTAACATGAATCCTGTTTATGCTGGACTTCTCCTGTGCAGGCGACTCTCTCTAACTGGGAAACTGTGGAGTGGGGATTGACATCTGGCTATCTGGCTTATACCAGCAGCCTGGGCTTGGAGACTTCCCTGCCTCACTTACCAACTCTGTGATCTGAGCCAAGTCTTAACTTTTCTGAACCTCAGTTTTCCTAACTGTGCATCAGGAATAAGAATAGTGTCCATCTGGTCAACTTGTGAAGGTCGAACAGGATGTTAAGCATAAAGTAGTTAGCACAGTGCTTGCTTGATCCATAACAAGTGTTTAGTAGCTATGATGGATTCCAAATGTCATGATGTCTATGATAAACAAAAGACAGATTAGTTTGAGGTATATTGAGATACAATAACTATTTTGGGGGTGTTTTTCCTTCCATTTCCTTTACCTGAAGTGGAAAAAAAAGGAAAATGGAAAGGTTAGACAGAATATTACAGTGTAACATGTTACTTTATACAAATGATGCACAATGATCTAATGATCTAAGGAAGAGCAACACAGGGCTAAGTTTGGCAATTCTTGAAGGGGATTAAGAAAAGGGGTGGTGGAAATTGTGAAGAGACATGAAATATTTTTGTTTGTTTGTTTGTTTGTTTTTTAATCAGTACAAAGCACCAACATAAAGACTGAAGGTGTTGTATGCAGGAGATGGTGAGAAGGTACTTGAGTGAGGCACAAAAAGTAATAAAGTAAAAGCCATCTCTGAGGAAGATTATTTGAGTGCCATGACCCTCAACAGGGGCCACTCCAAAGAAATCCTCATAGGTAGTCCTGTGATAGAAATGATACAGGCTAGACAAGAAAAGAATGAAAATCACCTCCACATTATGAGACTACCAAATTGGTCAATGGTACCTTCACTGGTGACATCAAAAAAGTCAGAAGGAGCAAGCAGTCGGTGAGGATAAGTTGGCCAACTCTGGGATGGAAAATAGAAGTGTCCTTTAGAACTGGCGTGTTCTCTCTCTCTCTCTCTCTCTCTCTCTCTCTCTCTCTCACTCACACACACACACACACACACACACACACACACACACACACATGCATGTGTGTGTGTGCGCATGAGCAAGAAAGAGAGGGTGAGAAACAGAGGAGAGAGAAAACTAAAAGTAGAACTGAAGAGCTCTCTGGGTAAACACAAAGAGCTGGGTCACTGTTTGCTAAACTGTGGAAGGAGGTCAGTGCCAACAACAAAGACAGTGAGGTCAGCAAAAAGACAAAAATAAGCTACAGGTGCCTCCCAGTTACGGTTTCCCCCAATGACCAGCTGGTGCGGTTCAGCCTTATAGTTATGATGTCTTTTTCTTCTTTTAAAAAAACCTATGGAGGTAATAACCTGGTCACCTGTAACACATACTATTCATAACCTAGTATTTGCTAAGAACAGCATTTGTAAATCTCTAATAGCAAACTCTTAAAACTATGTAGATTTTAAATAAGAATACAGATTTTTTCCTACATTTATTTTAAACAAATGAAAAGAAGCCCCTCTGAGCACTGTCCATCAGCAGTGGTCAGCAAGGACTGAGTAGCTCTGGAAAGAGCTGTGACTGAATGGGCCACATCCCTCCACTCCTCATCTTCCTGTCACTGGGGCAGAGAAGCTCCTGCTATTCACCTTCACCTTTTTATTGTTATTTACCTTCACTAGAGGAAAAGAAGAGTGAAATATTTCTTGTAAACTCATCTCTGTCATTGTTTTGGTTTGGATATGTCTCCTAAAAGCACACGTGTGAGATAATGAAGGAAGGTTCAGAGGAGAAATGATTGGATTGTGAGAGTCTTAACCCAATCAGTGAATTAATCCCTAATGGGATTAACTGAGTGGTGACTGGAGGCAGATGAGGTATGGCTGGAAGAAGTGGCTAATTGGGGGCGTGGCTATAGGGTATATATTTTGTATCTGGAGCTGGAGTCTCTCTGTCTGCTTCTGGATCACTATGATGTGAGCTGCTTTCCTCCACCACCCTCTCCCACCATGAGGTTCAGCCTCACCTGCAATCCTGAGGAATGGATCAAGCCTTCTTTGGACTAAGATCTCTGAAACCATGAACCGTCAATTAAATTTTTCCTCCACTACAGTTGTGCTGGTCAGATCCTTTAGTCACAGCAGTGAAAAAACTGAGTAAGGCAGTCCTAAATTCAAATAGAAAAATAGCCCAAAGAAGCCTTTTGTTGGAAGAATTGACAAGAGCATATTTCTTTATACAAATAATTGAGCCCACTTATTTCCGTTACCTTCTTGGCCCTTATTGAACTTCTGTCTTAGAACCTGTTCTAATTTTGGGGTTGTTAATCAGGTTTATTATTATATGTGTTAACCTTCCTTTTCCAAGGGGACCACAAGGCTTCTTTGAGGTAAAGTTGTCTGTTCCATAGCATATAGCATAATGTTGTACACAGAACAAAATATTTGAATATAGTTGCTGGGGAACCAGGAGCAAAGAGAAAAGAATATATCAAGTTCCCAAAGATGCAAGATCTTCATGGAAAGTGAGTGAGAAACAGAAGACATATCAGTAAACATGTATTAAGTGCTTTAAAATCACAAAGAGAGATTTTTGTGACACAAACATGTACAAGACATAGTCCTGTTGATCATCAGTTTCACTGTGGAAGATGACATAAAGTATAGGTAAAATTGAAAAATACCATTAGACAATATAATTAAAATGCAGTGAAGATGGAGTGGGGACAGATTTCTTGGAGCCAGGGATGATGGAGAAGTAAGCCTCTGAGCTAGAGCCTGAGGACCAGGTGTGATATTTATAATCTGGGACAGGTTCCAGAAAGGGGTATCAAGACTCAGAAAGGCTGGAAAGTCCAAAGAGGGTTTGAAGCTGGACAAGAAATGTAATAGCTTCAACCAGAGGAGTATGAGTGGGTAGGTGCATCCCGTGGAAAGGCAAGGAAGAGGGTGATCAGAGACCATTCACTGTGGTGTCAGAACAAGCATAGCTACTGTTCATCTTGGCCATCTCTCTCTGCTCCTTTACTATGACATTAATAATAACAACAGTGATAACCTCTCACTTAGAGAGTGCTTGCTATGTGCCAGAAGCCATGTTGAGCACTCTACATAAACTGGTCTCATTCAGTCCTCATAACAGGCCTCCCAGAGACATGTTCTTATCCCCCAATTTGTAGAGGAGCGACTGAGACATCAGCTGTTCCTTTAGGTCCTGACATTCCTGCCACTAAGATGGAGCTGCTTTTGTGTTCTAGTAATATGTCATCTCCTTCAACTTATCATCGGTCTTTTTATTCTGGCTTCTGACAAGCCTGCTTTGTTTCAGATGTTTCAATCACAGTCATTTTAAGCCCATGCAATTATTTACTTGCTAATGTCTAGGGGAACTTGAGCTACCTCTAGAGATAAAATTAGAGATTCAAGAACTACAGCACCCCCAAAACCCTGTCCAAATTGAGTTAATTAATCTGTAACTTGAACACCCTAAAGGCCCTATTTAAATACAATTTCACTGTTAGTGGGAAGCCCCAGGATCCTTGATTAAACTGAATGCAGTCAGAAATAAAAAGTGTAAATCTGTCTTTAATCTAAAATTCTCACCATGAAAATGTGGCATGAGTGCCATTGTTCCAGTTGGTTCTTCAAATATATATCAGAGTTAGCTATTAATAAAATGATAATGACCGATATAAATTTCATGAAAGCACATTGGTCTGAAAACATCTGAAATTTCACACAAGCATTTGCTTTTTGAAAAAACTTATTCTTAAGATGCTATCTCTATGGGCCATATTTGTATGGTATTGATATTTCATAAATATTTTTTCAAGATAAAAATGTAGTAGAAGCTGTAGAATTCACCTGCAGCCTTAGTGTTTGACTAATTTTAATAGATACAGGCAGCTTTCCGTTCTGTATGTCAGTGTAGGGGCGTATAGACACAGGTTACAGAAGTCATTTGGTTTGAGGATGCATTATGTGAGGCACATCTATGCTATGATAAAAATTTTTGGCAGAAAAGTCTAACAGTAAAATCAGTTTGCATTTTAAAGTAATAACCATTTTGGAGCAGAAATTCCAGTATATCCTGATATCTTGGAGCAAGTCCATGAAAAAAGGTAATTAGCTGACAGAGGGCATTAAAAGAACTATTAAAACCAGACACGATAAAGAATCAAAAATAGGAGAAAAGATGGAAAGGAAAAACACAAACTACTTCTAGCATTTGATTTTTACCATCAGACTTTCAAGTTGTACAGTGAGGACCATCGCTAGGTGTTAGGGACATTGGGGAAAGAGAAAGAAGGGGAACTCTTCCTTCCTACAGGTTTGAGCCTCAAGATAGATCTGTGGCACCCTCCTTCCATTTCCCTCCCATTTTTTATTACATAACTAATTGCAGAAGCCTGTGTGGGAGAAGCCATGGGTGTTTTGCTGCCCATGCATTAAGCACTCTTGGAAACAAAAAGAATTGGTGCTCAGTGTTCCCCAGGGGAGCTCTAACTGAGGTTGACAGAGGGAGGGGTGACCTGCTCTCCCCAGTGTCTCAGGATTTCCTATTGATGTTGATAACCAGTGTATCTGCAAAGACCTGTTCGTATTGAGCAGCCCCACCATGATCCACATAGTGCCTTATTTCTGTAGGCATACCTTTTTAAAGGGCTGAAATTTAAATTAATAAACCAGCCAGGGCTACATGCTGACATGACTTGAAAGTTAACAGGAATTTATTGATCTACAGCCTACAAGCTGTTCTATGCAGCACAACACATAAGAAAGCTAGTCTTTAAAGCTGCCAACAATTTTTTTAATTACCTCAAAAAATATCTTTAGACAGTGCTGTTGTTTTTTTTTAATTAATTTTTATTGTTGGTTGTTCAAAACATTACATAGTTCTTGATATATCATATTTCACACTTTGATTCAAGTGGGATATGATCTCTCATTTTCACCCCGTATACAGATTGCAGAATCACATCAGTTGCACAACCATTGATTTACATATTGCCATTCTGGTGTCTGTTGTATTCTGCTGCCTTTCCTATCCTCTACTATCCCCCCTCCCCCCCTCCCCTCCCCTCTTCTCTCTCTACCTCCTCTACTGTAATTCATTTCTCCCCCTTATATTTTCCCCCCTTTCCCCTCACTTCCTCTTGTATGTAATTTTGTATACCCCTGAGGGTCTCCTTCCATTTACATGCAATTTCCCTTCTCTCTCCCTTTCCCTCCCACCTCTCATCCCTGTTTAATGTTAATCTTCTTCTCATGCTCTTCGTCCCTACTCTGTTCTTAGTTACTCTCCTTATATCAAAGAAGACATTTGGCATTTGATGTTGTTTGACTGGAAGCTTCTCCACTCTACCCCTCTTCCCGGTTGGGTCGTTAGTGGCTAGTGTTGACAACAGTGATATTAGGTACTACACACAATCGAGAGATTAATTTAAAGCATACAGGAAACTGTAGTTAGTTTCTATGTAGGATGGTCCTTCTTCCCACTGTAGGCCTCTCCAGATAGGTCAGAGCAGGCACCAAATGACCTCAGGAGGGAGAGAAAAGAACAAATTAGAGGTGCCTTGACAACCACTTAGCAAAAGTGAGTACAACAGTAGAGAGAAGACTGGTCCCCCCAGTGCCCCGGTCCATACAAACAGAGGGGCCTTGTGGCCAGCAACAGGACAAAAGGCATGAAACTTTCATAAAATTAAGCGTACTAGTCAGGATCAACCTGCTTCTAAAGAGGATGAGAGGCAGCTTAGAATAAAGGGTGCTAGTGACTTATCAGCCTAATGATAGAAAGAAAAGAATAGCGCCATGGCCAAGTGGCAAGGTAAAGAGCCTTCATAGTTAGGACTTGGGCACAGGCTCCACTCCTGCACAAGAGCACAAGGCTCTTGCCAGACACATCGATCATATTTCAGCAGCACAGACCACTTGCAGATGAAGAAACTTCACTTAGAAATCTGCCCTAGTCATTCATGTCACACAGCCAGTACAGAGGGCATGGGGCCACCTGATGCAATTGTTTTCTGATCTCCGATATGATTCTTTCTTCTGTCCACATTCCCAGAAATCGAATGCATGAATAATAACAGTACTATTGACATCTGGAATTTATCCATGCCACTGGATGCCAGGTGCTCATAAGAAGCCCCACAAGGCATTGCCTGCACTCATCCTCTCGATAATTGTTCCCTATACTATTAGCATCCCCATTCTACAAAAGGGGAAATAGGTGTGGAGATGTTGGGTGACTTGGGCAGGATCACTGAGTTTGAGAGCGGTAGCGCAAGGATTTGGTCCTGGGTTTAACGGCTCCACCTCACTGCTCCCAGGGCGGGCAGTACTACCTCTTGCTCACAGAGGAATTCTGCCCCATGACAGGTACCATGGTGGTTGGTCAGCCTCTTCTCTCTGAAGGTGCTGACTTCTAATGCTGCAAGCTGGAATTTGAAAGGGATAATTTACATTTAGAAAAAAATATTTCTGATAAAGCCTTCAGTTATGGAATTTACTTCTAAGGGTAATATGAACACCTGAAGTTGTACCATAAGAAAGGAGCAGGTTCCCTGAAAGTTGCACCAAATAATGGAACGTTTCTCTTCAAGAGCTCAGTGTATTGCAGGACTCTCCTAGATTTCCTTCCAATCACAGGTCTTATTGCACAGATTGGGTAAGTCTGGGACTTGCTCTGGACCTCTTGAGACCACAGTCTATACCCTTCATCTACATTTCTGTAGGGTCCAGCAAGGGCCTGGCAAACAAGGGTCTCAAAAATGTTGGAAAGATGGATGGATGGATGCATGGACAGATGTATGGTGGATATCTGGATTGATAGATGGGTAAATGGGTGGAGAGATGGATGAGTGATGGAATGAATATCTCCTCCAAACCCACTTATATGTAAATCCCTTGGAAAATGGTGTCTAATCCCCTGAGCTTTCTGGATACCTTCACCCATTGGAAAAAAACTTATATTTTCCCCTCTAGTATGCCATCAGGAAAATGCCAGATTTTTAAAAATCTAATTACAAAAAGCTTAAGCTAAATTCCTTCTGCTTTTCTTATTCTTAAAAGTAACCCTTTAAGACCCTCATTCAGATCACTAAGAGGCTGGAGTTTTAGGAACACTGGACATATTCCAATGACAGAAAGTAGCAGAATCTGCCCAAGTTGTCATTAAAAGACAGTAAAGGGAGATTACACAGGCTAATTGTTAAAGACCCTCTAATTCATGACATTATTAGGCCTAACTGTTGTGTCTTCAGCATGTAATAGAGTGATTCAAACACAGAAGATACCCAATAATATTTATTGAGTGAACTCAAGTCTCTCTTCCAACTACAGATACCAACATATGAATATATATACTAACTTACAAGTTATATAAATTTATGTCTACATTGTACAACTTAAAATCACGTATTAGATAGAAACATTAAGAGGGATGAAATAAATACTAACTTAAACATTTTTTTTTTCAGTCCCTCAGAAGATCTGCCTCTTCTTCCCCAAGGGAGCTAGAATACAATAGGAGACCAGCACCCAAGAGTGTCAGGAGCACCACTCACTTGGTTCTTTTGTCTATGGGTCCCTTCTTCCCATGGAAGGTGATAAAAATGATAACAATAAAAACAGCACTACATGTAGTTGCTGTTTGTTAAATATTTATTATGGGCCAGGCACTGGGGTAAGCCTTTTATGCCAATTATCCTCATTCAAATGAAAGTCACATAATATGTATTTCATAATCCTCTACAATGGCAGCTTAACTTCTAGCCTTCTTCATCTATAAAATCCATCTACCATTTAG
Source organism: Callospermophilus lateralis (assembly GCF_048772815.1). Classification (NCBI taxonomy): domain Eukaryota; kingdom Metazoa; phylum Chordata; class Mammalia; order Rodentia; family Sciuridae; genus Callospermophilus; species Callospermophilus lateralis. The sequence goes on along the minus strand of NC_135315.1, from coordinate 94,215,112 downwards.
AATATGAGCCACCCCATGCAAGAGCAAGGGACAGGGAGGCCACTCTGCTCAGCCCTGTCTGCTCTGGGCTCTTTCTGGCTCCAATCATTGATCATCACTGTCACCCACTGTGCCAGGGTCCAAAGTTTCATCAGGTTCTAGGACTCTTTTCTCTAGGGCTTACAGCTATGACCACCTACTGTCCTTCATGGGGACAGTCCTTTAGTGGGCATGATATCCCTGTCCTTCCTTCATTCTTCATTCCTCTTCTAGAAGCTAGGTCTTGAAGAGGTGTGACGTTCCCAGAGGGAAGCCCAAGCTTGGTTTTTGTTCTTACTAGAGATTGAAGAAGCAGTTCCTCGGGGGCAATGTCAGCGATGATGGCTGATGCTTGTGGCCCCAGAACCTGACTTAGGGGTTGCAGAGGAGTCAGACTTTATCTTCCATGTGCATGCTCAGTCGTCCTCCCAGGACCCAGTCAGGGGCTGGGCAGACCCTCCTCATTCCATCACAGCTTTAAACCCTGCCAGGGGGGGTTGTATGTGTCTGAAAGTCTGAAGATCTGATGGAGGACAGAGTTGCCCAATCCAAGACAGCTGACCACGTGCAAGCCGGTGGAGTTGTTCATCCAGTGATGTCTGTGGGAGGGCCCCTGTGCCGAGACTGCACCTCCTGAGGCCTCTGATTAAGGCCTCTGACAGTGTCACCCACTAACCCATTAGCCCTTGAATAGGAATTAATTTATCATAGTGCCAAGCAATAAAACAGAACGGAAAAGGACCCACAGAAAGTCTGGTAAGCTTTCTTTCAATTTATTTTTTAAGTTGGGATTGTACCAATATGGTTCAAAGTTCAAATGATAAAAGGGAGTGAAGTGAAGCTGGGCACAGTGTAATACCAGTGGCTAGGGAGGCTGAGGCAGGAGGATTGAGAGTTCAAAGCCAGTCTCAGCAACTTAGTGAAACGTAAGAAACTCAGCAAAGCCCTGTCTCTAATTACAATTTTAAAAAGGGCCCAGGATGTGGCTCAGTGGTTGAGTGCCCCTGGGGCATAGAGGGCATAAAGTAAGAGACATCCCAAACACTCCCAAGCCCCAGATTATCATTCCCTCCTCATGGCAACTGCCCTGGATACTTCTCAGATGTACTTCTAGCAAATACAGACTTAGTTTACTCTCCTTCCTGTTTTTACAGAAATGAAAGAACATTATACATGTTCCTGAGTATACTGCTTTTTATATGTAATAAAACTTTAAGAATGTTCTAAGAGCTTTTAAGATTTTAATTGATTTGTTTAAAAGCCACACACATTTAACATTTCTTTCAATGTCTCCAGAACATATAACCTACCAATACACCTTATGCTATTAGGCCAGGATTTTTTAGTAGATATTTGGTGTGTTTGCAGCCCTTTATTATATAAGAAACACTGCAATTTTGCACGTATTTGTAGGATGAATTCCTAAAACTGGAATTATGTGCCAGAAATATGGACATTTGTAATTTTAATAGATATTACTAAATTGTCTTGTAATTTCTATAAATGTTCTCTCTGCCAGCAGTATATGAGCAGGCCTGTCCCTCATGCTCTTGCCAGCACTATGAAAACCTAGTAAGAGTTGAAAATGGGCCAAAGCAGGTGGGTCCCTGGTAGAGGATGGTCATACCCTGCTTGGTGTCCTTTGGGGGCTTCTGAGCCCTGAAGAGAAGATTAAAGCACTGGAGATTATTCTGGAGAGGAAGCCAGGCCTCTCATACAAGGGGTATGAGAAATTATGAAACCAGGTTCACCAACTTCTCAACCCTGCCAGGGTGGAGCTACCAGTAAGAATCAAAAATCTATGATGGTATTGGGGCTGGTGCCAAAATATCTCTGCATCTCATCCCAGGAAGGCAAGACTGTACGTGTGGCTGACTCTCATATGCTCACAGGCAGTTCATTGCCCAAGTTTAGTGAGTCCCTCTCGATGGTCTAGTAGAGGGCACAGGAGGCACCAGTAGTAATTAGTTCACCCTCTCCTGGCTGGGAAACTGACTTCTCCAAACAGAGTGGGAGGTCTGACAAAGGAGGGCTCCATCTTTGCCTGCCCCTTCCTCTCACCATCCCTGCACAGGTGGTCTGATTAACTCGGACTTCAGGTAATGGCCTTTGACCTTTGTCCATTAGTTTTCTAGTCAATAAAAAAGATGGACTCTTTTTTAGCTTTTCTGGGAACAAAACTGGTCATCCTGTTCAGTGCCAGGCAATTTTTTAACCAAAGTTCACTACACTTAGATAGCAGTGTGATGTGTCAGACCTGCGTCATGCATGCTGTTGGCCTTTCCAGAGGGACAGACAGATATGGCCTGTTTTCCTGGCAGGAAATGACAGAAACAGTTGTTAGCAATGGTGAGATTCCCCAGTTCATCCTCATTGCTGTGACAGTACCCCCACAGTGTGGCATATCACGGGAGGGGAAGAAAACAATTAGGCAGAGGACAGGAAGTTAAATGCATTCGTCACAGAGTAACAGAATCAGAAAGCCCCCAAGTTCAGGGCTCCCAGGTAATGGTGTCAGCTGGTTTCTTAATTTCACCAGCAAGAAGCCCAAGCTAATCAGGTGAGAAGACCCCTCACAAAGCCGTCTCTGCCATCCAGGGTCAGTCTCCACTGACGGGCAGGATACTTCACCAGGAGGTTGGGTGAATTTCTCAGATCTGGACTCTTCTACCTATAGCAAATGGTTGAAAGGTTTCTTATTCACCTTAAAGCTCAAATGCCAGCTCCACTGATGAGTCTGGGCACCACAAGTTTACAGTGGGGGATGGGACTGGAAGGCTTCTCTCATTTCCAAATATATCAAACTTGACTGCACCCAGATGAACTGAGGCTCTTCCCTGCCTTCTGCAACAGGCCCCTTGGCAGATGGGTCTCCAAGCAGATAATTATTTACAAATTTTACTTCAGTCAGATCAGTTAAGAAGAATGCTCTTCAGTTTGACCTTAATTTTTTTTTTTTTTTGGTACTGGGGATTGAACTTGGGGTACTCTGAGCGACATCTCCAGCCCTATTTTGTGTTTTATTTAGAGACAGGGTCTCACTGAGTTGCTTAGCACCTCACTTTTTGCTGAGGCCAGCTTTGAGCTCACAATCCTCCTGCCTCAACCTCCTGAGCAGCTGGGATTACAGGTGTGTGATACTGCGCCCGGCTTAATTTTCTTTTAATGCTATCAATAATCTAAAAAGGTAAAGAAATGATTATTTGGTGTCAACTATACTGGTTGTTTCTCATTTCTCCTCTTTCCCCCTCCTTTTCTGCCTGTAACTCCTCCTAGAGGTAGTTGATTTCCACTACCATCCACTGTAGCCATCCTGTCCCAAATTATTATATATACATAAACATGCATGCTTCTGTTTTTCTAGAATTGCATGTTTGGGGTAGATGGTCCAACTTCTTCAGTGATAATAATGATAAATGGCATTTCACATACTTGAATCCTGCTTAGCTATTTTTTTTTATTATTATTATTGGGGAGGACATGGTTTTAATACAGAAGTTCCCAAATATTACAGAAATGGGTATAGGAGGGAAAATCATATATTCCCGTCTCCTTCCTTTCCAAAGAATGAATTTCTAATGATGGAATTTCAGGCACCAATTTAGGATACGTCAACTTTGAAGTAAAAGAGGGAAAAAAGAAGGTATTTCTTGTGTTTTTCAGTTGTTCTTGAAAGAGGGCCGAATTATTTGTAAGATCAACCTATGATGGCTACACGTATCCCTCCCTTCTCCTCTCCTTCCCTGTTTCCCTTTCTCCCCCTCCCCCTTCCCTACTCCCTCCCTCTTCTTCCTCTCTCTCTGCCTCCCTCCCTCCTTCCCTTACTTCCTCCCCTCCCTTCTTTCTTTCTTCATTCTTCAAATCAGTGAGTTTTAATGTATACAAGAGCCATTATTTTAGACTGGCTGCTATTTTCACTTAGAAACACAAGAGAACTAGCTTCTCATAGCTCTGTTTTTGAGGGAAAAGGTAGATCAATGATGATGAAAGGAACTACTCACAGGATTTTTGTATTGTTTGTTTTAGATATATTAGTTTTTAAATTTTTGGTTTGCTATAATTCACATGCCATAAAATATCCCCTTTTAAAGAGCACAATCCAGAGGATGTTAGTGAACTCACAAACTTGTGCAGCCATTACACTACCTAATTCCAACACAATTTATCACCCCAACAATAACCCTGTACCATTAGCAGTTACCCCCATCTCACCCCCGCCCCACCTTTACCATTAGTTGTTACTCCCCATCTCATCCTCATCCCACTTCCCTTTCTAGAAACATCTAGAAAATTCCCTGCAACAGCGGGAAGCTTTGATATAAATTAAGCTCCTCTGTTTTAAGAGGACTTAACTCCAGGAACTGGAAGGAAGGGGATTTACTCTAAGAAATCTTATGTGGAGTTCTCTATCCCAGGGTCTGGCCTCAAGAAAACCCAGGGAAGACCAAGGCCTGGAATGCCCAAGGGAGCACTGGAGTCACGAAAGACCCAATGCCCCTGCAGCCACCAACCGGTTGATGCTACAGCCACAGATGCTACAGCCACAGAGTTCACTCCAGTTGATGCTATAGCCACAGAGTTCACTCCTGGGTTCAATGTCTTTTCTTTCACCATAAAATAACAACACGTGCTACTGACTGACTGCCCAGCATCTGGCACAGCAAGGCTCTGGGTTCGGGAGAGAGAAGCGTTATTGGTTCATCATCATCCAAACTACTAGACCACAGTCCAACAGAAACATTAACCAGCACCCGAGGGCTACAGAAACCAGAAAGTCTATTGGAGATGCTCTGCTCCTTCTCCAAGCCTCTGGCCAAGATGATTTCCCTTAGCGGGGACGGGGGAGATGATGGGCACACCAGCATGTACGTCAGAGTGTGGTTGGGCCTCAGATGGGGACCACCGCTTATGAACCTTTCCTCTGGGCAATGGCAGGCATCTCAGGAAGTGAGCAGTCTCATGCCGTGACTCAGAACTAGCTTGGAGTCAGAGAATTCAGTTTAGGGTAGGTTCAGCCTATATGGCCTAGAGCAAATTACTTGGTTTCTCTTCTCCAAGTTTCTACTTAATCATTGATAAAATGGGAATATAAATTAAGCCTGTTTGTAGTATTATGTACATTAGTAAGATAATGTATCTTCGGTACCTAACACAATGCCAGGCACATAATTAGTTGCACAGTAGATACAGCTATGCTAAAGAGGTTGTGGGTAGAAAGCAGGCTCACTTGGTGGTGTCAACCTAACCTACCAGCAGACACGCAAGTTTTTTTTTTTTTTTAAAGAAAGAGTGAGAGAGAGGGAGAGAGAATTTTAATATTTATTTTTTAATATTTGGAGGACACAACACCTTTGTCTATGTGGTGTGAGGATCGAACCCGGGCCGCACGCATGCCAGGCGAGCACGATACCGCTTGAGCCACATCCCCAGCCCAGACACGCAAGTTTTATCGCTGTCTTCTGGATGTGTTCATTTTCTCCTCCAGATCTTCACTATGGCTTTACACAGAGACTGAACCATATATTCAAAAATCTGAAAAGCAATTTTTGAAGTGTGAATCCGTGTACCCACTGAAAAATCATTGACTCACAGGAAGTTTGTTCTCTGAATTTAACAGTTTCACAGGCCTCAAATCCCTGTTGTGTCTGCGCTATTATTTTTCATAATAACCTTGGCAATGTTGTCATCTTACTTTCTGGCTGTGCACGTCTTTTTTGGCTTGAATTCCAACAACTGGCTAATAGCCATCCAACAGTAGCATCTTTCCAAACCCAATAACATTATTTTGACATCTTAATGATATTAGGGATGTACTTTTCAGACACATATTTTTAAGTATATGAAATCAAAGTCCTCTACACTGATAAAACTTATAAATCAATGTCAGGCATTAAGTGGCTGATACACTGGTAGTGTTGAGCATTAACATATGGTTCTTTGAATAGTATTTTATTATTTTATCAAGTTATAGTTTGTCTCCTAATCATGCTTTCTAAATTTTACCAAAATCTTTCCTGAAATTCCACCTGTAGAAGTTTAGTCCTTTCTGTTCTTCCAAGGCTTCTCTTTCCAAATGTACCTCTAAAAAAGGACTGGCATTATGTCCCAAAGTCCTGAAACTCAACTTGTCTCAGCCAGTCTCATCTTCTACCTAAGATCAGCTTTTCTCTGCCACACATCTAGCAGCCCAGTCCCCAAGCTGGGCCTTGTCTTTGTCCCTTTTCTCCCCCAGTACTGGGGCTTGAACCCAGGGTCACTCTCCCATTGAGCTACATCCACAGCACCCCCCCACACACCTTTTTATTTTGAGACAGGGTCTCACCAAGTTGTTAAGTGTTGATCTTGAACTTGTGGTCCTCCTGACTTTGCCTCCCAAGTCACTGGGATTACAGGTGTGAACCACCAGTCCTGGCTTCTGCCACACCTTCTTTATCCTCTGCAATCAAGCCTGAAGTTCACCCATTGCCCTTTATTCCTTGCCTTGACCCCAGCCCCTTCTGCTGACCACAGCTTGTGGCAGGCAGGATGAGCCTCCTGAGGCACAGATGCAAGGGTGGTGCTCCACTGCCCGGGTGTGAGTTCTCCGGGCTTCCCACCGCAGCCCCACGTGGTGCACCACCTCCCTCAGGCCTGCACTCCAGCACTACCAGCCGCACTATAGCCATAGCCTGGCATCTCGTGTTCTCCTCCCGGGACACAGAGTGCCCCACTCCCCATGCCAGCTAGCTCCTTCATGCTCTCTTGTCCTGTCTCAGACACCACTTCCTCCAGGAAGTCTTCTTGAACATTTAAGTGCCCTACTTATGTCTCCCACAGTATTTATTCATGTCACTATGCCTTGACCACAGCACGCACACAGTAACGGTTGACAGAATGACACACCAGCAGCCCACTAGATCAGACTCTTTTCCCCAGACTATAATGACCCCTTGTCCAAAGAAAAAGTCTACAGAGTCCTCACATAATAGCAAGTTATACTGTTAAGGTCCATTGATTAAGGAAATTCATGGTGACTAAAAGTTATATTGCCTTCAGTATAACATTGGAATATACTTCACCAAACCCAACAATATACACATATATTCAAAAGCTTGGTGCATGCAGGATTTTCAGGACTTTGCAGCCCCTCCAAGGCACTTATGTTAGCCTGCAGGCAATGAGGTCCTTAAGAGAATGGTGAACCTTTAAAGGGTCCAGGCCTTGGGTTCTCCAAATTCACAATTTTGGCTAGAGATAGATCTGTCAATGAGGTTTAATGAAAACTAAGAATCATGCTGGCAAGGAGAGATAGTAATGTAACCAGTGTCTGGAAGGTGAATCCATTCCCTCAGAACACAGTAGTTTTATTTTAGAGGCTGGTCAATGATAAAGACTAATGTCATGTATGGGATAAGTCATCGTCTTTGTGTACCCCAAGTCCTGGGAGTAGAGGGAAGCCCAGGAACACATGAGGCCTCTTGGAAGAAGTTTTCCTGAGTCCACCACAAAGTCAGTCCCCCTCATCGTCTCCGCCACCAACCCAGTTGCCCACAGTGCAGCTTCTGAGCCATCCAGCTCCCTTCCTGGATCATGCCCTCCTTGTTTGGGCCCTGGACTGCTGAGTGTCTCCACCCCCAAGTGAAGATCACACCTGTAGGCGCTTAACAGCTTTACTGACACCTCTGACAAGCTTGTGTGGAAGTGTTAGTCCTTTGATGTCTCTCTGCATGGTGGCCCCCCACTTTGGGATGAGAGACAAAGTTTGCCCACATTTGTTGCTAGGATCTGAGGATCCGGAGGTCTGCTTCTGTTCATGCTCCCAAACACTTCAGAACAACAATGTAAAACCCCAAATGCAAAAGCCTCCCATCCCACCTCCAACCCTGGCCCCTCCCCCAAAGAACTATCACCAATTATGTTCTTTGTACTTTCAAGGGTAAAAAACAAAGTTTACTCTTATCACCAAATGTATACATACGCAATCAAATGCATGCACATAAGTATGTACTCATGTCCTTTTTATTTATACCAAGTGTTCTGATAAATTTTGAAGTTGGAAGGTACATGATTAATAATCATTCTTGAGCATAGGCCTGGGTTCAATCCCCAGCACTAAAAATAAAATCATCCTTATCTCAGTTCCTGGTTGATTTTAACTTTTTCTGTTTAACTTTTTTCTGCGCAGTATTATATTGTATGTTATTTACTTAACAATTTTAACATGCAGATTAGTTGGTTTCAATATTTTGCTTTTACAAATAATGCTATACTGAATATTCTTATGCACCTGTCTTAGTATACTTTTGCGACTATATCCATAGAGTAAATTCACAGTAATGGAATTTCCAGGTCAAATCTTCCAATTTTGATAGCTATTACCAAACTGTCTTTTAAAAAGTATTCCATCACCACTTCTGGCAGTATTTGAGAGTGGCAAGTTGCCCACATAGTCAATTCTGAATACTGACCAGCTTTTAAATTTTCACTTTTTGAGAATTGAAATCTCATCAGCATTTCTACAATTCTGAGTGAAGTTAACCATGTTTCTGTGTGTTTGCTTTTCTGTAAACTCCATGTTCATATCCTTTCTGGAATTTTAACTTTAATTATTCAATCTTGGTTTATATGAATGTTCTGAAAACCAAGGAAATGTGATTGTGTTCTATGTTGCTAATGTTTTTCCATTTGTATGCAATTATTTTATTTTCATCATCTAGTGATTTGAAATTCTTGATTTTAGTCAGGTGCATTGCTTAAGAATACATTTTTGTGCCCCTCGATATTTGTGTGTGCACACAAATACATATATAAATATACACACACATATGCATGTTTTTAAGTGCATTTTTAAAGGGCTAGACAATTGTTACAGACTCTTAAAGACTCAGTCTGGTGTCTATCTACAATTCTTTAGCCTCCTTGAGAAATCACAGATTAACAAAATGCCAGCAGTTGATCTTCTTGACAGATCTAACGGGGATTTTTCTCTTGTTTACAAATTCAGTGAATAAAACTAGTTTCCTTGAGGTTAATTCAATTGATTTTTTTCCAGGTTCCAAACTCTTGTCTGGGTTATTGACTACTGGGTTATTTAGTGTCCTTTCCACACCCTGCATTGGAAAAGAAAAAAAAAATCCTATAAATCCCGACACCCAGGTCTAATTAAAATCTTGCTCTTAAAACAAGAATATCTTTAAATGTCTTTCAAATTTGGAGAAAATTTACTTCCTTGATGTCTTTAGCCTCTGGAGCAAAGCACCTTCAGCCAGGCCATTCCAAAGAGCTGGGATTTCTCTGATGATCTATGAAACAGCCTCCAACTGTGCGTCAGGCAGTGAAGAGGGAGCAGGTAAACCGCAGAGGTGCCCGTGGAGGAGACAGCAGGGGTGTAAGGGTAGGGAAGTTCCATGTTGAAAGCTCCAGCATTATGGCACTTTCCCCCCATATTTTTAAGAAATAATACTGGGGGCTTTGCAGTTTATAAAATCTTTCACATAAATCAGCCTAAAGCAAAGCTGTGGGGAATCAGACAATATCACTCCCAGGGTTTTATGTAGAAAAAAATAGAGGTCAAGGGGATAAAAGACTTTGTCTGAGACAACAGGAGGGCTGAGGTGGGTGGCCAATCTCTGTCTTCTGACTCTGAGTCTTCTGTTCCTTCCCCAGTCTCACTGTCCTACTTGTTGACATCACCTTTCTTGTAAAAAAGAGAGAGAGTGTGTGTGCATGTGTGTGTGTTAAGGATAAATGCAACAGTTTTATTAAAATTATCATGTGTACAAGGAAGAAAATTATTGTAAGGAAGCAGACCTTGAACCTCCAAACACCCTTCAGTAGCATCAATGCTGGTTTATATGAATAAATAAAGTATATCTGTGATCCCAGCTGCTCAGGAGGCTGAGTTAGGAGGAACATAAGTTCAAGGCCAGCTGGGGCAATTTAGCAAGATCCTGTCTCAAAATAAAATGTAAAAAATGAACTGGGGTTTACTTAATGGATAGAGTAGTTGCCTAGCATTTGTGAGATTATAGGTTCATTCCCTGCTACTGCAAAACATTTTTAAGTAGAAAAAAATAATTTTTAGTATATATATGCTTGAATATTACAAATATTTCATGAGGCATATTAAAATTTTGTTATTATTTATTAGAAACTAAAATTTAACTGAGTGTTCTGTGTTCCTATTTGCTAAATCTGGCAATTTCTGTTGAGGAAAGATAGTTGGTCAGTTTATATAATAAGACTTGTAACATTCCTGGTCTGAGAAGGTGTTAGCCAGCTTGTAGCAGTGACTTTTTAACACAAATGAGAAGGATTACTTAAGGTCTCATAAGTATGGAGTACTTTTATCCATTTCTCTTGGTATCAAATTAAAAAATTAATAATGCAATATGTAATTGATTTTCAAAAGTAACTAAAGATATGCACAATCGTTCATGCATAAAGATGATCTTTGCTTCCACTGTTTATTATTCTGAAAAAAAATAATTGATTTGCTGAATAATACATTCAGTCAATGGAACTTGGTGAAATAAAGTAGAATCTAAAATTGCTTTTAAGAATGTTGCTATAGATATTGCTTGACATAAAATAGTTGAGGAAAACTATTGAATGAAAATACAAGTTGCCAAAAGTTACCTTATTTTTATAAAACAATTGCATTTTATCTGTTAATGCAAACTCCATCCCCCTGTTTTAACATCTCTGAAATTAGGATGCTTTTAAAGTTTAATGGCATCTTCAGTTGCTCTTTTCCAGGCAGCAGGCATGACATGACTGTCACTGATGCACATGAGAGCCCTTGGTCATTGCTGGTCACAATTGACTTCGTTTTATCTGTCTGCATTTTGGTACAACACATTTTGAATTTACCATTTAAAAATTCTTCAAAAATTATATTGTGGCTCAGCATTGAAATGAAAAGTTATTTTGGATACAGGGAGTCATGAAAAAGAAGTAGAAAGAACTAAATTTGATTTTTGTGAAACAAATCTTCTTTCTGTCTTGGAAAAATGATCAGTTTTATATTTTGTTGCAAACCAACAACCAAGGGCTTTCTAGAACCCAAGAAGCAAGATATACTCACAAGTGGATATAGGGGTATTGTATTTTGTTAGCTGAGACATGGTGAATTTATTTGTTCCTGGGCTATTTAAGAAAGAACAGGGAAAGCTGGGGACAGAGCTAGGGAGGAGGGTCCAGCCCAACTCCAAAGACCACAACTATCACATCAGGTGTGAGGCTCCTGATCCACTCCCATTCTGCCAAACCAAAGGCTAGGAAGAGACTGTGAAGGCTCCACATGCCTGGGACTCTCCGGCTGTCCCTCTCAGGCTCAAAGAAGCTCTGAGTGACCAGAGGAGGAATAAATAGTGGGAGGAGAGGGTACAAATGGGCAGCTATGGTTCCACCACTTAACTAGCATTTTACCTACTCTCTGAAACTTACTCTGAACACTTATGAGACTGGGCAGAGGAAAATACTTGGGGGTCTGGTCAATGCCCATATTTGCCCTCTGGATTGGCCCCAAATCTCTAACCCAAGCAAAAGAAGGAAGAGAATTTGCTGCAATTTAAGTTGCCCACATCCTGGCTACAGAGGGAACTGGGACAATTGAAGAAATCATCCTTTGGTCTTTGTGACAGTAGACCATTTCATGTCCCTCTATCAACCAAGTGAGTGCCTCCCTTCTCAATGCTTCCTGTGATACCTGCCTAAGAATAATATTCCTACCATGTGCAGGTGTTATATTAAGTAATGCATAACATATGTAATTTAATACTTGCAATAGTCTTGGAAGGTAAGTGCTAATATCCAAACTTTACAGATTAGAAAATTTAGGCTCAAACTCCACAGCAAGGAAGCATTAGAAACAGAATTCAAACTCCAGGTTCCCCTGACCTTAACCATTACTCCCAGTGCATTTCTCTGAAGAAGACGCCTGAATACCATCTGGCCTCCATTTCCAACCTACTGAATTTGTTTTACTCCCACTCCTTGGGCCTGCCTCCTCCGGCCCTTTCCTCTAGACCAGGTAAACCATCAAGGAGCTGATGCATGTGCCTCATATGATCTGTTGTGACTCCCATGATCCCCTCTGCTTCCCACAATCCCTTGTGCCTCCTATAACCTCCTGTGCTCACAATTAGCTGATTTTGAACCCTAGGGACCAGGTGGAGTCCACTGGTTCTCCATGGCTGACTGAATTAAGCTCTTCTCTTTAGCATGGTCACTGAGAACACTTGGTCCCATACTAGTGATCATCATAAGACCTGAAAAAACTCAGAACCAGGTCTTTTGCAGAGTGCTCCCTGGGTATTCTCTCTGACCCCCCTGCTCTGTCAGGAACCCATCTCTCTGTCCACTGAGGTATTCATGTGCTTATTTCCACAAACAGTGTGAGTAAGCAGTTCTAAAGTCCTGTCTCCTCTCTCTGACCCTGGCTCCTGGCCCCTCGTCTGATGTGAGCAGTCAGCAGCCTCCATGCTCAGGGTAAACACCCCTGTGCTGGGATTGTGTCCTAACCCCACTAATCCACTGCCCGACATTTGGAGTTCAGGAGGTAATGGGGGAAATCTAGTTGGGACAAGGGTAGAGGAAGCAGGAAGCTCAAGAAGTCAGTGAGACATTAAGGCTACTGATCAAGCAGATTGGCGCCTGGCTCCAGGAATTCTGGAGGAATCTGTGAATTTGTAAAACAGAAAAAAAAAACCTACATGCCAATCCCCATCCCTGCCCACATCTACACAGACGTGAAACAGAAGGTCGCTGCCACAAGGACAAAGAGCAGGTGCATTAACTTCACGTTTAAAACATCCTTGTACTGGATACTGGTTTAATTCAGGGCAAATCTTGGGTTGAGTCAGTTGCTCAGTGGGTTGGGCAAGAGACATTGAAGAAGAAATAAGACAGTAGGGACAGTTGTGTTGGAAGGTGTCAGTGGGCAGGGAAGCAGGGGGACCTGGGGTCCGAGGTGAATGCTTATAGGTGCCTCCCTGTGCCAGACAATGGGTAAAGGAAACGGGGACAAGGGCAGAAGAGAAGAGGGGGTAGAAGGTGACCTACACCAAGAGATGGGCTGTTTCCTTAGTGAACTCTCCATCCAGCCAGGACCATGAGAGGTACTCGGAGGGAAGGATGCACAAGCCCCACAGCATAAGAGAACCCCAGGCCTGGAATTGGCACCTGAACTTCTCAGCCTAACACTGGACCGAGAGAGAGGCAGAGGGATCATTATCATAGTGATCAAGTGGCTCATAATTTCTGACCAAGTCCCCTTTTCAAGGACTCCATGAAAAAAATATATGTTGCCTTGTGCACTGTTCCATATAGCTGGCCACAGCTTTCCAGAAATTTATAGCAGAGACCACCAAGATGGGTACATTTCAGACTGTCAAGAGTGTGGGGTCACTCTGTTCCTTTAACTCTTAAAAATCTAGATTACTGCTGGGCATGGTGGTGCACACCTCCCAGCGGCTTGGGAGACTGAGGCAGAAAGATCACAAGTTCAGAACCAGCCTCAGCATCAGTGAGGCCCTAAAAAATGTCTCATATAAAAAATGAAAAAGGATTGGGCATGTGGCTCAGTGGTTAAGTGCCCCAGGTTAAAAAAAATCTATATTACCTTGGAATTATACCTAGAAGGCTCATGATGCTCCTGGGGAGCAGGTAAGGAACAGAGATAATTCTGGCGCAAAGCCCAGGAGCAGCTGTCTAGTATGCAGCAATGAATGAATGCAGCAACTAAGTCCTTTCTTCATGTGGCATCTTATGAAATGCCTTGGCTTTTTCCACATGAGGTCTTTGATGATGAACAGGCAGGTGCAGTCAGAGTGTCTTTGAAGTGGAAATGTCACATGAGTACAAGTCCCTGTGACACCTGGAAGGCCCTATGACCTAGACCCTCTCTCACATTACTGGCTTAACTGTTCTGGGATATTCTGCATGTAGGTCCATCTGCCAGGGAGGGTTCTTTCCTCCGATATCCTTGTGGTTTACCTTTAATTTATCCTGATACAAGAGGTGGCACCCAGAGCCTCATGCATGCTAGGCAACTGCTTTGCCACACGCAACCCTCATGGTTTATTCTTGAACCTCATCGGCTCTCTGATTAAACACCACCACAGTGGGGCCCTGCCTACTCATACACTCTAATTGAGTCTGTCCCTAAAACTCACTGCCCCCACCCCTGCCCCACCCAGGCCTTTCCTTATTTTGTATATTATCTGTTTCCTGAATGGAAGCTTCCAGAAGGAAGAAGGAAGGCCTCTTCCTGTGGTTATGTTTGCTTGCTTGTTTATGTTGCTGCCTTGAGCTCACATCAGGCTGGACTTCAACAAGTGACTCTTAAGTGAATAAATTAGTGCAGACACCTGGAGGTTCCTGTTGGTGTTGATGGAAGATCCCCTCTGAGAGTGTTTGCTCGTCCCCAGCAGGGGACGCCATGAAGAGAGGGGGGCAGGTGAAGGGTCAGAGAGCCTGCATTCTGGGCCTCTCTTCTCAGAAATCCAAGAAGAGGGGCCAATCTCTGGAGAAACTGTGGCAGCAACAAACCTTTGACAGAATGTGGAGAGTGTCTGATTAATTCTGTTATTTAGCATATAAAGAAAAAAACCAAAAAATAATCTAGAATCTTGACTGCATCTTAGGTTTCAAAGTGTGTATCTGTGTGTGGTATCTGTATGAGAGAGAGAGAGAGAGAGAGAGAGAGAGAGAGAGAGAGAGAGAGAGAGAGAGAGAGGAGGAGTATTGCTGCTCTAGGGAATCACTATCAACTTAGCTCTGATAGTGGTACTCAGGTTCTAAGTAAAATATTCTTTGGGGATATGTACCAAAGTGTTTAGAGGAGAAAAATCATAATGTCTGCAATTAATTTTCAAGTGACTCCTGAGAGTGGGTACTATTCATTCATATGACGACTCCCACTTTGTCCCCACAACCAGGCCCCTGTCCCCACCAAGATACCACCAGCGTTCTGGGCCTGTTACCACCCATAAGAGGAAGACCTGTAGTGGGCGGTGATCTGTATGATGACAATGAGAAACCACGGGTTGCTGTCAACATTTGGTTTTCACTTGGGTCCTGGACTGTGACACTGATTTGAAAGTGATTCTGGTTCCCTTAATCACATAGCAGAGGCATCCTCCAGTCCCGCTGTGCTCTGCCCTTTTCCTGCACATACCAGGTTGGACTCCTCTGGTCTCTTTCTTTACTAGGGGAATACATAACCAATTAGTCAATACAGCCCATGACCTTTGTAATTTCTCTACTTCCATCTTTGTTTTTCTCTATTCATTACTAAAGACTAATCCACCTCTGTTTCACCTGAGGTTTCAGAGCAAATGATGAGCAAGTATTCTCGGTTTTGCTACACAGACGGGAAACCAGTCTCAGAAATATAAAGTGTCTCGTCCAAAGGCAAAAACGCAAATGGCAAAGAGTCTTGAATGAGTCTCAGGATTTCACTTCCCAAACCTCAACACCCCTTCTGGCAAAAATGTAGCATTCTTCACTCAACCTGATCACCTCCACCCACCCTCCCAATTTCAAAATGCCTGCAGCTCATGGTGGGAAGATGAGGAGTCTGTCACCTACCAGGGTGGAGCCTGCTTCCAGATGCAGCCTGTAGAAAGTGTCCTGGTTTCCTTTTGCCCCCCTTGGTGAAGCCCACTTTTGCAGCCAGTACCTGAGCACAAACATTAGTGATTTAGATTTTTCCAGCTGATCTGCAACCTTGTGGTATTCAAAGCTATCTTCTTTCAAATGAAGATCTTCCATTTTATTTCTTAAAAAAATAAAAACAAAAAGTTTTAAAAATGGCCAAGGAAGGATTTGTATGATTTGCCAGAAGAAGTTTGGAAAAGATTTATCCTGTCTCTCAAATTCAAAAATCCTTGCAAGCACCACGGCTGGAAATTCAAACAAAATCACCTGAGAGTTGAACATGTGCTTCATCCTGGTTTTCAAAACGAAGGGGAAACTTTCAGCCAACAGACATCACAGACCAAGAGGAGTGAAGGACAGTGGCCTCAGATGAGCTTCAGGGTGAATCCTGGTGAGGAGAGGAGGTTGTCCTGCCCTTGGAGAAAATGTCCATGTGGGCATCCCTCAGGAATCTGTTTCATTTTAAAAGAGAAAATCCTACGTAATTCTGAAGACATATGATTGCTGTGACCAAGAGAAGCAAGAAAATACAAGGCAGCTTCGCCACTGCAGTGCCAGGCATGTAACCTTTAAATAGACCATGGAGACGCCATCTCCACTGGACAAAGCTGGAGAGCATAGGGCCTTGGGGAATTCCAGAGGGCCTTAGGGTGGTACCTGCATTTCACCATGGACTTTGGAGTTTTACCCAGATGTGCCACACAAGCCCTCGGCACTCGTGGGCTCCTGTCTTTTCTAGGGCTGAGGGGCAGCACCACCTCAGTTGGTCAGAGGACCCCAGGGAAGGATCTCGGTCCCCCAAGGGAGGTTCAGGAGCAAGAGTAGGGCCAGGGCTGAGAGGCAGCAGCCACTCCTTGGTCTCACTTCTTGAGATGGGCTCTCAGGCAGGAGCAAGACAGGGCAGAGCATATTTTACCTGGAAAGAAATAGGGCAACTAAGAGAAAGTGTGGGGCGCGGTGATGGTGCCAGCTGGTCAAGGCTGCCTATCTCCTCGCTCATCACCAGGTTTCACCAGAAAAGCCCGACCTGCTTCAGGTCGAGTCACTCTCTTTAGTTATTCTCTTTAGAAAGAGGAATGAAACTGTTTCCTTTTAAAGCTTCAGAAAGCAAACTGCCTACATGGCCTGAAGAAGAAAAGAAATGATGGGCTATCAAAAGTCACAGCTGGCAAAAGGATTCATTTAGGACCAAGGCAGCCTGCACAGGTTGTAGCTGTTGCTTTGTGTCCCTCCTGACTCCAGGTTGTGAGCTCAGTTGGCCTCGCTCCCCTTGTGGCCCCAAGCTTAGAGATAGTAGGAGGAGCTTCATAAATAATGGCTGGTGTGAACAAGTGAACAGATCACAGTTCCGCCAGGAACGGCCAGCTCGAGAGGAGCATGAGATTGGTTTCCAAATATTGGTCAAGAGCTCTAAGTTAGGATGTGCCAACGATAGAGTTAATTTAATGGGTTCATATGCCTGGGTGGCTTTTCTGCTTCTAGAAGCCTGAGGGGAAGACAAGGTAATGCACTGGGGTCATCCTGGGAGGAGAGAATCAAATAAGGTTAGGGAAGGTTTCTAAGGGGAACATGAGCTCTGCTGGTGCAGCTGCCTGCTCTACCCCTTGGGCCTCCGAGTCTGCCTGCCTGCTGGCAGTGTTTGACCAAAGGTGATGCTGACTTAGTGGACTAAGGTCATGCCCTCCCTTCCCCCACAATCGATCATTTAATGTGACTTATCAGAAAGAGAAAGAACTGTTTACTTTTAAGCCCTGAATCCCATAAAGGGAGAGGGGAAAGGCCTAAAAGCCACAGAAGCTCAGGGCTGTTGCCCACAACTGCCTCCTGCACAGCCGGCAGATATAGGGAACATGGACCCAACCATCCTGCTGGCCAGAGGAGTGGCCCCGGGCTTGAGAAGACCAGCACAAAATGAGGTAAGTGCCTCTCTCCAGGGGCCCAGCAGAATGAGAGTAAGCTGCTAACTCAGGTGTTTAAAGACCCACATATCACCTGAGCATCCCCAAGTGTCCAACACACTATGTTGGAATTTTCTGCATGACTCTTCTTCACTTTCTTCAGAAAATCTGGGGGAAACTGGAGACTTTGTGGAAGATTCTTCTCAGTTCTGTGGAGAGGAAGGGTGAGGCTAGGGATAAGTGGAGGGCCAGAGGCAATGTGAGCTTCCATTTCTGCCCTGGAGTGATAGCACTAAGGTAATTCCCATATTACAAGAATCTGATTTATCAATAACACCAAGGGCTTCAATCAGAATTCCACCTGTGTGAGTGACTTAGGTTTATTTGACCAGGAATTCTTTCCTTTCCTGTGCTTCAGGGCAAGCACACAGGCAAAATCCACTGTGCATTGTTCTTGTACATCTAAAGTACAGGTATTGGAGCTGCTTCTTTTATGTCTGTCTATCTTGTATTGTTTCCTCAATGGCTCTAGAAATAGCTGGCCACCTGTACAGAAATAAAACTGGTCCCCAAGCCTCAGCCACTGTTTTTAAAAGAGTCCACAACTTGGTGGAGAATTTACCTAGCGATTTGCTCTCCAGCCTTGGTTGGTGGTTAACACAAATAATAGATGCATGAAGAAGGAACTTTCCAGATTTTCCTGTTTTTTTTTTTTCCTTCTACCTGGGTTTCTAAGAGAAGATGCTGCTTTGCCCTCTGTTGTCAAGAACCTTCTATTTTAAAAGTTCCACGTGCTTTTAAAATGACATGACTCAGAAATATGATACTGACTTCCTTTGTCTTCACCTAGACTATAACAGCCTAAAAAAATCAAATCAATGCATTCAACACATCTATTTCATATGACAGTAAATGTGGGTTTGGAATTAAAGTGCATCTCCATGTATTTTTTTTAAAGAAATCTTTTTTTTGCTGATACTAATAGGTTTTGCAGGAAGGAGGCAATTCACAGTCCCTAAAGCACTCTCTTCTTGGCCCTGTGGGGTTGGCCTTTGAATAGTCTTAGCTCCCAGGAATAAAATACTGAAGCATAGATAAGCGGAAATCTGACCTGAGAAAGAATAGAAGCTCTGCAGCGTTCCTGGCACTTGTGAGTCTAATGTGTCTTGCTGGGAGGTTTGTTATGCACAGATACTTACAGGTAACAATTTTGCTGAAACCAAGTCCTGCTTGTTTCTCATACTCACAGTTCAAAGGGAAAACTGCATTGAGAATTGACCACAGCAGCTACAAATGCCTACAGATTCAGTCCCACTTATTTTCCTAGATAGCCATTAGGAACAGCTTTAGTTTCAATAGTCATTGAGGAATGCGTCACACTCAACACCCCTGAAGGAGATCTCAGGAAGTAAGGCACTCAGAGAGACAGTGGGCGATTCATAGGATGAGATCAGAGGCCTTGAGACGCTGAGATCCTGCAGGACCTTAGCTAAGCTGTGGACAACTCTGTTGGCATTTGAATAAGTCACCCTGGTTGATATCCAACATCTTTTCCTTAAGCATTATTTCCCCCCACAGGAAAAAAATCAGGTGTTATTATTATCCAACCATCTTATGAAGTGTGTGTGTGTGTGTGTGTGTGTGTGTGTGTGTGTTGGGACTTGAACCCAAGGCTTTGTGCAATGCTAGGCAAGCATTCCACCACTGAGCTATTTCCTAGCCCCTCTATTGGATATTACCCAGTATACTTTAAGTTCAATTGTTAAATTTGAAATATAACTATTAAATATAACTATTTAATCTGCAGAATAAGAGACTGTGTGAAAATATATATATATATATATATATGTATATATATATATATATATATATATATATATGTATATATGTGCATATATGTGCATATACATATATATGAACAAGAGTAGCCCCTGGCATTAACCTGAGGACCCTCTCTCAGCAGCACCAACATTTCATGTTTGTGGCAGACTAGGGTATTTAAGTAAGGTGGATCACAGTTCTAAATACCAGAAAAGAATTTGGCAAGAAGAAATTTTTATTAGGGAATCCAGAAGGGAAAAAAAAAGACTTAACATTTTTTTTTAATTAATTTTTATTGTAGGTTGTTCAAAACATTGCATGGTTCTTGATATATCATATTTCACACTTTGATTCAAGTGGGATATGCGCTCCCATTTTTACCCCATATACAGATTGCAGAATCACATCAGTTGCCCAACCATTGATTTACATATTGCCATTCTGGTGTCTGTTGTATTCTGCTGCCTTTCCTATCCTCTACTATCCCCCCTCCCCCCTCCCCTCCCCTCTTCTCTCTCTACCCCCTCTACTGTAATTCATTTCTCCCCCTTATATTTTTCCTCCTTTCCCCTCACTTCCTCCTGTATGTAATTTTGTATACCCCTGAGGGTCTCCTTCCATTTACATGCAATTTCCCTTCTCTCTCCCTTTCCCTCCCACCTCTCATCCCTGTTTAATGTTAATCTTCTTCTCATGCTCTTTGTCCCTACTCTGTTCTTAGCTACTCTCCTTATATCAAAGAAGACATTTGGCATTTGTTTTTAAGGGATTGGCTAGCTTCACTTAGCATAATCTGCTCTAATGCCATCCATTTCCCTCCAAATTCTATGATTTTGTCATTTCTTAATGCAGAGTAATACTCCATTGTGTATAAATGCCACATTTTTTTTATCCATTCGTCTATTGAAGGGCATCTAGGTTGGTTCCACAGTCTTGCTATTGTGAATTGTGCTGCTATGAACATGGATGTAGCAGTGTCCCTATAGTGTGCTCTTTTTAGGTCTTTAGGGAATAGACCGAGTAGGGGAATAGCTGGATCAAATGGTGGTTCCATTCTGAGCTTTCCAAGAAATCTCCATACTGCTTTCCAAATTGGCCGCACCAATTTGCAGTCCCACCAGCAATGTACAAGAGTACCCTTTTCCCCACATCCTCGCCAGCACTTGTTGCTGTTTGACTTCCTAATGGCTGCCAATCTTACTGGAGTGAGATGGTATCTTGGGGTGGTTTTGATTTGCATTTCTCTGACTGCTAGAGATGGTGAGCATTTTTTCATATACTTGTTGATTGATTGTATGTCCTCCTCTGAGAAATTTCTGTTCAGGTTCTTGGCCCATTTGTTGATTGGGTTATTCGTTATCTCGTTGTCTAATTTTTTTAGTTCTTTGTATATTCTGGATATTAGGGCTCTGTCTGAAGTGTGAGGAGTAAAGATTTGTTCCCAGGACGTAGGCTCCCTATTTACCTCTCTTATTGTTTCTTTTGCTGAGAAAAAACTTTTTAGTTTGAGTAAGTCCCATTTGTTGATTCTAGTTATTAACTGTTGTGCTATGGGTGTCCTATTGAGGAATTTGGAGCCCGACCCCACAGTATGTAGATCATAGCCAACTTTTTCTTCTATCAGACGCCATGTCTCTGATTTGATATCAAGTTCCTTGATCCAAAGGGATTCAGTTTCATTTTGTTGCAAATGGATTTCCAGTTTTCCCAACACCATTTGTTGAAGATGCTATCCTTCTTCCATTGCATGCTTTTAGCCCCTTTATCGAATATAAGATAGTTGTAGTTTTGTGGATTGGTTTCTGTGTCCTCTATTCTGTACCATTGGTCCACCCGCCTGTTTTGGTACCAGTACCATGCTGTTTTTGTTACTATTGCTCTGTAGTATAGTTTGAAGTCTAGTATAGCTATACCGCCTGATTCACACTTCCTGCTTAGCATTGTTTTTGCTATTCTGGGTCTTTTATTTTTCCATATGAATTTCATGATTGCTTTCTCTATTTCTACAAGAAATGCCGTTGGGATTTTGATTGGCATTGCATTAAACCTATAGAGAACTTTTGGTAATATCGCCATTTTGATGATGTTACTTCTACCTATCCATGAACAGGGTATATTTTTCCATCTTCTAAGATCTTCTTCTATTTCTCTCTTTAGGGTTCTGTAGTTTTCATTGTATAAGTCTTTCACCTCTTTTGTTAGGTTGATTCCCAAGTATTTTATTTTTTTTGAGGATATTGTGAATGGGGTGGTTGTCCTCATTTCCATTTCAGAGGATTTGTTGCTGATATAAAGGAATGCCTTTGATTTATGCGTGTTGATTTTATAGCCTGCCACTTTGCTGAATTCATTTATTAGCTCTAATAGTTTCTTTGTAGACCCTTTTGGGTCTGCTAGGTATAGAATCATGTCATCTGCAAATAGTGATAATTTGAGTTCTTCTTTTCCTATTTTTATGCCTTTAATTTCTTTCGTCTGTCTAATTGCTCTGGCCAGTGATTCGAGAACTATGTTGAACAGAAGTGGTGAGAGAGGGCATCCCTGTCTTGTTCCAGATTTTAGAGGGAATGCCTTCAGTTTTTCTCCATTCAGAATGATGCTAGCCTGAGGCTTGGCATAGATTGCTTTTACAATATTGAGGTATGTTCCTGTTATCCCTATTTTTTCAAGAGTTTTGAACATAAAGGGATGCTGTACTTTGTCGAATGCTTTTTCCGCATCTATCGAGATGATCATATGGTTCTTATTTATAAGCCTATTGATGTGGTGGATAACATTTATTGATTTCCATATATTGAACCAGCCTTGCATCCCAGGGATAAATCCTACCTGATCATGGTGCACAATTTTTTTGATATGTTTTTGTATCCGGTTCGCCAGAAGTTTATTGAGGATTTTTGCATCTAGGTTCATTAGAGATATTGGTCTGTAGTTTTCTTTCTTTGAAGTGTCTTTGTGTGGTTTAGGAATCAGGGTGATGTTGGCCTCATAGAATGAATTTGGAAGTTCTCCCTCTTTTTCTATTTCCTGAAATAGCTTGAAAAGTATTGGTATTAGTTCCTCTTTAAAGGTTTTGTAAAACTCTGCTGTATACCCATCCGGTCCTGGGCTTTTCTTAGTTGGTAGTCTTTTGATGGTATCTTCTATTTCCTCAATTGATATTGGTCTGTTTAGGTTGTCAATATCCTCCTGACTCAATCTGGGCAAATCATATGACTTAAGAAATTTATCGATGCCTTCACTATCTTCTATTTTATTGGAGTATAAGGATTCAAAATAGTTTCTGATAATCTTCTGTATTTCTGAAGTGTCTGTTGTGATATTGCCTTTTTCATTCCGTATGCTGGTAATTTGAGTTCTCTCTCTTCTTCTCTTCGTTAGCGTGGCTAAGGGTCTGTCGATTTTATTTATTTTTTCAAAGAACCAACTTTTAGTTTTGTCAATTTTTTCAATTGTTTCTTTCATTTCGATTTCATTAATTTCAGCTCTGATTTTAATTATTTCTTGTCTTCTACTTCTTTTGCTGTTGTTTTGCTCTTCTTTTTCTAGGATTTTGAGTTGAAGTATTAGATCATTTATTTGTTGGTTTTTTCTTTTTCTAAGGAATGAAATCCAAGCAATAAATTTTCCTCTTAGAACTGCTTTCAATGTGTCCCATAGATTCCGATATGTTGTGTCTGTGTTTTCATTTATCTCTAAGAATTTTTTAATTTCCTCCTTGATGTCTTCTATAACCCATTGATCATTCAGTAACCTATTGTTCATTCTCCAAGTGATGCATGATTTTTCCTTACTTCTTTTATCGTTAATTTTCAATTTCATTCCATTATGGTCAGATAAGATGCATGGTATTATCTCTACTCCTTTATATTGTCTAAGAGTTGCCCTGTGACATAATATATGATCTATTTTTGAGAAGGATCCATGTGCTGCTGAGAAAAAAGTGTAACTTCTTGATGTTGGGTGGTATATTCTATATATGTCAATTAAGTCTAGGTTATTAATTGTGTTATTGAGCTCTATAGTTTCCTTATTCAACTTTTGTTTGGAAGATCTGTCCAGTGGTGAGAGAGGTGTGTTGAAGTCTCCCATGATTATTGTATGGTGGTCTATTAGACTCTTGAACTTGAGAAGAGTTTGTTTGATGAACATAGCTGCACCATTGTTTGGGGCATATATATTTATGATTGTTATGTCTTGTTGGTGTATGGTTCCCTTGAGAAGTATGTAGTGTCCCTCTTCATCCCTTTTGATTAACTTTGGCTTTAAATCTATTTTATTTGATATGAGTATGGACACTCCTGCTTGTTTCCGAAGTCCATATGAGTGATATGATTTTTCCCAACCTTTCACCTTCAGTCTATGTATGTCTTTTCCTATCAAATGTGTCTCCTGAAGGCAGCATATTGTTGGGTCTTGTTTTGTGATCCATTCTACTAGCCTGTGTCTCTTAATTGGTGAGTTTAAGCCATTAACATTTAGGGTTATTATTGAGATATGGGTTGTTCTTCCAGCCATATTTGTTTATTTATGTTACTAAACATGGTTTGTTTTCCTCTTTGATTATCCCCCCCCCCTTTACTGTACTACCTCCCGCTGTTGGTTTTCATTGATATTTTCCATTTCCTCTTCCTGTAATATTTTGCCGAGGATGTTTTGAAGAGATGGTTTTCTAGCTGCAAATTCTTTTAACTTTTGTTTATCATGGAAGGTTTTAATTTCATCTTCCATCCTGAAGCTTAATTTCGCGGGATACACGATTCTTGGTTGGAACCCATTTTCTTTCAGTGTTTGAAATATGTTATTCCAGGATCTTCTAGCTTTGAGAGTCTGTGTTGAAAGATCAGCTGTTATCCTGATTGGTTTACCCCTAAATGTAATCTGCTTCCTTTCTCTTGTAGCTTTTAAAATTCTCTCCTTATTCTGTATGTTGGGCATCTTCATTATAATGTGTCTAGGTGTGGATCTCTTATGATTTTGCACATTCGGCGTCCTGTAGGCTTCTAGGATTTGGGATTCTGTCTCGTTCTTCAAGTCTGGGAAGTTTTCTCGTATTATTTCGTTAAATAGATTGCTCATTCCTTTGGTTTGGACCTCAGTACCTTCCTGTATCCCAATGACTCTTAAGTTTGGTCTCTTTATGTTATCCCATATTTCTTGAATGTTCTGCTCATGGTTTCTTAACAGCTTTGCTGAGCTGTCTATGTTCTTCTCCAGTTGAAATACTTTGTCTTCATTGTCTGATGTTCTATCTTCTAAGTGTTCTACTCTGCTGGTAGTATTCTCAATTGAGTTTTTAAGTTGGTTTATTGTTTCCTGCATTTCCAGGATTTCTGTTTGTTTGTTTTTTATAACCTCTATCTCCCTGTATAATTGATCTTTTGCTTCTTGGATTTGTTTATGTAATTTATTGTCAACGTGGTCGAAGTGGTCTTTCATTGTCTGATTTTGCTGTCTAATGTCTTCCTTGAGACTCCAGATCATCTGAAGCATGTATATCCTGAATTCTTTATCTGACATTCCATCTGCTGCAGATATTACCTCTTCTAAAGTTGAGTTGACCTGCATTGCTTGTGGTCCTTTCTTTCCTTGTCTTTTCATATTGATCGCGTTTCTTTCTGCTTGATGAAACTGTTGTGTTATTGATTTTTCCCCCTATATATTTATATTGCTCTTGTATAGCTGCAAAGTCTCCCTCGCAGGCTTTGGCGGTGGTTCTGCCCCTCCTCCAATTGAGGCAATGTGCCTACCACGCCGGGAGGCCGCTGTGCCTGTACTTTCGATGGGCCTGTTCTTTCGGTGGTCACAGGTCCGCCTACCTTGCAGGCGTGAGCAGCGGCTTTGCCCCTCCGCTGGCCACTAGGCCTGTTCTGTCTGTCGGTTGCAGGTCTGTCTACCTAAAAGGCGCGGGTGGCGGCTCTGCCCCTCCCTCAACCGGGGCGATGTATCTGGCGGGCCACTGGGCCTGTTTTGTTAGTGGTCATGGTTCCGCCTACCTTGCACGTGTGTGGAGCAGCTGTGTCCCTCCGAGAGTTGCTGGGCCTAACCTGCTGGTGGGTGGCAAGTGCGCCTACCTTGCAGGCCCGGGGGTGGCTCTGCCGCTCCGCGGGTTGCTGGGCCTGATATGCTGGTGAGACGCAGGTTTGCCTACCTTGCAGGCGCCTGGCGGCTCTGCCCCTCCCCCAACCGGGGCGGGGCGATGTGTCTGGCCATCCTCTGAGACTGTTCTGTTGGTGGTCAGGGTACTGCCTACCTAGCAGGCTCGTGGGGCAGCTGTGCCCCTCCGCAGTTTGTTGGGCCTGACCTGCTGGTGTGTGGCAAGTGCGCCTACCTTGCAGGCCCGGGGGTGGCTCTGCTGCTCCGCGGTTGCTGGGCCTGATCTGTTGGTGAGTCGCAGGTCTGTGTAACTTGCAGGTGCCCGGCGGCTCTGCCCCTCCCCCAACCGGGGCGGGGCGATGTGTCTGGCCGGCCTCTGGGCCTATTCTGTCGATGATCAGGGTTCTGCCTACCTAGCAGGCTCGTGGGGCAGCTGTGCCCCTCCTCAGTTTGTTGGGCCTGACCTGCCAGTGGGTGGCAAATGGACCTAGCTTGCAGGCCCAGGGGTGGCTCTGCTGCTCCGTGGTTGCTGGGCTTGATCTGCTGGTGAGTCGCAGGTCTGCCTAACTTGCAGGCGCCCGGCAGCTCTGCCCCTCCCCCAACCGGGGCGGGGCGATGTGTCTGGCTGGCCTCTGGGCCTGCTCTGTCGGTGGTCAGGGTTCTGCCTACCTAGCAGGCTCGTGGGGCAGCTGTGCCCCTCCGCAGATTGTTGGGCCTGACCTGCCGGTGGGTGGCAAGTGCCCCTACCTTGCAGGCCCGGGGGTGGCTCTGCCGCTCCGCGGTTGCTGGGCCTGATCTGCTGGTGATTCGCAGGTCTGCGTAACTTGCAGGCGCCCGGCGGCTCTGCCCCTCCACCAATCTGAGCGATGTGTCTGGCAGTCCACTGGGCCTGTTTTGTCGGTGGTCACAGTTCCGCCTACCTTGCACACGCGTGGAGCAGCTGTTTCATTAGTGCCTGGGCACACTCTCCTTGTTTGCCTCCCTCAGGCCCTAAGTTTGTAGAGCTTGGGGCTGAGAATCCCCAGCAAATTTGCTTACCTTCTGGTAGCCACGCCCCCGTATCTGATGCAAGAGACCTCAGTTGTCAGCACTGGTGGGAGCGGTAGCCGTGAGTCCCACGCCAAGGCTAGTCGGTGTAAGAGACCTCAGTTGTAAGCACTGGTGGGAGCGGTAGCTGGGAGTCCCGCGCCGCGCAGTTCCTGCCGGCTCCTGTGCCAGCGCCGCCACGGCTCCCACCGGCTCCCGCGCCGCTGCTGCGGCTCCCGCCGGTTCCGGCCGGCTCCCGTGCCCCAGCCCCGGCTGCCGCCGGCTCCCTCGCCGCAGCCGCAGCTGCCGCCGGCTCCCGTGCCGCCCTCAGTCTGGCTATTGCGCTCACAGGAGAGCTGGGAGGGGCCCTTAAGTTTTCCCCGCTGATCTATAGCTGAAAGAGCTGTGATCAGTCAAAAAAAAAAAAAAAAACAGAGATGATGACGTCAGCTCTCCAAGATGGTGGCCGCTGGCTTCCTCTGTGGTCTGACCGATGTGGAGAACCAAATTGGATGGCTTCCTTCCCCGTCTCAAGCCCAGAATTCAGCTCTGAGTACAGTATTTGCACAGCTGGCGGGAGCCTGCAGAATCCGTAGCGCTGTATCTTTGCATTGTTATCTTACCGTCGTTTCCCAGCGAGCGCCGCAGACTCTGGCCGCGGGCCGTTTTGCTGCATACGCAGCGTGACCCTCCGTGCAGACAAATCTCTCGCGTTTGAGCTCCAGTAGCAGGTCCTTATGCAATGGAAATCCTTCCTCTAGGTTTCGGAGCACCCCAATTTTGCTGGAAATTCCTAACAAGCTAGCTTTTATTCATTCTACCTTGTCTTTTTCCTGCTCAGTGACGCAGTACACGGGAGTGCTGCACTCCTTTCGCAGCCATCTTCCTGTCCAAGACTTAACATTTTAAAAAATCTAAGCAGGTACCGTGGAACACATCTATAATCCCAGGTACTTGGGAGGCTGAGGCAGGAGGATAGAAAGTGCTAGGCCAGTCTAGGCACCACAGCAAGACTCTGACTCAAAATGAAAAATAAAAGGGGCTGGGGATGTAGCCAGTGGTAGAGCACCCCTGGATTCAATTCTTCTCTCAGAAAAAATTTAAAATTATAATTATTTTTCTCATTACAAAAATATTACATAAATTTTAAAAATTAATAAATGCAGAGACATGTAACCATAATTCTTCTCCCTGAAGGTAGCTGCGATTAACATTTGATGTTTTTGCTTCAGGGTATATACACTTTTCACAGCAAGGGGTTCATGCTGTGTATGCTGCTTTGTAAATTACTTCTTTATTCGATAACAAATCTTGAATTTCTTTCCAAGTCAACAACCATTTTTCTACAACATCAATTAAATAACCATGATGTGTCAGAAATACATAGCCCTTCTCCTATAGTTAGACATTTAGGTTGTTTCCAGTTTTTACTGCTATAAACAAAATCACTATGGACAACTTTGGGGGTAAATTTTTCTACAATTTTTTTACTTTTTCCTTGACATGGATTTGTGGACCATAGAAATAGAGTGGAGGAATTTGGCTGAGACTTTAACTGTAAAACATTAACTTCCTCCTCTTTTTTCTTTCTTCCTTGTTTATTTTTTCTTCCTTTTCCATTTGCAGATTATCCAAAGCCAGAGCAAACAGAGCTCTCATGGAGCAGTGGAGCTCAGGCAATGCACCAAGGCCCTGAGAAGTGGGCCGAGCCCTGACCCAGTGTGGCCTTCTCTGGGGATATCCTGGCAGGACCCTTTCCACTAATGAACACTTGGCTTCTCCTCGCCTATTCCCAATTGAGCTGAGATTCCTAGCGCCACATTGTGATGGCAGCAACATCCCTGGTGTGACCTGGAGGTGGAGATTTCTGTTCTAAATTCCTCCAGCTGACAAAACAGAAGAGCCGGTGGATTTGTAGGAAGAGTAGCAAGGAAAGGGAAGAACACCCAGTCCATCACATGAAGTGCTAAGGTCTGTGGCAGGGACCGGGGCCAGTTAGAACTCTAGGGTTTGCATCCATTGTCTGAGTCAAGTGGAGCCGACTGCATGGGGAGTGCCACCTGAAAGTCAGGTGGGTCAGCTGGCACTTTCCTGCTGCCTCGCAAGTGACAGCTTCCTGGGAAGTCAAGCTGGGGCCACAGACAGGAACTGAAGGAAGTCAATCATGTAGTGAAACTTAGCAAGGCCTTAAGCAACTCAGCAAGACCCTGTCTCTAAATAAAATATAAAAAAGGGCTGGGGATGTGGCTCAGAGTTAAGTGCCCCTAGGTTCAATGTACAGTACCAAAAGAAAAAGTTGAAACACTGACTTTTCTTTTTTTAAAATAATTTTTTTAGGTGTCAATGAACCTTTATTCATTTATTTATATGTGGTGCTGAGAATTGAACCCAGTGTCTTACACATGCGAGCCAAGCGCTCTACACTGAGCCACAATCCCAGCCCCAAACACTGGCTTTTCTTGATGAGGAAAAAAAAGTCTCTGAGATGATTAATCTATCCAAGACTATTTGGGCCTCTCATGAAAAGCAAAATTAAAAAAAAAAAAAAACTTGATCAATTCACATAATTAATTCCTATAAATATTTGCATATCACATCATAAAATTGAAGGCTGGGCCCACACAATCCTATGGATGAAATTGGCTTCTGTCTTGGTTTTCAGCTTTTAAAAATCACCTCAGAACACGGAGACTCTCAGTGATTTCAGATATGCCTGGATTTTGGCAAACAGGTGGAAACTAAATCGTGTACTGGGAGACAGAAAAGGGTTTTATGCCTCTTTAATTTTTTTTTTTTAAAACTAGTTAAGCCCAACTGGCATCTGCAGATCTTAATGGCAGAGAAAGGCTGCTCTGTTTCATTTGGCACACATGGTCCAGCAGAGCAGAACGTACACAGAGAAAACAAGCGGGCACTGGGCTAGTGCAAGCCCCTCCCATCTGCCTCCAGTTGAACACAAGCCTAACACACACAAAGCAGGATGTATATTTAGAAAGGAGAGTGCTTTGTAATTATAAAATAATGGTTACTTATTTTGGCATTCTTTTTAATACGACTCTGTTGAAACCCTTTGCTTTTATGAGGTTTGTCAGAATCATGGCTGGGAAGGGCTGGGACAATGAGATACCATGAAATATTAATACAAGCCAGCCCTGCACACATCCAATGCTATACCTCTCCAGAACACCATGCCTACTGGCAAGAAGTCATCGTGTGCCTGTCATTCTAATTAGTGACAAACCTGCCATTGAAAACACAGGCCCATTTTCATGAATCTTTCATTCATTTTTGTGATCTGCCCATCACAGAGCTGCATCGTCGACCCCATCAGGAAACTGAGACATGTACATATGTGACCATCCTGCAGGCACCAGAAGGTACAAAATCCCCAGATGGACCCACTTTGCCTTCCTAGCTCAGGGCTGGGGGCTGAGGATGCATTGTATTTGGAGTCTTTCTAATGCTGCACACTTTTGGAGACCAGTGGGAGAATCCACTGAAACCAGATGGGTTGCAAACTGAACCAAAACCACCACAGTGGGAGATGGACATTTATGAGGCCCTTGAACCCCATCTTTAGTGTAGGAGAGCCCGTTCCATGATCACCCTGTTCACTGTGTAAGGAAACAGAACTTTGTTTCAGGACATAAGGGCTTGGGTGGCAGACAGATGGTCACACAGCTACACAGGACCATCCCCAAGAGCCTTGGCTGGGACGAATCCCACTGCAGAGCCCCTTCTGTCTCTGGGCCTCCAAATGTCTGTAAACAGATGAAATCAGATTATGGTCAACAATACAGGAACTTTGAAAAAAAAATCTATGCATCTGTGAAAGGAGCAGGGACATCTAGATCCAGGAGAAGCACACCGTGCACTGACTGCAAATGCTCAAAATCTGGGAGCAGAAAATCCTTTCCCTCCATCTGTCCTCTCCAAGTCAGGATTCAAAGCCAGCTAGGGGAGGAGGGTGCCAGGGTGACTTTGCTCTTCATTTTATACCTTCCCATACTTTCAAAAGACACTTGTGCTGATTTTTTTTAAAACAGAACTACAAATTATTACCAAAAACTGTCTGGTCTGTCAAGAAGGCTCTGGTTGTACATACATAGATAGATGATAGGCAGGTGGATAAATGGATGGATGGATGGATAGATAAGAGAACCAAAACGTGCTATTTTTGTTTACTATTAAGGAACTTTCTAGAACTCTACTGTTAAATGCATCCAAACGATCTTTATGGGCATAGCAGTCAAAATGTCACCTCATAGAAAGACTGGAAATGGGTAAATTTTCTGAAAAATGAACTAGAACCGGCAAGTGTTTCTTCTTCATATTCCTCTTTTTTTTTTTTTTTTTTTTGGTACCGGGGATTAAACTCAGGGGCACTCCACCACCGTTGAGCCACATCCCCAGCCCTATTTTATATTTTATTTAGAGATAAGGTCTCACTGAGTTGCTAAGTGCCTTGCTTTTGCTGAGGCTGGCTTTGAACTCATGATCCTCCTGTCTCAGCCTTCCCAGTCACTGGGATTACAAGCATGCACCACTGCACTGGCTCAGATTCCTCTTTAAACAAAAATATCAACTATGCTCTCTTTTTTATCAAAATCCCTAGCTTGAGGAAAGTATTTGAAAGCTAAAGAAGTCAGGAGTCTTCTAGTGAAGGCCAACTGCCCCTGTAAGAGGACAGCACACATGTTCCCCTCCAGTTTTTGCTTTTCCCAGAATATTATAATGAACTTATCAAAAAAGCAAATAAGCAATTAAATGGGAACTCAACAGGCACTTCTCAAAAGAGGACATCCAAATGGCCAACAGATATATGAAAAAATGTTCAACAATTAGGGAAATGAAAGTCAAACCTACACTGAGATTTCATCTCACTCCATTTAGAAGGGCAGCCATCAAGAACACAGACAATAATAAATGCTGGGGAGGATGTAGATAAAAAGGGACACCTTTACACTGTTGGTGGGATTGAAAATTAGTACAACCACTATGGAAATCAATAAAGAGGCTTCTCCAAAGACTAAGAATGGAACCACTATATGACCCATCTACACCACTCCTTGTATTTATCCTGAAGAATTAAAGTCATTAAATTATAGTGGTATATACATACCATGTTTCTAACAGCACAATTCACAGAGCCAAACTATGGAACCAGTCTAGGTGGTGGAACAGATAAAGAAACGTGTATACCCATGGAGTTTTATTTAGCCATACAGAAGAATGCAACTGTGTCACTTGCAGGAATATGGATGGATTTTGAGAGTATGATGTTAAGCTAAATAAGCCGAACTCAGAAAGTCATGTGTTTTCTCTTCTATGTGGAAACTAGAGAGAAAAAATAATAATTAAAAAAAGGTGGGGGAATCTTATGAGAGTAGGAGGGGGAGGGAGAGGGGGAGGAGGAAGAAGAGCAGGAGGAGGAAGAGGAGGGGGAGGAGGAGAAAGAGGGTGAGGAGGAGGAACAACCAAGGGAAGGGGAAAAGGGAGGGTGGGGGAAATACTGAGGAACAATATTGACCCAAATTGTGTTGTTATATTGTGTGCATGTACAAATATATAACCATAAATGCCACTGTTACATATAATTATAATACACACAAAAAAAGAAAAAAAAACCCACCTAGCTAAGGACATGACACATAGAGAAGATTCAGTTGCTGTTGGCCTACTTATAATCATCACTATTATAAGCGGTGCAGCTGCTGGGATCTTCCTGTGAAGGGATGTTGAAGTTGAGACTGGAGAATGAGGGATTTTCAGAGGAAAGGAGAGAAACAGTGTGGGCCTGGCCATTGACATAATTTGTACAAGGCCATTGACATAATTTTCAGGGCCCAGGGCAAAATGAAAAGATGAATTTCCTGTTCAAAAATTATGAAAAATTCCAGGAGAAAAACAACAGAGCATTAATCCAAATGCAGAACCCTTCTGCATGGGGGGCCTCGTGCTAGCACATAGCTGGCAGAACCATAAGGCTAGCTCTGCTGGGGTGAGAGTTCAGGCCATTTCGAACTACCAGAACCAGACACAAACTGGTAAGAAGAAGTCTGCCACCCTGGCATGATGTAGATGCAATGGCTGTATGAAGAAGTCGGTGTCCGCACAGCTGGAATGAAGGGGGGTGGAACTGTGCTCCTCTCCTACCATCCAAGCTGGGTTTCTGCCCTTTAGGTATGAAAGCTCTTTCCTTTCTGGAGCTACAGCTCCATCCTGACGTGCTTGCTACGAATCCTGCCTGCCCTCTCCTCCTCCCTGCTAAGGCGTGCTCTGCCCTGTGGAGCCCACAGTCCATTTTTTTCTGAAAAATGACGTGGCCTCTATAAGTCAAGTTCATTTGTTGGGGGGAAAAAGTCAAACAAAGACAGGAGTTGAATCTAGCAGAGTAGGGAAAATTCTCCTGCTAAGCATGTCATTTTTACATCTCTTTCTCTGTAGGAGATCCCAGAAAAGGTCGAAATGCCAGCTCTTCTGCTCTTCCTGAGCACACCCTGGGGACACATGAGGCCAGCTGAGCCTGCTTGTCAGACACCATGGTAGCTTCTTCCCTTCTGCAGAGGCCTAATTGCTTCTCACCAATTCCCAAACATCTCAGACAAGCTGGGAATGTTATGGACAGCGACAGCCCCCTGGTTCAAGCACATCAAAAATAAGTCCTGGTCATTCATGTCAGGACAGCTTGGGGCTTTTAAACCTTTAAACATCTAATCTCTGCAAAAAAGCAAAGCAACTACTTTATGCTGTGGCCTCCCAGAAAGGTCACGGCTTCCTCCTTAAGCACTGCCTTGTGACTAGGTGCTAATGCTGGGTAACAAGTGAGCCCTTATCTAATGGTTCCAGCTCTGGAATGGAAAGAACAGAGTTTGCTCAGAGGAGCATGACTTCTGGGTAGCACAGAGAAGCACAGATCTCTTCCAGGAATCCAGGTCTTTCCTTTCCCTCTGCTTAACCTTTTACTTTAGATCTTCAGAGAATGCTAATAGCAGACAGCAGAGACTCAACTCAGGGTTGACTGAGATGACTCTGTATGGGCACAGTAAGGCCCAAGGGCCAAGGCAGCCCTTCCCTCTCCCAGCCTCCAACTCCCTGTGAGTCCCAAATGGTGCATAATCTCTCTGGAGCCCTCTGGGCTCCATGCCACAAGAAGGAATTCCTCCAATCTTGTCCCTGCATCTTCCTAGATTTTCCATGGAATTAGTGGTGCCTCCACAGACCATGACCTTTCCCAGGACATTGTGTTATACGCCCAGGACTCCTGTCCAGGGCAGGCTTTTTCCATTAATATTCAAGACACAAATGAATGGATCCCAGCTTCATTCTCAGATACTTAATCTTGCCCAGGGTGGGTTTTTATATCCATTTCAGTACATTTCTTTCTTTCTCTATATTAGTCTGTTTTCTGTTGCTATAACAAAAACCTAAGACTGGATACTTTATAAAGAAAAGAGATTGATTTGGTTGATGATTCTGGTGGCCAGAGGGTTCATACATGGCATTGGCATTGTGATAAGGATCTCCTGGCTGCATTATATTATAATATAGAGAAGTTGAAGGAGAAATGGTTGAGTTTTGAAGGGACCAAGTATGTGGGGTGGCCTTCCTATATAACAACCCACTATCATGAGAACTAACTTATTCCATGAGACCAGCATTAATAGGGCCATATGTCCACAACCTAATCACCTTCCCTAGACCCTGTCTCTTAAGGATCCCTCCTTCTCAAAACCACGACACTAGAGACCACTTTTCAAAAAGGTGAACCTTTGGGGGATACACTCAAACTATATCCAAGTCAGTGTATTCCCCTTGTAATGTTGGACTTTCCATTTGGCCTCTCGGGTAACAGCAAATTCTGTCTCACAACTTTTGTGGATTTGTTTGTTTGGGGTTTTGGTTTTTGCTTCCCAGAATCTACAGAATTGAAACTCTTTCTCCTTCACTTCATCTCTGCCTCAGCCAAGAGGTTGGGCCTCTGCTTTGACCTATTGTTCTCTCAAACCAGCAGCCATTACCATGCTTGCCTGGGAGAAAAGCAGAGTGAGGTTCTAATGTTTCTAGGCCAGTTAACCCGGATTTATTCAAAGGACACGAGTTCAAGTGTTCAGCAAGCTCTCATCTACCCAAGCAATGGGAAACACAGTTCTCCTGCCTGGAGCCCACTTTGCACGCCACACATGCCATCTGCTGCCCTCGAGATTGGAGGTGACCACAAATCTGGACGTTCATGACAGCTCTGTTACATGGCCATCACTGGAGAAATACACACTGTTTTTCTTGCTGGATAGATTACTTGGTTGAATGGCATCCCCCAAAGTCACATACTTCCCAGAAGCTCAGAGTGTGCTCTTACCTAGAAATAATGTTGCAGATGTCATTACTTAGAATGAAGTCATCTAAGTATAGGCAGGTCCCTTATTCCATAAGACTGGCATCTGTACAAGAAAAGCTAGAGGCACATGAGGAGAAGGCCACATGATATGTGAGGCAGAGATTGGAGTGATGTGCCTACAAGCCAAGGAACACTGAGGACTGGGCACCCATCAGAGGCTGGGAACAGGAAGGAACAGCTCTTCCTCGGCCCATCCAGAGGAACCAGCCCTGACCACTCCAGTCTCCCTGACCACTCCATTAGACTTCTACCCTCCAGAACTACAAGACCATAAATTCCTAACAAGTTAAGCCTTTAAATGGTGGTGAATAATTACAGCAACCCTAAGAACTTAATGGATTGAAGAGTGTGGATTTTGAGATTTTTTTTCCCCCATATATTGCCATTTTTAGAAACCTTAGCTCTGCTGAATTGGACTAAGTTTAACTATCTTTAACCTCTGATTAGCATACTTTCCTAACCCACCTCTATTTGTTTGTTTACCAAGAGATCCTCTCAGAACTCCTGCAGTAGAACAATAAATGTATTCCCAGCTGAGAGTGGTGCCAATTACCCAGAGATCTTGTTAAAATGCTGGTCTGGATCCAGTAGGTCTGGGGTGCGGTTTGAAGTTTTGCATTGCTAACAAGCTCAGAGGGACCCAGGGCCTCACTTTGAGTCACAAGGACAAAACTACTCAAAGTCTTGAGGGATCTCAAATCATTCCCATTTGACCTTGGAAAGGTCTTTACATTTAAAGCAGGACACAGGCACAACTTGCAGCCTGAATTAGACAACATAATCAAGTCTCACTGATGTTCCACTTGAGGAAGAGGTAGGTAGGTGCCTGTTTCCACAGTCCTGTGCTCACTCAACCAAGTGTTGACAATTGCTTTGTGTTAGACGCTGTGTGAGATCATTTCTTGCTGGAAAATGAGTTTTCTCTCTTCTCACCCTGATAAAGGATGGCTCAGACTTGCAGACTCACAAACAGCACCACTGGACCATGCAGCTGGCTTCCCCCACCCCCGTTGGTTTGCTCCAGGCTTCCGAGTGCAAGGGATTGCCTTCACACACAGCCAGAGTGGGAGGGGTGAGAGCCGGCTGCAGAGGTGCTCGATTCTGGCCATGATGAAGAAAGCAATGTTCCTGAGTGGATTCATAAAGGGCTCACTTTAAAAAAAAATTAAATAAGGCAAGAAAAATCTATATAGAAGACCCCCCCCCATAAGTCAATAACCCTTTTAGAAACAAGCTGGAAAGCTGTTTATAACAGTTTTAGTTCATATCCTTTCTGAAAAAAAATTAACATATAGGAAATGGCTACAGGACAAGAAATTCCATTTGAGGGAGCAGGTTAGGTAAAACAAAGCCCAACTTTGGGGTGTGTGTGTGTGAGAGAGAGTGTGTGTATAACATTGTGTGTATGTGTAGGATAAAGCCAAGGCTGAATTTGTGCATTGTAGGACAGATTGTCACTTATAATGTAAGGAGAAAGATGAGAGAGGTCTCCCACTATGGAAACATCTAGTAATTCCTGAAATTCCATCAATACCTTTTATTTCTTCATGTGTATTGATTCACTCCTTCATTCAACAGGCACCAACTATATGTCAGACACTATAGGGAAACTAGAGGGGCTCATTGAGCTATGTGGCTCTTTACCAGACACTGCCATCTTGCAAGGCAGACAGACACACCAACTAGTATTGTTAGTATTCTGTGATAAACTGCTGTAGGACCCCCAGAAGATGCAAGTTTTCACACTTCCTCATGGATTCTGAGAAGGTTTCACAGCAGAACCTTGGCTTGGGCTCATCTGATGCTCAGCACCATCAGTTCACAGCATGCCCTCAGCAAGAGCGGCCGTTCTGAGGGGTGATGAAGTTGGAGGACCCTTGTGAATCAGCCATTTTTTCCCCCGGTGAATTGGTTCTTCCTAAAAATATGATCTAAAAAGCAAGAATCCCACCAGATGCTTTGAAAAAAATATTCTGTGATGTAAATTCTGTGAGAAATGCATTGTAATGTAACCACATCTGTGTTTTCTAGAGAAGTTGTGTTATAAGAGTCTCTTTGGACGGATGACCTTCAGCAACTAATCTCCACAAACTCCATGGGGACTTTAACAATTTAGATCTGAAGTGTCCCCAAAAGCTCATGTATGAGATAATGCAAGAATTTTATAGATAAAAGATTCAGTAATAAGTGCCTTGACCTAATTAATGGATTAATCCACTGATATGGATTAACTGGGTAGTAATGGTAGGCAGGAAAGGTCTGGCTGGGGGAAGCAGCTCCATGGGGGTTTGCCTTTTAGGTTGATATTTTGTCCCTGGTGAGCAGAGTTCTTTGCTTCCTGACTGCTGTGTCTTGAGCTGCCTTCCTCCACCACACCCTTCCACCATGATGTTCTACCTCACCACCTCCAGCCTAGAGCTGTAGGGTCAGTCGACTGTAGACTGAACTCTTTTTTTTTTTTTGGTATCAGTTATTGAACCCAGGGGTACTTAACTACTGAGCCATATCCCCAGCCCTTTTTATTTTTTATTTTGAGACAGGGTCTCACCAAGTTGCTAAGTGGCTGAGGCTGGCTTTGAACTTGTTATCCTCCTGCCTCAGCTTCCTGAGCTTCTGGGTATATAAGGTGTGCACTGCCACACCTGGTTAGACTGAACTTCTGAAACCATGAGCCAAGATAAACTTTGCCTCTTTACGTTGTTCTTGTTAGTGTTTTAATCACAGTGGTGAAAAAAGCTGACTAAGACAGATACCAGTTCTGGCCTCACCATCCCTCCCTGGCCTGTCCAAGTAGGCTCTTAGTGTTTGGCCCTGGCTTCCTGCTTCATCCAGACAGTGGGGTCTCCCATGGTCACCCAGAGTGTGAATCAGATCAAGGTCAAGAAAGTGCTGAAATGTTCCGTCTTTCTTAGTACAAAACCTGGGCTCACAGGCTCCCTGTCGCTAGCTCCTGCCCACTCTCTGCCCTCC
The DNA here is from genome assembly GCF_048772815.1 of Callospermophilus lateralis. Lineage (NCBI taxonomy): Eukaryota > Metazoa > Chordata > Mammalia > Rodentia > Sciuridae > Callospermophilus > Callospermophilus lateralis. The sequence goes on along the minus strand of NC_135315.1, from coordinate 94,177,243 downwards.
AGCCCCATGGCTCCTCCCTCGGCCTCAGTTTAAGCAACAGCCAGGGCTGCCTCCATGGAAACCATCGCTGGTCCTTTCTTCCCTCAGCTACCAGCTGGAAAAAAAGCAGAATGCTGTGAGTTTCCTCCTTTTGCAGAAACATGAGAGAAAGGAGGAAAGGGCACCATGCCCGCTGGCGAGAACATCCTAGAATATCCTAGCACACAGCAGGGTTCCTGTTCTTGTTGCTGCGGAAGCACCCCCAACCCAAGGGGAGCTCTATGATGGGATCCCTGAAGAAGAAGAGCAGAGAGGGCCCCAGAGGAGAGGAAAGGCAGTCATCTGCCCATTCTTGAGGTGGCACGTGTTCTGTCCCTGTGAATATGCAAGAAGCATAGAGTCCACTCCTTGTCTGAAGCTGAAACTGGAACTGAGGGCAAAGAGCCAAGGAAGGAACAATGGAGGGAAGACAACCCTCAAATAAGCAGTCTGTGGGTCATCCATTGTTCCAATCCCAGGGTGCTGGTTCCCAAGGTCACCCTCCCTCCACCAGCAGCAGGGAGCCTCTACGGCCACAGGCAGGAGGACCAGGGAGGGCCAGGGAGGAGGGTACTGGTTCAAATTCTGGTGTTTCTAAAAACAAAAAGATTGCATGTATTTTATTTCTAAATCCTTTTTCTTCCTCACAATATTAACATGGAAAAGAAAAAACAAGAAAGATAATTTGGGGGACATAAGAAACAAGACCTTTCTAAAGTATCAAAGAGCTTGACAAATGACATATATATAGTACTTGCAAAGTAGCAATGAACAACCTTTGTCCTCAAAACGTCCTCTCCATAGCTGATCACCTATAACACATGGAGAGAGTGTTCTTTCCCTTTGCTATTTTGGTGTAGAATTTATTTTAAGCAGCGAATTGTGGGAAGCTTCCTAGGATGGAGATGAGTACAGAGACCACCCAGTCAAAAACCCTGCTGCTCCTCTCAGGCCTTTTTATTCTGAATCTGCCCCACCTATGTCAGTCCTTTATTTTAAGTTCTTGCTATCATCACAGTATCATCAGTGCCAATAGATATTCATGGAGTCACTGCCAGGCAGAGAATTCTCTGCCAGGCACCAGGTAATTTTTTTTCAAAGGGCTCTGCTTAAAAAACTACTTTCTGGGTTTGTACCTTTATTCTTACCTACTTGTTATCAATGATTAGTATATTAACAGAGAAATAGGCTGATTCATAAAAGAGGCTAACATCTAGAGAGAAACACAGGGTGAGTAAGTTCTGATTAGGATAAATTTGGTGACGGCACTACAGTATCATAATATCAAACCTTGATTGAGAAAAGTCATATTCCTCTTGTGGTATATTAACTCTTTCCTACTCTTGCTTTTAAGGTAAAATCCTACTTGAAAATACCCTAGTGAAGCCCCACAGGTCCAGACACAGGATGAGCTCTTGACAGTCTAAATCCATACATTTGACAATCATTGAGTGTCTACAACACACCGGGCACTGTTCTAAGCCCTTGGGAGCATTGGTGAACTTGACAAAGATGGCTGGTCTTTGGGAGGTAGGTTCAACCAACTAACCATGGGATGATGCACAGTTGATGTGAAATCCCATAAATCTTACATCAACCAATGAGATTTTTTCAAAGTGGAGCCTTTAGCAGCCCAGTTCCTACTCCCCGAGACTTATGGCAGCAGTTCCGAGAGCAGGCTCCTCACCTTATTCAGAAGCCAGCTCATAGAGAGAAACCTCAGGCTCACACCTTTCCAGTGAGTCAGACCTTTCTTACAGGAAGGAGTAGGCCTCTTAGTCAAATCATGACGGATAGACCTGCTCCAGCAAATGGCACTCCTGCTCAGCTACTCTCACAACGAAGTGAGCAGAGAGACCCAGTGAGACTCAGAAGGGTTTGTTATATAGGAAAATTGTTCTCACTTAGGTAAAAAGGAGTGTTGGGGGCTCTAAGGAAAGTCTACTGTCACGTGTGGTGTATAGGACTGGCAACCTGGATTTATAGCCCAGGTTAGTCCACTATAGCATGAAGAACCCCAGGTAATCTCAATAACCACCCTGACCCTTTGTCTCCTCCTGTAAGGCTAACCACATGCACGTCAGCATCATCCTGTCAAGTGCCTGGTATAGTGCCTGGTGCCCGGAAGGTACGCACTGACATTGGTTTCCTTGTCTCTGTGAAAAGGAAGTACAGCTAAGGCAAAGAGGAAATTGAGCAGCCCTGATGAGTACAACCCTGAGCTGTGGGCTTTAGGAGGACTTTCTCATTTGTTCTGAAAAATAAATCTGAAATAAAGATGCTGAATGCCTCTTTACTGAGAAGGTGAAGAGCCTGGCTCCAGTCAGGAGGTAGAAATACTGGAGGTATGACAAGGGAAGTAAAATCTAAAGAAGTGGTAACCATGATGGAAGAGCACTATTAAATATAAGGATACTCTCTGGTACCCTTCCATGAGGGAGAGTCATAGAGGACAGACTTGGATGGGTTGGAGAAAGTATGGTTAGGTCCTAGTTGGAGAAGGTATGGTTAGGTCACCAGATAGCAGAGAAGTTCACTAGTTTATCCAGACAGAGTTTGTCTGAAGTTGCTGGGCCATCAACAGAGGACCCTTCCAAATGCAGGCAGGGACCAAGTGGTTCCATCCAGTGGCATGGCATTCAGTGGAATCTGAGCACTGAGGGGGAAGAGGCTGAGTCCTCAGACCATGTGTGATGGAGGTGGAATTTGTGGAGGGAACAAGAATTCCATGTGGGCCACCGCCTCTTGTGGCTGCATGTGGTCCACGTGAGGGCCTGTGGAGGGAGTGCAGGTGTTGGTACAGGAAGGAGGCTGTCAGGGTGGGAGGGCCATTCCAGGCTCTAACTTCCAAATAAATAGTGTTGCAGAAAGGTTTTCACTAAGCTAAGGCTACAAGGTTATGAATGGACCACATTCTGGGCTTGCAGGATGGAGCAGACTCTAGGGATGACCACACATCCCTCTCATCAACATCAGTAATGCTGAAATGACAGGAATCCTCTTTCTCCTGCAATGTCCTTTCAGCACTTTAAAAGAGAAAAGAGGAGTTCTTTTACCATGAAACCCATATCAAAGGATGGATATAGAGTTGAGAAGTGTTATTGGAAGTCACCAATGTTCAGAGATTGGAAATCTCCCTGGAGTTCCACAGGCAACAGCAGAGCCACATCTACATCTGGCTATCTACAAAGACATTTCCAACCCAGCCTCCTCTCTCATTTCCTTTCCTCTTTTGTAATTTTGGGGATCAAACCCAAAGCCTTACGCAAGCTAAGCAAGTACTCTAATAATGAACTACATCCCTAACCCCAAACCCAGCTTTTCTAATCAGAGAAGTTAGAACAATCCCCCACCCACCAAAAGCTGGGAATCCCCTGAACGTATGTCCAGAACTTATGAGCTCCAAGGTACTTTGGGTATAAGACTCCAATGCTCCTCCTTGCATATAACATGGTCATCAGTTGATTTGTCTGCTGCCTCAAATTTCTAAGGGCAGGGACACTTGTTATTCATTTCAAAGTGTCCAAACTTAGTTCATAGAAGGGAATCAAATCACTTAGTGAATAAACTGAGGAATTAATACAAGGGGAGGAAATGGTAAACTGTTTTCTGTTGCTATAATGAAATATCTGAGACCAGATAATTTATAAAGATAGAAGTTTAGTTGGTGCATGGTTCTGGAGTCTAGGAAGTCCAAGAACATGATTCCACCATCCCAAGGGATGCCTGAGTTTTTAATTTCATCTCCTCCATGGTTGTCTCTATATCTCATTCTTCATCTTGAAAGACACACATTGTAGTTTTACAACTATGTGTCCAGGTAAATAGGACACTGCCACATCATGACATAGCAGAGCACATCACATGGCAAGATGTGATGGCACAGGTCTGTCTTCCTCCTTTATAAAGCCATTGATGCCATCAGGGGACCCTACCCTCATGACCTCACATTAACCTAATTACCTCCCAATGGGTCACTGCCACCACCAGATGTCACTAACAAATGAATCTGGGGATCATGTTGCAACACATGAAATTTGGGAAGAAACATTCAAAACCATAACAGATGCAGATATTATAGGTGCCTCCTTTTTCCTTTACTTAAAGTGCAATCAATGCCTGATACTTCAACCGGCTTATTCCAGCCCTGGGGAACAAGCACAAGAAGGAAAAGCTGACATACTTCCTGGCAGGGCAGAGAGAAGGAAGTTGGGGTTTCATGGGTAACATCAGGTGCCGGACTAACACAAGCTCTCCTAGCCCAGACTCCTTGTGAGCAGCGAAGGCCCTGTGTTTTAGTCCACTGTGATTTAGTCATTTTGTTAACACACTAATATCCTCCTAATGGAGAAAACAAACTATATCACTGAGGGTTGAAGAAGGTGGCATGCGAGATTCATCCTGGAGCCTCCCAAGGGACTGGGAAGCCCTTGATAGGAATTAGATGGAAGGACAGTGTCATAACGGGCAAGGGGTGTGGCTCCTGGGAAGGGAGCTCTGGGGGCTGGTGAAGGTGCCAAGGGATCAAAAGGGCCTGAGGCAAGGTGAACTTGAAGTAGAGTCAGGGCGGGGGAACCGGGAAATATGAGAAGATGGATCACCAAAGTACAGGGCCTTGGTTCTAACAGCCAAATACAACCACCCAGGGCCAGGGCAGTAGAGCCACTCAGAGCTTAGCTTCAGCTGGCAGTGCCTCCTATGCAACCTGCCATTCTATGGGATATGTTTTTTCTCCAGCTCCCTTGTCTTAGTGCTCTTTTCCTGGACAAGGTCCAAAAAGCAGTATTTTTCACCTCTGTCTACACATCACCAATTTCCTCCTGTGGTTCCAGGAATCCTTAAATGAGCATTTCCCCTGTCCCCCTGTCATCCTGGGCTGCAGTGGCCTCGCCCACAGATAACCTTTCCTAAGTATCTGCTGAGCTCTCATGGCTGAGCATCACTTGGTCATCCGTCATTCGATAGATCAAATCCATACCACCTGGGGCTGTGAAACCAAAAATAGACAGCCAGGTCCCCCACCAAAGAGAGCTTAAAGGCAAACTAGAATATTTCAAGAACTTGAGTTTAGTTTTAGAAGTTGCCTGATTGCCCAAAAAGAAACTTCACTTAAAATATTTGTTAGAATAACACATCATGAGGTGGAGCGCTGCGTCTGGTTTGATAGTCATCTAAAGTCTCCAGTGGTCACACTGGCTCCCAACACTCCTGCCATTTGGACAGCACGTCTTCATTCCATTCTGTTCAGGAAGATAAGAAATCTCCCATCAACTGGTTGTTACAATCCTGTCTTGAATTCCAGGGAAAGTCTTAGGGTTTGGGAAATACCATTTGATGTGTTGGTCAAGGCCACGTTTCCGGAATTCCAACACCTGAGGGCTAAGGGGCTCTGCGTGTGCAGTGGGTCACCTGTAATGTGGTTCGAGTAGAAGGGCCCCAGCATAAGAGCCAGGAGCTTCCTGTGTTTACTGTGCATCTCACATTAGCAGGAGCTAATGTTTTGACGGCCCAGCAATATGAAGCCCCCAACACCTGGTGGGCCCTGTGAATCGTTGGAGAGTCATATGCCACCGATTCCAACACAGGAGATGCCCAGTTAGTGGCAAACTCCCAAGCAAATTGGATCAGAAAAGTCGATCCCTCCCTTTCCTGCATGCATCTAGGTTTTTTTGCATTGGGAGATTGCCGCAGTCCCGCTGCAGCAAAATAACCGGGTGACGAACAACTTGTGCAGATTGATACAGCAGGAGTGGAAGCAGTTTATTGTAGGACCAGAGTGATATTTATACATTCCACACAGCTTATCTTAATTAACATAAACTAGATACAGCAGTCAACGATTAAGGAATCTTCACACTTAATGGCTCGATGGTGTTACTTTACAAACCACTCCCTCTGGCATTTTGCCAGGCGCCATCTTGACTTGTTTACAGACCCTAATATTTCTCTGGCAAAATGCCAGGTGCCATCCTGACTTGTTTACAGACTCTAACAGGAGATGAAAGGCAGAGAGTTCTTATTTCCATAAAGTAAAACCGGGAGACTTGCAAACAGAGGAAAACCTTGGCCTTTCTTTAGAGTCTAAGGTGGCTTTTGTTGTGGTGGTGGTGGCTTTGTTTTATTTGGTGTTATTCCATCTTGAGATCAGGACTTGTATGCCAAGGTGAAAGTGGACCAAGGTGATGGAAAAAGGATTGAGACTCGGAAAACCTGGGTTTGGTCTTGGATCTGCTGCTATGTGGAAAGTGGCTTTGGAGAAGTCATGAGATCTCTGAGTATATTTCCTCCACAGTAAATTAAGAGGGTTGGAGGGGTCCTGTTGGCCTTCCACAGCTTTGGTGTTCCATGACCTGCTGTCATGTAAACAATACAAACATTGAAATGGGGTTTAAGCCTCGCCCTTCATTTGGAACCAGATTTTCCTTTGACTGCAAAGGTTTCTAGATCTAATCTCGTCTAGTAACTGTGAGAGTCGTTCAGGGAAAGGATATATAGCAAGCTGTGTCTGATCCAAGATAGAGCCACTGAAGGCCCCAGGGAGAGACCCTGGGCTGGAGAAGGGAGTTGCCACATGGGTGGGGGAAGGGCATTTCTCTGGATCCGTGGTCCTTCACTTGCCTGGTCTCTTTGCTTCTCCCTGCCATACACATTAGGAGCTTCATGGCTGGTAGTAAGTGCTGTGGGCATGTGGATCCTGAAAGAGATCCTGCAGCACTCCAGGGGTTCACAGACCTGGTCTGGGTCAATGGAAACCATCATAGCCACAGAATGGAAGACCAGTGGCCATGGACCCCCAACTTTGCTAACCCTTTGTGAGGTGCAGATCACTTTGAAGAGGTGAGGAAAAGTATGGTTTCTTCTCAGAAGTTCTCCTTTTACACACAGTATGTTGCATATAGTTTCAGGGGACTTCAGACCCCCGTAGGCCCATAGATCCTCTCCTCGGGGCCCATTGAGCCTCAGAATGAACCCTGCTGTCAACTGCAGACATGGAGGGAGCATGAGAGGGATTGTTTACTTCCCACAGTCTGAAGCCTCACTGCAGATTTCAGTCTGGATAATAAGGGGAAAAATTAAATCTTACTCAGGTTCTAGGAGAATGTTACCAAATCAATATCTCTCTTTACAGTTTCTAGATTTGTGAGCAAAATCAAAACCAAAGTAGTAGCGATTACTGTACCACACTGACAATAATATCTTGTACAAAGCAAGTTCTTGTAAACTTTAGAAACAGGAAATATTTGTCACGGTTACTACACGAGTGCTTTGCCTATTCAGCATAGGCTTCAAAGCATACAGTAATGGTTGCATTTGGGACTTGGAAAATCTGAATGTATACATAAATACCAGGGAGATTGCCAGCCACAGATGTTCGTTACCAAAGGATAAGGAGAGCACACAGTTTTGGGGGCCTGATATATCCTACAGATCTCCTACAGAAGGTCTAGAGGAAAGCTATGGGTTTGATGTTTTTATCAACAGGAAATATCCCTTGGATAGTAGGTTACAGAAGGGCAGGGGACCCAGCAGGCAGGAATGTTACCTGATTGAATTCAGAGACAGTTTCCTGCAACAGAAGACACAAAATTGCCTGCCTATTGACAACAACGAGAGGAAGGACAGGGTTAGTTTTGTTCAACTTGATGCCAAACACATAGTAGGTGCTTCAAAATTTTGTCAAGTTAAGTGAGTATCCATCCAAATTGATGATGGTTCAATGTCCCCCCCAAAACAGATGTAGGAAGGCTTGACCTCTTTAGGCAGAATCTTCTCTTGCTCTTTCTCTCTGTTAAGACATTGTTTTTCTACCCGACTAAAATGCCCCAGGGTCCTGGGCTTTGGTTAATATATCATTTTTACAGAACTAATGCTCTTTCTCACAAATAGCTTGGTTTCTGGTTGTCCTGGTTTTTGTAGGTCTAAGCCAAAAGCTTGAGTAGACAGAAGCATCTTTCTTAATTTCTGAAGTCCCATGAACAATTGAGGTTTCAATATATCCAACTTATCCCACCCTGAGGACATTAGCACAACTGCACCAACACTCACAGGGCACTGGGCACCAAGGTGGCAGTGTCCTATTTATGTGGACACAGAGTTGTAAAACTACAATGTGCACCTGAAGGGTTCAGTTTAAGACAATTTTAATTCTTTCAAGATGAAGGATGAGATGTGGAGACAACCACAGAGGAGAGGAAACTAAAAACTCAGGCATACCTTTGGAGGGATCCATCAAAAGGAATTTTCCCCTTGAAAATGCAAAGAAAAGTGATTCACAAAGAAGTTTCTGGGAAGCTAATGTTGGTGGGGAAATGCTTTGAAAAGAGGAGGAAAAAAATGTCTGGGGTCAGTTTGGCAGCTCAAGCTCAGAAGGCCAGAGGTACTGAGTTGATATTTGCACCTTGTGCCTTGAACACGCACACACACAGGTTATTTCTCAGAGGTTTGAGTAAATGCAATTCCTTTATTTAGTCTCTGGAAGTGATTTTTTTCTCCTTCATGCCTCACCAGTCCATCACATGTGGAGATTTGGGGGATAAGCAGAGAATAAGCCAGTTTTTTCTCTGGTTAAACTGCTTTTGATCCAATCCTTTGGGATCCTTAGGGAACACTTCATGCTTATAGTTCCTCTTTCCTTGTTCTGCTCTCCTGGAAGCTGATGTCTGAGCTGCCCCACATGGTAAGCCAAGGAGTGGTGGGCTCCTGTGTCCTAAAATGAACTCCTGAACCATGGCTCCCTTTAGCTTGCTCTAATACCATTGTACTGTCAGGTAAATGAAGTCAGGACCCAAGTACCCCTCTGGCTCTGACTGTCCATCAGATCCCTCCTCTCTGCACATCTCTGAGGGGGCAGAGAGAGCCCACTTGCCCACACTCTTTCATGCTTCCTTTATGATCTTGCAGAGATAAGATTCTTAGAATGAAGAAAAAGAAAGAAATCTAGAAAACTTCCCTCTCAACAAAGTCCAACTTTAAATACCATTGCCTTGCTTAAACAAACAAACAAAATTAAAACGCTTTCTTTTCATCTGTTTTCTTTCCAGTATAACTCCAGCATCATCTCCCTCCCTATACCATCCCTATCACTAGGTCCACCTCACCCCTGAAGTTATCTCAGTGTCTAGAGATGCTTTGAAAGAGGGCCCTGGAAGCAGAAATGAAATTTTTTTCTAATCATTCCCTCTGTATTGTCAACTGTTTATTGTTCTCTCAGACTTCACTCAGTAATTAATAACTGCAAATCTGGGTGGACTTAAAATGCCACGCGTTTATTCTCAGTTTGGAGACTAGTAGTCTAAAATGAAGGTGTCCCCAAGGCCTTGCTCCCTTGGTAGATGCTAGGGGAGGATCTTCCCTTGCCCCTTCCAGCTTCTGGTAGCTCCCGGCAATGTTGGCTACTCCTTGACCTGTAGATGTCTCACTCCAAACTCTGTCCCCATCTTCATGTGGCCATTTCCCTTCCATATATCTCTTTGTGTGTCCCCTCCTTTTTTTTATAAGTGGCTTTAGGGCACATACTAGTCTATCATAACCTCATCTTGACTAATTGTAGCCTGAGACTTTATGATTAAATGAGGTCACATTTTAAGGTTCTAGGTGGACATCAGTTTTGAGGGGACACTATTTAGCCCACTACCTCTCTTTTCCTAGCCTTCCCACCCACCCCCACCATCTCCATTTTGGCAACCACACTCTGTAGTGAAGCTTTCTTACTTGATTGGGTGGTATGGAATTGAGAATAGAAAGGTCTAGAATGATATTCTAACAACAAAGCAATTATTACAGGGAGCCTGGCTCTTCTCTGGAGGTTAGGCCTGCTTGTATGTAAGCAAAGCCTGTCCTGAGAGTAGAATTCAGATGAGCAAGAGTCTACCTCTTGTCACCAACCTGTCACTAACACAGCCCTCCAGACACTGTAATCAGTGCTAGCCACTTCAGAGTGTTTTTATGAAGACCAATTCATGCCTGAGCTGGATGGTCCCCATCTGCTTTGGAGAGGCAATGACTGGGGAGTTCCTTATGCTTGTTGTCAGATTTAGACCCTGAACCATAACTCTAAAGAATGAAGGGGTAAATGGTTCTTGCAATGGTTATTCTCCCACTCAACCCCATCAGTTTAATGGTAAATGTGAAAGCACTTGTTTTCAAACCATCGGTTTAAAAAAAAAAAGTCCCAAATATCAAGGCAGTATCAAAATACCTGTGCTGCCTTAGAAAGATAATTTTTTAAGCATCAGCAAAAAGGGGAACTTACAGAATTTGCAAGTTTACCTCCTGCCCCACCTCTCACCCCCTCTCCAGGTCTGCAAGTGCGTTGGTGGCAGTAAATTGGAGGGGGTGGGGTAATATGGCTTTTCATGTTTCTGTCTTGCCCCTTAAACTAGATTTAGTTCAACAAATATTGATAGGCACTGTGTTAGTTCTGGGCCTTCAAAGACGAACCAGACCCAGCTTCTATTTCCAGGTACCGCACAGAGTAACACCCAAGCTGGGTAAACAAATGGACTCTATTACACAATAAAGTTTGGCATAGAAATAGAAATACCACGACAATGGAGAAATCATTCTAATTTGGGGAGAAGAGATGGGGTAAGTATGCCCCCTAAAAAAATGCTGTCTATACATTTCCATTTATCAATTACTCCATTCTTTTATTCGACAGGTACTTGTTAAAAGCCTTCTATGTTCCAGGTCTTGTCTCAGCTTCTGGGGAAAGAACATTACCAGCCAAAGGCTCTGTCTTCTTGGAACTTACATTCTGTACAGAGAAGTGGTCAAGACTTAGGGTCAGCAGATGTTCTCCGAGGAGAGAAAGTTATGAGTGGTCTAGAAGGGAAGTTATCACAATGGTCCAGATAAACTAATGAAGGCTGGGCTACGGTGGTAGCTCAAGAAATGAAGAGTGGGTTGAAGTGTGTCTTCTTAAAAGACCTGTTCAAGTCACAACCCCTGGTACCTGTGAATGTATGAATGTGACCTTATTTGGAAAGGGGGTTTTGCAGGTACAATCCAGTTAGGATGAGGTCATCCTAGATGAGACTGGGCCCTGATTCAATGACTGATATCTTTGTAAGAAGAGGGAAATCTGAACCCAGAGGCACAGAGGGGAGAAGGCTATGGGATGTTGGTGGCAGAGATTGGAGCGATGCAGCTACTAGCCAGGGCACGTCAAGAACCGCCAGCAACCACCAGAAACTAAATTTAAAAAAACAAGAGAGAGAAATGAATTACAGTAGATGGGGTAGGGAGAGATGATGGGAGGGGAGGGGAGGGGATGGGGGATAGTAGAGGATAGGAAAGGCAGCAGAATACAACAGACACTAGTATGGCAGTATGTAAAAACGTGGATGTGTAACCGATGTGATTCTGCAATCTGTATTTGGGGTAAAAATGGGAGTTTATAATCCACTTGAATCAAATGTATGAAATATGATATGTCAAGAGCTTTGCAATGTTTTGAACAACTAATAATAATTTTTAAAAAAAGGCCAGGTTCCGATGTGGGATTACTATGTCCAGCAGCTCTAAACGTTCTGAATGCTTTCCATAAATCTTTGTGCTGCCCATTGCCATTCCTGTGAGTCCTCTTGAGGGCAAGATGGCTCCTGTGGGACCACCAAGCAGAAATTTGAACTGCTGGAGTCAGCCCTGCTGCAGACATGACCCTGCCCACCCATCTTCCCATCCCCTTGTAGTTGAAGGATGTTACACTCTGGTTGCGTTTCCCATTGCCTCTCCTTGCTCTGTCACTATTAATCAGAAGGTTATCCCTCTCTGTCTGGGAAGGGTTTGGAGGAGAATCAGCTGCTCTCCAAGCTGTCAGGTTCCTGGTCAAACTGAGGGGAACTTAGAGGCTTTTCAGAGCAGTTAGAAGATTCAGAGAGGCTCGCTATTCTTCCTGAAGTAGCATCCCTCTCTGCTTCCCCTCCTGCTTTGTCTTTCTGTCGCTCATCACTAGCTGAGGCCACAGCACATGCCTGTGTGCCCATGGACAGAAACCTCAGGGATGGGATTCGGCGCTGCTCATTGTTGCATCCCTGGCATAGAAAGGAGCATAATACTCAGTGTGTGTTCAATGAGTGCTTGTTGGATGATCAGAGACAAAGGGAGTCTGACTTCTCCCAATAAGAACGAGATTTCTGGTCTGGGGATGAAGGAGAAGGAAAACTCTGGGTTGCCTTTACTTCCAGCTTCCTGGAGGATTGTTGCTGGGGAGGCAGCAAGAGCTAAGGGAGGGCCTGGCTGCATGGTGTCCTGCGAGATGGGACATCAGGCCCCTGGTTCAAAAGGCAGGGAGCCAGAAGACCTGAGGTCACCTGGGTCAGGGTGATGGCCATCTCCTAGCAGTGACCTTAGTAGACGAGTAGCACAAGGACAGTGTTGCCATACCCTGTGTGATTCCTGCAGTCTGCAGTATGGGACTCAAAATGGCCCTCAGGCAGAGCTGCAGCAATCCTCACACCTGAGAGCAGGGCTGGGTTTTATTCCAGTGACTTCTGTGTGACGTACTGTGCACATGTGCCTATACTACTTCTGTGAGTGACAAGCGTGATCAGAGGAACAGGACTATGTGGTTATATGTGTTTCACCATAAGTGTAAACTAGTGGTTCCTTTGGAGGCTGGGTAGAGATGTCCAAAGCTATTTCAAATATAGCAGAAACACATTACTTGTTTGGCATTTGGTGGCTTTCCTCCCCACTCCATAGGCCCTACCAGCTTCCTAGTATCATCTATGTAAGTTCCAGTCACACTGGTCCTGGCCTTCCCCTAAGCCAATTTATACTCCAATAAGGGCATTCTTCACTATGACTCATTAAATTGGAAGCTTATCTACACAGTAAAAACCAGTTAGGCCAGAACCTCTTTTTGTAAACTTTTCTTCACAATTACCTTCACTGCTTCCTAGATGGATTTGGAATTAATTAACCTTCATTGCTTTAGAATTCATGTTAAAATTCACATTTTTATGATCACAGCAATTAGCTTCAATTAGTAAGATGGCATTAAAGTTTGAATCACATCGGGGTGCCCACAATGGCTAAGGCCAAACATTTTTTGGTTAATAGAATTTTCTCCTCTTTTTTAATGTGGAATATCACAGAAGAGAAACACTGGGCAATCAGGCTCCTGCCAAGCCGTCTGAAAGAAGGAATTCTCATATCTGCTTTTGAATACCATCATTTTTACTATTGTTATCCACTTAGCAAACTGCTCCTATAGTCTACCGACTGCAGAAAAGTCCTAGTCAACCAGATAGCAACTGCACCATTTATCATCTGGTGGGAGGTTGCAGGCCAGCCTTGTTTTGCATATTCCCAGAGGATGCAAAGTGCACCACCAGGGTCCAAAAGAGCCCCCCCTCACCTGCATCTCCACAGTGATTCATTCTGAATGCCCAACATGGAGGCCTGAGAAAGGCCCAGCTATCGATGTTAACTTTTAACTATGAAGGCTACAGGCTAGTTTTTTTTTTCTTTTTGACAAACTGTCTTTCAAAACTATTCATTAATTTATACACACAGAGTACAAAATCCACAAGGTATCCAGCATAATAGTATATAGTGACAAATATATGTCCCTCCCACCTCAGCCACCCAGTTATTCCATCCCATTCACCAGAGGCAAGCCCACTTATCCATGAGTTTATTTTAGTTCCAAAAGAAGTTACAGAACTCTGGCCTAAAATGGCATTAGGAAAGATGTTCCACATTGTGGACAGAGACAAGGGCCTCCAGTGGGTTGAACTCTGCTCAAAGCGAGACGTCACTGCTTCCTGCGGAAGAGCCTGGATAAGAGCAGGGTTTATCTCACAGGGTGGCTGAGATAATGAAATGAGTTAACCCAAGCAGAGGGTTTAGCACAGTCCCTGGCACACATTTCCACTCAGAATGTGTCAGCTCTGATCAGCCACTGGGCAACGGAGTCTGGCAGAGGAAGGTCGGGGAGGAGGGGGCACACTGAACACTGGGGGAAGCCCTAAGCCCTTGTTACCCAAAGTGTAGTCTCTGGAAATCCCTGGAGTTTGTTAGAAACTCAGGATCTCAGGCTTCCCACCACCGAGTTTTATTGAGTCAAAATCCTCACCGTGGCAAGCTCCCAGGAGGACAGGCATCTGATCCCACAAAGCCTGAGGGGCCGGGGCTGTAGATCTCTGCTCTTTCTTCACCTGCAGGCATGAGATCTTGGACTTGTGATGAAAACCCATGAGAACACGCACATCCCTCCCCACCACATTCATCCATGGCTATTCCGTATCTGATTTCCCAAGCCCAATAACCTGTGACCTCAGAGATGACTGGAATGTGTCCTCTTTTGTCCTGTAGCTCGTGGGTAACCTGATAGATGACCCCGGGGCAGAGTGGCATGTTGTTTTTAAAGTGATACAAGAGACACAGTGGAGCCTGCCCAACAAGCAGCGGGGCTGCCAGGATGCCAACAGGGACACCTAAGCCCTGGCAGCAGGGGCTGCCTCAGCCAGAGCTGGTCATTAGAAATAAGGTCTGCAGGGGTTGAGAGGACAGAGGGGCTCCCAAGTGATCATTTCTGCTGTTTGCCACTTGTTCCAAACCAGCAGACCTTGGCTGGGAATCTAAGGCACAAAGGAAAGAGCCGTTTAGAACAGAATTACAGACTCTAGTGGTGGATACAGTCATAACACATTTGTGGGGACCCGTAGCATGCACAACACCAAGAGTAAGCCCTGATGTAAACTATAGACTTTGTGTGATGGTATGTCATATAAGGTGATTGATTGTGACAACGGGGGTACCTGTACCTATGTGGGGGCAGGAGGTGCAGAGGAACTTTCTGTACTTCCTGTTCAGTTTTGCTGTGAACTAAAATATGTTCTGAAAAATAAGGTCTACTTTTAAAGAGAGAGAGAGAATTTCAGCTCATCACTGTATAAGCTGCACGAGAGAAAAGCATCGGACTTTTAAAAAATCAGAATGAGGCCAAGTGTGATGGCGCACACCTGTAATCCCAGCGGCGCAGGAGGCTGAGGCAGGAGGATCGCAAGTTCAAAGCAGCCTCAACAAAAGTCAGGCACTAAGCAACTCAGTGAGACCCTGTCTATAAACAAAAAATACAAAATAGGGCTGGGGATATGACTCAGTGGTTGAGTGCCCCTGAATTCAATCCAGTACCCTCCCCCTTCAATAAAAAAACCCCGAATGAAAACCAAAATGACTAAGAGCTGGCCTAGCCAACCTAGGAGCCCCTAGTTAGGTGTGGTTAGCAAGCATCTGAAATGTGCCTACAAAGGAACTAAACTTTAAATTTTATTTAATTTTAATCAATTCATAGTAAACTTTAAAATGTGTAATTCTGTTAGGGAAAATTTTAAATCAGTTTGGAACAACCTGGGCATATGAATCTACCCTTTCAACTGTTAATTTTGTGAATTCTAAATACAGATCAGATGTTCCCACTGAGTAGTTAGCAGCCAAACTGAGATATATCACAAGAGTAAAACAAGCACCAGACTTGAAGACATAACAATGTAAGTATCTTATTAATGATCATATATTGTTTACATGTTGAAATAATACTTTGGTTAAGTTGGGTTAATGCAATATATTAGTAAAACTTACTTCACCTGTATTTTTGTACTTTTCAAAAATATAGCTTCCAAAAAATGTAAAATTATATATGTAGCCTCATACACTGTTGATGGGAATGCAAAGTGGTACAACTACTTTGAAAACCAACATGATGGTTCCTCCAAACGTGACACAAGAATTACCCAGAAATTCTTTTCCTGGGTATTTACCCAAGAAAACTGAAAATGTAAGTCCATACCTAAGAGCCACAAAGTGAAACCAATCCAAATGTCCATCAACTTATGCACAGCTAAAAACATGTGTGGTCTATCCATCATCATAGTATTATTCATCCATAAAAAGTAATCAAGTATTGCTAGATGCTCCTCCATGATGACCCTTGGTGACATAATGCAGAATAAAAGAAATAAGATGCACAAAATCACATTCTGTATGTTTCCATTTATAGGAAATGTCCAGAATAAGCAGATCCACAGAGAAAGTAGATCAGGGTTTGCCAAGGGCTGGAGGTGACTTCTAATTAGCAGGGAGTACCTCCTAACAGTTATGGGCTCCTTTGGGAAATGATGAAAATGTTCTGGAATGAAATTATGGTGGTGGTTGCACAATTTGTAGATGTACTTGCATATGTAACTTGTATTAATATGTGCCTTTCATATGTAACTTGTATTAATTTCTGTTGGACAAAGTTGATTTTAATGAAAAAGCTATTTTTCTTTCCCAATTAGCCAGAGCTAATCAATAAAGGTTGATTTTCACTTTCTTTCCACTCCAGGGGACATTTGGCAATATTTGGAGATATTTTTGATAGTCACCACTGGGGTGGGGTGAGGGAAAAGATCTCTACTGGTTGGGAGTGGTGCCAAGTATCCTACAATGCACAGGACAGCTGTCCATAACCAAGAATTCTCTCCCAGGAGGTCGGTGGTGTGGAGGTTGGGAACCCGTGTGGAAGGCTGCTCAGATGTCCCCTTCTCGAATCACTGCTTCCTTTGCACCATCTCCTTCTCCTCCCATTTCCCCCAGGGTCAGATTCCAGGTGTGGCTTTCTCCTGGAACCCATAAATAGGCATCTTCAGGCCCTGTGGTCCTCGAGACAACAGTAACTCTATAGACACAGAACAGTTTAAATAGTGGCCTACACAACAGGGACTGACTAGAGACCTTGATTCTGGCCTTACTCTCTGAGTCTTTCTGGGTTCCAAAATGTTGAACTTACTTTAAGCTGGCCTGTTTCAGGTAGATTCCCATTTTTCTTGTGTTTTCTCTTCCACCTCAGATTTTCCAAGCCAAAGACCACTGAAATTTGCAAAGTCTGTGTCACAAACAGGCTCTTTTGTCTGACAGCTGAAGAAATGATGCTGAAGAATGATATCCTACTTTGGTTTACTTTGTTTTCAAACCACCCATTCTGTCTGTATTAGTTTCTTGACAGTTGCTATAACAATTACCACTAACTTAGTGGCTTAAAAGTGCGTGAATTTATTACCTTACAATTCTGGAGGTCAGAAGTTCAACTTGATCTCCCTGGGCTAAAATAAAGGTATGAGCAGGGCTGTGTCCCTTCTGAAGACTTTTTGGAAAAGAATCCTTTTCTTTTTCCAGCTCATCTAGAGAGGGACAGCATTCCTTGGCTCATGGTCTCATCCTCCATCTTTAAAGTCAACAGAGTAGTTCTTCAAATCTTTCTATCTTCCTTTTTCACCTATCTCACCCTTGTGATTACACAGACCCATCTGCATAATCCAAACTCTTCCCCATCTCAAGATCAATAACTTAATCCCACTTCTTCTGCTCAGTATGGTAACATATTCACAGGTTCTGAATATCAGGATGAGAATGTCTTTGGGGGCATTATTCTGTTTAGGATACAGTTAAGTGGGCATTGAATATCTGTTGAGATGTCTCTCTTATCCACACTTTGCAGCCTAAATTCCAAAAGGAAAAGGAATTTAGCATTTTTGCTTTTCTAGAGTTGGGGGTTTTATTCAATCTGAGTTTTGAGCTAGTTATATGCTAACTTTCCAGATCCTAATTCTTGTGGACCTACACCCTAGAATGGTCACTAAGACTTTTATAAACTACTGTTCCATATTTATACCTTTATATAGTTTAAAATAAATTAATACAGTTAGATATTTATTTTGGTGGTTTGTTGTTTATGGTGTTAACAAAATTGATGTCCCAACTGCTGAGTTTAAATCCCTTTTACAATGTGAACCCACTGGATCCCATGATAATTTTCAACTCAACATTTATTGAGTTTTTCTCACTGTCAGGTACTAGGTATGCTCAATAAAGCTAAAAGTTGATCCACAAAGAATTTATAGTCTAGCAGGGGAACAAACCAGTATACTTTCAATCTAATCCAGAGTGACTTACAGCAAAGCTTCTAATTTCAGTTAAATAAAGAGTTGCTAGATTAATCAGTTCTTAGGACTACTACTTATCAGGACTACAGAGGACAGCATGAATCAGGACAGGGTGGTCATGCAGGAGATTAAGTCTTGAAAGTGCAGTGAAATCTTTCAGAATTGGGCCAGAATCCTTTAAGGTCAAACTTATGTAGGAATTATCCTCAGTGTTCTGGATCCTTGGAGATTCAACCTTCATGGGAAGCCTTAGGAAGTTGTCTTGATTTGAGTTTCCACCAAAAAAGAAACCCAAGACAAGAACTTGAACACAGTTAGTTTGTTTGGGAGATGATCCTGGGAAGCATGGAGAAAGAGGGGGAATGTGAGATAGAGAAAATAGTAAGTTTTCTGCATGAATGAATATGTTGCTTATGAGGACAACAGGGGTCTGATCACATGGGGACCCTATATGTTGTGTGGCACTTGCATGAGAATCATCCCATGAGCAGGGCATGCTGAGATATTATCTATCAACTGCCCATCCCCAACACACACACGCAGGTTAAGAATTTCCCTGACCTCCAGATGCACTGTCCAGTGTGGCCAAGCAACCTCCCAGGACATGAAGAAGGCTCTCAGGCATTGGGGAGCTGTCAGGTGCTGGAAACTCTCAGGTGAACCAAGTTGCTATGGGATAGGGAATCCTTAGCATCTGCCTCAAAAACAATAAGGTAAATTCAAAAATAGTTCAGATGTTGGAGCTAGCCAATGGGATTTTTTTTGCTTGAATGATTCTGACTCTACTCTCAGTCAAAATTCAGTGGTGTCATAATCTCTACCAACTTTCATTTGTTCTGTGATGGTCTGAATTCCTTATGGAATTTGAATCCCAGTTTTGCAACTTAAAATTGATGTGCCCTGGGCAAGTTATTTTGCCTCTTAGAGTGCTATTACCAGCTCACAATTGTGTTCTATGAATTGCAGGAAGTAGCCAATGTCATACTTTAATATAGCACTGGGAACAAACACTCAATGAATTATTATTTCTTGGTAGATGATAACAACTCTTGTTTCCCCCACCATCACTGCAAACTTCTGACCAGGTATAGAAGTTGAAATGGTGATCTGAAAATGGCCCTCCCAGAATGGTTCCATCTTTGGGATTTCTGACTATACATACAATGGACTGAGTGGATTTGTGACTTATTGCTTGGTTTTGGTAAACAACAATTCAATTTCAGAAAAATGCCTCACTAAAATGTCATCCAAAGGCAGTGAACACACTAACCTCTGGTTCATAGAAGCACACAGGAAAGATATTTGAGACTACAAGGAGACCTTTTCATAGTTTATTACATTTGTGTACTGAATCCCAAATGACTTGGGATTCTTAATATAATTACTTAGGATTCTGAGTGTGACCTTAAATCTTCGTTCAGGCTACTATCACAAAATGCCATAGACAAAGAGGCTTAATTAAGCAAAAGACATGGATTTCTCATAGTTCTGGAGACTGAGCAATTTAAGATCAAGTTGCTAGATTAATCAGTTCTTAGTGAGGATCCTCTTCCTGGCTATCAGACGTACACCTTCTCACCATGTCCTCAAATGGCAAAGCAAGAAAGAGGAAGTAAGTTCTCAGTTCCTCTTCTTATAAGGGCACTAATTGCATTACAGGGACCCCGTGCTCATAATCTCATCTACTCATAATCACCTCCCAAAGGTATTTCCTCCTACTTCCATCACCTTGAAGGTTAGGGCTTCAACATGAGTTTTTAGGGGACACAAACATTCCACCTTACTTGCCATAATTGAGTTGCTTTCCACTTGTGGTGATTGAGTACCTCATATACTATAGCCTCATGGAATATGAATATAGAAAAATGATAATAAAGGAGATTTTACCCATATTGATTGGTTCTGTTCTGTGTAATATTAACACAAATTCAGAGTCCTTGGGATCTCAGGGAGCCTCTAACCATCATCTAACTTTACACTCTGTGTTCATGTTCATGCCATCCTCTCAGATGGCAAAGAAAAACATCCCCTTGCTAGTTTTTGGGTAGTCCCTTAAAGGATTTAGAAAAGCTATAGTGTTGTAATATATAAACTATATTTTCAGTAAAATGGAGTGAAGATAGCAAAGTAGCTACTAGAGGAAAGTAGAAACTATTTTTTGCTTAATATTATAAATATATTGCCAGTTGTTCTAAATAAGAACAAAAGAAATGACCTCAAGACTGATTGACTTATTCTAGAATTACAATTAGTTGTAAAGGCATTAAATTGATAAACATTAACAGGAATTTGACCCAGGGTCTGCCAATGACAAAATGGTGTGACCACAGGCAAATATCTTAATTTTTCTGCCATAAAACCATGGAACTTTCTTAAAGGAAGAGACAATTTATACACATGTGATTTGCTTCAGTGAGACTCAGTCTCTAAATAAAATACAAAATAGGATTGGAGATGTGGCTTAGTGGTCAAGTGCTCCTGAGTTCAATCCCCAGGACCACCCCCCAAAAGAATATCATTATTCGGATGAATCTGTTTATACCTCTGATAATCTCACTAGGTTAATAACTGAGCTGAAATTTACATTATGAAGATATTAGTTAACAGTGTCAATCTGCCATCCAGAAAGGTTGTAGCAATTTACACTTCCATCAGCAGTGTAGGAGAAAACTTGTTTCCTCACAGTCTTATCAGTTGTATTGATACTTTCAAAATAATCTCAGAGAATTGAGAAGCAGAGGAAAGGATGAAAGGAGGATGATGGGAATTGATAAGTGTATCTATACATCCTTTTGTGAATTGCCTTTTGATCCCTTTGCACACTTTTGGTTAAGGGAACCACCTTTTCTTATATCATTTCCTTTGCCTGTACACCACACACTTTCCTAGTTTTCAGTTTTTCAATTCTGCTTCTGGTGGGGGTTATGCAAATTCTTACATCATCAAATTTGTCCATTTTCCCCTTTTATGCTTAGAAAGTCTTTCCTTGTCTTGAGAGCCATATTTTCTTCCACTTAATATTGATATTCACTTTGACAGCTGATACAAAATTCAGGATTCACGGGCCTTGGAGATCTTTGTGTTTGACCTCTTTGTTATGGTTTGGGTATAAAGTGTCCCCCAAAAGCTCACGTGTGACACAATGCAAGAAGGTTTGGGGGAGAAATGATTGGGCTATAGCCTTAACCTAAACCATTAATTTTTCCCTGATGGGAATAACTGAGTGGTAACTGAAGGCAGGTGAGGTGTGACAGGAGGAAGTGGTTCTTTGGGGATGTGGCTATGGGGTACATATTTTATATCTGGCCATTGGAGTCTCTCTTCCTGCTTCCTGTTCACATTGTGAGCTGCTTCCCTCTGCCACACTCTCCCGCCATGATGTTCAGCCTTGCCTTGAGCCTGAAAAAATGCAGCTGGTCTTCTATGAACTAAGACCTCTGAAACTGTGAGCCCTCAAATAAACTCTTCTCCTCTAGAATTGTTCTGGTCAGATCTTTCAGTCACAGCAGTGAAAAAGCTGACTAAAACAATCTTCCTTTGAGGAAAAAAATATCTCTTAAAAATAGATGCTGAGAACAGCAGGGCACAGTGGCACACATCTGTAATCTCAGTGGCTCAAGAGGTTGAGGCGGGATCTTCAAAGCCAATCTCAGCAATTTAGCGAGGCCCTAAGCAACTTAATGAAACTCTGGGGCTGGGGATATGCTCAGTGGTTAAGCACCCCTGGGTTCAATACCTAGTACAAAAAATGAAATAGATATTGAGAAATTAAACTATTTTGTCATGGGTGATACTGGTCTTATTTTTAAAAGATATTGCTAAATTACACTCCTGCTGGCATCATCCCCATTTCCCCAAAAGCTCAGCTTGATATTATCACCCTTCTTTTTTCTGTTATATTTCTTAATAGTTTTTTCTATTATATTTTTTAAATTTGCATTTTCCTAATTACTCATGAACTTGAGTATCTTCTGTGTTTATTGACCATTTGTTTCTTCTGTGAACTTCATATTTATTTACCTTTAAATATTTTTTTTCCAGGGTATTTTCTTATCTGCTTACAAATTACTTTGGAAATTAATTTTTGTTACATTTATTACTGTCACATATTTCTCCCATTATGTGACTTTCTCTTGATTTGATATTCCTTTTTATATTAAAAAATTTAATTAGATATCAAAATCATGCAATTTTTTCTTCTTTTTTTAAAGAGAGAGAGAGAGAATTTTTTAATATTTATTTTTTAGTTTTCAGTGGACACAAGATTTTTATTTTTATATGGTGCTGAGCATTGAACCCAGTGCCCTGCGCATGCCAGGCAAGCGTGCTACCCCTTGAGCCACATCCCCAGCCCTTCTTCTTCATTTTTAAAAATTTCCAAGAAGGCATTCTCTCTAGAGTTAAAGATCATAAAAATATTAGTAGTTTGGCCAGGAGTTTATAATTTTGTTTTTTATGTTTAACCCAGAAATTCATCTAAAGTTATTTGGGGTCTATTGGGATATACTGGTATTTTCTCTTCATGATAGCTAATTGTGGCAGCATTGGAGATGTTGTTTTTTCCCTAAAAAATGAAAGGTTACCTTTGTCATAAACCACATTCCAATATTGGAGTTGATTCTGTATTCTCAGTTTATTTATTCATATACTGGGGGGTCCTACCACACTGTTTGGATTACCCCAGCTTTATCATTTAGTTGGTTAGTTTAATATATTTCCAACTTATTCAAAGATGCAAGATCATCATCACCCATGGAAAAAAAAAGTGACCCCAAAAGCATGTCTCTGGCACCCTGCTTCAACCAAAGACCATGGTTAAGAGATTTGCTACAGGCACAAAAACCCACCGTTGCAGCCAAGTGACCCTTCTTCCACCAGCTTCCCCTGCTGCCACCCAAATTCCTGTCACTACACTACTCCTCAAAATAAAACTCAGCTGCAAATGGCACACCTGTTTTGGATTAGTTACAATAAATCAGGGCCTGTGTTTATTTCAGTCGTGTGGACAGGTGAAGAACAAGCTGAGTTTATAGTGGGCCAAGTAGAAAGCAAAGAATACAAATCATGAGGGGTTTCTGTTTGTTTGTTCGTTTCCTGTTTTTGTTTTTTCCTCTTAGGATAAGGAGTTATGCTGGTCAGGCCCTAACCTTCCTTGATTCTATACTCCGGTGATTCTGTAGATAAATGCCTCCAATTATGGTAGTCATTCCATGTCCGCATGATTAAACCTATGGTTTCCAAGCTTTGTTACCCAGATAGCTTATGAAAAATGCCAGTTCAGAAAATCTGGGGTGAATTTAGAGGTCTTCGTCTCCTTAGGTGATTCCATGCCAATAATCTAGGCCTTGACTTTGAGAAACTGCCCTGAGGACTCAAAGAAAACCTGGGCCACCTGAGCAGAAGGCAACCGTGGTTCCTCAAAGCAGTCCCCCTTGCTGCCACAGGGTCCCTGTAATGTGCTACTGTGGTCATGTTGCTGCCCTGGTCTGTGTGCAGCATCTCCTGAGCAGAGAGAGCCTAAATAGCTGGAATGCATTCTAGAATCCTGAGAAGGAAAGGACAAAGCTTTCAACTTAGCTTTTGTCTCTGCAGCAAGGCCCCTTTCAAGATGTAAACTTTAGCAAAATTTACAATAGAGCTGCCCCAGGGATCCTTTGCCTAAGCAGCTCACTCTTGGCCTGGGTGTCAAAGGGCAGGCTGCAATGCCTCCTAGGCCCACCTCAACAGCAGCAGTGAGGACAGCCCAGAGAAACACTTCTGCTTTCAAGGTCTCAGAACCTCCAGCTTGTTCTGACTAATGGGTGGGCAGCATTTTTTTCTCTGTTGTGTATTTTTAATATCTGCCTTGGCAGCCACTAGCCCCTCTGAGCTATCTCCCTGGGCAGCCCACGTGAGCTCCTCAGTACGTTTTGTTTTAAATGGTTTTAAAATGGTCTGTTTCCTAAATGACCTGCAGAGACTTGGATTTTCCCCAGAAGCCCTAGTATGTAAAGTGTGAGATTTTGTAGAATGTGAGATCTTTCAGGAATATATACAGGGCAGAAACATCTTAAATGATAAGAATACCATTTGCCACTGTTAGAAAAGTTTAGTGTTGACTAATTGGATGCTTTGTTCCTTGGCTAAAATTGTGGGAAGTCAGGGGAAGGGCTCCAGAATTCCTGAGAAAGCTTTTCAGGATATGCATGGCCTTTACATCTCTGAAGTCCTACTCAGCAGGGGTAGAACCCAGAGCCCCCAAGAAAACCCTTTGCATTCCACTCCTGGGCTCCTGAACTCTGTCCAGGTTGTGCATCAATTTACATGGAGTTATGCAGAGATTTCCAAAAGTGCATGCCTTAGCCCTACCCTAGAACTTCTGTATCAGAATCAGGACCTCCCGGACAGGGCTTGGGCATTGGTGTGTTTAGAAGTTACCAAGCTTGGTTCAAAAAGGTCCTCCACCTTAAAGGGATAAACAGTCACCTAGCAGCTTTTAAAATTCTTGATGTGCAAGCCACAGTGCAGACCTAATCACATCGGAATCCCTGCATTGTGGTGGCAAGGGGTGAGGGAGTGGCATGTTCAGGCAGCTCCAAGGTGATCCCATGTACAGTGAAGGATAAGAATACTGTATTGCAATTTTCCAATCTGAGAAAGATTTTATACTCAGTAGACCATGCTTTCCAGAACTTCAGTGTACATAGAAATCTCCTAGGAATTTGGTTAAGATGCAGATTCAGTAGAACTGGACTGAGATTCTAGAGTCTGCATTTCTAACCAAATGATCCAGACACATAGTGAGTTGCAGATCTACAAATATTTAATAACGACTTTCATTTTTGATTACTTACATGGACTGAGTAAAGTGGCTGCAGATAGCCTGGACACTAAAGCATCTTGTCCACCCAGGATGGTTACTGGTATTTGGCAGAAGTGGTGCAGCAGGCTTTGTGATTAAAAACAAAACAAATGTTTGTGTTACTCCCTCTGTCAGCTCTGGAGTGGTGCTGACAAGAGGCTCCACTGCCATGTGCTGAGAGATGAGCCAGTGTGACCTCTTCCCTTCCCATCATCAGTGAGGTCTGGCTACCGGGCCTCTCTGGAACATTCATTGGATTAATAGTAGCTGTTTGGAGGAGGTTACCACACGTTTTGTTATGTAAACAAATTTGTAATCTCAAGTTATTCTGTCCAAGATATGAAAACTGCATTGCAAGAAGGTTTTAATTTTCTGCTTTTACTTTCCTACACCCCCAAAATATATTTGCTAGAGACCTGCTATGCCCCCTGCCTGTTGCTGGATGGCCAAACAGTTTTTAAATTGCTGTGTCGTTATTCTTTCTTGCCTACAGAGCATCTATGTTGAAATTAGATTAACAGAAAGTGTACCCCCATCAGGTCAAATCTGTTTAGCCCAAAAGAGGTAAATCCTCTGTTGTTTCTTAACATCTCCAAATTAGTCACTAGTGGAACTAGTGGAGGGTGGCAGTTGGCTACCTTAGGAGCCATGTTACCCTCAAGGCATGAACGTATCCTTAAGAACTGCTAGACTTGAACTTCAAAAAATCTCTGTTTCTTTTACCTCTGGATTTCTGTTTAAATTCTTCAATGCTCAGAATGTGAGCAATCTAGGATCAACAGCTCACCTAGATTTGTCCCTTCATTCCTAATCACACCCATGGTCCTTTAAAAATGAAAATTCCCTTGGTTTCTTTGACCCCTAGTTCAATTTGGCTTGAGTATCTATTTGGTCTGATAGGTCCATCTGGGCCCCTCTTTCCTAATTAGAATCCCAGTGCTTGATTCTGAGGCTGATGTTGTCCTAGCCACTGGGAAAAATCTCTGGCAGAAAAGCGGTCAATAGCTTTTATCTGAACCAAAAGAGGGGATGAGACTTTAACGTATTTATTAAGCACTTACTAGGTGAGTGGAGATGTGCTAAGTGTTCTTAAAAAAAAAGGTGAAAGCTTTACCAATAAATTGTATTGGAAGATTGAATATCTATAGGCATAAGGAGAACCTCAATCTAAACCTCATGCCTTCTACAAAACCCAGCTCAAAATGAATTATAGAACTCATTGTTAGAACATAAAGCTTAGAAACTTATAGGAAAAATAGAATATTATTAGGATCAAGGGCCAGCCAAGAAACACTAAAGCACAAGCCAGAAAACTGATAAATTGGACCTTATCAAAAGGTCCAATCCTGAGCTCTGTGAAAGCTCACAGAAAGAGGATAAAAAGACAAGTCTCAGACTAGGAGGAAATATTTGTAAACCAACAAAAAAACTAGTATCTAGAATATATAGAGAAATCTCAAAACTCAACCACGAAGAACAAATAGTCCAATTACAAAATGAATGCAACCAAAAAAGAATAGGTGTAGTTAACAAAGAAGCACATAAAAAATGTTGAACATCACTAGCAATTGGGGAAATGCAAATTAAACCACATTAAGATATTATAACACACATATCAGAATGGCTACAGGAAAAAAATAATGATAATACCAAGTGCTCAGCAAGTACGGGAAGAGATTGGACCATTGACCCTTGCTGCTTTGAGTGTAAAGGGCTACAGTTACCCTAGTAAAAGAGTGAGCAATTCCTCTAAAAAGTAAACATGCTGCCACCATCTAACACAGGGGTGCAGTCCTGGGTAATGGTCTCAGAGATATGAAGACCTATGTTCATACAAAATCTGTACACACATGTTTTATTCATAACAGTGAACACTGGAATCAGCCCAAATATTCTTCAGGTGGTGAATAATTAGACGAGCCATAGGACACACATCAGCAATAAAAGGAATGAACTTGTGACACACACACACACACACACACACACACAAATGAATCTCTGGGAATTGTGCTGAGTGGGGGGAAAAAAGCTTCTCCAAAGCCTATATACTTTCTGATTCCATTTGCATAATATTTTTGAAATAATAAAGTTTTAGAATTGAAGGACAGATTAGTTGCTGCCAGGGAAGAGGGTGGGCAGGAGGGAAGTGTATGTGATTATTAAGGGTAACACAAGAAATCTTTATGGTGTTGGGGCTTTATCTCACCTATGGTGGGAGACATGGGAACCTACATGTGATAAATACTACCAATTTTGTGTGTGCGTGCTGAGGATTGAACCTAAGGCTTGTACATGCTAAGCACACACATGTCCTCTGAGCTACACCCTTAGCCCCTATATCTATAGATTTTAATACACACACACACACACACACACACACACACACACACACATACAAATACAAGTAAAACTGATAAAATCTGAATAAGATCAGTAGGTTGTATCCATATCCATTTCCAGGTTATGGTATTATACTATAGTTTTGGAAATTTTTATCATTGAAGGAAACTGAGCAAACTTGGAGGAAACTGGGCCATCTCAGAATTATTTCTTACAACTGCACATGAATGTACAGTTATCTCAATAAAATTTTCAATTAAAAACAGGTTTAAAACCATTTGCAGCCAGCCCTCCAGAAATCTTTAAAATGAGGAAAAAGGATAGGTGTTAAGAAGGTAAGTAATAAACAAACTCAGGTCTCAAGCCACTATCCTATACAGTGCTCCCACCTTATCCATGGGGGACACATTCCAGGACTTTTAGTGGATGCCTAAAGCCATAGACAGTACCAAACCTTATCATTTAGTACCTTTTCTATCATAACTAAATATTTATAATACACTGTAGCTATAACTTTTGCAACGTGATGTGCAATAACAAAACTAGTACAGAATTACTTTCTCCTTCACAATTTAACAGATGAATATTCATTCTTACCATAGATTTAAGCAACCTCAGCATGCGAGGTTTTTTTTCTTTCATTATTGAGAACTTTCACATTTTCAGTTAAAGGAAGAATTTACAGCTTTTCTTTGGCCTATCTCAATTTCCAGTATCACCATTGTACTTCAAGTAAAATAATGGTTACTTGAACATAAGCATTGCAATACTGTGACAGTCAATCTAACAACCAAGATACCTACAAGTGACTATTGGGTGGGTAGCACATACAATGTGGATTCTCTGGATAAAGGGATGATTCATGAGTCACGTACAACAAAACTGGATGGTACAAGATTTCATGACATTGCTCACAATGGTGCAAAATTAAAAATTTATAAATTGCTTATTTCCAAAACCCCAGGAAGCAAAACTGTAAAGAAGAGGTGGAAGAATGAAAACAAGAATGCCTTGAGTTTCTCTGAAGAAAGAAATCACAGTTAGGAATAAGGAAAGCAACTTCAAGGCCTTGGGCCTTGATGCACCAGGAGGGCTGAGCTAAAAATTGGCGGCAGGTATTCCAGACCAGAAAATGTACTGCATGGATTTCTGTTTAAATTCTTCAATGCTCAGAATGTGAGCAGCTTGTATGATCGCTTTGCTTCCCAGAAATAGACAAAATGAAAATGGTAGAAGGTTTTACGAGCTGGATGAATGTGATAAGACCTTTCTGGGTCCAATTAGCAATTTGTGAGATAATAAAGCAGGACTAACACCAAGTGAATCACCAGAAGGGAATGGTGCATGGTTTAGAACAAACCAATCCTTTCCCAGAGCCAAGGGAAGTACATCCTATTAGTAAGAGGTTGGCAGCAGCATTTGTATGTGAGGGCCATCAAAGAATGTGTTCAGGAAAATAAAGGCTGTCTGGTGGTTCAGATCAGTGATGATTAGAATTGCAATAACTAGGCATTTAACCGTGTATTACATGGCTTCAATGATTGAGAAGCCATTATGTGGCAGTCACGATTCCAGGGGGTTGGGATTTATTGATGGCAAACTACACTGAGCAAATTACCTCCCAGATGGGGTTCACCTTCTATACTTAGGGCTGATTCCTGGTCAGAGAGATTCTTAACTACCAGAACCTGAGAATGCATTTCCACACTGTACGTTTGCCATCTCATGACCACAAACAGAAAAGCAAAGCTCTCTGGGGTGAAGCTGGGAAGAAGGACAGACACAGCACTTCTGATTTAAGAGTGAGAATGAGCTTACCCCTGGGTGACTGGAGAAGTAAACTTAAGTTGGGCAGATTGGCAGGCCTTGCCTCTGAGTTGAATCAGCAAAGTGAGCTCAAAACCAAGGTGAAAAGTTGGCAGTGTGACCCTTGAAGAGAATTCAAGTTAGCCTGGGGTACCCTCTCTGTTTTCCACTCCCAAATTAGGATTAACTTTGGAATCTTCCATAAATGTAGAAAAACTGGGGGCTTTCCAATCCTAGCTTGGGTAAGTATTATTTCAAGACTAATCATAACAAGATGGCCTTGTGTTGTAAAACAGAGAAAGAAAGAGAGGGGGACATAAAGAGATACTAGAGACAATGTTTAGGCAGGAGAAATTCTGCAATATAGCCTTGTTCATAAAACAGAAAACTAGAGACATGGTATTTTCCTCAGAAAGCTAAAAGCAATATGCAGATGAAGATACAAGAACCTAAGTTGCTGGTCATTTTCTACAAAAAGACAACTCAAGGTAAGTGAATCAGGCAAGACTCAAGAGTGGGAAGATTTATTAATATTATCCCTAACCCAGGATTTTTAATTATTTAAAGTTTTTAGGTGCTCACAAGCCTCAAATGTCTTGAGAATAAGTATATAAAATGCTTCTGGATTTAATTACAGAAGACTCACCAATATATTTTTTTTCTTGAACAGTATTCTAAAAAGTTTTATTTAGTTCCCAGTGAACCCCACATTTCTGTGTCACATTTGAAATGATAATTAGCCATGTTCTATCACTTTAGCCACATTTTGTAGTGTGAAAGAAATACAGACATCTCTTATAATTCAATACTCAACATTTTTGCATGGGTAAAGGAATCTGCATTTTCAAATATGTCAGTCCTCTGGCAAAAATTTTCTGCTTCGGTCCAGGGAAAATAATGCCACAGGCACAAAGATCCCTTTTTAGCTTAAGGCTGTGCAGGACTGCTCTTGAATGTCCAGCTTCCATTCAAGTTTCTGGCTGTACCTTGAGTGAGAGGTCAGCCTGCTACTGACCACTACAAGGTGAGACTCAATCTCATTGCCTGCAGAAAAATGCAAAACTCTTTGGTTGGCTTTCTGACTAGCAATGTTCTCAGTTTGGAGATAATTGCGTTTAGTCATACCACAAAGCACAGGTCAAGGTAGGGTGGATGTGAAGTCATAAATGTGTGTGTGAGTGTGTGTGTGAGTGTGAGCAAGAGTTCCATAAGAACTTCCATAGATACATGGCCTATTTTAGTTAGCTGTATTGCCAGTAAAGAAGCCTGCTAGTCAAAGGTGCTCTTCACCCCAGAATTCAGTTTAAGCCACAACCTGAGAATAATAACAGAGGTTTTTTCCTGCTGCTCCTTAAAAATCTTCCACAGTTGGAGGAGGGAGATATTGCCTCCCTTAGCGATGAGTCTAAAATTGCCTTTGTCAATAGCCCTTTCTCTTCTGTTTATCCCTTTTGAGCCACTTTATCTTTGCCCCAACCTATAGTAATAAAACTGATTTGTCCAATGAAGCACACTGTAAATGGACAAGCAATCTCAAAAAGGCAACTTAGCTGAGCAAGGAAGAGAATTTATGAACAGAAATGGAAATGCTATGTGACATGAAAAAGTTAACGCTGCTGCTTTATTTTGTATTAGTATTTGACCAGTCACCTCCGTAAACTTATCTGGGGCATGAATCTGGGGTCACTGGTGTGAGCTGCTAAGTGGCATACTTAAAGAACTAAATAAGATCAAGCTGGCTTGCATGAAAAGAAAAAAAGAAAAAAGAAACATGGCTTTTATCTGGCTAATTTGACCAGCAGACAGAACGATTGGCTCAGTCAAAGTTACCTTGGAACTGGAGATTTGTAGACTGGCTGTTTTAATACAGAATCTTTAGAAAGCTGTGTATAAATTCTTGTTGTTTCACAGAGAGTTCAGTAATTTGCATTAGGTAATATTTTGTCTTCTACAAATATAAGACCAGACTCCTACTACAAGTCTAGGGGGAGAGTCTAGGAAACATGAAGAATAGCTACAAGTCTAGGAAACATGAAGAATAGCTAAAATAATTGATAAATGACTTTTTAAAGGTATTTATTTACAAAAGTCAAATTTTGGCCACAGTGCAGCACCAGTCCAAAGTCCACTTGGAAGTCTTTAATATGTAAAATACCAGTGGCTATCCAACACAGCATTCTTTGTACATTAATTATTCTAATGAATGTAATTTTGTCTCTTTAAAAATCAGGATTAAAATCACCCCAAATCAAAATTAGGGAGAGAATGAATTTTCTTCCTGGCAGTATGTTTTCTTGGCATCTTTTATCCCTTATGGACTAATAAAATCAGAATAATATAAATATCCGATCAAAACCATCCCACCAGCAAGGCAAATTCAACTTTGTCTCCTTTCTCCAGCATCACCAAATAAACCCTGCAAGTCTATCAGACACACTGAAATCCTTACATTTGTACTATGAATTCTGATTAAAATCAAAACCTACCAGTTTCAAAGTAGATCCCCCCAAAGAAGTGGTTTTCCCCCTATAAAGCCCATGCCCCAAATCATTGCTTGAGAAACTTTCTGAATAGCGAACATTGCCTAGTAAAACACATGCAGTAGACAAAATATCAGATTTCTTTTTCCAGCTGTCCAGAATCCCATTAGTGCCTCTCACTTCTATCAGTCTTTTGCTATAATTAGGATGACTCAGGGTTTATCTGGGCCTTTTTCAAAACCAGATTTCCTTCCTAGCAGCAGCAGCTGTCATTCACAAGTACCCTGATGGTCCTGGGAGAATTCTTTTGATTTACATTATGGTACAGCAATCGTGACTGTAAAGTGAAGGAAAGCGCGCGCGCGCACACACGCACACACGCGCGCACACACACACACACACACACACACACACACACCTTGTAGTTTTTAAAAAGAGGAGTCTTACCTGAGGATGATCACTCAGGTATGGGACCTGGCTTGTTGTAAATAGGTTATTCTCCGGCATCCCTTCTCCTTCCAAGTTTGTAGAACCTTCCTCATGGAGAGAGTCTGCTGAAGGTGGAAGGGCTCTCGAGTCTTGCGCTGCCTCTGGTGAAATTGCACATTCTCTTGTGTGGAGGTGGGAATCCCCACCAGGAGCTGCTGCTTTGGCCCGGGGAGTCTCTCTGTGACGGCTCCACACTGGTGGGTGCCTGGTAGGTTCCTTGGGAGGGGAAGCAAGGGTGCCTCCTGCTGCACTTTCTTTGGGGCTCAGCTTCTTGGCTTTACCCTTCACCCCCGTCGCTGCACCCTAGCAGGTGTCCGGATACCCTTCCTGCTGCCTAAGTCCCTCTCCTCTCCTCTTTCTTCGACCTCAATCTCCAAACCCTGTTTCATCCCTGACTTTTCCTGAGACAAGGGCTTCACCTCTGTCTCTGTCACCGCTTCATCCATGGTTAGCAGATTATCACTGGCAGATTCCTCTCCTGCTTGGTGGCTATCTCTGGTTTCTCCTTGAATTCCTGGATAATCATTTTCAGCAGCCTCAGGCAGTGTGGGGGGTGGACATCTCCGCTGTTCACTCACTAAAGCTGTCCTATCCTGGTGAGGTCCCAAAGCAAGAGTTCTCCCTGTTCGCAGTGATGAGGGACTGTGCCTGGAGGCTCCGCTGCTCTTGATTTCCACTTCTTGGAGTTGTGAGTGATAACCCCAGAAGCCAGTGGTGGCATCCATAGGCCCTGTGTTACCCGACACCCGAGGCCCACAACCCATTTCACTGAGGAAATGCTCATGCCCACCCAGGCCACACTCACTAAATTCCGACTCTTCGTCATCGCTTTCTAATAAAAAAACATGCTCAGTCTCCTGCAGGCTCCTTTGCCAAACTGTATTAGTGTAATCTGTCATAACATCGGAACATTCCAGATACTCCAGGTCATCATCTGAAAACTCCTCTGTGCAGGTTAGGGTTATCTCTGGGAAAAGTTCATAGTCACTGTTGGAGTCTTCGCTGGAAACCTGGGGACTGGGTTGCTTGTTGACAGGGGTGTTGTCCCCTGGGTAAATGCATGCAGTCGCCTCTGAGAGTGGAAGGCTGAAGCTGATGTATTTCTGTGTTTTGGGGTGTTTTTGAGTAAAGGTTAAGATCTCATCATTAGGGCCATCACTGTTTAGACCTCCATGCGTTGGCTGGGAGACCAAGGAGCACTCTGTTCTGTGGGAACATACATCTTGTTTTTGAGGAGTATTATTTGAATTGAGGAAAATTTCTCCTGTGCTCTTTGGATCATAAGCCTCTGCAGTTTGACTTGTTCCTTTAATATCAGAAGCATTTTCATAGCTGGATGCACTAATATCATTATTGGCCAATAACTGGGGTGAGCATAAGTGGTTGAATTTGAAGGAGGAAGAATCGGCTGGTGTGGGAGCCCCTGCAGAGATGTTTCCTTCTTCCTTACAAGGGTGTTTGCTCTCATCAGTTTGGTTTGTGCTTTTCTCCTCATTTGTCTCTTGTATGTCACATTTCCACCCTGTGTCCCTGTCATCTCCCAGGTCAGGAGGGGGTCGTGGGTTCTCTGATGGACACTCGACCTCAATGGTAGCAGAGCAGCAGATCATCCCCGCAGAGCTTTTAGCTGAGATTTGGTAAATGGCAGCATCGCCTTTGGTACAGCTAGAATGAAGAGAACACACAGGTAAGTGTGGACACGCACGCCAATGTTTTACACATCTTGGTGCACAAGAAAATAGCTGTCCTTTTACTGCATGCTCAGAGAGATCTGTGGTATCCCTGGAAAAGGGGATTGTGGTCAGCTGCCCCAAGTGCTGAAATCCTGGGAAGTTCAGCATTTCCCCTTATGGCTTTCCACAATCTCACCCTAAATTGAAAATACCAATCATTACTTGGATAAATAGAGGAAATGTTTTATTTAGTTTCTCCTTCTCCCCCTTTAAGTCAGTTTTGAGCTGTAGGAATTTGAAAGAGCAATATTTCTTTCTGGAGGGAGACATTGTACACAAGTAACTGAAGTATCATACTTCATGAGGTATGATACTTCAGTTACTTGTGTACAATGTCATACTGAGGTATGATACTTCAGTTACTTGTGTACAATATCATATTGAGGTATGATACCACCACCTCATGTGGTGGAACATAGTCAACAGTAACTGCTTTTAAGACCACGCTGAAGGAGTGTAAAGACAGCACCACAACAGGATTGTGTATGCCATTTCCTCCTTAATTTAACACCACTAAAGCCTGACACCCATTGGCTGGAAACCTATATCCACATGTCATCCCAACTAACATAGATCAAGCCAGGTGATAGGCTTTGGCCCAGCACGGAAGAAAAGAATCCTGAATCAGACTGAGCCTGCTCTCCCTGTTCCAAGAGGAATAGTGCTCCTGTGGCTCCTCTATTGAAAAGGGCCACAGTGAGTTGGAGCCTGGTGTGCTTTACTGCCTCATTTCCTGCCAGGATCTTTTCCCAGGCTTTGCAGTCCCAAGAAATCTCATTATATCTGTATACGTTGCATTCTTACTTCTCATGCATTTGACATCATTGTGATATTGCCGACTTCCCTCTATGTGTCATTTGGCTCAGAAGTCAACAAGCGTTTTTAGAATTTCAGGAGCTGTAGGTCTCACTTGGACTTAGAGCAATGTTTAGATCTTCATTGATGATTCCTTGTGTAAAAAAGGCACAGGTGTCTAACTCGGAGGATGGGGAGTGGTGGTCAATGTTAGACAGAGAAACTCTAACTCTACCACATACTTTCTGTTCTTCACTGGAGGGAGCCCTCGGCCTTCTCAGACCCATACATGCACATAAGCTTTAATTCACCAGGTACCTATTCACATGGGCCTCGTTTTGGGAAATCAGAGATCAGTTCCAATGTCAATAATGCTCAAAGGAGTGAACTAGACACGCCACTGTGGATCAGGCTTGGCCATGACCCAGAGCTGATATCTGGCCTTGCCCTGGCCAACAGCTCAAGAATTCTGAAATTTAAGACAACTTTCTGAAGGAAACAGTACCTGTTCCTGTCCATTTTGCAAACTTATTCAGGTTTGAATGGGAAAATCAGGGTGAAGGAGCTTCATAAAGCCAAAACTTCACACCAAATGTGTTCTCCAAAAATGTGGAAGTGCCAGGACCCGGAAAACTCTAGCTCTTCAGAAACATATGGAAGAATCATCCCAACACTCTACTGGAAATTCTTAGATCAGAATCCCTAGTCGAGGAACTGAGCACATGTTTTTAAAGATCTGGAGCCATTCTAGATGACATGGTCCTCGGCCTTGCTCAGAGCTGTCGGCATCCTCATCCTCTTTGACTGGGCTTAGGTTTCCTGGTGAAAGCCAAATGTTTAGCTGAAGAAGAGGGACTTTTGCTGCAGTTTCACATTACAAACATCACTCCCTTCAGGGACTTTGTCAATTAATTTTTTGGATTTTAGCCCTTAATTAAGAGTTTATAGGGAGCATAAAAGAACACCATACCGGAAAATCTCAAACAATTCAGATTTCCTGACCCATTTAGCCCATGCAACCTCTGCCACAGAAACCACCTACCCTGAGGCTACCTACTCATGACTTGGGTGGAAAGAAAAGGAAAAAAAAAAGAAAGTAAGACTAAGAGGCTCAAAGGGCCAATTAAGAAACAAGAGAAAGAGAGATGATTCCCAAGACTTAAGGAGAGACAGTAAAAAGAGTTTTAGAAAAATGTGGAGAAAATAATTAAGTATATTCAACTTAATGACTAACAAGAGGTTATCATGATTTAGTCATTAATAATTTTATGACCCATGTGTTTTAGTTGACATAGGAATTATAATCCATCCTAAGTATACTAAGTAAAGAGGAAAAGGAACTGGATTAAGCATAATTAACTTCTTGCTGGTAAATGAAGGCCTTTGAGTTATGCTTTGCAGTTGACACATCCTTGATAATTATCTCTAAGTAGCTTACAAAAGAGGAGGAGAAAATTGGGAAAGGATCCCAGTGTCTACTGAGCACCTTCTATGTTAAACTTCAATGTGTTTTAGTCAGCTTATTTGTCACTGTGGCCAAAAGACCTGACCAGAAAACATAGAGGAGGAAAAGTTTATTTTGTCTCATGGTTTCAGATGGCCAATGCCATAGCTCTAGGTCTGAGTTGAAGCAGTATCATGGCAAAGAATATAGTGGGTGGGATGGGGGAGCAGCTCAGGACATGTCCACAGGAAGCAGAGAGAGAAAGAGCTCTACTCAACTGGAGATATAAATCCCAAAGGCACATCCCCAGTGACCTACCTCCTCCAACCACACCCCACCTGCCTATAACCACCACCTACTTAATCCATATAAGTGGATTAATCCACTGACTGAGTTAGGACTCTCAATCTAATCGTTCCACCTCTGAAAATACTTGCATTGTCTCACACACAAGTTTTTTGGGGACACCTCATATTTAAAATGTGACACAGTGTCTAGCTACTCCCTGTGGGCAAAACAGAGGCTAAAAGGAGTGAAGCAACTTCCCCCAAATGACAAAGCTGGGGAGTGGTAAAACTGGAATAAAAAAGCAGACTTCGGATTCCAATGCCTGGTGCCGTGTGTGCTGTTAGACAACTACGTTCAGAGAAGGAAACGGTGGGATGCAGAGGTCACTGTGCAAAGGAAGAGTCTCTGTCTCAAGTCTTTGCCTTGATGGATTGGCCTACATGAGCAGGGGATGTGCTAAGGAGAAGCCAAGGAGGTGTGTGAGAAATTCTCAGAGAGTATTGTGGGTGCTCAGCTGTACAGTGCACTCTGGAAGGAGAAGAGAACTCACAGAAGAGACTTCAGTGGGAATGGCTAAGACGATAGGGGATAAGGGGGAGTATAGAATCTTTGCAAGATGCTGGCAGAGAGACCTGTGTGCCCCACAGTGATTTCACCAGAATGCAAAGCCACCCTGGAAGAAATTCCTTCAACTAGTGAGTTCCCTCTTTGCCTATCTTTTCTTTTCTTTTTTTTAAGACAGTGAGAGGGAAAGGGAGAGAGAGAGAGAGAATTTTAATATTTATTTTTTAGTTTTCAGCAGACACAACATCTTTGTTTGTATGTGGTGCTGAGGATCGAACCTGGGCCGCACGCATGCCAGGCGAGCGCGCTACTGCTTGAGCCACATCCCCAGCCCTTTTCTTTTGGTTAAAGGACATAATATCATTTCTCCACCATGTTCAGAAAACCTACCTCAAGTTCTCTAAGTTCTTTCTAAATTAATCATTTCCTGGTAAAGTAAAAGACATTCATGTTACTGTGTTGGGTGGGGCTTCTTCTGAGCAGAACACCCAGAATCAGTCTGAAATAAAAAGTCTGAAAGCATTTTGGTATCAAGTCTCTTTTGTACCCTTCAAAATAACTGAGGACTCTAAAGAACCTCAGTTTGTGTGGCTTTTATCTATCAACATTTTATCAATCAAAGATTAATTTTTTTAAAAATTTAACTATTTATTAATTCAATTAAAATAAAAATAAATGCATTACACACCAGCATAAATAATAATCTTATGAAAGCTATTTTTTCCAAAACAAAGCAAAATTTTATTAAAGGAGCATTGTTTTAATTTTTTCATATATTTTTAATATGAGGCTTAATCAAAGGTAGCTGTATTTTTCAAAATCTTTTTATGCACTCAATGTGATGAAATACAGTGTTTGGGTTGAAGAATATGAAGAATATACGGCCCATACATTAATGAGAATGTTACCAAAAGCTTGGTCCTTCTCCCCATGACAATCCAATAATAAAGATTAAGGTTTTGAGAAAATGGAAAAAGAAATTTATTGCTTTGCTAGCAAAAGAGAAACACAGGGGACTCCTGTCCCAGAGTCTATAATTCTCATGTCAGAGGAAACAGTGAGTTTTTAAAAAGATGATTCAAAGGCTATAGTCCTTTTGTTCCCTGTCCAGAGTTGTAATTCACTTGCTAATTGGAGAGAGTCATTTCTTAGATCTTCTGGCACCATCCCTGAAGTCTGCAGTGTGACTTACTTTGTTCTTGTGGAGGATGTGTGCGAAGGTACAGAAAACTCTGGATAAAATGGGGAAGAAAGGTAATCCTAATTTCCCTGAGATTAGGGAAGGGGTGTGGAAGAGAAGAAGAAAAGGAAATATGTCCATTTTAAAAATAAGTCAGAGTGGCAGAGCAGCAAGGGCTATATTCAAAGCATGAAGTGGACCATTGTTACAAGAATGTCAGAAAAAGGAAATAGAGAAAGAGGAAGAAAGAATATTTGAGGAAACTGCAAATCACTAGTACAGAGAAGGGACTGGATGATATTTTTGGTTTTCTTTGAACATTTGTTCAAAGGCTCACTTTGTTAATTTGGGGGAACATCAACCAAATATCCACATTTGAATAAACATCATTTGTCCTTGTTCTTTCAGGAAAAGATTTGTTATCCATGAAAAAAGTGACTAGTTCAGCTTACAACTTAAGCAGCGACAAGGGTGCTCTGCCTCACCAGCTGTGTCCAGCAGAGGCACCTCTGCATGTTACCCACTTGATCACATGCACATTAGAAGGGCTTTTGTTGAGTTTTCAAGATTTAATAGCCATTTTTACTGATGCATCAAGGACACTATTAAGTAAAACACTTTTCTATTTTTAACTGTAGCTATCTGGTGGTAAAGGAACCTATGACTGCTAATGCAGTCTGAGGGTGTTGCCTTGATTCAGCACAAAGGCACCAACCTACTTACCCTCCACTGCTTTTCTATCATCAGTGCACAGGTCAACACAGTAAAAAAGGCAAATAATGCAATACTGCCTGAGTGTTTGTGATAATAGTTTTGACCTCATGATTGCCCACCAAGATATTTAGGAACCACCAGAGGTCCATGGAACACACTTTGAGAAACTCTATTGGAGAGAGCTATTCTGAAGGGAAGCTGTCATGCACAGTCATCTTATGGGATAACACCCAATGGTGGAAGCTGGAAGATGGACATTCACTTGGACAGTTGGCTATTTTATTTGGTATGACCATTGATGGGCCCTCTTGGGCAGATGACTTAATCTCTGTTTTTCCTTATTTGCCAAGTGGAAAGAAGACATATTTCTGGGCTCCCCCTCTAGAGATTCTGACTCAGTGCTTAATGCATGGGTCTATGTGATTTATTGGGGACAGAGGAGGCTGCTTCCATCAATTCTAAAAGAGCTAATCCTGGAAGTTCCTCAGGACCCAACCAACTAAGCAGAATTTTTGTGCTTTTGGAATAAGAGGTAAAAATGTACAAACTAAAAGGGACAAGAATCCACAAGTATTGTAACCTTGTCAAGTAAAAATATAAAAGCAATGGGCTGGGAAATAGATGTAATTAATGCAAAAGGAAAACACAGAGTAGAAATATATTTTCTCTGGTGAGAAAGAGAAATGTGCTTCTCAAAACTGATATCTTTAAATCCTTGCATTTCAATGGTCATCATCACACAGCCCTAAGGGTTCTGTGTTTTCCCTGCATTATTCACACATCTCATTGGCCATTAAGGTGGGTGGCCCCACTGGCACAAATAAAAATAAAATCAGGACAAGTTTTCCCATTTGAACTGGGGGTTATCCTAGCTATCACTGCTGCTGCCTTGCCTTTTGTCTACCCTAAGGCCATCTTTCCACTCCCAAACCCCACTACCAGCAATCTTAAAATTGCTGAAATTCAAACTGCCACTTGACCAGGTGTCCTGAAGATGGAGTTCATGGGAGAAGCTGGAACAATGGGCTAGACGTAAGATTTGGAATCCCCTCTGGATTGTAGTATTACACAGCCACCAGCATTCCATTTTATCATGCATCCCACTTTCCTGTGAAAGAAAGCAAGATCCGAGAGAGACACATCTGCAGAGTCTTCGCCCAACCAGCCAGGACTGTGGGGGTAGAGAGGCAGCTGAAGCTTCCCATCTGGATGTCCTCTGTATAAGCCTTGCACACCCATGCCACAGGGAAGAGAAAGAGGTCTTAGTTGAGTAATGATTGCACGATGACATCTGTGTCCTTTAGTTGGTCATAGCACCACGTTAAGGTCATAATGTTTTCTTAGGCAATGTTACTCTATTTTATTACTTGCCTATCTGATGTTATCAATGATCTTAATCAAATTATTCAGATAACTGAAGAAATAAGAAGGCTTTGATGGAGTTTTTTTTGTTGGAATTTATCCATTTTGCTTTGTTTTGGTTTGTCCTGGGCATCCTCCATGCTAAACGTGAGCTATACCACTGAACATCACCCACAGCCCAAGACTTTGTTGTTGATATTTTTTTCCCAAGCCCCAAAGTTCTGTCATAGACATGGAGGAATTATAATCTCGAAACACACAGAATTTCTGGATCATATTTTCTACAATCTATTAGATGTCTTTTAAAATGAATGAGGAGATTCCTCAATCATTTACCAATTTATCCAGTAATTTATCCAAAAGATGGGTTGGACCCACCTCTGAGCTGTGCCTGGACCTGTTTTTCTCTCACCCACTTTGGTCCTTCACTATTCTGCTCTCTACCACTAGGGATGACCCCTTGAGGTGGTCACTTGAGTGACCACCACTCCCAGGCTGCCATGGGCTCCAGCGTCCTATGGTGCTTGAAGTAGGAGAGACAGGAAATTGTGGGGTGGAAAGAAGGGAGAAGTGAGCTTCAGGTAGCATTCCCACATGTGGCTGCAGCTTCATGGTGGCTCCACCTTCATGGTGGCTCCAGGTCCCACAGAACAGCCCACCCTGGGTCTAGCTTCTGGCTCATGGTCTGTGACCCTGAACATCTAGTCTTGCTCCTCCCTTGGTCTCTTATCTCAGAAAGTGATGGCTTCCTGCTGATGCCCATCTCAGGGTGACCTCACTGTTCTTTGCTTGGCTACTACATAACCCTGCTTGAATGTGCAGGGTGTTGTTTGTTTTTGTCTTCCTGGTTGACCCTAACAGATACATAAATAGTTTTGAACCTGAGACCAGAGATGTGATTTGTCTTCCCAGCTTAAAAAAAAATGATAGGAAATATCTACCATGTATAAGACCCTGTGTTAACCACTCTATAGAAGATAATAATGCTTAGTTCCTAGATCCTTTCCTCGGGAGCTTCCCATCTAATAAAGGAAATGAAGTGTCCATACAAATAGCTATAATACAGGACAATGTGTGCTAAGTGCCACTGAAAATCACGCCAATTATAGGGACTCGGGGCAGAGGGCAAGAGAGTGAGGGAAGTTTTCCTGGGGGAACTTAGCAGCTGAGGCAGGTCTAAGAAACATGGCGTGATAGTGGCAGGAAAGATGGCTTGTGTCCTGTGTTGGGGAGGGAGCTAGTCATCCCGGGCAGAAGGAACAGCCTATAGGTGGGAGAAAGTAGGAAATCTCCAGGCCCTTCAGGAAACAACCAGTTTTTATTTGGAAAGTGAGTGCAAAATAGGCAGACAGGTAGAGCTATGTACTGTTTAAACAGGAACTTGAAACAGTGAAAAGAGATACCCCTACTTTACCACAACAACAGGCAGAGACTGGGGCCTTGCCGGGGAAACAGGGTGATCCAGGTGAATCAGGAGAAGCAGCAGAACCCAGATAGGAGAAGGTTTTTTAACCCATTCTAAGGGCTTTGGAACTCAGGCTCCAGTTCACTGGGAAGCAGATCAAATAACCATTCAGGGAAAGATGAAAGGTGATTCTATAAGGGCCTCACTGTGTTCTGCATGCAGAGCCAAGTGAGGAGAGAACACTTGCTCTCCACATCTGATATGGCCTATTGCCCTGATTGAGCAGGAACACCCCATTCTCCCATATGTCTAGCTTTATATGCCTGGCACACCCCATGGGACCGAAATTGGTCTGACTTGACTCCTTCCCTGGGCAAGCTGTCAACGTTGCTGAGAGGGAAGGCTTTGGGTGCTAAACAGGGAGCACTACGTGATTTGCAAACCCTAGTGTCATTGAATTCCAAAGGCACAGTTGAGGCAGCAACTGCTTCTGGTGGTTAGAAGGGGAGAGGTCGGGGTGGCCTGGATCTCCAGGGAACAGAGCCAGCACATGGAACTTGAACACAGTGGGTAGGGATTAAACTTTGGCCTGGTGGCCAAGAGGGGAGGGCATTCCAGGAAGATGTACCAGAGCTCATATGAGCAGGTTATGTGTGGGGGTCAGCAAAGCAATGAGCTGGCATGGCAGTGACAGAAGGAAGAGCTGGAGGGGGAGAGGGCCCCGAGGACAGGAGTCATGTTGGAAGAAGCTTCTGAGCAGAAGGCACAGAGAAAGGCTGAGGCAGAAATCTGCACGATAGATTTCTGTTTCCTCTTGCTCAAGTGCAACTCTGAGCAGATCATAAAGTCAGTAAGGTGTCGTGTTTAAGGGACAGACTTAGCAACAAGCAAGCCTGGGAATACACACCAGCCCATAGACTGTGTGACCTTGGACGAGCTACTTAACAGCTCTGGATGGTAGCTGTACCTACACCAATGGGAAATGACATAAGGATTAAGAGAGTTAATTCCTATAAAGTTCTTAAAGCAGGGGCTGGCACACAGTAAGTATGAAATCAGCAGTTCTCAACCCTGGCTGAGTGTTAGAGCTTTTTGGCGCACTTTTTAAAAATACCAGTGCCAAAGGAGTTTCAAGGTAGTGAAATCACTCTACCCATTATTGTCATGATAGACATGTGTCGTAATGTAAGGTCTGAGAATTTTAGCAAAGGTACCACCATGATGCTTGATGCAGTTTATGAGGGAGGCTGTGCCTGTGTGAGGAAGTGCAATATATAGGTCATCTCTGGATCTACTGCCCAGTTTTAGAGCAGGTGAACCTAAAACTGCTCTAAAAAATAAAATCTACTTAATAATACCAGTGCCAAGCCACTCCAAAATACACACACACACACACACACACACACACACACACACACACACACACACATATAGCTCAGAAGCACTGAGCTAAATGAATATCAGATCTTGTGCCTTAAAGTCTGAGCTCAGGGAATCAGATCTTTTCCTGGGGCTGTTTGGGGAGTGGCTTCTTGGCTTTCCTAGGGCAGAAATAGCACTTCATTTTGCCAGTTCTCTAAGCTCCTGGGAGCATTGCAGAGACACCACAGATACTTTGAACACAAAAGGAGCAAAGTGAATTTAGAAAGGAAGAAACTCCTGTGGCATAACTACTACCACCACGCTTAGTTAACAGAGGACTGACTCTTCTTATCAAAAGAGAATTTAGGCCAGGTGCAGTGTCACATGCCTGTAATCCCAGCCACTGGAGAGTCTGAGGAAGGAGGATCACGAGTTCAAAGCCAGCCTCAGCAATAGCAAGGTGCTCAAAAACTCAGTGAGACCCTGTCTCTAAATAAAATACAAAATAGGGCTGGGGATGTGACTCAGTGGTCAAGTGCTCCTGAGTTTAATCCCCAATACCCACCCTTCCAAAAAAAAGCAACTAGAAATACCCTCACTTTCAGCACCTAACAGATCACCAGCCTAGCTAGCATAATGTACCAGAAATCTCTAAGCCATT
The DNA here is from genome assembly GCF_048772815.1 of Callospermophilus lateralis. Classification (NCBI taxonomy): domain Eukaryota; kingdom Metazoa; phylum Chordata; class Mammalia; order Rodentia; family Sciuridae; genus Callospermophilus; species Callospermophilus lateralis. The sequence continues at coordinate 94,133,828 of NC_135315.1, read as the reverse complement.
GTGACAGTATTTTAAAATCCTAAATTAAATTGTAAATCAGTTTAATTTAAAGCCCAGCATTATGGGTACAAGAGGAGAATGTACCATTAGGCCACAGCAGGTGGTCACAGGGCCCCATTTCATAAGTGTCACTTGCCAGAGGTCCCAGCATGCTTTAGAACAGCCAGATAGCATAGAATTCTGAAGAACCATTATTGCTAATTCATCAAGAGCCCAGCACACTCAAAACCAGCCTTTGCCTGATCTAGCCCAAACCTGCTTCTGGTCTCAAAAACCCTACCATTCCATTCTACCAACAGCTCAGGCAAAATGACAACCCCGAATCCATCTTTCACTCCCCTCCTGCATCCAGTCCAACAGCAACTCCTATCAGATATAGCCAAAACCTGGCTGCTTTTTGCCACCTTTTCTATGACCCTCCTGGCTTGAGCCACCATCTCAATTCCTGCAATGGCTGCTTGTGGGAGTGGGGCCCAGCTGTCCCCAGAGTTCTCTGTAAACATTCATGGCCTGGCAATCAGAGTCAGTATTTTAAAACAAAACCAGAAGGGGTGGTGGTTGTGGCTTAACAGTAGAGTGCTTGCCTAGCATGTGTGAGGCACTGGGTTTGATCCCCAGCACCACATAAATAAACTAAATAAACAAGATAAAGATATTCTGTTCATCTACTACTAAAAAATTATTAAAAACTAAACCAGAAAATATCATTTCTTTGTTTACCAACCGTACAACATGTCTCATTGCAGTCAAAATAACCTTCAAGTCACACAGGATCAGATCCACATTGACCCTCCAATCCCTCCTTTGCATTATGAACTCAGTCCCAGTGGCCTGGCATGTTCCCAGCCTCTGGCTTCTATCCTTGTTCTACCCTCTGACATCATTCTTTCTCCAGGCAATGACCTCATCACCCTCCCACCCTGCCCTTCCCGTTCAGAGAGATCTCCTTCCCTAAGACTCTTCTCCTCCTTCCCCCTCCTTTATTCTTTGTCACCTGACACATTGCATAGCTGCTGGTTTGTTAAAAGTCTGACTTCTTGTGTTATCTCTGAAGAGGTGAGGGACTCTCACGTTTACTGCTCTATCTGCAGGGTCTAGAATGGTCGCTGGAATACGGCAGACCCTCAACTAATCCTCATTTTTAAAGGAAGTCCCTATGATAAGTGCTTTTGAGTTATAGACCAGCATGTTTATTAGTAAATTTTGTTTGGAGGATGGTACCGGTAGGCTGTGAACCATCTAGTGGAATTCTTTGAGTTCCAAGCCTAGCTTTGTTTCCAATCAACCATGTTACTTTGAGTGGGTTACATTATTCCCCTGGGCCTTTGGTGACCTATAAAGTCCAAAGAGTGAACTAGACCAACTATATTTGACCAACTAAAGCAGAATTCCTCAAGGGAGGGAATCTAGATGTGGTATTTTCTTGAGTTCCCCAGGTGTCATATATGACAAGGACAGGGATAACCCTTAGAGCAGGGCTTCTCATTCCTTCATCATGTACATAAGTCCCTGGAGATCCTGGTAAAGTACAATGTCCAATTGGCTAGGTCTGGAGTTGGAGATGGATTTCTGTGTAACAACCTCTCAGAAGATGCTGATGCTGATGCTGATTGTCCAAACTCAAGCTGCAAGGTCTTAGAGTCACTTCCAGCTCTGTGATGCCAAAGTCCTACAAAGGACAAAAGTCTACTTATTTATTAAATTCTCAGAAAAACACCAGCTGTTACTTGACTCACTGCTCAGTTTTGGCTGAGTTCCCTATTCATTGCCTGTCAAGTTGTCTGCCCCACCCCCCATCAGCCCCATGCAACTCTGTGACTCTTAAAATTTGCTCTTTTTTTTAATGAATTGCTGGGCACAGAGAGGGGAATGAGCAAAACCAGAGCAGAAAATTTTTCTCTCTCAAAAGCTGGCTCACCAAGTATGCACCAGGCTCAGAGACCTTCAGCCTGCAGGAAACTCACTGGCATTTAATTGCTTTTCTTTGCCTGCTGTTCTTTGTCAGGGCCTCAATGCCTGCTGTGACCTTTTTTGTCTTTTTATCCAACCATCTCATCCTGTCTCTGCCTCCTTCACCAGATCTGGTGCCCCCTGGACAAGTGTGGGTTAAATGGCAACTGGCAGGCAAAGGGGAAAGCTGCCCGGAGCCTGGGGGATGCAGCCCCTCATTGGAGAAAGCTGGTTAAGGAGGCCAGGAAGTCACTCTAACTGGAAGAAGCTTCCCAGGGATTGGTGGGTGACAAGGACAGAAAAGGGCAGCACAGAACAAACAGAAGCTTGATGCCCAACAGCTCAAATGATAACAAGAGCAAGCAACACAGTGACCTCCTACAGCTACTGCAAGAGGCCTTTTAAAAAATCATTATGTCTTCCCAATGCCCTTAAACTAGTAGGCCCACCACCAAAAAGCCACAGTAAGTGAAAACATGTGCCCAGGTGCAAGTGACTGTGCATGGAATGCTTCCTTCCCCAGGCTCTGAAGAACAGAGACAAACCACCAGATGCATTGTTAACTCATTCCAGAAATCTTAACTAAATGTAGACTTGGAGATAGGTGATGTGCTAGGTGCTAGAGCTACAGCAGGGGACAGATGGGACAATTCAAACATCTTTTCAGTTTTCAGAAGCATCAAATCATTACTCTAACTATAAAGCAGCACCAAGAACTTCCCTAAGGGGTGGTTGACTCCGTCTTCAGAATGGGTAGATGAAGGGACATTTCAAGGGTCATGCAGCATGTGTCCCATCTTTAGATGGAAACAGTCACCAAATTTCTGACTCCAGGCAAAGGTGAGCAAGTGCCCCATGGCCTGGTCTATGACATTCTCCTCTGTGACACTCACTTACTTAAGACACAACTGGAATGTGATGATGGACAGAAGATTCTCAGAACAGGCCTATTACCCCAGGGACTAAATGTGAGTTTCTCATCAGACTCTCAGAATAATTCAAGCAAGGCTCTAGGCATGATGTGAGCAATGACCATGATGCACACCTGCTTCATTCATTCAAGAAGAATGCCATGGGAGCCCCCTCAACCCCATGCTGGGAACACAGAGGTCTCCCATGTGCTGGAAAATTCTATCAGTCATCCTTAAGACTTGTTACACCTACTTAAGCTCACAAAACACAAAGTTCACAAAATGCCTTCCAGACTTGGATGAAAGACATTGCTCTCTTAGCCAAGACATGATGAGATTTACTCATCTTTATTTCTACCCAATGATTCCTTGATCAAGAATGTTAATTACATTTTATCTCTGAGAAGAAAATAGCAGAGAGGGAAAATTCTGCCAATCTAAGCTAACTCTCTTATCTCCAAACTGCCCTATTTTAATTCATTCCAAAATTATAGTTCTGTGTAGAGGACATGTTTAACGCACATGAAATAATATTTATTAAGTATTCTAAACTTTTTGCCTAGGTTGATTTAATCTCCACAACAACTCAATAAAGTGGACACTATTAATATCCCCATTTTACACATGAGGAATTTAGGCATAGAGAGGTTAAATAACTTGCCAGGTAAGATGCATCTTACAGATCTAGGACTTAAGTCCACACAATTTGGCTTCAGATTTTTCTCTCAATGGGGGAAATAATATCCTGTCCATTGTAAGAGAGGTTCATGGTGACAATTCTACCATTAGAGAATGTTTGTTTTGAGACCTTTCTTCCAGGAATGGGGACATCTTTAACTAAATTTCTGATCCTTACCCACCCAGGTCTCAGTTACAGCTAACCATTTGTGCTGGCCCAGTGTCTGGCAAAAGGTTTAGTTTTCTTTGAGTGACCATGGATAGAAAGAGGCTAATTGTTCTCCCAGAGTCTGGAAAAAGTCTTTCACATACACGACAAGCACTTACAACCAATTCAAACCAGACCAGTCTTAGGAATGTAACACCATGTCCTGCAGCTCCTGGGGTCTCTCAGCCCACTCAGCTGTGAATAACTGAGCAAGCCCGATGTTACCACAATCACAGATTTCACTTTGTAAACACCATCCAAGCATGGTCATAAATATCACCATGTATAACAGAACCAGCTTAAACTCTTATGTCTGGGGGACCGTGTTCCTAGTAAATATCCACTTTTTACATTCCTGTTTCCTCCATTGCACTGTGAGATCATAGGAGACTTTGCATTCCATTATATGGCATTGTGGATGGAATATATTAAGTGCTCTTAATACTCATTTAATAAACAAATGAATTAAAATGAAGAAAATTATTTGACAGGCCGGGGGTAGCCACAGATGGTGGGTTTTTGTATGTTTTGTTTAAGCAGGACAAAGACATTTATGGATAGGTGATTTAAAAGATTAACTAGGTGTTCTAGTGATAGAAAAGGTTACACCTTGCTGCAATGTGACTCTGCCATTACACTTTTAAGAGCTGGAGTCTATTTTCCTACCTCTTCAATCTGGACTGGCCCAGTGGCTTACTTTGGCCAAGAGACTGTTGTGGGGATTGGTGTTGGGGTGGGCTCCATTATATTGGAACACTGCCCAAGACTGCCATGTGTGGAAGCCAGCTCCCTGCTCCTATAGAAGGAGAGCCCACAGGGAGAACTGGGATGACCTAGCCAACAGCAGCATCGACTGCCAGACATGGCATTCAAGCCATTTTGGACCTTCAAGTCCAACCAATCTTCAAATCAACACAATGGTATGAATGAGCATGGTAAACCAAGCAAAACCAGCCCACAGAGTCAGGAAAAAAAAAACCACTGGTCATTTAAGGCCCTCAGTTTCGTGGCTCTTTGTTAGTTCTTCAACTTTTAGCCTTTTAGATTGGATAATTCTTTATCGTTGGGGGCTGCTCTGTGCATTGTGCATGGTTTAGCAGCATCCTTGCCCTCTACCCACTTGATACCAGTAGCACCCCTACCCTCTCCAGTTGTGACTATCAAAAATGTTTCCAGATATCTCCAAGTGTTACCTGAGGCCAAAAACATAAGCGGCCCAGGAAATCTTCTTGATTTCTCCTTTGAAATCTTTAATAACCAATGCCTGCTGTTCTTTGGATAGGGTCCCCAAAGGTCCATGTGAGAAAGGTTTGGTTCCCAGCCCATGGCCACCATTGGGACATGATAGAGACTTTAAGAAGTGGAGCTGTATGGAGGTCTTTGTCTTTTGAAGGTATACCCTTGAAGGGAATTGTGGGAGGCCAGTCCCTTTCTCAGTCCCTCTTACTTTCTGGCCATAGTATGAGTAAATTGGTCCCCCATGTACTCCTACCATGATGGCCCAGAAGCAAAGGGGCCAACCAATCATGGACTACAACCTCCAAAACTGTGAGCCAAAATTAACATTCTCTCTGTAAGTTCATTATCTCAGAAAGTGATATAAAGCTGACTAACACAATACCCAATTGGGGACAGAATTGGAAAATATTTGCCCTTTGACCTGTAGACCGCCAGATGGCCTGGATAAGCTCAGCTGGAGTATTTGAAGACACCTGTACACTGCCAGATGACACCACCAACCTTTATGTCAAGGTAGGCAAAGGGCAGCACTTTTTCTTATTCAACTGCTCAGATACACATGTTCGTTTCCCAGAGCCGTTGTAACAAACTACCACAAATTGGGTGGTCTGTAGCAATAGAACTTTGTTTTTTCATGGATCTGGAGACTAGAAGTTCAAAGTCAAGGTGTCATCAAAGTTCTAAAGGAGAATCTTTCCTTGCCTAGCTCCTGGTGGTTGCTTGCAATCTTTAACATTTCTTGGCTGAGAGCTCCATCACCCCAATCTCTGCCTGTCTGCCCTCACTTTCCCTTTGTGTCTATCTCTATGTCTCTGTTTTCTCTTTATCTAAGGACATAACTCACTGGATTAGAGGTTACTCTGCTCCAGTATGAATTCAATTTAACTAATTACACCTGCAAAGATCCTTCTTCCAAATAAGTCACATTCTGAGGTTCCAGGTGGATTTGGACTTGTTGGGGATACTCTTCAGCCCCATACACTCCACAAGCAGATTGGCTTGAGGGGGCTGCCATTATCTGGTCATTGTCCCCAACCAGTCAATACTCAGCAGGGCCTGCACCAGCCCAGCCAATGCCAGGCTGAGTTGCCAGCACACCATTGGGGCTGCTTTGCCCTACTGGACGAATCAGTGGCTGAGCTCTGCCACTCTCACCTCACTTGTAATCTGTGCTCTTTCAGCACAATGGAACATGACTGTGACCTTCAAAAGGACCCTCCTTGCTGCGGAAAGGAACCTCCCTTTCTAGGTGTGGGTTCCTGGACAGATTTTTATCTGTTGTTTTGCTACCTTTCTTTAAATTGTATTCATAAGAAACCACAATTCCCCATTTATACACACAGCGGTGCCACCTGCTTTCAGTATGGGGTTGAAAACATCAATTTGCATTTTCCTCTCAAATCCCTCATCTTTTTCAATAAAAAACAAAGCTCCTTTTCAAGCCACAGTACAGACCCTAATATTATGATTGAAGTTTCTCCCCCTTTGAGTGTCGTCTTGAATATCCATTTCTCCTTCCTGCCAAGCACCCTTGACCTGTGGCCCCATAAAGGTTACAACAGCTTCACGGAAGCCTCTTTTCCACAGTGGTGAGAGGAGGACAATGAAGGGATGAGGGGGAAGGGCCCCACCAGGTCAAAAGAAAGTGCCAAAGGTGGATAAATACAGCCACAGTGCCTCACATAAGAACTGTAGATTAGATTGGTTAAACTCCAAAAAGTTCTTGAGAAACAAACACACAGGAGCTTTCAAATATCTAAGAGCTCAGATTTAATGACCCAAAGTCTAAGCTCAGGTAGATTTTTTTAAATGTGCTTTTCTTTGGATTATGAGCTAATCTGGTGATTTATGGTATATTGATATTGTCAGGAAATTTTGAGATCAATATTACAACTAACAACTAATTTCTAATCTTTAAAAGGCATTTGCACAAAATCCTGTTCATTGTCCTAACTAGCCTTTAACATACTGGTATAAATAAATTGAGTTTTCAGATGAATATTAAGGATGCAAAACAATTTTCATCTTGGGCAATACACTGGAATCACTTGGGGTTCAGATTTAATCAGATGATGTTCAGTGATGTTTGGTGAAGCCCAAACATTAAGGAAATTCAAAGGTCCCCAGAACATCAATGGGCAACTCTAATTCAGAACTACTGGTTCAAAAGTCAGAACTTTTAAAGGTCATGAGTACCTAGAAAATTTACTACTAAGCCGTAAAATGTGACCATATTTGGTGTCATATCGCTCTATCATCATTTCTTGCATTAGAACCAAACACTTCTCCCAGTAGTTTGGCTAGTTTTCAAAAAGGCAGGCCTAGGACTTGAAAAAGTGATTCTGTTGCATTAAATCTTTGATTTGTTACAAAATCTACTGCCCTGCTGGACCTGAAAGCAAAGAATGGTGACTCCCTTCCCCTTCCACAGTGCAGGCTCCCTTCCTCAGTTGCTCCTCCATGTTTTTCTCTCTCACTCTAGCCTGGTCACTTGTGTTTGGGACTTCATCATGACCCTGCCATCTCTTAACACCTAACCCTGTATAAACAGAAAAAAAAAAAAACATTAATACCAAGTCTCAATTCTTAAAAGAATACATATCAAACTTTTCTCCTGAACAAAAAGTGAATACTGTATTGTGCTTTAGTGTGAGAATAAAATTAATCAACCAAGAAACATATAGCAAGTACTTAGAGTGGAAAAAAAGAAGGACAGGAAACAGACACAGAAGTTTAATATGTATATTCTCAAATGTGACCCTCCTGCTGATTTTTTAAAGTTGGATTTGAATGGCTATGCTATTTTTTAAGCACATATTTCCTATGGCTGCTCTTGCACCAAGTAGTAGCATTGAATAACTGTGGCCTATTTTTCCATCTGGCGTGCAAAGCCTAACATATTTACTGTCTGGCCCTTTATGAAAACAGTTTGTCAATACTGATCCATATAAACTAACTAATAGCTACACCAAATTCACACATATATTTATACATATCCTCATCAATTCTTTCAACAAATGTTTATGTGTAAGGCATTGTATCAGGCTCTAGGGGATCCATCTCTGTGAAGTGGGAAAGGCTTCTGACTCCTCTGAGACCCACAGGCTACTAACCTATCCACCTATCCTGATGTATGCAATAGAGAGCACCCACAGGGAAGCCTGCACAATAAAATTGAAGGAGAAGAGAATGAGACTGGGAAGGTTCATTAGGAATTGGAGCTTCCTGTGAACCTCAGAGGTGGATTCTAACCTGAATGAGGTGAAGACGAGGAGCGGGAGGCATTGGCAAGATTGGGATGAAGAGGCAGAAGGGTTCAAGCCTCTAAATGTTCAAGTGCCAATTTGGTGTGTTGGCCTGGAGAGGGAAAGAATGGCTTAGTTTGTTCACCACCTGTCTTCCATCTCAAGTGGAAGTTCTGTGAGGGTGTGGACAGTGTTTGTGTTACTCCATCTCCAGCATTAAACAAAATTCTTGGCATATGGTGCTTGATGGAATATTATCTAAAGAGTTATAGAATAGAAAAATGGAACCTTGAGTGTTGGGGTATTTCTGTTGCAAATCATAGGAATCAAACATGGAAAGATGATCTCTGACCTTACTTTAAACAAAAAGATGCATGAAGAGTAAGAAAGCTGGTGTTTATTGAACAACTGTTCATTTAAAAAGACTTTTATAAGCATAAGGTCATTTAATTCTCTCTGTCACCCTTTTGTTCTTCATCTGTATATGAAGAAATCCAAAGGTTAAATATAGGCTAAGATCATGCAGCAAGAATATGGCAGAGCCAGAATTCAAATCTGTCTTATTTTCTTATCCTCAGACCATTGGCACGTGCTTATCCTGCCTGACATTTTCATTCCCTGCTCTTTGGATCTCCATAAGGGCACTGTAATCAGTTCAGTGAGTGATCTCATTTTCTTTATATATTGACCTTCCTCATTTCATCCAAATAAATAGCTCCTTGGAGAACAAAAAAAAAAAAAAAGACTTAGGAACTATTTGCTGGACTACCATTAATTTCTAAAATAAAGGCAGAAAACATGTTTTCTAGTCTTAATTTCATCATCAGTTGGCTGGGGAACAGGTCAGTCCCTTCAGTTGGATGACAGTGCTGAGATCCTATCTCACTTTCTTAACTTTCCCCAAAGAGAAGATTAAGTGAAAAATTTCATCTTATTAATAAAAATGGCTAGGTCATTAAATAAAATTCTAGATTAAGCTTAATTCTATCAAAGACAGTAAACTAGAGAAGTGTAGTTGGTGACCACATTCAGCAAAGACAAGATTGGTTGATCTGCAGATGTGGAACCTGCAGATACGGAAGGATGACTGTAGTCATCACCGGCTGCCTTGGCTTATGTCTGCCAGTAGCATCCAAAGTCAGGACATCAGAAGCAAACATGAGCCAGTCTTTTGATCTTACCTCACAGTCCCCAGAACACATCAGAAAGAGAATGTTAATAAATAGTCCAAAGGGCCAAAGCCACTTACCAAGAGAGATGTAGCACATGGATATACTGATGCTTGAAGAACTCATAACTAGAAATAATGTCACACTCATCTATGGCTTGGCCATTCTTATGCCATGTTACTTCTGGTTTGGGCTCACCTGATGACAAATTTAAGAATATTCTTATAATTTTAAGTATGTTTTGAAAAAAAATCATAAAGTTACAAACAAGAATGAGCAACAATGCGTATGATATATTATTTCAGAGGGGAACTGAAAAGCTTTCTCCTGCTGACATAAACGTGTGACTCAGTAAACACTATTGGGCATGTTATATGCCTATGATGGTGCTGTGCTGGGGGACAGGGAAACAAAACAAAAATGCCAACACTAATATCAAGGATCTGTTGAGAAAAATTATCCCATAGGCAAATATGTAGATGGTATTTGGTATTTTTTTTAAGTTACATGGGTGACAGAGGCTCATCCAGAAATGATCTTGGGAAATGTACTTTGTTTTACTCCATGGTTACTATTGACTAAAACTCCCAGATTTGGTGAAATTATATGTTAATTTATAGGTTTTTATCCAATTATATGCAAATAATCTCTAACAGAAAAGATTAAGCCCATAGGTTGTTTCCTGCCCTAGAAGACATTAACAGTGTCACACCTAACCCAGTAACTTTATCCAAACATTATTAAATTGCTTATACCTAGCTTCTCAGACCTTAAAACTTTTTGGTTCCCTCGTTAATTAATGAGTTGAATAAAATCTCTGAGATGTTCATTTCATGGAAATCCCTTTACCTTTTTGAAAATGATACTTCATCAGTGCTCAACGTCGAGTGTATGTGTTATGAAGTATCAAAAAGGAGAAAACACAGCAGATTAGAACACAAGAGTCATTTCTTCATGAGGAGGAGTTCAGATTTCCCAGGCTGGCATTGAGCATCTGTGACTGGTGTCATCACAGAAATGGACCCATGCTGTCTCCCTCTGTGATCATTAACCAGATATGATGCTAGTGGGCTAAGCTGGTAAAACCCCCAAGAATTTCACCCAGCCCTTGGGATTTTTTCCCCGCCTGTTATAGGGCAGAAGAGTTTCTAATGTGTCCAAAAGAGCTTTCTCACTAGCCTCCATGTCCCTGAAAAATTATCAAAATGTACCATATATACAGGAAGAAAAGTCCAACATTCGAAAATAATGCACTGTTCTGAACCCATCCTGGGAATGTTCTTGTGTTTTGTCTTATTTATGGTACGGCAAGCAACCCCAGAGATCACTAAGATATCCCTGTTCTTCTAAGTTCAGAAAAAGGGGAGAGCTAAAAGAGGTGGGAAGGTAACAGTGAAACCTCTAGAATGCTCTGAGTCCCTCTGCCTCCTTCTCTCGGTTCTAATGCCATGAATATACTTTTTAGTAACCGCAAATTTTTCTTTCTTATCTGTTCCTTCAAGACAGTGCCTGAGTAGTTGTCTTGGGGCTAGGAACATGGAGAGCCACATGCAAGGACATATCCTTCTCCAGCCACTGTTTGCCTGAGCCTCTCACAGTCAGATGACTCAGCCACTCAAAATGAGCTTCCCTGAAAACCCATCAGTAAGGTACAGATCATCACTTGTTTCTGCCTGTTCTTATCAACCCGTGTCTCACAGTTTTATTTAGTTTCCTTTTTAAGAAGTGTTTCATGGCTCTTTTTGTATGCATGCATGACTTTTTTGAAGGAAGTACATAAAAGAAGCATGAGGTGGGCCAGAATAATGGCATTCCGACCTCCTGGACTCCAATTGCTCATTCAGATTGATCAGGGCTGGTTGGTTTCCCCCAGTTTCTTCATGGCTGACTGGTATTTTCCCTTCATGCAGTATAGATCTTAACCATAAGCCAGAAATGAGACTTGCCTAGGGAAGTAGTATCTCGTAACTTGTGGGTGGTTCTCTTTTCTCTCCCTCCACTTGCTGGAAATCTCACATGAAAATCCTCCCCTTGTTTGATTTTTTTTCATTTCAAGGTACTGGGGATGGGACCAAGTCTTGTGCATGCTGGGCAAGGGCTCTATCATTGAGCTACACCCACAGCTCTTCCTCCCCTTGTTTTTTGAAACTCGCTGTTAAGTCACATATTGAGAGCCACCTCCTGAATGTTTCAGAATTATTTGGCTAAGGTGTGCAGGGACTAGCAGCCAAGTTTAGGATCTAACACATGGGGCTCTCCCTAGAGATTCAAGGTCAACTTGTGTCTCTCTGTTTGTCTCAATGATAACTGGTAAATGTGGAGAAAGCAAGTGCTGGGCTTGCTGAGATGAAGTGCGTAGTCTGGCCCTAAACAGCCTCCAGAGTCTCCAAGTCTGGCTCTTCTCCTCTATGCATTTAGGAAAAAGGATCAAGGGGACACGAGTTTTCTGTCTACCCCCAGGAAACACTGCTGGTGCCTTCATGTTTTCAAGGGTAGAGACCTAGTACTAAGGATTGGTCCTTTTGCCACTGAGGGTACAAATACCTGATCGACTCTGAGTGATTTATTCTCCAGTCTAGGGGCAATTCCTTCCTTGGCTTTTCCTCTGTTGGGCACTCTGTGTCTCAGGCTTTAAACTTCTCACTGTTTACTAGCATGCCTGAGGAAAACGAGCAGTGGGGAGCAAATTTAACCAATTTGGGGAGATCAGTTAAAGAGTTATTGGAGAGTTGGGTAGATATTCTGAAGTGAGATTATTCATGCCATTCCTGTGTATCACAGGAAGAGTGGATTATCTGAAAAACTAGCCAGCGTGAGAGCTGCTTAACCAAGAACCACCACATGAAGTCAGAAGACCACTAACCAGTATCCAGGAAGTCACTTGAAAAACTTCATGAGGATTTAGTTGCTTAATTAATTCCTCAGGATAAACTTCCCATCAATTTTCCCAACGGATGTTTTCATAATGCCATTGTGAGCCTAAACCCCTGATCTGCAGGAAGAAGTTAGAGGGTGAGTAAATAGTCTAGGGATGATTACCAGATATCATGCAGCGGAGCACAAGGTCTGTCTTCTCAGGAACCTTCTGGGATAGGAGTGTAGATAAAAAACACAGTGCGCGCCTCTGGGGCCCTCCTGCATCTGTCATCCTTTCATGCCACGGGAATCTGAAAAACAGACATGCCCAACATCACTCTATTTCTGGGATTCCTGCAGCTTCACTGAGAATCCAGAAAGTCCTCAGGCAGCCTTAGTGCCACCTGCACACTTCGCTGCAGGCCATCCTGGGCAGCACTCCCCAGCTCTCCTTGTATGAGACTGGGGTAGAGGAGGGGCAACCCTGGTTGAGAGCCACTGGCCCTCTAGTCCTAGGCCAATCCCAGGACTGCCAGAGTGGCCTCTCTTTTTCTATTGGATTCAAAAAAGTGTATATGCATATTTGTCTCCCAAAAGAAGAGTGGAAATATTCAGAAATATTCAGACAAATCTCTAGATGGGAGATATTTTGAAATTGGGAAGCTACTCCTCCTTCTGAGCACAAGACAGATTTCCCAGGGGAGGACAGGTACTGGGCTTGTATTTTTGAGCCAGTGTGCATTCTTTGATATAGAAATAGACATTAAGTACTTGGTTAGTCAGCAGATGTTATTTCATTCCATTTCTCTTAAACTACCTGAAGTTGTTTATTAATGCCTCCCATGTTATTTTGTATGAAAATGTAAGTTTCAGAGAAGTTCACCAACTTGCTGAAGATCTCACAGCCCCAGCAGCTGCCACCTGAGGCTTCCTATGGGGCTGTGCAGGCTGGAACCTTTAGCACACAATGGGCAGACAGAGTTCTGCAGGGTACAACTTGGCAGATAAGAGGCAGACTTGAGAAGACAGGTGGGTCTGAATCCAGAGGACCTCTCCTTCCCACTCAACCAAACACACATTAGCACCACTCAACCAAGACTATCTTGTGTGGAGCTTTGAGCTTGGAAATCATTTTGAGCTCTATCCAAACAGTAGGGTCCCACTTCCTCTTAGCTTGGTGAACATCCCTCATATACCATGGAGCTCAGAAAAAAGTAGGAACCACAATGTGGTGAAGTGTGGTGAGCAAGAAGAGGGAAAAGACAGAAACTGCAAACAGTGAGCCCAGGAAGACTGGGGACCTCAAGACAGAAGTCTGAGCCAAGCTGTGGTGGGAGAAGCCTATCTAATGGGCCACAGTTGTAATGCAGAAGGGGAACCCCTTTTATGTAGAGTCAGAATTGGATACATACTTCACCTTCTCCTCCCAATTTTCCAGGTTGTCTGCTACCCTGAGAGATGGTTGGCAGAGACAAGTTTCCTGACAACAGTTGAAGGTTTTGCTAACAACTGAAAATCCTCCTCCTCGTGGGAACAAGGAGAGGAAGCCCAATTGGGAGTCAAAGGATGTTTGGAAACCTTGCCTCAGTAGCAGGATTCAAGATGAAAATGAGGGGTTCCTTGTTCAAATGGGATTAGGTTTTTAGAATAACAGCAGAGTATTAAAGAAAAGGCCCTTCTCTGGCTCATCCCTGGCCAAAAACATAGACCCAAGTCCCTAGACCAGCCCTGCTTGGTGGATGCTCACAAATGCTGAAACTAGGATCTACTCAGGCCTGACTGAGACACCACCTCCTGCTTCTGAAATTCAGTGTTCACCTTATCCCTGAATGTTCCTTTAAGAATAAGGTGAGGGGGGCTGGAGTTGTGGCTCAGTGATAGAGCACTTGCCTAGTATGGGTGAGGCACAGGTTTCAATTCTCAGCACCATATTAAAAAATAAATAAATAAAATAAAGGTATTGTGTACTTTAAAAATATTTTTTTTTAAAAAAAAGAAGAAGAAGAAAGAAAGGGGCTGGGGATACATACCTCAGTTAGTGGAGTGCCTGCCTCACATACACAAGGCCCTGAATTCAATCCTCAGCACCACCAAAATAAAATAAGATGAATACCTGAAAACAAAAAGAATTCCCAAACTTCCCCTGCATGAAACCCCCATGTTCTCTGAGTATTAGAGGAAAAATCAATTAACTCAGAAGGATAATGCTGCCTTCCCTTCCTCAGAGAGCGTGCAGGAAGCATCTCTAAGCTTGAACCTGAAGTTAAACTGGTTCACTTAATGGCTAGAAAGCACTGTAAAGTTGAAGAGGTACAGTTCACAGCAAAAAGAAAGACAGGTGTTCCAACAGACTTGGGGCAGAACTGTGAGGACTGGGAGAGAAGTTAGCAGAGAAAGTTTACAAGGCTGAATGCTGCCAGGTCCTGATAGAAGGATGGAAAAGAAGGTTTTAAAAATATTTGCTCCGCAATTGTGAATTGGATCCTTTTCCATTCTTTAAGACAGACTTGAAATGCACTTCCCATTATTTTTGGTTACAGGATTTCTTTCAATGCAGTTGTGCAAAGAGAAACTGGACCACATAAGGTGACCATGTTATAGTTAAGAGTCAGGTAAGCCTTTCACAGTGTAGATGGCAAATTAGTTGCACACAAGATTTTTCTGCAAGAAAATTCCTCTGCAAGATGACAAATGGATATCTCCATTACCGATTAGGTTATAAGTACACTTTTAGGCTGAGCAATTTAAACCAACTTGTATGAAAATCCTAGTTTCAATTCATATTATTATTTTGGTCCCTCAGTATCCTCAGGGGATTATTTCTTGGATACCTCAGATATCAAAATCCATGGATGTTCAAGTCCCTTATATAAAATGATGCAGAATTTGCATATAACTTATGCAGATCTTCTTGTACACTTTAAATCATCTCTGGAGTACTTATTATACCTCATACAATGTAAATAATTGTTGTACAGTGTTGTTAAGGGAGTAATAACAGAAAAAGTCTCTACGTAATCAGTACAGGTACAATTATTTCCCAAATATTTTTGATCTGCATTGGTTGCATCACAGATGTGGAAACCTCCCAGATACGGAGGGCTGACAGTATCTCTTAGAAGATATTAGAATGGGTAAGTTATTCCCAACTAGGTTGAAGGAAGTATCTAAAATTTAAAAAATCAAAAGGGCAACTTTTGGGGCTGGGGATGTGGCTCAAGCGGTAGCGCGCTCGCCTGGCATGTGTGTGGCCCAGGTTCGATCCTCAGCACCATATACAAACAAAGATGTTGTGTCCGCCGATAACTAAAAAATAAATATTAAAAAAAATTCTCTCTCTGTCTCTCTCTCTCTCTCCTACTCTCTTTAAAAAAAAAGGGCAACTTTTATGGCAGCCATCTTGCACCAGAATGAAAATATTTCAAGAAAACTTGATGAACGCTGGGCATATAGTTCAGGGTGGAGCTCTTGTCCAGCATGCTCAAGGCCCTAGATTCCATCCCCAGCACTGAAGAAAAAAGGAAGAAAGGAAGGAAGGAAGGAAGGAAGGAAGGAAGGAAAGAAGATAGGTAGATCAAGTTATTACAATGAATATTCCAGAGTGAGCGCAGGTCCATCAGTGCACAGCAAACCAAGAAAAGCAATTAGGACCTCACACAATTGGCAGAAACAGCTTTTCTATCAATAGCAGTGCATTTACTCACCCATGTTATAGGTTCAAACTGTCAATGAAAGCCAGAAGTGTAATTTTTTTTTTTTTTTTAGGTGCTGGGGATTGACCCCAAGGCCTTATGCAAGCGAGGCAAGCACTCTCTCAACTGAGCTATATCCCCAGCCCCAGAACTGTAAATTTGATATGAGATTAAAAAGTTGCCATTGCTTATTATACAGCAAATTATTTTAGAGCTAAATGTAAACATATGTCAGAAGAGAATCTAAGTCCAATTTTGTGTTTGTGTGTGTGTGTGTGTGTTGTGCATGTGTATGTGCGCACGCATGCACACGTGCAGCACTGGTGATTAAACCCAGTGTTTCAGGCCCCAAATTTCTGTTTTTGACCAGTGATTTTACAACCTGTGCTGCAAATTGTGTTCATATACTCATCTTCTGCCCTCAGTACAACACAAGGATGGAACAGGGGTCCACAAATATATAAAACTGTGGCTTCAAGTCAGAGAGCCCAACTCCTGTGAATTGTTAATCCATAACGATGTGTCTCTCTTAACATCTCCTTTTATAAAGACAGGTTTAGCCTGCAGATGTAGCTCAGTGATAGAGCACTTGCCTGGCATGCATGAGGCCCTGGGTTCAATCACCCAGTACAAAAATAATAATAAATTAAATTAAAGACAAGTTTAATGAGATAATCCATATAACATAGAATTCACTCACTTAAAATGTGACATTCATACAACCTTAGCAACAATCACTTTAGAATGTTCTCATTGCCCCCAAAAGCCCAATACCACTTAGCTTTAACCTCCTGCCTATTTCCATGCCCAGTACCAACACACACACTGGTCTAGGTAACTACTAACCTACTTTCTATCTATATAGATTTGCCTATTCTGGACATTTGGATAAATAGAACTTTCACTTAGCATGTTTTCATGGCTCATCCATGTTGTAGAATGTATTAATTCTTAGTTATTTTTTAGGGACAATCTGCAACACTTTTTTGGAACAACTATTGTGCAAGAGGATATCTACCCTGTCTCACCACATTCCTAAGTGACTTTCCAGCAATTTGGGGGATCTCATAGCTGGAAAATGCTCTCCTAACTGGGAGGCATCATAGGCCTGGGGACACAATCCAAGCTGGCAGGGACAAATCTATATCCACTTACCTGGGCAAGGAATTGAGCTTATTTCCTCCTCTGTAAAAGGAGATGATGTTCTGAGGACTAGAATATTGTATGCCAATTGCAGTGTAATAAACTGTTACATAATTGCTTTCATACTGGTAATCAGGAGGCTCTAAGGAAAGACTTGGCTTGTTTTATGTGTTTCCTTTTCTGCTGTGGGTTACCGCAATGATTTGTTTTTTAAGTGATGTACTAATTAGTGGGTGAACATGTCTCAAGTGTAATCCTTATTTGTAAAAGTAATTTCAGGGCATGACTCCTTCGGCTCCTGTTCCTGAGACCACTGCTGTGGATGGGAAGGAAAGAAGGACACGCCCAGGCATCAAGAGCTGGGCCCACGGTGAGGACCCTTTGCATCAGCCGTGACTCCTCCCTAAGTGGCTACTTCCTGATGGTGGCACCCTGCACTTGAAAACACTGACACGCACACACCCCTCCTGACTCACACAGGCAGGTTAGTTACCATGCATCTCAGCAAGGGCACTGACTGTTCTCTGGAAAGAAAGAGGACAGTTAAGTCAGGCCACAGTTCATGTTTCGCGGCTTCTCTAAGGGTGAGAATGCATGAGGACACATCTATCATTCTCTGCTAGAGATGACAAGTCAACGTGGAATTGCTAGTATTAGCAGAGGGGGCCGTGGTGGGCTTCACAGATGTCCTCACAGGAACAGCGTGTCAACTGGGAAGAACACTGGTCTGTCTTCCTTCCTCCCTTTCTCTCTTTATTTCAGTTGTATAGTCCAGGGAAGGCTTATTACTTGTTTAAAAAATGGAGCCTGATTGAATATGCTTTCCTTACAGTTGCCTTATTTCACTTTATAATAAGTTTCAGGAATCTTACAATATCCATCCAATCCCTATAGGGCTCCATCCTTTCTTAAAAACTGTTAGGTGATATTGGTATCCCATGGCACGGCAGTACCAGGCTTTCTCTCTCTGCTTTTGAACTGATAATGATGCCTAGCTTGGCTGGAGGTTTCCAGATTTACAAATGCTATCTCATTGAACATCCTGGCACATGCTTCCTTGTGCATGTAGTTTTCTAGAATAGATACCAAGAAACAGAATCCTCAGGTGGAAGAGTATTCACATGTGCATTTTATTGGGTCTTCCACAACAGCAGGTCCCTTAGGGGAATGGCAGTATGCTATAGTGCTGAAGAGTGCAGATTCCTGCACCGTGCTCCCTCAGTTCAAGTCTTAGCTCTGTCACCTCTTTCTGCCTCAGTTTCTTCATTTATGAAATGAAGATAATAGCAGTATCTACTCAGTTTGGCTGCTATGAAAATGGAGTCAGTCTGAATGAAGCTCTTTGGAACAGCATAGTGAGCCTGGTATAAATGTTATCTATTATCAGGGGCTTTGGATTTAACATCAACAAAATTCCAAAAATAAAGCCTTTTTTCTCAAATTGGTGGAGAGCAAGTGAGAGGCTAGAGGATTTCTTGGAACACTTAAAACTCTCAAATGATGCCAGGTTTTATTTTGGCTAATCTGCCTCACACAGAAAGCCAGTGGCATGGCTGCTGTCAGCAGGAGGGCTGCTGTCAGTGGAATGGATCAGGAAAGAGGCCACAGCCCACACACAGACCATGGAGCTGGCAGGAAAGCCAGTCGTCAGAGTGCCTTCCCACTGGGGACAGGAGGGATTAGTTCTGATTAACCAGCCTAATCCGATGGCAATGGTGTTCCTAAATTTGCCTTCTGAATTACTGAACATTTGGACACCACACCCACTGTCACTTAATACCCAGTCCCATGTTAGCTAGTGGAAGTACCCTCCCCAAAGATGGGTTCTTGACATTTGGGGCAGGGGTGGAGACAGATCATGCAGGAAGAGACAATTAACACATTTTTGTGCCTCCCATGTGTCAGTCCCGTGGCTGGGCACCACATAGACATGACCACATGGAGTCCTCACAGCGAAACCCCCATGTTGATATTCTTTCCCACCTCAAAGATAATGGCCTGGAAGCTTAAATAAAGGGTTGATATAACAAGCCTAATTTCTTATGGCCTACAAGTGGCAGAGCTGAGCTAGGAGCCCCGGTTTTCTGGAACACAGATATTAAGCTTCTTTCTTAGGCATAATTTTAGGGTTGTATGTGAGAAATAGAGGCAATAAAATAAGCACAAGAAAAGATGCTCAACATCATTAGTCATTATGGAATTGCAAATTAAAACCATAATGAGATACCACTGCATACCCACTAGGATGGCTATAATAGATACCAAATGTCACAGTGAGAATGTGGAAAACAGGAAGAATCCTCATATATTGATAGTGGGGATGTAAAAATAGTAAAGACATTTTGAAAACCAATTCAGAAGTTTCTAAAGAAATGAAACCTAAATTTCCCACATGACCCAACCATTCCACACCTAGGTATCTTACCAAGAGAAATAAAAGCAGGTTTCTGCACTAAGACTTGTACACAAACATTCTTTGCAGTATTATTCAGAATAGCCCCAAATTGAAAACAACTCAAATCTCCAGCTAGTGAGTAGATAAGCAAAATATGGACTGGCTGTACAACTGATGGATGAAAAGGGCCAAAGGTAATGTACATGATATGACATGGATGAACCTCCGATAATGCTTTTATTACACTGAGTAAAAGGGCCAGAGCCAAGTGATCACATGTAGTATGATTCTGTTTATACAAAATAACCAAAAGAAGCAACAGAGACAGAAAGTAAGTTAGCGACTGCTGGAGGTATGAACAGTGGAGAAAACACTAATAAATCCACATGAAGGATAAGTATCTTTTTCAGGGGACAAAACTATTCTAAAAGTTATCTATAGCAATGGTCATGTAATTTGGTAAATTAACTAAAAAGTTGTTGAAATGAATAGTTAGAAAGGGCGAATGACATGATACGTAAAATATGTCTCTCATTAAATTTTGTATTAGCACAGGAGACAAGTTCTTAATGAGCACCTACAATATTCATTGCAGCATTTCTTGTAATAACAAAATTAAATATTCATTCTTAGGAATATGGTTATGGTATGTCTAAAGAATGGAATTTTTTAAATAGAAGAGGGCATTAAAAAAGAACAAGGCAGTTCTATACACACAGACATGGAATAATCTCCAAGATATATTATTGTTAAGTGAAATAGAGTATAGAAGTGCAGACTATGCTATCCGTGTATTAGAAAAGAAGAATTTCCTGCCAGGCAAGGTAATTGCACGACTATAATCCCAGTGACTTGAGAGGCTGAGGCAGGAGAATAGCAAGTTCAAGGCCAGCTCAGCAATTGAGCAAGAACCTGTCTCAAAAAATAAAGAAAACTGAGAATGTAGCTTAGTGATAAAGCACCCCTTGGTTCAATCCCCAAAACCAAAAAAAAAAAAAAAAAAGGAAAAAGACAAAAAGAATATCCTAATATGTTTATTTAGACATATAATGACTTTAGAAATATACAAGAAATTTATAATCTGGTTGCCCTTGGAAGAGGGCCCCAGTGTCTGAGGGGGGGGAGGTAATATTACTTAAGATAGTAACTTTATATATGTTAGCTAATAAAGAAATGAAATTTAATTTTTCATTATTAATAGTGAACACCTCTGCATGTGCAAGTGTGTCTGGATACCGACACTCACAGAGACATGAGAAAGACTGAGCTGTAGCTGCTGCTTTCTCTCGATTTGTTTTGAACTTTGTTTTTAAATTTTTTTAAGTGCATGGAGGGTCTTCCCACTGATTCTCTTCTCCTCTCTTTAAAACTGCCAATTTCCAATTCCTTAAGGGAAGGCTAAAACAAATTGTTAGATATTAAATGAAACCTGTGCAAGAGCTTAGTCCCTTCCCTGATTTTACTGTTTGAAAACATATCTGAAACACAGGCAGGTTAAGTGAATTTTCTCAGGTCACACAGCTTGTTAGTAGCAGAATCTAGGTTTCTTGATTCTGATTCTCAGTGTGTTGTATTCAAAGGATACAGTCCCCTGCTCATCTCATCCTTGATCTCTCTCAGAGTAAAGACAGGGATGAGAGGAGAGCTTATAAGGCTAAAAATGCACAGGTCATGGAGGTGTAATGAGACCAACTTTCATGAATTAATTGATTAATATCATTCTGGTTTGAGGTTAAATGTTGCAGACTGATTCTAGTGAGCAATCTGGTAATGTGCCAGCAGGGCCATCAATAAGAACACTACATAGTAAAGACATCCTCCTCTGGCTCCTCCTCTCATCCTCCACATTTGCCCAGACTCCCAGAGTCCTCCAGCTCCTTTCCCCTGTAACAGAACTCCCAGGGCAACTCTGTAGAGAGCATTTATTTTAAATGGGCCCAAGAGATGAAATGATGTGAAATTTCAGGAACCAGGCAATATAGAAGAGAACCTATGAAATCTTCGGTTCTCTTCTATCTAACCCACTCCCTGCCTGCACACAAGAATAAGATCCACTCTGGGAGTAATGTACTGAGCCTGAATTTATTATGCTGAACTAACCACCTCTCAGTACACTGACTCAAAGCACATCACCTGTGTGGGGATATGGTAGTGGTGGGTGACAGTCACCTCTGCACATCTTTTGCTATCACCCTACAACTCAGCCAGTTACAGCATCTTAGAAGCCAAGGTTCATTCCGTTGACAGGTAAGCCTATTTTGTGGAAGAATATTTTAATTTGTCGGGGCTAAACTTGAAAGCATTTAAATCTTTAAAGCATGGTCACTGCCCATAGCTAACCTTATTACTAAAGGAAGTGACCGTATGAGTTTTGGAGACCTTTCTCAAAAAAAAAAAAAAAATCCTAAAACTCTAAAGCATCCTCCTGACAGTTCCATGGTCTTCCATCCCTTGGCTGCCTGAAGACTAGAGCAGGAGGGACTTCGCCCTTCCTGCTCCGTGGACTCTGATTGGTCTAAACTGATAAGCACTCTTGCCCACTGATTGGTTCACTAACCAAAGTCTAAGCCAATCATCACGAGGCACTCTCAGACAGTGGTGGCAGTGATCCAATCAGTGCAAAGCTTACGTCTTTCCCTTTGTCCTCGACAGAAAAAAGAAAGCCAGCAGAAGGCTGGGTACCTCTCTGGAGAGATGACAGTATCGAGACTGTGCAAAAGCTGGCTTGAGGTTGAAACCAAAATGGGAAAAGGCTGAGACCCCAAAATGCAGGGAAACAGAACTGGGGTTCTGACCAAATTCCTGGACTTTTCCATTGAGTGAGCAGTAATTCTCCGTGTTATTTAAGCTAGAGTTGATTTTTCGGTTACTTCTGGAGGGCATAGTGAAGCGCCTATGCCCTCTCCCTCCTCTGACCTGAGCCCTGAAATCCTACCATTGGCTCTCCGTTTCTGATCTCCAATTATAACAGTTATAACATGTTACAGACAAATAACAGATTTAAGATTAGATGGCTTAATTAAAGAATGCTTCCCCCAAGAAAGTGCTGAGAGCTGTGAAAGGCCAGGACCCACCAAACTAATCTCCCATCTCCACACTCATTATCTTTCTGTCCTTCATGTTTTTGTCTATATTTTCTTGTTTCCTTTACATAAAAGGATCTCCTCCATCTGTTCAAATCCCACCTGTTTTCAAATAAATGCCCAAGTTCAAATGCTCGCTTCCTTTAATGATTTCCCTGATATCTTCAGTTGGAAAAAGTAGCCTCCTTCAAGTAATGGACTGCTTATCAGGGTGTATGGTCCCCACACCAAGCATCCCTCATACACAGCCATACTGTAATAGGTTTGCCTGTAGGATACCAATTGATTTTTCTTTTGTGTTCACTACAGCACTAGCACATTGTATCAGTGACCTGGGTGTCTCTGAGAAGGAAGGCAAGTTCAGTGATTGAAAATAAGAATCATAAGCAGGTTTTCTTGAGGAACTGCAGGCCAAAGAAATGTCTGAAGCAGGGCTTCTCACCATCAGCATCACCAGGAAAAAATGCAAATTCTTGGGGTCCTCAGAATCAGAGACTCTGATGGGTGGAGCCCAGCAACTGGTATTTTAACAACATTCACTTTAAATGAATGCACTTGAAAGTGTGAGAATAACTGGACTCAGGAAAATGTCTTAGACCAGGATTGAGGGGAAAAATGAGCCTGGTTATCTAAGAGCTGAGTGAGGATCAATTGAAGATGGAGGTAACTGGTGTCACCCCAGATGTGTCATTAGGAGCCATGCAGAGTTTGGCCCTTGAGAGATAGGTGCAGGGTGTCCAGACCTGAGCTTTCCAGGACTGAGCCTCTCTTTCACCTGCTGTCTGTCTCTTCAATCTGAGGTCCAATGCCATGATTGGTTGTGCGCTTTTAGACCATGCAAGGAGGACGCACATCTGCAGAAATCCTAATAAAGTCTTTAAACTTTTTAAAATGTTCTTTTCTCTTGTGTAGGCTGGGTATTTATGCCCTCATTTTTCCTAGCCCCTGGATGACACTATTTTCTCCCAAGTTTTTTACATTTCTCCAATCCCAGTTTTTCTTTTTGGCATTTCCATGTGAACCAGTCAGTAGCTCAAACAGAAAATCCATCAAAATCACCCTGATGTGTGTGGGGAAAGCTGTGTAGTGATACTTTTGACTAAGATGGTAAAAACAATGGCTAATAAGAATGACATCTGTAAAGTTCTCTGGAGTTATCTCACAAGTCCTGCTGGTGATTCTCGCCTGCCCTTCCTGTGCCTGACTCACCCTGTCTTCAGAACAAGAGAGCGCCTTGCTCACTGTGAACTTTCACCATGGACCTTGCGATTTCAGCCCGAAGGGTGGTCCCTAGCACTGGAAACTGCACTGCTCCTGAGACAGCCCATCCAGGTACTATCTCTGCTCAGCCCCCCACATACTGACAATCCTCTTCAGAGTCATCACCTCCACTTCTATCCACTCCACTCCACAGCACCTACATCTAATCAATGCAGGTCTCAACTATCATCTTTGAGTAAAATCTGGACTTAGGCCTCAGTTTTCATAGTTTCCATAATAATCATGGACATCACTTTATATATAGATTCACTCCATCTGCCATTCCTATCCATTCCCAAACACTCATATCTAAATGTGGTATTGCTAGATAAAATTAGTCTAAGATGAAGTTTATAAATTTCTACCTCTCTTTTTAGATAGTAAACATATGGCCAATGATTTTCTGTAAAATGTTTTTCTTATTTATTAGATGCATTCCAAAACATAGTTCTTTTTTAAAATTAATTTTATTTCCAAACACACTATTTCCAAATACAGAATTTTCCTCAGTCTAATTTTCCATGTTATTTGTTTAATCACCCTATACCAATATCTCTAAGGTATGGTTTCTATTACTTCATAGAGTTAATATTATGATCATATCCTGAAGTCTTAGCAACAAGAAAGAGAAAGAAAGAAGTTTTGAATGGACAAAGGTGATGAACTAACTTTTGTTGAGAAATTCAGATGTGGCAGATATGTTAGATATACTTATTCATCTAATCACACATCAATTCTGGTAAATTGGATGTCATTTTCTTCATTTTACTGATGAAAAAACTGGGGTTCAGACATTTGGAAAAACTGTGTTGGAGTCAGAAGTTGACTGTGATGCCTGGGCTCCCCTTGTTCCCAGCTCCATCCAAATGAGACTACTCACAATGGCCCTCCCCTTGCACATAGGCTGAGAGCTACATGTAAGTGTGCATGGAGCTGTAAAAAACTAATGTCTCTTTTTTTTGGGGGGTGGGGGGGTGTCAGGTGAAAAAAACAGGAATTCTGCCCTACCTATAAGCATCCTCAAATTTTGATCAAGTGTTTTATGTAAACTTTAAAAGAGGAATGTTATTTGGGAGCCTGAAGACATTTAGTTGATTTCAAATACTGGTTTCCAAGATTTGAATATGTCTATTGGCCATCAGCACCTTTTAGTACAGGATTTGTAGAGTTGCTGATTCAGAAGGTAGCTCTCAACGTCCTGGGTTCCAACTGAGAAGGCTCAGAGCAGACAGGCCCATTCTTTGTGAAATAAACCGTATGCCTTCAGAGCAGAAAGAATGACTACCATTACTGATTAATTGTTCTTCAAAAATGAGGGCTACCTTTGCACAAGGGAAAGGTTGAGGAAAGGAAATAATTCAAGCAGAAGCAATTCTAAATGCTGTTCTTGCTTTTATCTATTTTTAAATGATTATCAGATGTCTGTAACTGACACCCTTAATCAGTGGCTCTAAAGTTTAGATGTGTTGATTAAAATGTAACATGATGGTGGTGCCTTTTTATCAGCAGGCACTTTTTTTTTTACTGACTTTTTGCCTTACATTAAAAAAAAAACCTACTTAACAACTGGATGAATGTTTGCATGAGCCATCGAGCTATTTTGAAATAATCAGAGATCTTTTCAGCAACTTGCATTACCTGTTATCAGAAAACCTACTGCTGTGTCCTCCAGATAGGGCAAATTTTCAAATTTTCAATCGTTCAGATAATCCAAGGAAGAGGAATAACTTTTGACTAAAATACTCATTTATATTAGGCAGAAGTATCTGGGGCCAGAATTACCCAGATAACTGTCTCAATTTTTTATGTTACTTTGCAAAGCCCCTGCAGACCACTCCTTTGAGTTATCCTCTGTTTTTTCTAGTTGTTAAGACAGACACAATTTGAAAGAAACTATTTTAATTATTGTCAAGCCAAAATAAAAAAAACATTTTAAAATAATCATAATTTTCAAAAAAAAAAAAAAAAAAGAAAGAAAAAGAAAAAGAAAAGAAAGGTCAGAGTGGACTTAAACTACCAGACCAAGAGAATTTGGCCACATTAAAACTGTGATATGTCCCAGCGTCCCACCCAGATACCTCTTGCTTCATCTTGTTTTAGTTCTTAAGGAAGCAGTCTGCTAAATGATTATGTATTTAAAGCACAGCCATCCCTTCAGTAAGAACCAGTCTCCATACTTACTTTTCAGTACTGTTTGTCCAAGAGATGTTATTGGAGGGCTGGCTCCGTGGTGGGCTCCCCAGGCTGTATCTGAGACATTGATTGGGTGACACGGTTTCTGGGACAGGGATTCAAATTCAAGGTCTTTTCCAAAAACTGATCAAAGCACAATTGGGAGTCTGTCTTCCTAAGAGGAAAACTCTGTGCCCAGCAAGTTCTGGAAGAAGGGCATTTTTTCCCTGCGCTTGAATGAACTAGGTCATTGCCGAAGCTAGAGAATATTTTTGAGCATCACTGTGATGAAACTTGAGGGCTGTTTCTGCAGTAGGTGTGACACTTGTTGACGCCAGGGAGGCTCTGGCAAAGGGGCCTGGTGAAACGCTGCCCCAGAGAGCTGATGAAACCCAGATGAGCTGTCACTGACTGCTGCTGTGGGGACACCGACAGCTCCTTGCACAGACCCCGCAGGAGTTAATGGCTCCTCTCTTAGGAAAGCAAAATGGCTCCAGGAGGCTGGAGTAACACACACCAGGGTTTTGTACCACAGGGAGCAGGTGCTTGAAGTACATAGGAAACCTGAAGGAAGGGCAGAGAAGAGGTGAAAATAAGAGTCATGTGTTGTTCATTTAGAAATGGCACCATAGTCGTCCTCGGAAGTTCTCTGAGCCACAGAAACAAGGCCGGACCCATTCTCCCCTGCCCTCCCTACCTGGCCTCCCCCTCCACATGCACATCCACACCCTCTTCCTATTTTGACTATACTAGAAAGAAATAAAAGAATGCACAAAGATCAGAAGAAAGTCACAGAAGAAATACCATGAGCTCTATTCCTTCAGATTGCCAGAAACTCTTCCTGTTGACAAAGTCAACTTGTACTGTGGGCATTTCTATGGTTGAATTTTGTCTAATTCCAAGAAAAAAACCCAAAATCCAGATGTATACTTCTGTAGCTATTTGTCTCACGACAAATGTATTTGAATGCATGGCACCTGAATACTGACAGCTTAGAAAGAAACCTCTTGTGAGACCCAGAGACAGCTAAAATTAGCAGCTCCAAGTGGGTGACTTTGAAAGGGACAAAACTATAAATTTTCACTCTGGTATGAGCACTATAATCCTCAAAAGCATAGTTGTTTTGCAGACCAAAAACAAGTATCTAAAATGGTTAAACATGAATAAGTGTACTGTAGAATCAATTTGTTTCTGAATATTATCTTCTTATGGGAAGATAGACGTTGAACACTAAGAATCTAAAATAACACCTGTCAAATAAACACTAGTATTGCTGTATGTATATACGTGGCCATATAACCAATGTGATTCTGCAACCTATACACTTGGAAAAATGAGAAATTATACCCAATTTGATTCAAATGTATGAAATGTCAAGATCATTGCATTGTCATGAGCAACTAATAAAAAAATAAAAAATAAAATAAAATAACACCTGTCTCCTGAGATCACACCTTTGCAATGCAACAGAATGCATGAGTTACCAAGGATCACTGACTATGGGTATTTTTTGGTTTTCTGTAAAGCTGAACATTTCACAGGGGCTTTTCTGGACAAAGAGAGATAACTTGAAGATGGGAATAAACAGAGGAGGAGGAGTAATGGTAAATAATAAACAAATGTCACACACAGCAGGAGAGGACAAAGCTGAAAGTGAACACATGCCCCAAAGCAACAGATGAATCTGATATGGTTATGAAAGACAAGTTACCTGGGAGTACTTTAATCTAAACCTTGAAACTTTTTAAAAAATATTTTATTTGTTCTTTTTTAGTTATACATGACAGTAGAATGTATTTCACTGTGAAACTTAATTTTCCTTCTCACAAACAAGTTGGAAAACAAACTCCTTCAATCTCTGGAATTCATCTCACAAAAAAATAATGGAGCAGAAGAAGAAGAAATAGGTGATTGATAGAATAACTGACTGATTTGACTATATTTGCTTCATTATCATCTTGTTAGCCTGCAGCCATGGAATTTTTATTTCAATCTTAGGTTGTAGGGAGCAGGGATAGAAGAAAATCAGAGATCTTGAAATTAAGTTCAATTAGTTCAGGACACTTGCTTTGAATTTTCTGTGATTATTAAAGGAGAGATGGAAGGAGTAAGATGTTGAAGAGAAAAAAGAAGTCCTAAGTTGGTGCACCTCTATTGCACCAAAAAATACATGAGTTTGTGATTAAATGTAAAGACAGAAAAACTTGAGTATAATTCCAAGTCAAGCAGTATGGAGTATTTAAAAAAACATGTTTTAAGTAATCTATTTTCCTAAACCTATAAAAAAGGGAAAAGAACGATTTTTAGAGGTATTGTCCTTCTAAGGACCTTAGAACTCTTGAGAGTTCCTTTTGGGCTTCCCCAAAATTCCCACTATTATTTTTTGGGGTTCCCAAATGAATTGGAGCCACTGTAGTCACAGCCACCTTAGGCTTGCTGGAGACAGGAATATAATCAGTTCCTGACTCGTTGTGATTTTTTTTTTTTTTTGGTACTGAGGATTGAAACCAGGGCCTTGTACATGCGAGGCAAGCACTCTACCAAGTGAGCTATATCCCCAACCCCTAGTGTAATCTGAACACTTAGAGCAAATTTATTCATTTCTTGTGCTGCTCTTCTCTTCTATAACTTAAGTTAGGATGGTACGTGAGTAGTTAATCTGCTCATTTTCGTCTACCTGGCACAGAAAGTCCTAAATGCTGGTGTAGAATGGCACAAGTGATGTCATGCCCTTCCCAGCTGAGCACATTCTTGGCTGAGACTTACACTAATCACATGTCAGGTGAGAGGTCCTGCCAGGGTCCTCCGGCCAAGAACTAAGCAGGTCACTCCTGCTGCACAGAGCAGTCAATGTTTGGGGCAGGGTCCTCCCAGCTCTGAGAGAATTTCCTCCCAACAATTCATCCTTCTCAGGGGCCCAGGGCTTCTCTTGGGTGGGCATGACCTGAAACATGCATTTGCAACCTTCATTCAGCTCACCTATTTAAAATCGCTGCCAGTCACTCAGGTAGGTCCAGGAAACAGGCAGTTTCCCCCCTCAAGTACCATGGTAAAAAAATATTATAAGCAATACTCTGTCCTGTTGTGGTATTTTTCATCCCAGTTAATAGATTCCTATAAAATTCTTAAAGAGAAGATGAAGTTCTAAAATACTTGGAAAATATTAATAAAAAATACAATTTTATCAGAATCAGTATATCTTTTTTAAATTATTCATTTATTTATTTATTTTAATTAGGTATATATGACAGCAGAATGCATTTTGGTTCATAGTATATAATTACAGCACAACTTTTCATTCCTCTGGCTGTACATGATGTAGAGTGGCAACATATGTGCAGTCATACATGTACATAGAATAATGACGTCCATCTCATTCCACCATCTTTCCTGCTCCCATGCTCTCCCCTCCCTCGCCTTTGCCCAATAATGTTTTCAAGATTTAAGAAATATTACCAAACAAAACTCTAGCAGTTGTACTGCATTATGTTTCCACCACCAGTTATAAGATGGCCCACATCTCCAAGAAAGTAATCTTGGTGCCGCAGTCCAGCTGCAGCAAACTAACCAGGGGGTGACAAGCAACTTGTATACATTGATACAGCAGGAGTGGGAGCCGTTTATTGTAGGACAACAGAGGTATTTATATATTCCACACATCTTATCTTAATTAACATAAAATAGATACAGCAGTCAATCAATAAGAAATCTCCACACTTAATGGCTCGCTGGTGCCGCCTCATAAACCACTCCCCCTGGCAAAATACCAGGTGCCATCCTGACTTGTTTACAGGCTCTAACATTTTGGCACTGATCACTGTCCTTTAAATGTTTGCACCTTGATGGGGGTGTATCTCAGTGGTGAAATGCTTGCCAAGTTATGTGCCAAGTCCTGGGTTCAATTCTCAACACTAAAAATATAAATAAAAATTGGTATCTGGTTTAATATGCATTTCTTTCACTATTATTGAGGTTATAAAAGTTCTTTAACCCTTTTTCATACATGGGTTGTCTTTTTAAATTTTTTTGATCGGCTTTGCTGTGGTTTGGATATTGTTTAATTGTTTGCCCTCCCAAAGGTTCATATTTGGAGGCTTGATCCCTAGGATGGTGCTATTGGGGAGTGGTGAGACTTTTTAAATGGGGGCCCTGTTGGAGGTTCTTTGGTCATACTGCTATAGTGTAAAGAGCAAGGTTAGGTTCAAATCAAGCCTTTTCCCCAATTTTTCATGTTACTTGCTAATGTACTAGATCAGTTTGTGCCTTTTTTCTCAACCTGGATATCTAAGATTATCAATTTTCTCTGCTTTTATGGGGTTTTCAACTTTTTCCAACTAAGAGTTTAGCACAGACATAATAGTTAGGACTTGGGATTTTTCCTCCGTTAAAAACAGAATTTCAGAAAATCTTCTTTCCAAAAACCAATAATAAAATGGACAATATAGACAAACCACTATATTGGTGCTCTGGAATTCAACAGAAGACATACAACACTTTGAGAAGCATTTGTGCTTAAAGAGTTTTTGACTTTGGGTATTAACAATTAATCTACAATATTCTTGCCTGAAACAGCTCTCATTCCCTTTTCTTACTCTGATATCAGAGATGTTCTATAGGCAAGCTCTGAGCATGGGCATTTTCATTGACATGATTGAAGAAGGCTCACTATATATGGGGCATTAGAAAATGCTTATGCCCAGAAGTGTTACTGATGGATGTGACCTTGGCAGCCACAAATGAATAGGACCAAAAGCTCTATTAGCCAAAGATGAGATTGGGTTGAGACAAACATCAAACAGATTGATGCTGCATACATGCACATTGGAGAACCCAGCAATCTACACATCCTTAGCATATCTAGAGGAGATTCAACAAGGCCCAGCAGAAAGTAAACATCAGGATAGATATTTGAATGTACTCCCCTATCCACACACTAATCACTGGCAGAAGATAGAAGATTTAATGGCTCAACGTATTTGGGCACCACCTCTGTTCAATCCTTAGCTGACCACAAAGTTATTCATACAAGGGAGCCACCCCCAGGAAGTCAAGCATTTTTGTATTTCAGGCATGGTGCCATGTACCTATAGTCCCAGAACATGAGAGGCTGAGGTAGGATCAGTTGAGTGCAAGAATTAAAGCCAACCTGGGCAACATAATGAGATACAATCTCAAAGAACAAAAACAAACAATAAAATCAAGATTTTATATATATATATATATATATATATATATATATATATATATATATATATATATATATATATAACTGAGCAGAGCGACCCATTTTCACACACTTTGGGAAGACAGAAGACAAATCTTATATTTATTCTTGGCAAATTATTAAACTGGCAAACAAATAAACCAAAAAGCAACATCATCCTTTGGCAGGGAGAGGGTAATTTAGAGTTACCACAATATACTATCTAAAATGACAAGTTTGCAACAAAAATTTACGATACATGCAAAGAAACAGAAAAGTATATTTTTACAGAGGAAAAAAAAACTGTCAAAAGAAACTGTTTCTTGGTATTACCTTGCTACCAAAGCAAGACAAAAATATTGCAAGAAAATGAAAATTAAAAAAAAGCTTTCAGAAACATAAATACAAATATCCTTAATGAAATTTACCAAATTGAATCCAGAAATATATCATAAGGATTATACACCATGACTGACTGGGATTGATCCTAGGAATGCAAGGATGTTTTAACATCTAAAAATCAATATAATGCTCTGTTAATGGAATAAAAGACAAAACCACATCATCCACTCATCAGAGGCAGAAAAAGTAGGACAAAACACAACAACCAAAGGCCAAATGTTCTCTCTGATAAATGGATGCTGATCCATAATGGGGGAAGGGGGCGTGGGGAAAAATGGGGGAACTTTTGACAAAAGGGAGAGGAGGGAGGAGGCATGGGGCAGGAAAGATGGTGTAATGAGACGGACATCATTACCCTAGGTACATGTATGACTGCACATATGGTGTGACTCTACATCATGTACAACCAGAGGAATGAAAAGTAGTGCTGCAATTGTGTACAATAAATCAAAATGCATTCTGCTGTTATATATATATATATATATATATATATATATATATATATATATATATATAATTAAAATAAATAAATAAATTAATTTTTTCAAAAAACACAACAGCCAATCATGATTAAACATTCTCAATAGCCAACACTTGCACTCACCTGTTACCCCAGCCAGAGGACCACAAGTTTGAGCCAGCCTGAGCAACTTGGACCCCTTTTCAATTTTTTTTTATTTCAAAAACTAGAAATAAAAGGTAATTTTCTCAACCTGATAGGAGGCATCTAACAATATCTAACAACAACAACAAAGTTTAGGAAAAGTCTAAGTTCCTTCCCTGGAGCAAAATTTTACAAAAGAGAATCACTCCAAGTCATAGCTTTCTGAGGCACAATTTACCCCAATTGCCCTTTTTGGAACTCCAAAGTATTGTCTAGGTTTTGTGCAAGTTGGTCAAACTTATCTTGGTATAAAATGCTCAGGAGGCTGAGTTCTGGGCTGTTTTGCCAGCCCCACAAACTCCCATCTTTGGGAGGCAAAGCTGTGGCTGCACTGTTGAGAACAGGGCCCTTCTCTGTTCCATAGCCCTCTCTCTCTTAAGGTAATTCAAACCTGTCTGTTCTGTCTTCCTGATAAATAAATAGAACTTCATTCCAAAGTGAAAGCTATCATCCCAACCTGTCAAGGCGTCTGCATGTGACCAATAATGTAAGCAGTTAATATCTGTGCATGGTCCACGTGCACTCATCCATGCTCATTTGCTTCATGAGCATGTTATGAGTCCATTTTTTTCCTATCCAACACCTTGACCTGACAGACAGGGCCACAGCAGTAGCCCCCACCCTCCTCCGTCCAGGTCTACCATCATCACCACCACTTGCAGCCACTGCCAGCTGCTCTGCAGACAGCCATCCGGCCAGTCCTCTAGAACTCTCTGGTTTTTCATATCTCTCACTTTTTGTTAAGTCTTCCCTGAGGCTTGACAGAAATCTAAGACCTCTTGGACCAACATTCTTGAGTCCTCTATTGTCCTATGATAAAGCTGACCCAGAAATGAATTGAAAAAAAAAAAAGTAGGTCCTTGTAGTAAGTACTCAGGGTTCTCCAGAGAAACAGAATCAATAGGAAACATACGAAGAGATTTGTTATGAGGAGTTGGCACACATGATTACGAAGGTGGAGAAGGCCCATGTTTTTCCAGTTACAAGCTGGAGACCCAGGAAGCTGGTGGGGTAATTCTAGGCCAAGTCTAAAGATCTGAGAACAAGGGCAACCAATGGTGTAAATCCTAGTTCAAGACAGAAGATCAGTGACCCTGCTCAAGGAGGCAGGAAGGAAGCAGAAAGGGTAAATTACTTCTGTTTTCACCTTTTGTTCTATTTCAGCCCTGGACACCCACTTGGGGGGGGGGCATCTGCTTTACTGAGTCCACTGATTCAAATGCTAATCTCATCTGGAAATACTCCCATAGACACTTCCAGAAATAATCTTCAATCTGGCCACCCCCTGGCCCAGTCAAGTCAACAAAGAATCAATTACTGCAGCCCTGATTCTGCAGTCTGCTCTCCCATAGGGAATGTGATGGCATTCTCCCTACCACATTTCCTCAACTTCTGTATCAATTGTCAGCCATACTGTCTCCTCAGTGGATTGGTAATACGTATGGATCAGAATTTAGTCCATAACAGATTGTCTGTGGCATTTATCATTAGCATCTCGGAGATCTTTCAGAGAATATATTTTATACTGGCATTAAACTAATGTGAAGCTGGACCATCTGAGGCTTATTCCCAGGATCATAATACATTGAGCCCTAGGTAGAATTGCTTCCACTGAACTCTGCTCTCCACTCCCCAGCACTCTGTATCAACCAGGCCCATCACTTCCCTGTGACCAAGCTCCCCACGTTCACCTCTGCACCACACTCCTCCAACCTCCTTCACAGCTCAGCTCAAGGGGTGCCCTTACAGGTAGCTCCAATTCCCCACTCCTGCATCCTCCTTCTCTGAACTCATCTGTCTCCCATTTATTTTGACACTTTGAGTTCCCTAGATTCTTGGTGGTGGGAAGATAGTGCAAGATGGAGCTTACCTCCTCCCTTGGCCAAGAGGAGGAGACAAGGCAGCCACAACCAAATACATTTAGCTGTTTCCTCTGACTACAGAGGAACATCATTTGGTATGTACAATTTTCTCAGCTGTATTTGTTAAGTCCTACAGGCTGCTGACCTGTCTTCATTCTTTGGGTTTCCGGCCCAGGTTAGCACAGTATCGTGCCTGTAATGGGCATTTATGTGAATATTCCTCATCTGGATACATCTGTCCAGCCTTAGCCAAGATACAGCTTAGATCTTTTTTTTTTTAACCCACTCCGTTTCCATTTCCAGTTTAAAGGAGTGGAGGAAATCTCTTTTCTCGAAGAACAAGTACAATTTCAAGGTCCTTTCAAAATTACCTAATCCAATTTCTTCATTTCGACCATCTGGCAGATTCAGACAAAGCCAAAGATCTGGTGGCAGTGGAGAGCAGACAGTAATTGTGAAAACCAC
Source organism: Callospermophilus lateralis (assembly GCF_048772815.1). NCBI lineage: Eukaryota > Metazoa > Chordata > Mammalia > Rodentia > Sciuridae > Callospermophilus > Callospermophilus lateralis. The sequence goes on along the minus strand of NC_135315.1, from coordinate 94,099,231 downwards.
CCCATTAAAACAAATTATTTCCTGATGGTGAGAGATGCATTTATATTGCTGTTGAAATCACTGCTTGTGCCATGGTGCTTTATTAACTTTTGTTTGGATAGCTCTTTCGTTACAAATTAAAAAAAAAATAAAGCCTGTAAGCACTATGGATTTTCCCATTTTAGCTTTTCCTCCTACAGTAAAACAAAATAACAAAGATAGCTTGCCATTTTTACCATTAGCATAGAAACTTGTTTTGAAACAAATGTCAATATTGATTTCATTTTCTTGTTACCTCTTTCCCCAGCCAGTCTGTAAGCTTTATGAGATGCACTGCTCACTCTTTCTTTCCTAACATAGTGTCTGGCTGGAACGGGCTCAAATCAGTGAATGAATGGCAGGATCTTAAACATATAGTCTTCTCATAGCAGTACATTCCTCATTCACTCTCAAAAAACTAATTTATGAAATGGCACTCATTAAAGTGGAAGGTAAAATCAATTGTTGTTATTCTAAGGAGCCTCAGCAGGCCAGTCTCAACCCCAGCAGGAAAGATGGAATTTTGGAAACATCGTTTCCCAGGCCTATTCTTTACACTCCATCTTCTCCCCATCTCATTAATATGGGTCTCGAAAATTAGGTCTCGTTCCCCTGGTGTTGAAGATTAAATATCCGAGAAATGCCAAGGCAAGAAAATAAGTTTTTATTTAAGGGATAGAACATAAGGGGCAGGGAAGGACTTTAGAGAGGAGAGAACCCTGAGCGGTACCCAAGGGAGTGGGGATGTCTTGCCCCTTTATAGATTTTAGGTTTCCTTTCAAAGGGTGATTGCTTGTGTTGGAAAGTGGTATCCTTCCCTTCCCCTGGAGGCTGTTAGCAACCTAGTGCTATCTACCCATTTCCTTTTCTTTGATGATCAACTATCTGTCCTTCACCCCTCTCATCAGTTTTCCCTCTGCTCTGACCTTGCAATGTTGTGGAATTCCACTCACTCCCCAATTTTAACATAAATTTGAAAGTAAAGATAAAAACAAAATATAGGCTCTAAGACATTTTCATCTGATTTTATTTGAAGTTTAAATGACTTTTAAGGGGGCTGGGGATGTGGCTCAAGTGGTAGCGCGCTCGCCTGGCATGCGTGCGGCCCGGGTTCGATCCTCAGCACCACATACAAACAAAGATGTATGAAAACTGAAAAATAAACATTGAAATTAAAAAAAACATTGATTTAAAAAATAAAATAAAAATAAAATAAAATAAATGACTTTTAAGCCAGTTAGTTTTGAACTTTTCCTATGTATGCATCAGAATTACCTGGGTCTCTTGTTTAATACAGATTTTAGGTACCCAGAGATTCTTATTCAGTGCTCTCAAGGCCAGAAATCTGCATTTTCAACAAGCTCTCTGAGAGCAAGTAGCTAGTGAACAACACAATGGAATCACTACTTTCACACATTTATCAGCTATCAACCACTTTTCACCAATTGCATCATCAGTTTCACCTAGTATTTTTTCCACCCCACAGTAGGCTGGTAATATTTGTCTGAATTAAACTCATACTGACTGTGACATTAATGCCTTAATAAACTTCATGCCTTAACTTTGGAGAATATTTGTACTTTAAATAGAATGCCCAAAGAAAGCAATGTTTACCTCAAAGCAAAAAACCCAAAGGGTTAATTTGAAGATATCACTGTTATTGATGAAAATCAGAGCAATGGGACGGGGGACAGTAAGAAGATACCCTCCTTAATATACAAACATGCCTTGTACCCATCAAATAAAGAAGCTGTTAATTACCTGGGTAGAGAAGTCTGTTTCCTTAGGTTTATATATACAATGCTATTTCAAGTGTAGGTTTAATAATCTATTATCATGGCTTAGGCCCCTGGCAAGAAAAAAATTCAGAAAAAATTTCCTAGAAATGCAATTGCTAGGTTAAACAGTAAATGCATTTTGATTTTGATAGTTATTGTTAAATTGCCTTTAAAGAATAATACTAATTTAAATTCTTAACATTTGAGATGGTGAATTTCAAACACTCTTGGTGATACAATATATCAGAATTTTTTTGCCAATTTGATGAATGGAATTAGTATTATCATATTATTTACTTACATTTCTGTTTTTTAAAAAGAATCTAAGTATATTTTCAAAAGCCATTTGAATGATTTTTGTCCACAAACTGCCTGTTCATGTTCTTTGCCCATCTTCTTCTTTTTTTTAAGAGAGAGAGAGAATTTTTTTAATATTTATTTTTTAGTTTTCAGTGGACACAAAATCTTTATTTTATTTTTATGTGGTGCTGAGGATCGAACCCAGCACCCCACGCATGCCAGGTGAGCGCACTACCTCTAGAGCCACATCCCCAGTCCCCCATCTTCTCTTTGATAATTGATTTTATATGGACTTGTAAGAGTACTTTATGTTACTCCTTGGGCTGGAGTTGTGGCTCAGCAGTAGAGTGCTCACCTAGCAAGTACAAGGCCTCAATCCTCAGCACCACATATAAATAAATAAAATAAAGGTATTTTGTTCAACTACAACTAAAAAATAAATATTAAAAAAAGTAAAGTATGTTACTCCTTGTGCTTAACATACTTGCCAATTTGTCCAATACATTTTCACCTAACCTATAATATTTTTTAAAAAGCTTAATTTGTATGTAGAATATTTGTGAATCATTTCTTGAAGGCTTTTGAGACTTTCCATTTTCAAAAAACCCTTTGTACTCTGAATATAAGGATATTTTCCTGAATTCTTGTTTTTCATATTTTCATTTTTTAAGAAAATATTATTTAAATGTTTCATGTATTTAGAGGAGCTGGGAGCTAGCTAAGTGGTAGCATATTTGCCTAGCATGTGTAAGGTCATGAGTTGGGATCCCCAGCAACACACACACAAAAGAAATATTTCCTATACTTGGAATTCTTTTGGTGTGATGCATTAATTAAGGAAATTTTTTTCTAATCCTCTCAATACCTAATTATGTAAAATAAAATCTCCCTACCAGCTGAGTAATGGTGCTTGCCTGTAATCTCAGTAATTCAGAAGGTTGAGATGGGAGGATTCCAAGTTTAACGCCAGCCTCAGCAATTTAGCAAGGCCCTAAGCAACTTAGTGAGACCCTGTCTCAAAAAATAAAAAGTGCTGGGGATGTACCTCAGTGGTAAATTGCCCTTGCATTAAATATTTAGTACCCCACCCCCCAAAAAATTCCCCACTGATTCAAAATGGCATCTTTATTATAATTTAAATTCATTAAATCTATTTTGGGTCTCAGGTCTCATTTATAGTTCTGTATTCTGTTCCATTGATTTGTCTATGTACTGATGAGAAGCCATTTTAGTATTTATGGCTTTTGTCATCTATTTTGATTTTTGATGGGGCTGGTCCCTTCTTCTTACTCTTGTTTTTCAAAAACTTCTTGATTATTTTCTGTTTACTTTTCCATATGAAATTTTTAGTTATTTTGCTTGGTTCCCCCCGCCACAAAATCCTAGTGCAATATGATCAGATTAGAATTTTGAAAGAATCATTTTAGCTACAGTATGAAGTACAACAGTACATGCCAAAGATACACTACTAAATGGGATCACAAGGGAATATATCTTTTGAAGCAAATAATTTAGAAGCATTCAATTAAAAAGAGGTGTTGAAAACTCAGTTTTTTAAGTCACCAGAATAAATACTGGGCTGTATTCACTGAAGATGAAACTGAGTGATCATCAATCAAACTGGTGTTGCAGGTGACCACTGAACTAGAAGCTGTCAAACTGCCAATAATACATCATGGAATCTGTAATAAAGATTGGGAAATCTAAATGAACAAACAATATACAAAGTAAATAATAACATGGTACCCAGAGAAAGGAAGACATAATTGATTAATATTATGCAAATTAGGGGACATAAATTATTTATAGTGATAAAATTCTTTATCAAAAGTTCTACACAAAATGCAAATTTTGCACTAAAGAACATAGCTCATTGGTAGAGCACTTGCCTAGCATGCACAAAGCCCTGAGTTTTATCCCCAAGACCACCAAAAAAAAACAAACCCCAAAACCCCAATTTTTCTTAACACATAGGATTAAAACATGTGAAGAAAGGTTCAGGCATTTGCTTGGTGGTGTTTGTTTGCTGATCTCAAACTCCTGAACTCAAAGGACTCTCCTGCTTCAGTCTCCAGAGCAGCTGGGATTACACATGCACCACCATGCCCAGCTAGGCACTGGCTTGATGTCAGGAAGTGAAGGTAGCACAAAGGAATATGCTTCTCATGGGAAGAAGGTAGTAGTTCTTCCAAGAGTACTGTTATATGTAGTAAAGATGTGTGAGCTTTAAAATTTACTAGGTAGTGTATCAATGACCCTAGGGAAATGCCAATTTAAGGAAGATGTGTTAGTCAGCTTTCTGTCACTAGAGCAAAATACTTGAGATAATCAACTTGTAAGGAGGAAAGATTTAGTTTGGCTCACAGCTTCAGAGGATTGGTCCTTGGTCACTTGGCTTTGTTTCTGGGCCTATGACAAGGCAGAACATCATGGTGGGGAACATATGGTAAAGCAAAGATGTTCACTGCATGATGGCTGGGAAGGGGTCGGGGAGAGAAAGAGACACACACAGAGAAAGGGTAAGGGATTGGAGACAAAATATACCCTTCAAGAGCATGCCCCCAATGACCTACTTCCTCCAACTAGACCCCAGCTCCTAAAGCTTCTACCAGCTCCTGATAGTCCATTAACAGATTTATCCATTCATGAAGTCAGAGCCAGCATGATCAGTCACCTCCCCAAGGGACATTGCTGCACTGGGAAGCAAGCCTTCAACATACGAGTTTGGGAAGACATTTAAGGTCCAAACCATTACAGAAGATACAAATAACGGGATGCTAAAATAAAATTCTCCCTGAATTCCGTGAAATAAACATCACATTCTAAGTCACAACCAGTCACCTGGGGCCATATGTTTCCCTCTCTGTGCTCAGCACCCAGAAGGCTCTGCCCTTCTCTATTCTATATTGCTTTATTCAGACAATTTCTGAAGTAATGTCAGCCATTATGTAAGATTCTCATCATCTCCTCTACATAGCTCCAAAGTTTCTCCCCAAGTCCTTTGACTAGTGTTATTAATCTTAAGTACCCATGACTCATGCCAGACTATGCCATGCTCCTTATTGGAGTGGATCTTGAGGTATCCAGTTATCAAACAATGGTTGGAAAGAAGTGGCAAAAATCAGCCCTGTTTTCCCCACATTCCTGCCCAGCGCCAGTTCTGCCTTCATCTCCTCCTTCGGCTTGGTTCCTTTTCTGCTGATACCTACAAAGGAACGTGAGAAAAGTGCCTATACTTTTGAAGACTATTCTCTCCTCTTAAAAGCTTCAGGGAGATAAATTTAGACATAACACAGGAAGTAATTCTCTCTGTGACTGAAAGCCTTCTAAGAGAAGTTACTGCCCCAAGATATTTTGAAGCTGAGGTGCTGGGGGAGCACTAGCAAGCTCAGAATAACCTACAGGGCTTGTGAAGCCACATACTGTTGGGTCTGTCCCCAGATGTTTTGATTCAAACAGTCTGAGTTGGGGACTGAGAATCTGCATTTCTAAAAGTTCCCCAAAGATAGTGATACTGTTGGCCCAGGACCATATAAAATCCAGACATTGGTATACTTTAAAATTTCCAAGTCAAGACTGAACACCACTGCCCTGGAGATTATGCATCTCTTCTTAGGCCAGCCTGCATCTTATATACCTAAGAAGCTTTTAAAAACATCCCTCTCCAGACCGATTAAGTCTCTGGGGATTGAGGCCCAGGTATGGAGTACTGTTTCAGGGTTCTTCAGATGATTGTGTGTGTGTGTGTGTCTGTGTCTGTGTGTGTGTGTGTGTGTGTGTGTGTGTGTGTGTGAGAGAGAGAGAGAGAGAGAGAGAGAGAGAGAAACAGTATAACATAAAACTTACCATTTTTGTATCTAAGTCAGTAGCATTAAGTAAATTCATGATTTTGTGCAAAAATCACCACTACCCATTAGTAAATATGATAGTATATGTGACTCCGTTTTGTTTTGTGACTCCATTCTGTAAAACAAACATTCCAAGTACATGAGTAATGGCTGGGGCAAGATGTTCTTTTCCTTTTGCTACAGAAACATTTAAGAACATGGACCTAATGGGGCATTGTTTCTGTAACTAGGGTAATGGGGCCCTGTTTCTGTAACTGGGGCGATTGTGTTAACTGTGATTGGTTAGGCTTCCCTCTACCTGACTGCATTCTCCCACTTCTGTAACCTGGCTTGCTTGCATTGACTAGACCCCCATATGTCTCTTTTGCAGTTTTCAGACTTATAAGGAGTGCCCTTGCAATTGTTCAGAACTGATCAGTAGAACATCTTTATGTTCTGGTCAGTCACCACCAGTGTGCTTCAATAAAGGTTTGATTCAATTATATGTGAGTGGTCTAGAAGTCAGTTTATGAAACCCGGGACAAAGCTTTAACTATAACACTGGCATGTATAAGAAACTTAGCAACTTCTGCCTTGTGGTGATATCAGGCAGAAAGCAGCTGTTTACTTGAAGAAACAGGTATGCTCACTCTACCTCAGCACATAAACTCAAAATGGAGAAGCTCACAGCAAACTACTGCTTTGCAGAATGGAGTAAGAAAGGTTTAGGCACAGACTGAGACAGGTGTTCTATACACCATGGAGTCATTAGGGCAGGTACAGACTGACAGCTGCTGTTCAACACTCCATGGAGTAACTCAGAGCAGTCACAGCATGAGAACTACTGTTGTGTACACCATGGAGTCACTCAGGGTAGGCACAGCCTAAGAACTGCTGTTGTGTGCACCATAGAGTCACTCAGGGCAGGTGCAGCCTGAGGACTACTGTTCTACACACCATGGAATCACTAGAAAAGGCACAGCCTGAGAACTACTCTTTTACATATCATGGAGTTACTCAGTGCAGGCACAGCCTGAGAACTAATACTTTGTACACCATGGAGTCACCCAGGGCATGCACAGCCTGAGAACTGCTGTTGTGTACACCATGGAGGCACCCAGGGCAGGTATAGCCTGAGCACTGCTTTTCTACACACTATGGAGTCACTAGGGCAGGCACAGTCTGAAAATTAATAATTGATTATTACCCAAATTAAGATGTGAATTACAACTCTGAATAGGGAACACTTGGAATTTAGTCTTTGAGTGACTCCTTTAAGCACATGTTGGTGGCCCTAATGGGGAGAATCACAGCCTCTGGAACAGGAGTCCACTATATTTTTTGCATCATGATCAAGTAGGATTCATCCCTGGGATGTAAGGCTGGTTCAATATATGGAAATCAATAAATGTTATTTACCACATCAATAGACTTAAAGATAAGAACCATATGAACATCTCGATAGATGCAGAAAAAGCATTCCACAAAGTACAGCATCTCTTTATGTTCAAAACTCTAGAAAAACTAGGGATAACAGGAACACACCTCAATATTGTAAAAGCTATCTATGCTAAGCCTCAGGCTAGCATCATTCTGAATGGAGAAAAATTGAAGGCATTTCTTCTAAAATCTGAAACAAGACAGGGATGCCCTCTCTCACCACTTCTGTTCAACATAGTTCTCAAAACAGTGGCCAGAGCAATTAGACTGATGAAAGAAATTAAAGGCATAAAAATAGGAAAAGAAGAACTTAAATTATCACTATTTGCAGATGACATGATTCTATACCTAGCAGACCCAAAAGGGTCTACAAAGAAACTACTAGAGCTAATAAATGAATTGAGCAAAGTGGCAGGATATAAAATCAACACACATAAATCAAAGGCATTCCTGTATATCAGTGACAAATCTTCTGAAATGGAAATGAGGACAATCACTCCATTCACAATTTCCTCAAAAAAATAAAATACTTGGGAATCAACCTAACAAAAGAGGTGAAAGACTTATACAATGAAAACTACAGAACCCTAAAGAGAGAAATAGAATAAGATCTTAGAAGATGGAAAAATATACCCTGTTCATGGATAGGCAGAACTAACATCATCAAAATGGCGATATTACCAAAAATTCTCTATAGGTTTAATGCAATGCCAGTCAGAATCCCAACAGCATTTCTTGTAGAAATAGATAAAGCAATCATGAAATTCATATGGAAAAATAAAAGACCCAAAATAGCAAAAACAATTCTAAGCAGGAAGTGTGAATCAGGTGGTATAGGGATACCAGACTTCAAACTATACTACAGAGCAATAGTAACAAAAACAGCATGGTACTGATACCAAAACAGGCGGGTGGACCAATGGTACAGAATAGAGGATACAGAGACCAATCCACAAAATTACAACTATCTTATATTTGATAAAGGGGCTAAAAGCATGCAATGCAGGAAAGATAGCATCTTCAACAAATGGTGCTGGGAAAACTGGAAATCCATATGTAACAAAATGAAACTGAATCCCTTTCTCTCGCCATGCACAAAAGTTAACTCAAAATGGATCAAGGAGCTTGATATCAAATCACAGACACTGCGTCTGATAGAAGAAAAAGTTGGCTATGATCTACATATTGTGGGGTTGGGCTCCAAATTCCTTAATAGGATGCCCATAGCACAAGAGTTAATAACTAGAATCAACAAATGGGACTTACTCAAACTAAAAAGTTTTTTCTCATCAAGAGAAACAATAAGAGAGGTAAATAGGGAGCCTACATCCTGGGAACAAATATTTACTCCTCACACTTCAGACAGAGCCCTAATATCCAGAGTATACAAAGAACTCAAAAAATTAAACAATAAGAAAACAAATAACCCAATCAACAAATAGGCCAAGGACCTGAACAGACACTTCTCAGAGGAGGACATACAATCAATCAACAAGTACATGAAAAAATGCTCACCATCTCTAGCAGTCAGAGAAATGCAAATCAAAACCACCCTAAGATACCATCTCACTCCAGTAATATTGGCAGCCATTATGAAGTCAAACAACAACAAGTGCTGGCAAGGATGTGGGGAAAAGGATACACTTTTACATTGCTTGTGGGACTGCAAATTGGTGCAGCCAATTTGGAAAGCAGTATGGAGATTTCTTGGAAAGCTGGGAATGGAACCACCATTTGACTCAGCTATCCCCCTTCTCGGTCTATTCCCTAAAGACCTAAAAAGAGCATACTACAGGGACACTGCTACATTGATGTTCATAGCAGAACAATTCACAATAGCTAGACTGTGGAACCAACCTAGATGCCCTTCAATAGATGAATGGATTAAAAAATGTGGCATTTATACACAATGGAGTATTACTCTGCATTAAAAAATGACAAAATCATGGACTTTGCAGGGAAATGGATGGCATTAGAGCAGATTATGCTAAGTGAAGCTAGCCAATCCCTAAAAAACAAATGCCAAATATCTTCTTTGATATAAGGAGAGCAACTAAGAATAGAGCAGGGAGGAAGAGCATGAGAAGAAGGTTAACATTAAACAGGGACGAGAGGTGAGAGGGAAACGGAGAGAGAGAAGGGTAATTGCATGGAAATGGAAGGAGACCCTCATTGTTATACAAAATTACATACAAGAGGAAGTGAGGGGAAAGGGAAAAAAACAAGGGGGAGAAATGAATTACAGTAGATGGGTTAGAGAAAGAAGATAGGAGGGGAGGGGAGGGGGGATAGTAGAGGATAGGAAAGGCAGCAGAATACAATAGACACTAGTATGGAAGTATGTAAAACAGTGGATATGTAACTGATGTGATTCTGCAATCTCTATACAGGGTAAAAATGGGAGTTCATAACCCACTTGAATCAAATGCGTGAAATATGATATGTCAAGAACTATGTAATGTTTTGAACAACCAACAATAAAAATTTTTAAAAAATGATAGTGTTAATTATGTATTTTTATTAATAATTTATTAATAAATCAATAATTATTGCTAATGCTCATCGCATATGTACACATGAAAGGTAAAAATATGTCAAATAAAATTATAAGATATAACTAATTTTAAATCTTTGAAATCTTGTTCTGAATCATTTCCAACATTATCAAGGTTTATTGTTTTTATTTCATACAACAACCAGTAAAAGTACTTTACAGAGCTGTTAGCATTTATTCATAAGTTATTTTTTTAAAAGTGCAATATTAATGTCTGCAGTAACTATTCCAAACCACTCACACTCATTCTGTAAATTGGAATAATGAAAATTTATTGTGGGAACAGAAGGTGTTCAATCGTGACTCAAGTCGAGTCTTTTAATACACTTAATCCATGCCAACAGAGCTAAAGACTAAGCATACAGTCTAATAGCAACAGTTTTGTCAGGTCTATTCCTAACCAACAGCTGCAATAAATTCTCTAGATACTGAAACCAATCCTTATTCCAGCAATGCTAAACAACATATGAGTTATTAACATGATTAAAATATAATTAAAATGTGTGATTTTTGAATTATTAATTTATAATTAAAGCTATTTTTTAGGCACATTCATGTTTATAAATATGTCCTTGGTGGCTTTAAATTTTTATGATTATTGTCTCTAACCAAAGAGTTATGGTTTAGATATTAGGTCTCTCCCAAAAGCTGGTGTGTGACTAGGCAAGAAAGTTCAGAGGTCAAATGATCAGGTTATGAGAATCTTAATCCCCTGATAGGGATTAACTGGATGGTAACTCTAGCCAGGCAGGGTGTGGCTGGAGGAAGTGGGTCCCTATGGGTCGGCCTTTGGGGTATATATTTTTGTCCTGGTTGAGCTAAGCTCTATCTCTGTTTCCCAGTGCTGTGTCCTGACCCACTTTCCTCTGCTACCCTCTCCTGCCATGATGTTTTGCCTCATTTCAGACTCCAAATAATGGAGTTGGTCTTCTATGGACTTAGACTTCTGAAACATGAGCTCTAAATAAACTTTCCTCCTTTAAAATTGTTCTTCTGAGGTTTTTTGATCACAGCAGGAGAAAAGCTACCTAATAAAAGAATCTAACTAGATATATAGGTAGGTAGGTAGGTAGATAGAAACACTTAAATCTGATAATCTTCTTCCTCCTTAATAATTGCAAGTGTTTTAAAACTGATTTTTATTAAAATATTAATTTAAAAATTATCTGCATAATATTTTGTCAGATGCAGTTTGATCACATTTATCTATATGTTAACCACAATATTAGCTCTTTGCTCATTTGATTCAAATTTTGTACTTCCTTTTAGGGTGATTTATTTGAAAGATAATCTCTTTTTTGAAGTCTGTTTAGTAAAAATATGCTTGTGGTAAACCCATATTTCTTCATTTTTGTGTGTTTACTCACCTATGTTTCTGTTTTGCCGTATATTTTGTATCTGCTGCATAATCAATTTTCAGGAGACCCAGATTTTCTTTTACCCTCTTAAGACATACTTACTGTTGTTTCTTAGATGTGCTTTGGTGTCTTTTCAGTCATTCATTTATAAATTATCTATCTTTCCTTGCTACTTCTGTTTAAAACTGTCATTATGTCCCTGGTGATTTGGCAGTTAATTCTGATGTAAATTGATTGATTTTTTTTATTGAGTCTACTTAGTTATATTAAACTTGTGATTATCAGTTGTGAAATTCACTGCCATTAGTTTTGCATGTACTATCTTTCCAACATAGTCTCTCATCCACCTTACCAGAATTTACATTAGAGTTTTGTTAAAACTTTTTACTTTAGATATCCTATTTCTTACCTTTTCTATCATATGTATAACTTTTCACATTTCTTTTTTCCATTGGAATTATTATCTTCAGTCTTTATTACTAGACTATTAATTTTCTCATAATCCTGTTTTACTGTTGAATACTCCAATAAATTACTAAGAATAAAAATTAAATTTTTTTCTTAAAAATTCTTTGTGACCTTTTGCAAAACAATTTCATGGTTCTTGTTTTTGCAATATCAATCATTTCTCATAGTTCAGATATATCTGTGATATTAATTGCAAGGTCATTCTAATTTATGTCCTTTGTGGTTCAAATATATTATTTACTGTTTTTACTGATTTTCATTCAATAGTATCTTGTTTCCTAGTGTCTTAAGTATCTTTGATTATGTGCAAATATTTCTTGATCTGATTCTGGAGATTCTGAGGAGTAGTACTGGAGATGCTTCTTCAACAGATAAATTTCATTTGGTGCTACACATGCTATTACAAACTTGGGGGTACTAGAAACTCCTAGAACTAAGATTTATGGCTCAAAGTAAAATCTAAAGTTAAAACTGTCACTGGTTGATAAATTAATCTCAGGATCTTTGTGTTAATTTCTGCATTACATTCAACAATTTTCTTTCAGATATGTTATTGGGGGATATGGCACATGTTAGACTTGAAACCACTTAGTGTAAAACAAAAATCCATAACGATGTCCATTTTCTCCAGGATTTAAGTAATGAACTTGGGTGCACTGTGAAACACACTACTGGCATCATTGAAAGACTACATACATTTGAAACATATTTAATTAACAAAGGGAAAAATTAATATCATTATTCTCCTTTTATAAAAGAAGAAGTGCTAGAGCACCTCATTAGTTTCCCATTTCCTAACACTCATTTCTACAATGGTAGTGTCTGAATAGTAAAGCCCACACCAATTCTGATAAGGTGGGATAACATCATATCAAAGACTTCCTGCTGTCTTTGTTTGATTTGCAATTCTCAGTACCTGAAAAAGATAATTGGGATGATAGACAGTAATCTAACAGATAAAGTACCTGAGCTGTGGAGGGTCAATTTTTACAGTTTTTCTTTCTGTTTTTTTTTTAAATTAATTATTGATCATAGTTTTGTGACATAATAGGAAGAGCTGCCAAGAAATTAGACAGGTCTGCTATGTCAGCTAAGATGAATTCTTGTTACATCAGAAAATCATTGTCTTAAACAATATTACACACTTTTGCATAGTTTTTAACTTATGTTGGACCAACTGCTTGTAACAATTCATCTGTCACTATTTCTGATGGTGTAAGTAATGTTGTTTCTGGAAAACCACATTTATTTTACTCGGAAACAAATTGCAGTGTCCATTAATGTCAGATGTAGTTTAACCTATACCTTAACTAAATTAATTTTATCTCTATTCCACATATAAAATCCTCTTCGATACTAGACTTATAAAACTAATCAAGATAAATTATTCATATAATTGAACAATGTAAAAATTAATAAAGCTTAAGTACTAATTGGAGGAACCTCCTCAGTTGGATTATCTATAAGTATTTGGTTCCTTTAATTTTTTTGAAATAAAAAATATGGAAGTAACTCATTCACTTTGTTGATTTTCCAATGCTGTTTTGTATGATCTTCTTTTCTGTCTTGTGATGGAAGAGTTAATAAACACGAATGATGTGGGGAAAAAAAGTTTGGAGAAAGTAGAGGGTTTATTTTGGGGATGATTGACATCTCATTTATATAATTAGGTATAAATTCATTTCAGAGAATCATTCTTCATAATGAATGGCTGAAATAAAAATAATGATCTTAGTAATTTTATGTAGATGAGTCTCAAAATGGCTGCCATTTTTGTTTTATTAATTTAATTACTGAATTGACTTTTTGCTTTTTTTTTACAAAGGAGGACATAAAATTATTTTGATTAGTAAGTATTAATTGTCCACTACTTATTAAAATTGAAATGAATTACTCTTGTGATTAAAATATAACACCAGTAGGAGTGCTTATTTTCCTGTTAGGATCGACTTATCAAGGTTAATGCAATATAACTCAGAAGTACACAACTACTCACATTCCTCTTTTTGCTGTAATTTTAAATTTTGCTAGAATACTTGTGGTATTCTTTACACAAGTATTTGCATTTCCCTAATATTAATTCTTTAGCTCTTCCCTATTCAGAAATTTAAGGGATTTCATTGTGGTGTTTGCAATGATCTTTTCACAGAATACACACTTATCCTAAGTGTCCAATCTGACAACATGTCCCTCTCACAAAAAGCTTACTTATTCTGGCAGACACACTTGTGGCTCTTCTCTGCTCTGCATCCTTTATTCCTATCAAGATAGTCATTCTTTAGGACATCCCCATCTAGAAAAGAAGTTAGGTGAAACACAGAGGAGGCAACTCAAGAAAAAACATGAAATCACAGAAGCAGTGTATCACTTACAGATCCAAGAGAAGACAGGTATCAAGAAGTTAAACATAACTCAGTAATTATGGGTTTTGATAAAAGTGAGTTTTGATATAGCTCCTAGTCTTGGTACCTTCTTATAGGAGTGTTCCTGCTATGCTAGGTATGGCACTATGTGAAATGTGACATCAAACATTGTATCTTCCTTGACAGTGGCCAGTGGTACTAGCTCTTATGTTCTTGGAATCCTCCACGTGGTGATGTGTTTCCTACAATGGATCCTCCTGTCTTTCCCTTCCACACCCTGATCTGTGACAGAAGGGAATAGGAACTGCCAAATTCATTAAAAGGCAATCAGACAGCAACTCTTTATTCTTTCCCCATCCAGTTTCCTTATACATTGTCAAATGGGTACTTTTCCCAACATAGGAAACATTTTATTAATATTGTTGTTCTAATGTTTCTCCTAATTCTTGAGGTGATTAATTCTTATAAAAATAAAAGGAAATCTTAAATGAATAAGCAAACAAACAAAAACCAAATAAACAAATATGTCATTAGTTATTTAAAATCATTATTCTTGTTTTCTTATATGGTAAGATAGAAGAAATTTAAAAAAGGTTGAAAGGAGATAAAGAAAGGACAAGGAAATATAATTTTCATTTCAAATTCTGTATGCCTTTCCTGGCATGTCACTCCTTAAGCTAGTGTCTCTCTCAGGCCTGTGACTCCTAAATTTCTGGTAAAATTGTAAATCTTAAGAGTTACGGCAAATTCACCCACTTATAAAAATTAAGTAATGCACTGACAATTACCCTACTAATAAATAGATTAGGTAAACCGAGATATGACATTTAAAGAAAACTTCAATTTAGACTATCCAATAAAATCTATTGATCAGATGATGGACCATATTAGCCTAAGGATCCTGAGAACAAATACAGGGATGTCGTCTTCACGTGACTTTCCATGCCCATTCCTCACCAAATTTCCTTTAAAAGAGGCTAAGAACCCCTAAAGTGTCTTTCACCCTAGAGATGGCCTGCATTCTCTCTGGAATGTGTAACCACTTTCTTAAGTACATCTTTCTGTGTGTCTCTGGTTTGCATGCTGGAATTCTTTTCTGTTGTATGCCAACTTGACCTGAGATAAGTTCCCACCCTTCCCTCTCTGGATACTCCTCACTGGGACTCTCTTCCAGTCACTCCATTAGTGACAGAATCCATTTACTATCTCCATTCATTTGGTTAATTTTGGCTTTAGACAAATTTTTAGCTAGACAAAGGCAAAATAATAAAGTCATTCAGATCATAGATTCTGGAACCAAGTAGAATTGGATAAGAATTAGAGGCCTGCATGAATAAATTTGTGTGAGCTTCCAAAAACTTTTTTTTTATTCTGGACCCCTACTTCAATGGAAAATTAAAATAACAGTGATTTTTTGTTTATTTTATCGGGATATTATGATTGTCAAGTAAAGTAATGTAATATTATTAGCTTAGTGAAGATCTAGGTTTAGTAATCCTTGAAGAATGATTTTTAAATCACTAAAAAAATGCTGACATTATTATAACAACAGATGATAATTGTAATAGTAACAGTAGTAGAAGAGGAGGAGGAGGAATACTGGGAGACAAAGAAAGAAAAGATAAAAAGAGAAAAAAGTTAGATGACAGAAGATACAGATTTCAATTGCTTTTTACCAAATTAAATAATTCAAAAAATAAAATTATAGAAATCATTTTATTTTATCTTAAAAGCTTTACTATTTTAAATTCATGTATTTCATTGCTGGGCCTTTTTAAAAAAAATTCATTTAATAACTGACAGTGTTTATAACTGTTTCAATATGAACAAATTGTGAAAATTAATCATAGAATTTTAAATTTCATTTACTGTTCCTTTCAGTATCAAACATCTTTGCTCTATGGTTTCTTAAAATCATCTTCAAGGAGTACATGTAAATTATTGGATGTCAGCGCCACAGTTTTTTGTCATTCTCTCATCCATAAGAAATTTAATGTCTTTGGGGTAAGCACAGTGTTATCCTACATTATTGCACAATAGTTGTAATAATAATGGGGAAAGAAATTTTCATGGGCCCTGTCTTGCCTGAAAACTTTACATAGATGGTGGAGGGACGTGGGCCTCTGATGTATCACTTCCTTGCATTTATCCCCTATTTTATTGCTGAAAGTCATAGCCAAGTAGGTATGATGCATGGCATTTTGGGTGACCCTGCTCAGGAATTAGGGTGTATCCTGCTGGGAATAGGGCGTATCCTGCTGCCTCAGGCGCCCACTCCTTTGGAGTTCCCTTTGAGTTCTTGCAGGGTTCTGAGAGAATTGGTGAGCTGGGTAGAGCCATTGTGTTCCCGGGAAGTGTAGGGAGAGTGCCGGTGAGAGTTCCGGAATACAGAGTTGCTGTTTGAATCTACAAGGTTTTGTGGTGGCTCGGTTATTTGTGCCCAGCCAGACTGTGGCATTTTATTTGTCTGAACCAGATTCCCACTGATTGCTACCAAAAGTCATTTTCATTTGGCAGCTGTTCAGTGGTCTTGGTGAAAAAAAATTGTTTTTTTAGTTTATTTCTCATAGAATTGTCCCATTTTGTAATGAGATGCTTATGCTAATTGTTTTCCTCCAGTAGAAAGACCAGGATTTATTAACATTCCAAATGAAACATGACAATTGCCTGTGTGTTTTATGTAAATGTTTGTGGCTATTAGTATGAGTGATGTTATTTTTTAAATATATAAACTTGATATAAACCTTTATCTTTACATCTTTGAATTTTGGTTTATGTGAGCTAGGCCAAGGTACCTGTGTATAATATTATGTCACATTGCTCTTCTTTTACTCTCTCACTCTTGCTCTTTCTTTCACTCCAACTTTCTTTTTCTCTCTTTCTTTTTGACTTAGTGTGAAATAAATATCCTTATTAGTGTTTAATTCAGATTTCTTTTTGTTGCTGCCTGATATTTTGTCAAAGTTTTATTGATCTCTGCAAGCATGATCTCTATAATAAACCACATCTCTCTGATGTTAAATAAGACATAACTGGGGACCAAACATAGGTGAAGCTTGGTGTTTGGGTTTTCATCTCTAATTCGATCTCTTCATTGCAGTAAGAATGATCTTGTTAAAACACTAGTAGAGTTTTGTCATTCACCTAAAATTCTTTAATGGCTTGCCATTGCTCTTGAATAAAAGACAAACCACTGATTTGGTCTTATAGCATGGTTTTCCTGTGCATCCCTCAGTATTTCTGCAGTCTTTTATTTTGTCTACCCACCCCATATCCCACCTGTATTATACTTTTTCAGTTTCTCAGATTCATCAAGCCCTTTCTCCCATCTAGGCCTTTATGAATACTCTTCTCTTGGCTACAAATACTCTTTCTCCACAATTCTAAGTGTATAACTCTGACTTATCCATCAGGTTTCACTGGAATCTCTATTATGTCTGCCTGTTATTTCTATTCAGAGTACATTTCATTGACCAAATCTTATTATGCGTTTTTGTAATTACTTGAGTCATTGTTCTCTCTAATAAATTTTAAGCTCCTTGAGAGCACAGGCCTTGCCTAACTGTTTTACTGTTATATTTGCTTTTTTAATCATTCTAGTACTTAGGATGCATTAAATACTCAATAATTTGTTCCCAATTGATGAATTATTAGGTGGATAGATGCATGGGTGAGATTAAGACTATTGGATGCTTATTCAAGCATCAGCTGAATTCACTTGTAACTGAATCTATCTAAAAGTGTTAGCATTAGTAACTGCTTAGAATCATAAATCTGCTTAATATTAATTTCTTCTTTCATTCAACAGTTACTTATGATGTCCCAAATAGTGTGAAAGGCATTGTAATAGGTTTAGCCATTTCAGTAATCAATAAACATAAAAATCTCATGCAGTTCACAGTTTAATTAGCAAACAATATCACATCCAAGCAAAACTTTTAATTATAAACATGATAATGATAAATGGACATTTTCACTGAAGGAGATATATACAAAGAATAAGTCACTTTTTCTCTGTTCTTTGTTTTTGTTTTTATCTGTTATTGGTCATATGTTTTCCTACACATTTTTTCATATGGTTTGTATTCAAGGGAAATTCTGTCAAAAAGCCAGGACACATTCATTTTTTGTTGTTAGGGTCAATTCTTTAGGGAGAGCTGGTGGTTTGTTCATGGACAGGGTTTCAGGAGAAAAGAAAGGTTATTGGCCAGTTTTCATGATGTCCTGTAGCAGCCACTATTGTGGAGTCGCTGTGTTGTGTAAAGGCTCTGTATTGCTCCTCCAGAGAACAGCTTGACAACACTGAGCTGAGTATCAAAATCAATCTTTTCCCTTTAATTGCTTCAAATCCTTTGTTAAGAAGCTCCATCCTCTTTGTATCCTACAGAAAACACAGATTAAATGCTTTATGTAGCTTTACAGTTTTTAACTAGCTGCACTTTGCAATTTTAGATTTATTCAGCCTATGGATCAATCATTATTTTAGCCTCTGTGAAGTTTTGTTCCTTTAGATATATATCATTTTATATGTTAATGTTATATTATTTTGAAGAATGGAAAACAATGATGCAAAAACAAAAAAAAAATAAACTAGTTTTTTGAATAGCACATGAACTAAAAAGAAACACCAATGTCCTTTTATTGTTTGTTTGTTTGTTTACTACTTGGAAATTTACTTTGCAGCCTCAGGTGGATCATCCCAACAAAGGTCTCTTGCAGAACACTAAAAGCAGAGTAAACAAAAAGGAGCAGGACAGTACAGAAATACTTTCCTTAACAACTCATAGTGATCCTTAGAGAGAAAATTTAAAAGATACATGTAGCTTCCTGAACATAATTTTAACCAAGTTCACAGTATACAATTTTTACTTGATATTATAATTTGTGATATTTTCCATGCAAAATTTCTACTGACTTTATAAAATCATTAGTTTAAATAACTTCACCTACTATTTTATATATATGAACCTAGGCATTTATTAAGCAATACATTTAGGAAACATATTAAGGTAGAGAAATAAATTAGATAGTTCATCTTCCAAAAATAGTGGAGGGGAAAGATATAATCACATGGTAGGTCTGTTGTAGGTTCTCAGAGAATTTCTTTCATGCTCGTTTTTTAGTGCATTCAGTTACATAATATTCCTGTCTAAAGGGATCTGTGTCTTATTCGTTATTAAATTCTCAATTTCTTCATGATCTAGGGATATAAATTTATCCTCAGGAACACTGAAGGGACTGTTTAGGTAACTTTCGGAATGTCTGGTCCCAGATTTTCCCTTTCTCTCTCCCCACCGTCTGTCTCTCCCTCACTCATACACACATGACAGGCATACATACACACACACAAATGCTTATGTGGTATGCTAGAATTCAGTCCAATATATATTTAAATGAAAAATCAAGTCTAAACTGTGGATACTCTGTATGTAGTTTGTGAAAATTAGAACTGTGTTTGGGCAAAAGAGAAAAATAATTCATAACTATAATTTTTCTACAAATGTTTCAAACCAAATTAAGTTAATGGTCATAATCAGGGACAGTCTAGTTTAGAATAATTTAGTTGGGTAGACAAAGGTAGAAAAATACCATTCTTTCTACAAGCTGTGTATATTAAAAAAATATTTCACACATATTTTGCTGAGATTCTAGATAATGGTAACACATATAAGAGAAGACGCTATTATATTTTTTAAATATTTGGCTTGGTACCATTGGTTGTCAAAACTTATCTAAAAATACCTTATGTGGCATATTTCAATTTGCAGAAAAAAGTGGACCATTAAGTTTGTAAAAGGCACAACCTAAATCTCTTACTTGATTTGACAATTGGGTGGCTGTTACCCAGCCCTGTTAATTTATATGTAGAAAAAAGCTAAATTCTTTCAGAGCCTTTTGATGCTGCTTTTGAAGTTGAGCTCAAATGAAAGTACCTATATTGGTTTAAGACATACATCATTGGAAGAAAGCCCATCCACCTACAACAAATTTGCTTAATGCTTGTTAATTAATGATCAGTTTACCCAATATGTTAACTCAAAAGTTCTGTTAATCATACTTTTATGCCATATATAGAAAGAAGGCTTGATTCCCTCTGCAACTATTAATATAACTGTCTATCAAAATAAGTTTTTCAGTTTTCACATACTTTAAGTTATTTTGTGTAAGTTAATTTATATATTATATACTAATTACTTCTTTAGTTTTATTTTTTTTGGCAATTTCAAACTTATAAAAGACCAAATACTTATATTCTTTAAGCCCAAAATCATCTCCCATGACAAAGAACATATATCATTCCATTGTTTTTAAGCTTCCTCTGATGTTTGGAGTTGCTCCTACTGACTTCTTTGGGTTTAGGACTCATAGCTGTGAATTCAAGCAAAGCACAGAGTTTGAATCTCAGAGAAAATCAAATGAATTCATGAACAAAGAAAGTTGAAACAGTATGCATTTTTCTAGTTACACATAAGTGATTACTCATTATTTTGTAACATATGTCCAAATTTTTAATATACTCAATTTCTTACTAAAGCACAGTAGCTGGAAATTTGTTTTTTCAGTAAATTAAAAGAAGACTTTCATTAGTATACTTATCTAGAAAAAAATCATAACTGTTTACAGAGTAGAAAAATACAGTAAAATATAAAAAATTTAAAATGTAAAATAACACATATGGAATAAAAACAATCTAATTCATATAAATTCTGACTCATGATTTTAACTTGATTGACAATTTATGTATATTGACTTTACATTACTTGGTTTAGGTATAAATTTATATTAGTTAATAATGTCAGTATAGTGTCCAGACTTTTTAAATAGGGTTTGGATATATCAGTGTGTGTGTGTTTGGGGCCCATTATGTTATTTATATGGAATTTGAATTTAAAGCAAATATTAGTAGATTTCATTACCCGGCATCATTACATCTTCCAAGGAATGGACTTTTGTGATTGTGATTCTTTAAATGTCTACTGGTAACTTAAGAAAGATAATATTAAACAGGAAAATTTGTAGATCATTTATTTGATACTTGATATCTCTCACATTAGGAGAGTTAAGAAAATCTCCTGACTGAAATTTAAACTCAGAATGATATTTTATTAAATATTATTTAAGCTTCAAATTATTATCAAATCCAGTCAACTTCTTAGCATTCTCTATTACTAGCAATCTATGCAACAAAACGGAAGTCCCTAGGGGTTATATTTCTGAGGAACTTATCTTATTCTCACAATGTTAGTATTATAGTATCTTGAAGTTTGGAGATTGTGTTTAAAACTCATTATGTAATCTCTTTATCTATGGAAATTTTTTCTTCAGGTGACAGTAAAATTCCAAAACAACAAAAACTTGTCCCTAAATTACTTAGATTTAAGGTGCCATGAGAATACAAGGCACAATCAAAAGCTGAACATTCTTGTGCATGACTATAATCCCAGATACTTAGAGGCTGAGGCCAGAGGATCACAAATTCAAGGCCAGCTTCTAGCACCACTGTTTCAAAATAAAAATAATAAGGAATGGAGGTATAACTTAGTGGTAAAGTGTCTCTGCGTGTAATCTCTAGTACAAAAAAAATTAGTCACAAAGATTTTAGTTTGTGATTTATGAAATTATTTAGCAGTCATATGCTTCTGTGTATTATTTCTATGATGAAAATATAATACAAACTTATACATAAAATTTAAGAATGAAATGACAGTCAATTGGAGGGGAGGGTACTGGGGATTGAACTCAGAGGCATTCAACTATTGAGCCTGTATTTTATTTTATTTAGAAACAGGGTCTCACTGATTTGCTTAGCACCTTGCATTTGCTGAGGCTGGCTTAAAACTCGAGATCCTCCTGCCTTAGCCTCCCAAGCCTCTGGGAATATAGGCATAATTCAATGCACCTGGAAAAATTCTTGATTCAGTACTGTAATGAGTATTTAAAGACACTACATACAGGGAGCATTTCTATTAAAGATTTTCAGAATTTTATACAAAATATATGAGTTCATTGTCCAAGAGAGCTTGTTTTATTTGTCCTTCATGATCTAACACACTTATTTCTTTATCATCTTTTTTTCCCAGAAAAATTTTTACCTGCAGGTACTTTTATGTAAGTGTATATAAGAATATTAAATATATCAAAGAGAGACTGAACTCGATGTTAATTTTTATCAAGTTTTTCAAAATATCATGGAATAATTCCTCATTTATTTTTGGTGGTTTCTATAATCTATTTTTTTAATTAAATATCTTAGCAATAAAATGTGAAGTTGTTTCAATACTTTTATAAACAATTTGAACTTATTTTCTAAATAATCATAACTTGGATCCAGATATAATAAATCATTAAATGTAAGGATAATTTCTGTAAATTTTCATTTCTTGTAAGAATACAATAAAAATTTTCAGAGCACAATCATGAGTTACAGACTATTATTAAGTCTAAATTAGTTTGATTAGATTCTTGACAGACAAGTGCTATTAATTATGCCTATCATTATTCATATGTATATTTTTATTTCAATTTTTATTTAACATATTGTTAAAATGATACATGTGCTTTATGAAGTAGTCAAAAATAAAAAAAAAAACTATAGAATAATGTTAAGTATCATCCCAAATCCATCCTTTCAGAATGAATGGAAATTTAAAAATTTTAAATGTCTGTATGTAAAAATGAATGTGTGTATAAAATTTAAATATTAATATATAACTGTAAAAGAGTATTTAAAATTGTCATTTGCCTTCATTTAAATTTTTAAAAGTATTTGAGGTCAAAATGAAGTTATTGTTATAACTTAAGCTATGACTTTAAGGAGCTGGGAAAATAGCAAATTAAATTCAAAGAAAGCAGTTGGAAATTTAAAAAGAAAAGAGTGGCCATCAATGAAATAAACAACATAGCAGATCAATGAAATTCAGAGTTGGTTCTTTACAAATATTGATAAAATTGATACCCTTTACCCACTCACTTCTTACATTACTAAATCTTCCTGGCTTTTTTTTTTAATTAGTGAAACATGAGAGTAGAATGCATTTTGACCCATCGTATATAAATGGAGTATAACTTATTCTTCTAGTTGCAGAGGATGTAGAATCACACCGGTCATGTAATCACATATGTACATAGGGTAATAATGTCTGATTCATTTTACTATTCTTCTTATTCTCTTACCCTCCCTTCTCCCTGCACTCCCCTCTGCTTAATCCAAAGTACCTCCGTTTTCCCCTACCCCCTCACCTTATTGTGAAATAGCATCAGCATATCAGAGAAAACAGTCAGCCTTTGATTTTGAGGGACTGGCTTATATCACTTAGCATGATATTCTTCAGCTCCATCTATTTACCTTCAAATGCTGAGATTTCTTTGTTCTTTAAGGCTGAGTAATATTCCATTGTGTATATACACCACATTTTCTTTATCCATTCATCTCTTGAAGGGTACCTAGGTTGGATCCATAATTTGGCTATTGTGAATTGACCTCCTATAAACATTGATGTGGCTGTGTTACTGTAGTATGCATAAAGCTTCCTGGCTTTTTAAAATCATTGTTGTTGTAAATTATATAGCAGGGGATCGTGGAATGAGTTATTGTCCAGATTTGTCAGTTTGTCTAGAGATTATAACTGATATTCATCATCTTCTCAGGAAATCATTGTAGATTTTTCTCATCCTCAGGTAGTATGTCTGCTAGTACAGGTTATTCATGTGGGGAGGAACATGGTAAACCAGCTGGTTTTCCCTGAAGAGTTCAAATCCTCATTGTCATGCCCATACCAACTCACTGTTATGTCGACTGGTGCTTCACAGCTAACATGGGCATGGAAACAACCTGGGGAATCCCACTGAATCCTGCAAATGCCAGACATGCTCTTACCTGCTCATGTTATTCTCCCTCAAATACTGTGTTGACTGCTTTCTGGTCTAAAGAAATGAGGAGTCTAAATTACCAGGTAATAGCCAAAGCTTTAGGTTTAGTAAACTTGCACTGTATTAATGAGGGAAGAATCCTAATGTGGGAACTAGGACTTTTAGACCCAAGGAACTTAAAGCTGTGTTACAGGAAAACATTAATTGAGTATGATGATGAATAGGGCCACTTCTACTTCCATTTCCCTGTTTCTGAACTCATATTTTCCCTAAAGTGTTATTCATGACCATGATGCTTAATTCTTTATAATGATAGCTTTAAGAGTCTTTGCCAGTGGCTCATCAGGCTTGGAGCTCCTGGGTGATATCATATATGATGAGATTATTGTATATTGTGGTCATGGGTCTGCTGATCTACACTTTTGCCACATCTTGTGAAAATCACAAAGATTATATTGAAATGTCCTAGTGAAATGGTCACATCCAGCACGACACTTGCCATTAAGACTACTATGATAAATTACTGGCAATCCACTGACACCACCATGTCTTACCTGTTTCCTTTTGGTCTCTACAGATGAATTGAATGGATAAATAATTATTCTTATGATCCCTGCATCCTTGAAATCTCCTTAAAAATCAGAAATTTCCACTTGAAATTATGTATCATTTTTAAAATTTATTTATTGGGGGAGAATTTGTCCACTTGGCATTTTTGTACTGTTAGTTCTTACTCTGACTCTCAAAGACCCAGTGTGAACATGCTTCCAGATTCTCAATAAACTCAGCTGAATGGTATATCTAAAACTAGAAACATGACAAGCTGTTGTATTTGTGGACCAATTGAACCTACTGTGAAATGGAATCTGGCCAGACTCTACTTATATCAACTCCACTAACTTCTTACAAGGCATCAGAATGGTGTCTAGGGCTCCCAGTGCATGAGCAGAGATCTCAGCCTCTGTGTGTACTATGTTTGCACTGAGAGAACCTTGAGGAGATCCTGCACAGCAATGAGTGTGTATTTGAGTTTTCAATATTAATAAATTAATTAATCAAAATTAGTGCCCATCTTGCAGCTCCTCTTATATATTTCAAGAATTTATAACACTTGCCCAATTATGCAATTAAACCATGGGAAATAGTATAATATAAAAAATATGGTCTCTAATTCATAAAATCTATCAAACCTGTGGATATCAAATTTGAAACTTAAAAGTTAAATGACATTGGGCAAGTAATTTCATCTTTCTGATTATTAGTTTGATTGTTAAATAGGAACATGCATTCCTACTTCATTTAATTATTTAATAAAATAGCATGAAATAATACTTCTAAATAATATTTTCATTTACTAAAGTAAAATAGAAGATCAATGCTTTCTTTCTTCCATAGACTTTCATCATATATCTATTTTTTGAATGAGTAATAACCTTCAAATAGGGTTGGGGCTATAGCTCAGCGGCAGAGTGCTTGCCTAGCATGCATGAGGCACTGAGTTCAATCCTCAGCACCACATAAACATAAATAAATAAAGGCATTCTGTCCATTTAAAACTACAAAAATTTTTTTTAAAAAAACTTCAAGTAATGAATAGTCTCCCTTGAAGACATTGGAATCCAAGTAAAAATAATAACTAATGAGATATTTTGATAAATCATTTCATCTAAATGGCCTTGGCCTTATCTTTGATTCCATAGCCCTAACAGGAGAGTACAGAATGCACATAAAAAAAAAAAAAACTCTTTTTCATTTATACTGAGTAGCCCTCCAGGGGACCACTGAGTAGCCAGCTCAAACGTCTTCTACTGAAGATACTAAACATAAAGAGTCAGGCTTTAGCCTCCTTTGACTTGTACACAACTTTTGAACAAAGAACAAGCCCAGAGAGAGATTACTGCATCAGTGAATAGTTATTTGATGAGCAAAACGAGCAAGAGAATATTTGTGGCTTAGATAAATTTACAAGAAGTATACTGCAGGTGCTGAATTACTGTAACCAACAGAGCTGGATAAATGCGCACACCTTCATGACATATTCCTGGCTTGCTTTCTGCTGAACAGTTTGACCAGTGCCTTGAGTAAAGAAGCCATAGACATGGTTATCAAACTTACCAAAGACCCTGCTATAAAAACATAAGTAGGAAGTAGCCCATCAAAATTATTCAAAATAAATATTCTAGTGCTTTTCGTCCCAAGGTATAGTAATCAGCTTTACTGACCATCATTTTTAATAGATTTTGTATTATACTAGTACCTCCTTTTCACAATGCACCATTTATAAATACTCCTTTCTTGGCTGGGTGTGGGGAGCATGCCTGTAATCCCAGAGACTCAGGAGGCTAAGACAGTAGGATCGATAGTTCAAAGTCAGCCTCAGTAACTTAGTGAGGCCCTAAGTAATTCAGTGAGACCCTGCGTCTAAATAAAACACAAAAAAAGGACAGGGTATGTAGTTCCGTGGTTAAACACCCTTGAGTTCAAACCCCAGTACCACTAAACAAACAAACAAACAAACAAACAAATAATCTTTTCCCTCTTTTCTAAGACTTCTTTTATTTCCCTCTTCAACTTGTATTTTCTTTTCTTTCTAGAAGGATCTTTCTAAAATGAAATCTTATTTTTTTCACTTCAGTATTTTAGACTGCTTGTCTACTATTATCAGCAGAAAAAAACTGAAAACTTTAAACAGTTGAAATTTCTTAGGTAAAATCTTCTTTATCTGACGAATCCTATTTAGTGTTGAGCCATAATTAAATATGATTTTATGTGAATTCATGAATAACTGTTTAAATTTTATGTAAATGTCTCAAAGACAGATAGGATATGTTTTATCTGTAGATCTGCAGCATCTAGCAACAATATTAATAACAATTTACATTATTCACTTACTGTATATTAAGTCATTTTTCCTCACAACTCTATCATATAAAGTGTGTGCTATTATTGTCCACACTGCACAGATGAGAAGATTGAGTATTCAATAAGTGTTTGTTTAAATCATTATCTAATCTTACACCATTAAGAAAGACTGTTCCTTATGCATCAGTACAATAAAACAAACTTCTACAGCTTAATTAGAAAGCAACTGGGAAGATATTTCTCACTGGTATATAACTGCCACCATTTAGCAAGACATTTCTTACCACTCAGTCAGAATTATCTTCAAAAAGAAATTGCTCATTGGTTTGGATAATTACAGGTCATAATGTACCAATTGTACACAGTATGGCAGATAAAATTATGATATAATAAAATTTGTGCACCAAAAAGAGGGAAAGTGGATTTCATGGAAGGTAAAAAGGCATGATTTTTAGGAATGTGTTTGCTATTTAGGAAGATCACTGGATTTTTCTACCTATAGAAAAGGCTTCTCTTTTAATAAAAGGAAAATCAAGGACTTCTATCAGTTTTCTAGTATTTGGCTTTTAGATGGCACTGATTCTTGAATCTGAAAATTTCTAGTCAGATGACTGATATTCACAGGGACATGTCTGTCTCTTGCTGAAAGTGTTAGAGTAATTACATGTTCTGCTACGATTCCAGCTGGGGAAGAATTGACAGCTTCCACAGAGGCTTAGTCAGATGTCTCAGATATTTAGTCATTCATTTCCAACACCTGCACTTCTAAAATGTCCACCTGCATCCTCATTATTAACACAGAAGTTCATTTTTTTATTTGATTATTAATAAGTGGAGCTGATATACCACTTAGGAAAAGCCAAATCAAGTAAACACATTTGTGTAAATATCCATCCAAACTAAATTTATTTGAAAAATAAAAGAACATTTATATATGATTTTTCTACCTTTGATCTTTTTATCCACACCACTGGATAAAAAGGTTTTATAGATAACCTTAGGATAACAAGGTTAATAGACTGGGAGACTATGGTATCTTTGTTCACTTTTTTTCTTATTGGGACTTTAAGAACTGTACTTCCAAATTGTGAATGGAATATATATTTTGTATTTTATATATGTACCTTCTATTTAACAGATAAAATTAATCCTGATGCTTTTTTCCTCCTTAATCTTTAGCTGAAATTAAAGAGTATGTTCTAATTTTTAAAATATTTTTATACTCTCAGTGATCTCCTGCACCTCTTCTTTTATTCATTTTGGGGAAACATTTGTGAGAAAATGGTAAATTTCATGTTGCATTATTCTCAGACACTCTGGTATGAACCTGCCAAGGACAACAATGTTGGCATAGAGAGTCATCATAGAACTCTCCAAAGATGAAAAATCATGGTAATAGCTCACTGCCAACCAACCTACAATTGTTTACCATTCCTCCAAACAATATCTCTTTTCTGTCTCTAATTCAGGATTCTGTCCAAGAATATGTGCCACATTCATTTCAGGTCATTTCAGTCTATAAGTTTCCTCATTTCTTCCAAATCCCTACTGTTCTTTTCATTTTAATAGGGCTGATTTTCAACTGTTGAGCACATGATGTTTCCTATGACCAGACTCAGATAATGCGTTCTTGTAAAGTTGGTGTCTGCCAGATATTTCCATGACAAATTATCAGTTTTCTCCCATTACAATGAACAAAACACAATGTGAGAAGATACTGAGGGACTTTACAAGTGTTCTGTCTCTGAAAAACTATCCAGCTTCAGCATTCATTGATGATGCCTGCCTAAATCAACCAAGATGCCATTGCTTGTCATTGATGATCTCCTATGAGCATAGTTCCTCTAAATTTATTATTTGGTAGTTTATCCCAAAAGAGCTTTTGTTTGCTATTTACACTTTATTTATTGTTTTGTATTTTGCTTGTTTCTTTTTCTTTTTTATTGATTTAAAAAATGATAAAGGAACGCATTACAATTCTTATTACAGATATACAACACAATTTTTCATATCTCTGGTTGTATATAAAGTATGTTGACACCAATTCATGTCTTCATACATGTACTTTGTATAATGATGACCATCACATTCCACCATCCTTGCTAATCCCCTTCCCCCCTTTTCCCTTCCACCCCTCTGACCTATCTAGAATTCATCTATTCCTCCCATGCTCCTCCTCCCTACCCCTCTATGAGTCAGCCTCCTTATAAAAGAGCAAACATTTGGCATTTGATTTTGGGGGATTGGCTAATTTCACTAGCATTATCTTCTCTAACTCCATCCATTTAACGGCAAACACCATGATTTTATTCTCTTTTATTGCTGAGTAAAATTTCATTGTGTATATGTGCCACATTTTTTTAATCCATTCATCCACTAAAGGGCATCTAGGTTGGCTCCACAGTTTAGCTATTGTGAATTGTGCTGCTATAAACATTGATGTGGCTGTGTCCCTGTAGTATGCTGTTTTTAAGTCTTTCAGGTATAGACACCAAGGAGAGGAATAGCTGGGTCAAATGATGGTTCCATTTAGAGATTTCCTAGGAAATACTGCTTCCCATATTGGCTGCACCAATTTTCAGTTCCATCAGCAATGTATGAATGTACCTTTTCCCCACATCCTTGCCAATACTTATTGTTGTTTGTCTTCATAATAGCTGCCATTCTGACTGGAGTGAATGATATCTTAGGGTAGTTTTGCTTTGCATTTCACTAATTGCTACACATGATGAACATTTTTTCATTTATTTGTTGATTGCTTGTATTTCCTCTTCTGAGAAGTGTCTGTTCAGATCCTTGGCTCATTTGTTGATTGGGTTATTTGTTTTTTTGGTGCTTAGCTTTTTTGAATTCTTTATATACCTTAGAGATTAGTGCTCTCTCTGTTATGTGAGGGGTAAAAATTTTCTCCCAGGATATAGGCTCTCTTTTCACCTCACAGATTGTTTCTTTTACTGAGAAGAAATTTTTAGTTTGATTCCATCCTATTTATTGATTCTTGGTTTTAATTCTTATGCTAAAGGAGTCTTATTAAGGAAGTCGGGGCCTAATCCCACATGATGAAAATTAGGGCCTACTTTTTCTTCTATTAGACACAGAGTCTCTGGCTTAATTCCTAGGTCATTGATCCACTTTGAGTTGAGTTGTGCATGCTGAGAGACAGGAGTTTAATTTCATTTTGTTGCATATGGATTTCCAGTTTTCCCAGCACCATTTGTTGAAGATGCTATCTTTTCTCCAATTCATGTTTTTGGTACCTTTGTCTAATATAAGATAATTGTAATTTTATGGGTTAGTCTCTGTGTCCTCTATTCTGTACCATTGGTCTACCAGTCTGTTTTGGTGCCAATACCATGCTGGTTTTGTTACTATTGCTCTGTAGTATAGTTTAAGTTCTGGTATAGTGATGCCACTTCTTCACTCTTCCTGCTAAGGATTGCTTTAGCTATTCTGGGTCTCTTATTTTTCCAGCTGAATTTCATGATTGCTTTTTCTATTTCTACGAGGAATGCCATTGAGATTGTGATCAGAATTGCATTAAATCTGTATAGTGCTTTTGGTAGTATGGTCATTTTGATAATATTAATTCTGCCTATCCAAGAGCAAGGTAGATCATTCCATCCTCTAAGGTCTTCTTTTATTTCTTTCTCTAGGGTTTTATAGTTTTCATTGTATAGATCTTTCACCTCTTTCATTAAGTTGATTCCCAAGTATCTTTTTTTTGAGGTTATTGTAAATGGGGTAGTTTTCCTCATTTCCTTCTCAGAGGATTTGTCACTGATATTTTTTAAAAAACCCTTTGATTTATGGGTATTGATTTTATATCCGACTACTTTGATGAATTCATTTACTAGTTCTAGAAATTTTCTGGTGGAGCTTTTTGCGTCTTCTAGGTATAGAATCGTATCGTCAGCAAATAGTGCTAATTTATGTTCTTCTTTTCCTATGTGTATCTCTTTAATTTATTTCTTCTGTCTAATTGCTCTGGCCAATGTTTCAAGAACTATGTTGAATAGAAGTGGTAAAAGAGGGCATCCCTGTCTTGTTCCAGTTTTTAGAGGAAATGCCTTTAATTTTTCTCCATTTAGAATGATGTTGGCCTAAGGCTTAGCATAGATATCAAATGATGAAGTAGAATACACCATCAGAAGCTTACCAACCAAGAAAAGCCCAGGACCGGATGGATACACATCCAAGTTCTATAAGACCTTTAAAGAAGAACTAATACCAATACTCTTCAGTTTATTTCAGGAAATAGAAAAATAGGCAGCACTTCCAAACTCATTTTATGAGGCCAATATCACCCTGATCCCCAATCCAGGCAAAGACACATCAAAGAAAGAAAACTTCAGACCAATATCTCTAATGAACATAGATGCAAAAATTCTCAATAAAATTTTGCCAAATTGAATATAAAAACATACAAAAAGATTGTGTACCATGATCAACTGGGATTCATCCCAGAGATGCAAGTTTGATTTAACATACAGAAATCAATAAATGTAATTCATGACATCAATAGAGTTAAAGATAAGAATCATATGATCATCTCAATAGATGCAGAAAAGCATTTGACAAACTACAGCACCTTTACATGTTCAAAACACTAGAAAAACTAGGGGCAACAAGAACATATCTCAACATTTTTTGCTATTTATATTCATTTTTTACTTATTTTCACATGAAATCACAAATTATTATTTCATGTAGCATTTTTAGATGTTCAAGTTGTCCAAATTTTTGGAGTCAATACTAACTACTTTATATCTTTTTCCAAATCTGTATAATTTCTTGATCATACGTACATTTTGGTAAAATAAGATGTTCCATATTGCTTGGGAATCATTCTGGTTCATATTGTTTACATTTTATACAGACATACGCACACATACATATACATATATATGTATTTGTGTGTATATAAAATATTAACATTAAACACATGAGTATATATATGAAATGAACAAGAGATCCAGAGATCCTTGGAGAAATATATTGATATAAAAATAGACTATTATATAAGTATCTATGTATATTCATATATGTGTATAAATTTTCATATTACCATTTTTATTTTTCACATTTAGCTATAAGTTTCCTGTCACCTCAACCTGCTCATTTATTTGAACAACTAATTTAATTGTTTGTCCAATATTACCAGTATTTCAATCATGCTAGGATAGCCATCTCCATGGATTGAACCCTACCTCCTCCCCCATCACAGTTACCTGACAATACCTTCATAATCTCTCATGTACTACCCCACCTCCCCAAATTTCTTTAATCATCAGATAAAATAATGACCAGAAGAATGGGAAAAGCAAACTATGTTTTAAAATACAAGAAACAGAAAAGATTACACAGTGGCATATTCTATAGAAACATCTTTAAAGAATTATGATAGAATTTGCAGAAATTAAGTGTATGTTAAAATAGAATAGTCAGGGAGACTCACAGGTTTTGGTTGGAGTAAGTTGGCAATTCAGTTGCTGTCAAATGATACAAGAAATGTAAGAGGGCCGGGAATTTAGTTCATTGGTAGAGTGCTTGCTTAGCAAATGTGAGATCATTGGTTCCTTACCCAGCAAAAGAATAATGGCCACAAAATAATGACAATGATGATGATGCAGGAACAATATCAGAATGGATGGGAAATTAAAATCCCTTTTTTGGATATACTGAGATTAAGTTGTCTATTAAGTATTTACAAGGAATTTTAGAGTAGGAAGTCAGATACATGACCCTGGATTTTAGGTAGGGGTGCCAGGCCAAAATATATATATATATTTGAGACTCATCAGTGTAAGGATCATATTTAATGTTGTGGATTAGATGATCTCACAAAAGAAATAATTGAATCCAGACAGAAATACTTTAGTTATTAGTGAGAGAACAGTAAGATGAGGATTGAGAATTACATTTTGAGTTAGGTTTCTAATCTGTTTTCATTGTGGATATAATACAACATATGTGTGGTAAGAAGACAAGACAGAATGGGAGAAATTTTAGACAGAAATATAAACAAATCTTAGGAGCTGTTTTACTGTATGTAACAAGGACAAGGCAGAGGCATGAGCTGCAAATAATTTGAGTGTCTTTTTTTTTCTTTTTATAATAAATTCTACCACAGGAGTCTGGTGATAGTCAAGGATTCACATGAAGAGAGGCAATTGCTGAAAGTAAAGAAGAGAAATACAGAGTAAAGCCCTTTCTTAGGAAGAAGAGCACAACACACAGGATTTGAACTTTATCTTGATAAAAGGAAATTACATTTTTTTAAAAATAACCAGACCAAGAACAAGTTTCATGGATCCAAATGCAGGTAAGTGGTTAGATTTAGAAGTACAACAGTAAAATTCTCTTCTTACTTTTAAAATTTTCTTAGAAGCAAAGACCAGCTAAAGTTAGGAGGGGGATATATTTTGGGTCAATAATAATAAAGGAAAGAGAAACTTGAATGATCTTCTTAGCGAGTGTGTGAGTTAATGATCTATGAAAACAGAATGGAATTTTGTTATATAACTGAAAGCATACTTGAAGTAGTAAGGAATTTAAAGTATGAAAAACATTATGTATTTGTTCATGTTTGAAATCAGAGAATGCAGAAAGTTGAATATATTAAGCTTGGGGCTTTTAACAATTTCACTGGGAGGAAAGGTGAGGAGACCAAGAATTTAATTAAAAATCTGACTTAATAATGAATTCTAAGTCAGATAAAATGACATTTTCATATATGTAGTATAAATTAGACCTCACAAGGTATAGATTTCAGCAGATTTATATTGACCCTTTTTTTTTTTAAATTGAGGGAATCGGGGTTCTAGAAAATTGTACTGAAAAGATAGCAGGTGCTCATGAAAGAAATTACTTGAAATTTTGATTTTGTGAGGTGGTATAGTTATAGTTAACATTTAGGTACAGCTATGACTGTAGGGATGTGGCAGAGGAGACAAGAGAAGAAGCTCTTTGGTCATCAGGAGGTCAAATAACTGAGAAGGTAGAGTGTGTCAGGATTTAAGACAGGAAAGAATGTGATAAATCCAGTTCAAAGTTAAAATTTTTCTCCACTTAAATATATATTTTACAAATAATAAGTGCCATGGATAGAAAATAGTGATTGAGTAAAAATGCTCCCTTGTGATCCCCTAATCTTCAAATAATGGTCTGAAATTAGTAGTTATGATGCCTGACAGTTCAGATGAACTTGGAGCTCTGTCTCTTATACACATATAATGAGGACTAGCCCTGCTAATGCTTGAGAACATTTCTCCACCAAAGAATGATCCCTTAATGCACTCTATATCCAAATACACATGCATGTTTTATGATCACAAATCACTT
The DNA here is from genome assembly GCF_048772815.1 of Callospermophilus lateralis. Classification (NCBI taxonomy): domain Eukaryota; kingdom Metazoa; phylum Chordata; class Mammalia; order Rodentia; family Sciuridae; genus Callospermophilus; species Callospermophilus lateralis. The sequence goes on along the minus strand of NC_135315.1, from coordinate 94,065,052 downwards.
GTGCATTAGCCTAATGGACTGGATCTGTGTGAACACGGAAACAGAAAAACATGGAGCATTAATTAGGAGAAGAGTATTAGAGAAGTGGTAATTTGGCTGATGACAAAATATTCATTTCTACCAAGGAATTTGAGATGACTGGGGAAGGAGAAGAGATTGAGTCAAATCAGTGTATTTACAGAGTGCTATGGGAATGAGGTAATGATACTGAGAAATAATCTTTAGGGTGAGCCTATGCAATACATCAGGTAATTCCAGGCTAATTTGAAGCCAGGGATAATCAAAGAATAATAAAAGCAAAACCAATTAAAATTCCAACTGAACTCACACTGAAGGCAGGAATGCTGGTTTCCAACATAAAAACTACTCATCCCAAATTCTGCTGCTCTACACATTAGATCTAACAATCAATCAAAACGTATAAGACACACAAAAAATTCAAAAAATATAGCATACTGCCAAAAGACTAATCAATAATATCAAAGTCCAATGTGACTCAAAGGTCAAAACTATAAGAAAGGGATTTTAAAATTACTGACTTATGTTAAATGCTCTAGTTAAAAAAATGGACAACATATGCTAACAGGTAAGGATTTTAGCAGAGATGGAAACTAAAAGAAATTGCTGTATAGAGAATAAAAATGTTCACAGAGATGAAAAATGATTTTGATGGTCTCATCAGTAATCAAAAGCAGCGGATGACTTGAAGAGCAGTCAACAGAAATGACCCAGATCAAAAACAAAAATAGAGGAAAAGCAGAATGTAGCATCCAACACTTCAGAAGGTTTAACCTCTCTCTGAATAAAATCTGAAAAGGGGGAGACAGAGATAGACAGTACAAATATTTGAAGCAGTAATGGCCAAGAATTTTTGAAAAATAAAGCAGACGCCACACAGTGATACAAGAAACTCAGAGAACACTAAGAAGAAACAACACATCCCCCCAGCCTTCCCTGAACCCAATTATTTCAACTAATGAAAACCAAAGATAAACAAAATCTTGAAGGCAGTCAAAGAGGGGGAAAGCATCATAATTAAAGAATCAATTTTAAGAACCATCAATTGTATTTTCTCAGAAATATTTTGAGAGTTCTGAAAAAACAAAACCATAAGTATAATACAGAATTCTATACTGGTGAAATATTTTTAAAAAGTGAAAGAAAAATAAACATTTTTTAAACAATAAATGAGAAGTTTCATTACCAGCAAATATGAACTACAGTGAAATTTCCAGCAAGTTCTTTGAATAGAAAGAATATGATACGAAATAAATATAAATATCAATATGCATACTGATATACCCATAAAATGTTTATCAACAAATATACCCAGACCTACAAAAAGCAATAATATCACCATTAATAATTAAAATGAAGATAAATATAGAACATTTTGGCTTATTTTTTAATATCTCTAATAGAAAATTGAATATAGATTTAAAAAAAAACCGTTGCAATATGTGGGCTTCTAAAATATAAAAATAAAAATGTATTTTAGAAGTAGCCAGAAACATGGAAAGAGGAATTAAGAATATTTGATTGTAAAGTTCTTACAACACATGTGAGACAGTACAATATTTTTGAAGACAGACAATTATTAAAGAATGATGGCACACGCCTGTAATCCCAGCAGTATAGGAGGCTGAGGCAGAAGGATCGAAAGTTCAAAGCCAGCCTCAGCAACTTAGTGAGGCACTTAACAACTCAATGAGACCCTGTCTCTAAGTAAAATATAAACAAGGGCTGGGATGTTGCTCAGTGGTCAAGCCCCCCTGGGTTCAATCCTCAGTACAAAAAACATGTGTGCGTGTGTGTGTGTGCGTGTGTGTGTGTGTGTGTGTGTGTGTGTGTGTATTATAAGCACTACACAGTTACTGAAAGTATTCATAAAAAGGATAAAAATAACCACTCAATATTAGAGCTATAAAATATTATTAGTCCTTGTGGGAAGAAATTTTTTAAAAATCATAAAAAAACACTAACAAAGCAAATTAAAAAATACCAACAATATAGTAGATTGTGACTCAACCAAACCAGTTAACTATAGTGAATATAAATTAGCTAAATATTTGCATGTAGATAATCAGGTTTGATGAAAAAAGACCAACTATATATATTGTCTTCACGTTGAACATTTAACATACAAAGATACGTAGATTAAAAGATAAAAATGGGAGATGGTATAAATTAAACCTAAAGCAAAGCTAGAGTAATCACATAAACAAAAGGAGACTTCAAAACTTGAAATATTACTCTGGTAAAGAGGATCCTTATGTGGTGATAAAAGAGATAATTCAACAAGAAGAAATCACAATCTTAAAAAGTTTTTTGTCCTAACAACAGAGCTCCAAGTAACATGGATAAAACATTATAGAAAACATGAAGAAGTCGATTAATTTATAATTTTTACTCAATAATTAAGTTTAAGTAAATAGATTAACAAAATAGTAAGAATATAAAATGCTGAAAGGACATTACCAACTATGTCAACCTAATGGATGTTTATAGAACTTTTGAACCAACAAAAAATCAGAATACACACACTTTCCATGCACACATGAAGCATTTGACAAAGTAGGTGGTCTATAAAATAATTCATAAGAACTTTTAAAGGACTGAAGCAATACAAAGCATGTTTCTACTATAATTCTAATATAGAATTATATTATAAATCTATAAAAGAAAGATATTAAAAATGCCTAAACATTCAGACATTAAACATCATACTTCTAAAAAAATATGTATCTGAGGAAATCAAAAGAAATTAGAAATTGATTTAAAATAAACTGCCAGGAAGGTAAATTTGTGAGATGTAAATAAATTAGTATTTTGTGGCAAATATATTACTATCAGTGAGAATATTATTTAAAAAGTTCCAAAGTTATCTACACTTTTACAAAAGAAAAATAAAGTAAGTTAAGTCCTTTAAAGCACGCAGAGAGGAGAAAGTTATAAAGATAAAATAAAAATCAATCAAGCAGCAAAGAGATAAACAATAGAGAAAAATCAATGAAACCAGTTCTTATTCTTTGAAAAGATTAATAAGATAGAGTAAGAAATAAATGATAGAAAACAAATAAACAATCTGAGGAGTGAAAAAGGAGCTCACAGGCAATCTGAAAATCACTACAAATAATAATAATAACAATAACAACTTTATGGATCTCATGAACAACTTCATGTTCAACTTTTAATCTTAAATAGATGAATTCCTGGAAAGGCTCAAACAAAGCTCACTCAAAGGCAGTTAGATAACAGTAATAGCTCTTTATCTATTAAAGAAAGTGCATCTGTTGTTTACCATCTCCCAAGCCAAAAATCTTCCAACAACGAAAATCTCCTTGGGTCTCTCTATTCCAGATTCAGTTCACTTTCTGTTTCTGAAATATCATTAGTATACATCTCCCAACCTCGCTCCTTTGCTTTACTTGTGCCTTTTCCTTGAAATGTCCTTCTTTCAGGTATCTGGCTAATGATTCCTTTCCACCATGTCTTTGCCCAAATTATATCTTCTGAAACAGTAGAGCATGACCACTCAATATAATGTTGCATCTTTCCCCACCTTTTCCTTAATACCCCTAGTTCCCTTTCTTATTCTCTATTTTTTTTTCTATACCACATATAATCTTCTAACATCCTGCAAAATCACATATTAATTGTGTTTGTTCAATGCTTATCTCTCTTGCTCTAGAAAACCTACAATGCAAAGGGGTAATACTGTCCAGGCCTTGTGGCACACAACCATAATCCTAGCAGCTCAGGAGACTGAAATAGGAGGATTGCAAATTTGTGGACAGCCTCAGCAACTTGGTGAGGACCTGTCTCAAAACTAAGAAATTAAAAGTGAGAATGTAGCTCAGCAGAAGAGCACTCCTGTATTTCCTAGTACAACAACAACAAAATAAATTTTTTTAAAGGGACAAATAAAAATAAATGATTCCCTGGCATTATGATTTAGGCTGTTTCTATCTTATCAATTTGTATTGCTTTGATTAAAATAATATAAAATAATTTATATGACCTGAACCACTAAAGAGTCTAATATATTTTGACTGAAATATATTGTTGCTTATATTAGTTTAGTAGTTCAAGTTTCCATTGTCCTTATTCCCTCCATCACAGTTGCAAAATAATGCTTTAAGTAAAAACTGTGAGCTTCTTTTTTTTTTTTTTAACTCTAATTGCTTTTTGTCACCTTTAAGCCCACTCGAAGTCATCTGAATGATGAATCACGTGGAAGGAATCTGAATTTATGTGGCAGTGTTTTTGTATACTGGAAGAAAATAAATTCTCCACTACTATTTTATAAATGGCCTGACAACTAAGTGATATATTACCCAAGAAACAAAAAGAATGCAACTAAATTTGCTGTATTTCTATTAATTATTTCATTTTTTTCAAGATATAAACTAATGAAAAGAGAACATTTTATTTTGGATACATACATGATAAAATGATAAGCTAATATTTTGATTCATTTGTGAAATGTAGATAGATTTGTGTTTATGTGAAAGCCCAAGGTAATATTGATCCACATAAACCATTTCTGATCAGTTACATTTTTGAAAGGATAATATTCTTAAATGGAAAACAAGTATTTTCTTCAACCTCTTTTAAAGATCCCTCCAAGGGAATAAGCACATTCTACTAAGGTTACCCAGTGCCTTTACTTCTGAAGTTTTTATTTTTAATGATATTATATTTATTGTATGGAAAAGGTAAAATTTTAATAAAAGTAAAATCATCAGACACTTTCATATTGATTTTCAAGTTAGTTACCTCACCTGTTTATGGAAACTGTTATCCAAAATAGACATATACAAAATAGAATAAACAATCTCATAAAATTCTAAGTTTTAAATAAAGGTTTAAGCATTATTCACTGATTTTGACAGCATTTTTATTCCTGTTTTTATTAAACTTGTTTGGAAGAGTAATTATTCATTTTAAAAGGTAACCACAGAATGCAATACAAATATGAAATAGTGGCATGCTCAGGAATATTCCCAACACTCTGTGTGCAATGTCTTTGCTGGTGAGCATGTTTGTTTGTTTGTTTGTTTGTCTATTTGTCTATTTATTTATTTATTAAAAGGGAAAAACAAAGTTTTATTGCTTTGCTACCAAAGAAGAAACACAGGGGACTCCCTCTCCCAGAGTGATTCTCCCCATCAAGGGGAACAGAGGATTTTTAAAGAGTTTATCCAAACATTCCTGTTTCCCATGAGATTAAGAAGGGTAAGTTTATGTAGGAGAGATTAGGGAGAAAAATCAGGGAGGAGAAGACCAGAGAGAAGATCAGGAAGGAAAAATGAAGGATGAGAGGGGGAAAAAAGTCCATTTTACAGCAGCAATGGCTATATTCAAAGCGTAAAGTGGACTGATGTTACAGATCTCCACTGTCAATTTTTACATTATTCCTATAAAATAAAGGAGGGGGATACAACATCTCCCAGCTGCTTCCTGCTGAGAAAGGGCAAAGTTGGGGGGAAGTGACTTGATGCCCTTGTTCTCCATCAGGTGGGGCATGGACAGTTAAGGGTATTCAGCATCATGGAAGTTCCAAGGTATATGGTGGGAATTAGCAGGTGACTGGGCAAGGAATGCACAGGGCAGGGATTGTGCTAGGACAACAGTAAACAAGACTGAAAAGCATTACATTTTTGTAAACTATTAGCCCAAAAGCAATTATTATTTCAAACAGTTTATGATACTCAGGACAAAACTGTGATCCTAGAGATCTTTGTAATAGTTGTTATCAGGCACTTCCACACAAGAATCCTTCCTTTGTAGCCTCCACCTTTCTTTACTGACACAATTGTACATTTTAAGTTGCATTTTTTTAAAATTAACTTTCCATTTAAATGTCTATGAATGACTGTGCTTTGGATATATAATATATGCTTCTATATTTAACTGACATTTGGGGCAAGGGACAAAATGTGGGCTAGTTTCCTTAGATCTTTTACTTTCTTGACTTTTGTCTTTGAGTTTTGGGTTTAAACATGCAGCAGGCCTGTTTAATCAGTCTTAAAGTGGAAGTAATGGGTTATAACTTCAATGTCTATAATTTTATAGTTACCCCTTTCATTTAATTAGGATCACTATTAGTACAGGAAATCAGCATTATATCCTATCTGTCCTGAAGGTCTTAAATTAACTCAACACTGTTCTGTTAGAAGAACTACTTCTTCAAAACACTAACACGCAACATTTATAAAGGTTACAAGGAAAATGCAAAATGAACAGTAATATATCTTTAGTAGCAGTTCAGCCTCTACAAAGACATATTTACCAACTCAATTACATACAGGTTTTACTTTTTAAAAACTCTTTTATAAACCTAAATACCTTTTACAATTTACCTAAACCTTTGCTTAATTTTTGTATTTTTATCTCCTTTTATTTTGAGATCATGGCAATCTTTACAACAACAACAAAATATATCTTTTGAACACAACTTTAAGTAAGCTTAATTATAGCCTATTTTGGAGCAATTCTAACATGGAGAAGAATGGGAGGCAGAGCCTTAACTCAGGTGAGGGTGGCATGTTGAAAATCTTGAATCATTTTATTTCTTGAAGCCGATCTTCGCCTCTTTTCAAAAGTATTTTTTCTGTAAAGTTCTCATGAATTATTCTGTGAGTCTATCTGAATATCAGTTAACACAATACAACATTTAATCCAAAACACAGTCAAATAGAAAAGCTAAAAGAACTCTTAAATTCCTTTTTATGGAAAACATGGCAAAATATTTCAATGGTACACATTGTCAACCTTTGAACAAATCAGACTTTCCTTACTATCTTCTAAAAATTCATTTACATTTCTATCCTACTGAAAAGAGTAATACAAAATTTTATATATAACTTATTGATAACAGGTTAACTTCTTTCCAGTTATAAAACATAAAATGGCATAAATAAACATAAACCCAATTTATTATTTCTAAATAAATCTGAAGGAGACTGTTGCTACAGAAAAGTTTAGTTTGGAGAACATCAATTTGATAATGTTTCCTCCTGAGCTTTACATTTTAAAAGGCTTATGTACTTGACAACCATGAGTACATCCAATGTACAAAGAAGCCAGTAATGTTTAGTATCTCAGTTACACAGATATCCATACATTAACTACTTTTAACTTTCGAAGTAAAATTTAGAATTCATAGTGTATGGTACTATAATCATGTTTGCATATATATGTACTAGCAAAAATCAAAGGATAGCTTTGAATCTCTTATACATTTAAGAAACAATGTTAATGATCAGAAATAGACTTAGTCTGTTGAACCCCAATGCAATGAAAAGACCACCAACTCCAATTTTAAATCAAATTAAAGCAAGCTTGTATTGTGTACACAAAAAAGAGGTGATCAGCAGCTGTCTCTCCCTGTGCAGGCTGGAGGTCAGCCCTAGTTTTCCAGGAACAAGGTTTTATAGCACAAAGGGTTACAAAGGGGAGGGGTGCGTGTCTTGAGAACTTACAGCTAACAGGAGTTTGACAAACATAATACAAAGGCTGATAGTAGGTTAATGATCTATATAGCATGATACTTAAAGGTAGGGGGTAAATGCAGATCCCAACATCAGAATTTATGAAGTACCACTGAGGTTTCAGAGAGGGTTGTTATCTGATCAGGGGGAGCCAGGATTTATTAGGAGCCACTAAGGTTTTAGAAAGAGTTGTTATCTAGTCAGGGAAAGCCAGGTGTGGAATTCCAGGCAGAAATTCCAAACAAGTTCAGAAATCACAGTAATTTATAGTAAAACAGAAATTAACTTTTCATGACTTTGTGATGAGATGGCTCCCAATCTTAAAATGGAATTAGGCTGGGTCCAAGTCAAAACAAACAGATATAAGCCAAGTCTTCAAATAGCTGTTTGGCCCTTCTAAGATACAATGTATTAAAAAGGGCATTTATTGGTTACCTTTTGCATGACAAAGCTCAGACAAATATAGTTCTCAGTTGCATACATCTAGTAACATATATTTAGGGGGTTGACTCGTTGTAATAACCCAAAATAACAGTTCTTAATTTAACCAGTTACAAAGTAATAATTTAAAAGACTTTAAAACACATACAAGGGTAGGGGTTGTAGCTCAGTGGTAGAGTACTGTCTTGAACATATGAGGCGCTGGGTTCAATCCCCAGCATCACATAAAAATAAACAAATAAAACTAAAGATATTAAAAAAACACATGAATTCTAATTCCTTTACATCTTAATTTCTTTAATAAAACCTAACAGATATAAAAGATTATTTTGATAGATAATAGCAGATTAATTTTTTAAGATGTGGATTTGTTTCAGTACATTAAAATCTGACCTTAGAAAAACTCTTATTAAATAATTTTTACTGACTATGCTAATTATAGCCAACTTAATCATATAACCAGACTACTGAGATTTAACTTCCACATTGTGTAACTTACTTAGACATTCTACAACTTGTGTACATCCCTAGCTTTGTCCTTCCTTTCTTAGACTTGAGCACAAGAATATTATTTGACCATATAAAATACTTTCTAATTTGGAAACATTTATTTTTCTTTCTAATTTTGCATAATAAAAATATTTCCATTTTTATAACATTTTTATGTTTCTTTTCTAGTTTCAGACCCTTTCTTAAATTCATATCTAAAACAATCCTTCTGAACATTAACTGTTTAATTTACATGACAAATTTCATCCCAGGAGAGGAATTAGACAATGTGACACATACAAAAAATTGTGCCTCAATCTTTTTTTTTCCAATGTTGCATCCAAAAGGTTAAAACACAGGATATTGTACAGCCTGACCAGTCTCCCTTATCGTGAGTTTCCCACTGTCAATTGTACTCTGAGTCTTTATTCAGGCCTTTTTTTCTTATAGTGGCATTTAATGGAGGAGACTCTTCTCAAGTGTTTCTTTAGGTTTCCTTAAAGATCCTTCTACATGGGAAGATAGCCAAAGGTATCCTGACTTTACTATACTGTTTCATTTTTCTCAAAGCAGAACAATTGATGGAGTAAGGCACACAGTTCAGGCAAAGAAGGCAAGAGTTCCCCAAAACAAAAAAGAGCTTCCACAGCTACTGGGATGGTCCCTTAGTTCCTCCCTTTATGGGAAACAGCTCCCCTGGTTCATCTCCAGGAAAACTCACCCTATCTCCTAATTCTCCAGCAGTCAGCTCTCAGCAAGCTCACAAGTTCACCTTGACTTTTCTGCATAGAAGGGGGGGGTGGCCTAGAGAACCAGATTTGACCAAGAAAACGAGAGTAGGGGTTGCTCTTGTGTCTCCATTCGGTCACCATCCCCATGCCAATCCAATAATGAAGACAAGGTTTTGAGGAAAAGGAAAAAGAAGTTTTACTGCTTTTCTAGTAAAGGAGAAATACATGGGATACCTGTCCCAGAGTCTGTGATTCATAAGCATGCTTCATTCTTCGTGTTTCAGAAGTATTAATAATTAAAGAGTGCTCGCTACGAGCCTGCATAAATTTCACTGAGCAAGACATCCCAAGCCAATTGTTACTATCTAGGGGTGCTGGTTTCATTGTCTCTACTCATCAAAGAATTGAAGAACAGGACACAAAGATAGTAAGCAAGCAACAGGTTTATTGTAAAAGTGACAGAAACAGACTTCTCTGAAGAGAAGGGGTCCCAAGCTCAGAATCCAGTGGGGAGGTTTGGGCTTGTTCTTTTTATGGTCTCTGGAATTTCCTCTTTCCCTTATCTCCTCGCTGCCTACACGCTCCTCACTATTATTGATTGGTGTCCCCTCTGTTCATGCATCTGTTTTGGTTTTTCTATTGGATCCCCCACTTTGGAGCAGGAATAGGGAAGTGTCTGATTGGGTCTCCTGCTTGTGTCCAAGAGCACTTTTGTCATGCAGGAAGTTAACCCCATCAGAAAACCCTCTCCATGCTCCTTTTTGTGGTCCTGTCCCCAGCCTCCTCACTGGCCATCTTGCCTTGCTTTCCTATGCCCCTATATGACTCCTCACAATCACACATTTATTGGATAGATGTATTACATGTGGAAATGAGGTAGGCACAATGTCTAATCCATTCTGCCGGCTATGATAAAATCTCATCAACTTGGGTAGTGTATAAAAAAATAGCAGAAATTTACTTCTAAGAGTTTTGGAGGCTGGGAGTTTAAGATCTGGGAGCCAGCATGGTTGGTATCTGGTGAGGGTCAACTTTGTAGCTGCAGACCACCAACCTCTTGCTGTGTCCTCATGTAGGAGAAAAGGGGCTTGAGCGAGTTGCAGGGTCTCTTTTATAAGAGGTTAATGCCATTGGCTAACTGCTCCAAAAGGCCTCAATCATACTATTACTTTGGGGCTAGGATTTCAACACATGAATTTAGGGATGAAAATCAAATATTTAGTTCATTGCACACAGTATCTGTAAATTTTAACAACAATGCTTTTAAATTAGTGTATCCTGTATTCAAGAATCCAATAGTGGATAGAAAGTAAAATAACTATAGGCATATCATATTTAGCTATACTGCTAGAAAAGCTAAACTAATTTTACAGCATTTCTCCTTATGTCCAAATCATAACTAGAATAAAAAAGGAAAAGAGATGGTTGAATACCGTATAGCTATAAAACATACAAAACACATTGGTTTTCAGACTAACATCAGTTTGTTGGCAGTTCTAATAAACATTAAAGTACATTTCATTTTCAGATGCTATGACTCTGAAAAAGAATTCATTCATTGTATTTGGTCAACTATGATTATGAATATTATGATAATTTATAGTCTTTAGATTTATAAAATCCAAATGGAATGAAAACCAACTTGTAAATAATTGACCATAAATTGTACAGATAATGTAACAGAAACTTGAGGCTAAGCAATTCACTGCTCTCTGTAATAACTAAAATCAGTAATTTCTGTTCAATCTGCATATGTTAAGTAAAAGGACATCAATTAATATATTCTAGCCCAGTTACCTAAGATGCTGAAAAATCTGGAGAGCAAACTGTGAGAAAATAAATGGCTAAGGAAAACTTTAAGGCCTTCTAGACTCAGGAAAGGATAAAGTTCTATGGAAAAACAAACTTCACTTTGAATAATTTCTCACATTTGGAAAATGAATTCTATAAGTTCTACATTGTACAGAAGACCCATAAAAACATACTGGTTCAAAGAGGTTTTCCATGATCTACCAAACAATTCTTAATTTTGTATCCTGAAAATTGTTTCTTTTCCTCACAGAGCTTATGATGATTTGTAATTATGTCTTATAAATGGATATGGGAGTTAAAATTCATTTTTTTGACAGGCAGCTCTAATATTAGCTGAGAGAACAGTTTGGCTTGGTTTTGTAAGGTAGGAACTGAGATCTAAGCCATTAATGGATGATTCTTAGGGTCTTCCTGGAAGAAATCTTTAATGATGACTGACATGCCATTCTTAATTAGTCAAGGGAAGATTTTTTTGGCAACTAAGAGAGAGATGATGAGCAAAATGATTAAGATGATCGAAAGATGACGGTGATAGGGTATGACCTGTGGTATGAAGGGTCAGTCAGAAAAACATGTAACAGTAGTCAAAATAATTTGAAGATGCTAAATTTTGAATTTTATTGCTTAAAAAATTTTGAGCCATATAGTGAGAGTAACCTAGCACAGAATACATTAATACAAATTAATCATTAATATAATTTTTTAAAATTTATTTTTAAAAGCATGGCTGAGATGACAGCAAAGCCAAAGAAATTATACAGAGTTTTGATAAGACCAGATAGCAAAAATTGGTGAAGGTAAATTAGAGGTAAAGATTCTCTCTGGTATTATATACCATTATGTGGTCCCAAGAGGGGGCTAAGGATTAAAGACCATCAGAGTAGGATACCAAGGGCCTCAGTTGGCTGTGAGAATGGGCAAAATTCTCTCAATAAATACAAACATTTCAGGAGCTGAAACAGGCAAAACAGAAACATAAACAACCATCCTGATTATAAGACAATGTTTTACCTTTCATCTTAGTGAAGTAAAACAACATAAAACAAAAATGTCTTCCATGGATCCTTAGCTATAAGTTAACAGTTTAGGCTAAGGGTATGAATTTATATTACCTGTGTATTCCAAGTAAACTTAAACAAAAATTTAGTTAAATTTTCCTAGACTGGGGGTTGGGGATATAGCTCCATGGTGAGTATTCACCTAGCACTTGCAAGGCCCTAAGTTAGGCTCTGCTTTGGCCAGTTTTCTACTATTGTGACTAAATGATATGATAAGAACAATTTTAGAAGAGTAAAGCTTATTTAGAGCTCACGGTTTCAGATGTCTCAGTCCATACAGGGCAGGCTCCATACTTGGGGATTAAGGTGAAGCAGAACATCATGGCGGAAGGGCATGGTGAAGAAAAGCAGCTCACATGATGATCTAGAAGCAGAGAGAGAGAGAGAGAGAGAGAGAGAGAGAGAGAGAGAGAGAGAGAGAAAGAGACTCTATTCACTAGATACAAAATATACACTCCAAAGGCATGTCCCCAATGCCCACCTCCTCCAGCCATACCCTACATGCCTTTAGTTATCACTCAGTCAATCTCAATCAAGGGATTGATTTGATTTACTCATTGGCTCGCTGAAGCCAATCATTTCACCTATGAATTTTCTTGTATTTCTCACACACAAGCCTTTGGGAGATACCACATATCTAAACCACAACAGATTCCCCTCACTACTAAAAAAAAAAAATCAGAGAATGATCATATCCTTTATAAAGGTTTCAAAACACAAGAACACAAGAAAAAACTATACTTGCCTTCTGATAATGGCTTAGTGCCTAGACATGTGACTAAATCAGTCAAGGTCACTCCAGGAAAACTGGGCTGGCATGAAATACTGACACACAGACAAATGCCTTTTTCTTTGGGTTCAGTGATGTGACCTCTGACCCAGATCCCACAAAGGGGTCAAGGCAGGCAAGAAAGAGAGGGAGTCTGCCTCAAACCCACGTTTTATTGGGGAAGGCTGTTTGAAAGAACATTTCATCCATATAAGGCAGAGGAGTAATATTACAAGGGGCAGCCCACTCCCACTGGGTAATGCCCACTCACAAAGCTGGGCTCCTCTGCTGAGCAGAGATGGGGATCCACCTGCCTCCTACTCAGCAGAGCCAGTCTCCACATTCCCATTATTCAAAACTAGGGGCACTCAGCCCCTATGTGGCAGCTCCAGACAGCCTAGCATAAAAGGTGTAAAGCAAATATTGATAGAAACACAAGGAGGAATTTATAGAATCATTATTTTTAAATAAAATTTTGATACTTTATTATTCCACAAATTTGTATATAAAAAGATATCTTCTTTGTATGTACATTATTTTGAATCACATTTCAATGATAAATAACAAAAAAGCCTATAAAGTTTAGACCAGGTCACACAGAACACACACACTGCAGAGCCAGGGTGGCTTCAATAACCCCCAGTTCCACCATACTTATCTCTGAAACTTTTGAATCTTAAAACTTCATGAGATAAATCTCTGAATCATCTTTGCTTTGAAGCATACTTCAAAGGGTAGTGGGACATTCTTCCTTTGCCTTTTCTTGAATGTTTTCTTCAGAATCTTTCTCAAATACAGAGGTATTTTTTCATATATTTTCTGTTTCCCCTTATAAATTAACTAAGGGAATGTATTGTCCCTCTGTGTTATTTACTGCAGAAGAGAATAGATAGAAAGCCAGGCACAGTGGTGCACGCCATAATTCCAGTGACTAGGGAAGCTGAGGCAGGAAGATTGCAAGTTCAAGGCCACCCTTAGCAATTTAGTGAGACCCTAAGCAACTTAGTGAGCTATTCCCTCAAAATTAAAACTAAAGAGAGCTGAGGATGTGGCTCACTGGTAAAGCATACCTGGGTTTAATCTTCAGTAGCTCCCCTCCAAAAAAAATACCCCCAGAGAAAGTAGGAGCTCAATTTAGGGGGTAATCAATGCCACAAAGTTTTCAACAATGTATAACCATGTAGGAGAAAATTATGGACACATCACTGTGTGGCACAGAATGAATTCAATCTCAGCTATCTCAGAAGACATGCAGACGCCAGTCAACATTCACGGCTACCGTTATTTCTCTGACTGCTCTATTTAGGACTTTATTCTTCTTTTAAATTTTAACCACTTAGAAAGCAGTAACTATGTTGAATTTGTTCACACCAGCAACACAGTATTTTACCGTCTTCAAAGAATTTGGGATGCTTAATAAAATGTCGAAGACCAGTAGGTAGAAGAAGATAAAGGAAGACAATTTCTAGCATTTAGAACCTGCTTAAAAATATAGCAAGCAACTTATTAGGATTCCTGAGAAAAACTTGTATAAATATTTATCAGGAATATGACAATAGGAGTTATTGAATATATACAATAGAGATTGATTCTTGTTCTTTTCAAATAAACATTATAAGAAAGAGCCTTATAAGAAATTATATAAGAAAATCTTTAAGAGCTAGAAACTTTTCTGAATGATCTACCTTGCATTTCTGGCTAAGGGAGAAGAAGCAGTCAGTAGAAAACTGCCATAAAAGGAGGCACATTTGTGGGGAGCAGGTTGCAAAGGGAACAGCATCAGAGACAGAGGGAGAGATTAGACAAGCATGATTGCCAGGTCAGGAGTTCTCTTGAGAAAAAATGCCTTAAAACTCCCACCAACATCCCAATTCTGACTACAACAAGAAATCTTTTTTTTTTTAATATAAGGAAGTAATATTTATTTTTTTCATCATGGATCTGTTTTCTCAATTCATCTTACCTTAAAAAAATCCACTTTAGAAGGAAGGTGAGGAACCCTGACTAAAAATAACAGAAACTATTCTAATCATTTATTTTTTTCACTACTCAACAGGGGTCTCTATCACAAACACCACCAAAGATTGGCTGCCTGGTTTTATGTTTAAAAGTGTTTTTAGTAGAGATGTTTTGAGTTGAGCAGTCAATCATAAATATTGCTTCCATAAGTAGCTCCTATTTCTTATCGGATTTTCATGCTCTACCCATATCTGCCATTTCTCTCTCCATTTCTGCATCTCTGGGGACTTCATTATATGGGCTGTATTGATGACCCTTTCCCCTGCCTTGCCTCTGAGTCCACTCCAGGCGTTTCTAGGTATATTCCTTTATATTATATTTTGTTTGAAATTACCAAGGTCACGTCTTTGATAACAGTCGCCTCAGACTTCAGTGCTTTGCCCTTTCTGATGCTGTTTGGGGCCTTTGCTCCTTCATCACATTTAACCTTGCTCGCCCAAGCTAGTAACCCTCCGTCTTTTGCTTCTGTTCTCCCTCCTTGATTTATTTTCCATTTCTTGACATTTCAGAACGTGCACTTTTGCTTTTACAACAATAGGAGCTGATGACATATGATGCAAATGTAGTTTCTTTTCATCACTTATAAGGGCATTTCTCTTTTCTTTTTTTTCCCTGGTTTCTGGATTTCCCCAATATATTTCAGTATAACACTCCTGCGTGCAAAAGTCTTTTCTTCTACCATGCAATAAAGTTAAAACTACTATCACATTAAAAGTAGATTTTATAGATTCATTAAGATAGTTCTAGATTTTCTTTAGTTACCCATTAAAAAAATCAAAATACCATTTTATACTACTCAATTCTTAGAAAAATTTTACTTCTCATGTTTTATTTGGTGATTTGGAAGTAAAAACATTTTTAATGAATTAATACTACCATATCTGCCTTTATTACATGCATAGATACACATATGTTTATGTGTGTGTTTATGTATATGTATAATGTTTATGGATAATCATACATATAATCATAAAGAAGCCTTGGGAGACAATTCTAACAATATTTTTTAAAAATATTAAAATAAAGAACACTCAATTAGAGAGATGATTGTGTAACATCTTAATCAACCTTTCTAAGCAGAATAACAAATCAACTTTTAAGAATTTGCCATGGTTTTATACGGAGACTTGTACATTAATTACAAAATAATTTTCCAGTTATTATAAATTGAAATATGACAAAACATGAGTTAAATTCAGGGGACAATATTGCTAAACTTAACACCTGTTCTTTAACAGATTTTACTGTAATGATGATTATGGGAATAGGAATGATATAAAATTTACAACTATTAACAACTTATGTAAATTTTCCTCTAATAAGATTCAATTCATTCTCAAGTCAACTAAAGGCAATGAGCAAAAGTTATTATCATCACAAATATATTTCACTATAATTCACAAATGTAAAAATGATAGTCAATATTCATAATTTTGAAAATAAAAGCACAATATAAACATTAATTAGGTTAACACATTTTAGATTTTAGATGTAAAATACAAATTTAAATAATATATACCTAAGCAGTCTGCACAGCATCTGAATTTCAACAGTTGAAGTATAATGATATGATTTTTGTAATTAAAATAATAGTCCATTAATGAATGGTTTATATCCAAATACCATTTACATGCTTTTTCATCTATTAGTACTATAAAAACATATGGGTATTACTTTGCATAAAGACTAAGCACACACTGGATGTGGTGGCACACGCTTGTACTCCCAACAGCTTGGGAGGCTGAGGCAGGAGTATTGTGAGTTCAAAGCCAGCCTCAGCAACAACAAGGCACTAAGTAACTTAGTGAGACCCTGTCTATAAATAAAATACAAAAAAGGGCCAGGGATGTGGCTCCATGATCAAGTGCCCTGAGTTCAATCCCTAGTGCCCCCCAACCAAAAAAAAAGAAGTAAACTGAAATAAAATGAATAAATCTTGTATTAAAATGTATAGAATTGAGATTACAGCATTTTATCTTTATATTTTCTTGTCAAAATCCATGTAGTACAGTAGAATACACTGATATAGTAAGTACAAGATTCCTCTTTAGTATAAATAGAAAACCTTTACCTATTTGAATTTTAAACATTTAATTGCTTTTCAATTACTTTTAAAACTAGACATTTTAATAAAAGTCATGAATAATGTACCAGATCTTGTATTCTAGATTAAGATAGGTTTTTAAATGATGTCCTAAAAGGTAACACAAAGTTGAATTCTGCATAGGCAGTCTAACTTCACATCCAAGGACAGAAAGGACACATAATTCTTTGCAGTGAACTCTGTACACCCTGGTAACAATCTATTACTGTCAATATGAGGTTGAGTGAATGTCAGACAATGTTAGTGAAAACTGCATCTTTCACTTCTAAAGCTATCCTTCTGTTGATTTGAGCTGCATCAAAGATTACAATAGGAATTGAAGCACTCATAAGTAATTCCTCTCTAGACAGGAATATGTGAACTGTCCTTCTGGGAATATTTAATGTCAAATATAATACAATGATTCTCCCCTGTGCTTTCACGATGACTAAGCCTACACTGCTTAGTGGACTGACCACTTGTTATTATACCTGCTTTAAAATATAGCTCATTCATTAAAATAAAAGAAAAGAAAAGATAAGAAAAAAAAACAAGCCACAGAAAATAAGTGATTTAAAAATTCTCTTAGTAGTTAAATTCATTTCAAGGTTAAAGGTTTTATTTTAAAAAGAGAGTTGTGACCTCACTGCTATAGGGTGAGGCAGGCAAATGTTAAGATAAACACAATTGGCAGTTTTGATAGGAAGCGTATTTTCATATCTCTTCCAAAACACTTGTGAACCAAGAAAAAACAAAACAAAAACTACTTTCGGAAATCATTAACTGCCACAGACAATAAGAGATAAATAAAATAAAGTGATCCTATCTTCTCGTCTGTGAAGACACTATCTTCTAGTGTATTGTGTTCTTGGCACCAGCCCAGATCTTTAAGAACAGATTTTTTTTAAAGAGAGAGAGAAAGAGAAGAGAGAGA
Source organism: Callospermophilus lateralis (assembly GCF_048772815.1). NCBI lineage: Eukaryota > Metazoa > Chordata > Mammalia > Rodentia > Sciuridae > Callospermophilus > Callospermophilus lateralis. The sequence continues at coordinate 94,047,220 of NC_135315.1, read as the reverse complement.
AAGAATTTTTTAATATTTATTTTTCAGTTTTCAGTGGACACAACATCATTATTTTATCTGTATGTGGTGCTGAGGATCGAACCCAGCGCCCTACGCATGCCAGACGAGTGTATTACCACTTGAGACACATCCCCAGCCCAAGAACAGATTTTAAAAGTCACAGATACCAAGGATTATTCATAATTGAGCCTAGGAAAAAAGTAGGAAACAAACTATTTCCCATAGAAGCAGCAGTTGGGGTATATGTGTGCCAGGAGTACCTATAATAAAAGCTAATTATTCACCTATTTCTCAAATCCACTGTATCATGAAGACTTCAGCAATGACAAGATCAGAGTTTTTCATGGTTTCATTATTTAAATATATAATATAAAGCTTAAGAAGTCAAAGAAAACAGAATGAGTTTTTTTTTTATATTTTAGACATGAAGGTAGAAATATTATTTTACAAGTTTAGATTTAGTCTTTTGTGAGACTGTATTAGTGTCAGTTTCTGACATTGTATTAGTAGTAGTATTAGTGAGGCTTGGTAGCATTCTTAGTAAAACTTATTCTAACTCTCCCACTTACAGGTGTGTGTGACACTGAAAAATACTGTGTGTGCTTAATTATTTTCTAGTTAAAAGAAAACTCAGGGTTGCAATGTATAATCTACATAGTTTCCTTCCTGGATAAGAATATATAATTTTGTATCCATTTGGAGTTATCCTAAATGCCAAAAGAAGAGAAGCTACCATATGAGAGGACAAGCACTAGTGAGAATGTGGTGCAAAGACAACTTCTGCATATAGTTGGTGGGAATGTAAATTAGTACAGTCATTATGGAAAAGAATATGGAGGTTTCTGAAAACATTAAAAAATAGTACTACCCTAAGATCCACAGATCCCACTACTGGGTAGACAGTCAAATAGCTGCATGACCATGTTCATTGCTGCTCTTTTTACAACACCAAAGAAATGGAAACACTCTCAGTGTCCATCAACTAATGAATGCATAAAGAAAATATGGTGCAAATAAACAGTGTTCTCCATAACATGGATAGAACATTAGATCATTAAGTTAAGTGACCTAAGTCAAACATATAAAGGTAAGTACCACTTTTATGTATATCCATCCAGAAGGCACTAATTAATATATATATTTTTTCTAATATCTATATATCTATCTATATACTTATATATATTACATATATATACCACATTTATGATGTATATCCTTCTAGAAGGCACTAATTTTATATATATATATATATACACACACACACAAAGATCAGTAGAGTAGAGGAAAAAGAAACAGTGGGGGGAAGAAGGGAGAGAAAGGGGGAAGTTCTGGAAACTGAATTAGACCAAATTATATTGCATGCTTGCATAATTTTGTCAAAATGAATCTTAATGTTAGGTATAACTAAAATGAACTATTAAAACAAAAGAAAAAAAGTTAATCTCGTAGAAGTGGTGAATAGAATGGTGATTGCTAGAGACTTGGGAGACTAGAGGGGAAACATTGAACAATAGGCGCTAAGTTACAGTATATAGAAGCAATCAGTTCTGCTCTGTTGTTTTACAGTAGAATGACTATGAATTATAATAACATAACTGTACATTTCAAAAACCTGGAAGAAATTGCTTTTAATTTTTTTCTTATAAAGAGACAATAGATTAGTTAGAGGTGTTTGACTTGACTTAAACACTTTACAATATCTAAATGTATTGAAACATCACATGTTACCCCCTTTAACCTGTACAAGTCTTATATATTTATACATCAGTTAATAGGTAGGGGGTTACAGGGAGGTAATGGGGAGTAAAATTGATCAAATTATGTTTTATGCATATATGAATTTTCCACAATGAAACCTACTATGCTGTAATATTAATATGTACCAAGACAAATAAATAAATTTAATTTTTAAAAAGGAGGCCTTTACCTTTTTTCAGATATTAGAGTTCCTTGTTCCAGTTTTCTATAATCCTGGATTATAGAGCTGAGAGAGCAAATACACACCTTTCCAGACCTACTTGTCAGTACGGCTCAATCTGTGATGCAAGTTCCACAAACAGGAACTTTAGTCTTAAAGTAAGGCTCCCATAAATGTAGGAGGAATGTGAGGCAGTAACTGAGAGATGGAAGTCTGATCCTTCTGAAAGCATGATGGTAAAAACATTTGCATCTTCTAAAACCACTATGATTGAGCTACTCCCACCAGTTTTCAAGTACTACTGAGGATGCTTGGTAAATTTTCACCACAATGGGTCCTTAGTATAGTGGGTAATCTTCCTGGGTAAATATCCTCAACCATTCTCCGCTCCTGAAGGCTATTCCTGACACCTTTTTATACTCAGTCTTTCTGTTGAAACCATGGTTTCTGCTGTCTTTAGCAAATGACCTCAACAAAATTCTGAAAGATAAGAGGTTGTTCACTTCCTCACTGTATAGTAGATATGATGCATTATGTTTGCTTCCAAATAAGTTTTTCTCTCCATGGGCTTTTGATTTTCCTATTTGTTGCTATGCCTGGTTTTATGTGGAGGTCCATAGAGATTAAAATCTCCCTGTGGCTGTCAGTCTCCCATAATTCCCAAGAGTTATTTAAAGTTATAACAAGACATAACATGATATTGTAGCTGGGAAAGATAAACAGAAAAAAGCATGGATGTATTAGTAAGCCCAGGAACTGATGCATATCTACATGCATCATTGATATATGACAGTTGCAGAAATTGCTACTTGCCTTACACCTCGCAACAAGTAAAAATCTTGCATTCTTCAATAATTCATTTTTTATATAGCTTATAGAAAATCTGCAAAATTGGGACATAGAACTTCCATATAACATTAACTCAAGCTTGCAAGTGTGTTAATGTTTTACACATTCATTCTCTTCCTCTTTTTCCCTATTACTTCCCATTTCCTCTCCCTTCATTTTTAAATGTATATATACACGCACACATACATGTTCATATGGATATGTGTGTTTATGTGTGTTATATGGCTCTTTGTGATCTTTGAAATGTTGATATTAAGCTGAAATGCGATATCCTATTACTCTTAAACGATTTAGTGATGGCTTAAAAGTACCCCCCCACACACACACACACACACTCTGGTCCAGGATCTGGTTTAGGTTCACTGCTACACTTGCATGCTATTTTTGTTTAATCCGCTTTAGTCTGAAACACTATTACTGAAATAATGCCTCGGTTTTCTTTCCATTTAAGGATCCTGAATTTATTTTAGGAATATATATCAGTTATTTTATAGTGTGCACTCAATGTGGATTTTTCTGGTGTTTCCTCATAATGATATTCAGGTTATAAATTTTTGGCCACGCTACCACATGAGTGAGGCCCTGGGTTTCTCAATGTGCTGCATCAAGAGGCACATAATGTGCTTATCTCTTGGCTGCTGTTACCTGCCTATCTATCTTTCTTTCTTCCACAGTGCTGGGGATCAAAATCAGGGCTTCATGTATACTAGGCAAATGCTCTACCACTGAGCTGCACCTGCAGCCTGCTGTTAGTTTTAATCATGTGTTTAAGGTGGTTTCTCACTGAGTTCTCCATTATAAATGCAATGTATCTCCTCTTGTAATTAATAAGTAGTTTGTGGGTGATAATTCCACCCACTAGTATTAACATCCCCTGATGATTCTTACTGATTGTTGCTATGATGGCTATTACCAAATGGTGATTTTCTAATTTCCCCATTCATTTTAATTTGGCATTCCTTGGCATTTCACTGTAAGGAAAAGTGTTTACCCTCTTTTCATTAATTTTCTGTTCATTTATTTGATTAGTGTGTATACATAAACATACGTACCCATATCTATATCAATACATCTGTTAATTTATGTACCTATTCATCTAACTATCTAGGATAGTGTATTTACGTACGAATTTCTAATCCCAATTGTATTTGAGGTTTATTCAAGTCTCTTCCCTTCTTTCGATTATATCTCCTTTCCTTAGCAGTGAGGATCCTTGAAACCATTACCTTCTCTATATATGCTTCATTGCTTCTATTTCCTTATGTAACCAAACAACTGATCACAACAAGCTGCATCCCAAATTCCTAAAACACTGTTGTCCTCCTGTCTGCTGTCTACAGATACCTGAGCCTCCTCACCCCAAGCTCCTCATCAACTTTTGCTCCATCCGTATGATTTTCTGACCTCCTAGGCCTCATCTGCTTTCTTGCTTATGATCACTTGAACCTCCAAGGTCTACAGCTCCTCAGGCTTTGCCTGCCTTTGTGGTCCAAGGGGGGCTTTCTCACCATCTTGACCATATTCCTTGCCCTACCCCATATGTTCTACCAATTTTTTTTTCAAGGGAAAGGAAGGAAGAGTAAAATGAAGAAAAATAAATGAAGGTCTCAGATGTTTAAAGAATCAAATTTACACTCAGATAATATTTATATTTATATACACATTCATAAATACATATATGTGTATGTGTGTGTGTGTGTGTGTGTGTGTGTGTGTGTGTGTGTGTGTGTCATTTGAATCTTCCTAAAATGTCATTTGGAACTTCCTAAAATGGTGCTATAAAAATACTCAGAATTTCTTCCAATGGCCCATTCCAATCCATTTCTACTTCATCTGTTCTGTGGTCCATTCAGAAAGTGGACTGGTGGACTACCCCAATGGGCTAATTTTCTTTTTTCCTTTTTTTTAGTTTCATTTGATCATAATAAGCCCTGGAATAAGACTACAGAGAATGAGGGCACTGATGCTATTATTTTTATTCTCTCAGCATCTTCTCTATGCCCCAGCCTCTAGTTGGCTGTGCCTCTTAACTGTAGGTCACAGCTCTCCAAGCTTTCTCCATACATCTCTCTCCTCCATTTTGGGAACTTTCCTTTCCATTATTCCTTCAGGCTTAGGCATACTCACTACTTTGTTTTAATCCATTAAGTCTCAAATTTTCAATTCTAAAAGGGCATAAGGGGCTAAATGCCTGGGAATGGTAGACTTTAGTTTGTATTTTACCTAAGCCCTTAGTATACACTCTTTAAAATCCTTTTAATACATCTACTTATAATTGAGCACACCATGTGTTGCTCCTTGGACCCTTTAACTGATACTTTAATTGGTATCAGAGTAACCAGAAGCAGACCATCACAACAGGATTACAGAATTGGGTTTCTTATGTGTTGGAGGAGCACAAGGATAATCTATTTGCTGAGAGAATTCAGCTAATCCATATAATCAGGTAGCATCATATTTTCTGAAATTATCACAAGGTTATACATAGGGTGCAGAACTATTCCATGACTGCTATGCCAGCAATAGTGGTAATAAAGATGATGTAGTCATTTTGTTTCTTTTCAGAGATAGTCTATAAATTAAATTATAAATTAATATATACAAACAAACAATTAAATTAATATATACAAACAAACAATTAATAACATGTGTTTATAATTCAAGGGCACATGATATCTTTGTAGTCACAGGGCAGTTAGGTTAAGGTCCAAGCCTAAGACATGATGGTTTGTTCAATAGTAAAAATATTCCCATTGGATACCTAAATCAGCCTACCATTTAAGCTAAAGTGAATGAAGAAATGAGATTCAAGAATAGGGGATTGTAATATTTGAGTAGACATAGACAATATGCAGAATTTGTTCCTCCAATTTCCTTCAAATTCTTTTGTTAGCACTAACAGCTCTTTTACTCTGCTAGAGTCTGAATCATCATCATTAGCATAAAACATTCTAGTCATGACCCTTTGGATCTCTCACCTCAAAAGTCGATCTCATTTCTCCTCAGGTATTATCCTCAACACATCTTATTATTGATTTTCAGGCCCACAATTAAATGTAGACACTAATGGAACCTGGAGATCATGGTTCAGGGTCTTCCTAAACATGAAATTAGATTATATATTTATAGAGTTATGAGATAATATCAATCAACACTCAGTTATGTAGTGAGGAGTATATGTAGGAGTTAAATTTAAGGCTCAGATCAGATAGATTTATCGGCAAGGGTGCATTCACCCAGAGTAAATGATTTACTGTGTTGTGCTCAGTCTTTTAGGAGTAGCATCACAATCTAGTAGTTTGGCTAATTAAATCCTTGACTTAATGATGGATATAATAAATATGGTGAAATTAATGAAGCTTCCTTGGTATTTTATAGAAAAAGGCATGAAGATTCAGGAAGATGAAAATATCAGAAAGTGCCTATTAGTTCAGACTTGCTCACCCATCTAACTAACTGTATTTTAACAGTTTGGGAGATAAGATTTCAGAAGTTTTATAGTGGTAAGGGAGAATATTAGAACCTTTGAAGGGTTTTATAATAGCTCCCCTCGGACGACTTAAAAAGAAAGAAAGGATTTCTGTAATATAAATAGGTTTTCTGATTTCAGTGGAAATAAAGGATGTCCGAATGGTAAAGAACTGGTGGAAAGAGTCAAGGAGAAGCCCCTAGAATTGCTCTGATTTCAGCAAAATAGTATTCCTAAAGAAATATCTCATTTTTCTAGAGAAATGGCCAAAGGAAGTGCCACCATTCAAGGTATGAAAGGTAAATGGACGTGGATTCTTTTTACATCTCCATTTAATGTTCCTGTCTGCCAGGTGCCAAAGGTCATAGATAGAACACAAATTCATAAAATCTTAATTATTAGGTTATAGTAACTTTATTTCCCAAATCAGAGTAAATAATTCCAGCATTGTTACTTTTTTTTGTCTCCACTTACAATTAGAAACAAGACAAAGCCTGATGTGCATCCAACACCAGTGCTAATCAGTTAGCTCACCTCCAACATGACCATGCCAAGCACCTCCAATCAAAACATATCCAATGACTTCCTTTTCTCTTGCTATACAAGGCTTTCTACCCATCCTAGCGGCATAAAATCTTATAATGGCAGCTTACTCTTTTGCTGTAGCAAACTGTTCTTATTGTGACTTCTGAAAGAAACATTAAAATGGCAAATACCAGAATCACTATTAATTAGAAAGTGGCTTTTAGATCTAGTTCGCGTACACACTAGCTGTGCGACTTCCTTGTTTTAAACCAGGAAAACCTCAGCATGACTAGCATTTTGATTGAGATGATTCTCTGTCATGGGGCTTGGTGTGTGCATTAAAGCAGGTTTAGGAGCACTCCTGGCCTCTCTTCCCATGAGATGTCAATAACATCCTATATCCCACTTTTGACACAACCAAAATGTCCCCAGACCTTGCCGTGGGATGCAAAGCTTCTTTTGTTAACCACAGTCTTCAGCCTGACTTTCCCTCTTCTGTAAAGTGACCCTAATGAAAGTGGAGAGAGGCTGTTTTTTAAAGGTGAAATGATGCATCTGTTACATAAATATTAGGTGTTACTGTTTTAGAGGCACATTTGTTTATTCACATTGCCTTTAAGAAATCTTCACTGGTAACAGGTCTCAGATGGCAGAACATGATGAGGGTGTTCAGGAGAAATGTATCCCCTTTTTAACTGCAAAATCAATAGTTAAGAATTTACAGACACATCTATGATTTGAGTGTGAAATGGATATTTGATCCAAATTACCACTGAGGTTTATTCTAGCTTTGCAGATCCTGTGGGAGGGAAATAAAAATAGTGTGGGATTATTCTTTCCAGAATAGTAAATACCCATTCTCTAGAAGCTTATTGATACCCGGTTGTTAGAACAAAATTGACTTGCTTTAAAACTTTGTGCTGTCCATGTCTATACGTGGTCTCACAAGCAATCTGTTCAGCTTGAAGCTGTAGATGTTTTCTGGATATTCTCCTGCAAAGATATTCCACCTTTAAGAAAACTGAAGGAAGTTGGTAGTCATGATTTTGGAGAAGATGACTTGGAGAAAGTATGGCTAAAATGGTCCATTGAAGACCAGACACTTAATTATTTGATGCAGCTAAATAGACCCCCAAAAAATGGAGACCAACTCCATGCACAGCAGGAGTAACAACCATATTGAAGGCAGAAAATGGAACAGTCCTATTGTGGGTAAATCTTAAAGGATAGTGAGTCTGGATCATTTTACATTTTTCTGAGACCTATAACTTCAAACACTCCTCCTGGAAATCTTAAAAGTTTGACAGTTTTCCTGCAGTGTTCTTTTTAAAAATAACAGGAACAAAAACATCTATGGGTAAGAAGAGATGTTAGGCACTCAATTTTTGTTCTTTTATTATTTCTTCCACACAAAAAGAGGAAGGTTACTGAATTCAATTGTTAGATGCAATTGTCTCTTTGTGCAAGTCATTTTTTGCATAAGGTCAAGCAAACAAACACAAAAGATTCAGAAGCACAGACAAAATGAGTTAAAAGATGAGGAGAGTTTAAAATAAATATCTTCTTGTTGCTAGCGACATTCAAGTAGTACACAAACAGGCTTTAAATGTTGGAAAACTGAGGTCCCAGAAGTGAAGGACATCAACTGAGAAAAGGTGACCTGGCTTTGGGGTTTACTTAACTCCCATAAATGAAATATGAACAAATAAACCCACAGATTTGGAGCAATGACAAAATATCTGGAAAATTAAAACATTTTTTTCCCTTCATTTTAATCCTGTGTTAGGTTTCTCAAGAAATATTTACATCCCCGGATATAGCATTTATGATAAATGCACAATTGCACAACATATTTAAAAAGAAAAAAAAAACAACTAAATTTTGTTGTTTTTGATGGACAACATTGGAGAAGAAACAATAGTTTTTCATACTAGAGTATCTGGTCCTTTAAATCTTGGCAGATAAAGGAAACTTCCATGAAAAAGAGACATTTTTCCTCTTGGGTTTAAATATAAAACGTTGCTGACAGGCTAATTATAAATGTCTTATATATTTCATGCATATGTGCCTCCTCTCTAGACCAATTTAATTCCCATTAATGCTAATCTTGTTAATACCACTCAGAGACCAAAGGAATACTCTTAATAAACTCTTGATTTATTTGAGTGATTTTAATGAAGGAAGGTGAAGAACAGACGGGAGAAGAGGAAAGTCACTATTTTACCCAGAACTGCATGTCTTAGAATATTTTCCAAATGTGAATGAGCAGTAGGTGATAATTGGTAGAAAGAGGAAATGGAGAAAGAAAGAATAAAGGGACCAAGTATCAGTCCTCCACCCATGAAAAATAAGAGAATTGTAAATGAGCTGTTAATTGATCATTTCTTTAGTACTAGCTCCAATGTTTAACAGTGTGATATTACAAAGAAAGGTAGATTTTCTTTCTTCAAAGAGAGAGAAGGAAAAGTGAGATTGGTACTTGTAGTTTCTAATTGAAGTAGGTCTCTCTTAAAAAAAAAAGGATAGCCAAAAATACAAGAATCCAGTGATTTCTGGCAAACTCAAGTCAAGTATTGGTCAGTTAAATTTTTGTGTCTCAAGGTATTTTGATCAGGCAATAGCTAAGACAGGCTCTCCAAAGAGGTTGTGTCCAGGTCTTAGTGGTTTTCTGGAGTACAAGTATGTAATGATACTGGATGCCATAAGGCTAGCCTGGAACTTAGAAAGCAATAAGAAATCTCTGTCTGTCCCTTTTCAGATCATCCTAAAACTAACTTCTAAACTGGAAAGCTTAGTTCTCATTCTCCCTAGAAAAAAGTGGCATAGAATAGAAAACAAATGGAAGATGGGATTTTGTCCAGGATTCATCATCTGGCCTTACATCATTTAACCTCCCTGAGACTCAGTTTCCCTTATCTGTAAAATCTGAGATTATGATCTCCATGTACTATGTTCTTGTACCAACCACTTAGTTCTATAAGGATCAAAACATGTATCTGAAAGCACTATAAAAACCTTGAAGTGATGCGCAAACATATAGTATTATTAAATGATAAATGACTTATGGGGAAAAATGTGGCAGAAGAAGAAGGGAGAAAAACACAAGGATGGATATTAATTTTATCAGGGTCTTGTATTAAAGAGAGAGAGAAAAGGGATGGTGGTGTGGGGGAGATTACCCTCATGATTTTCTTCAATTTTTTTAATGGAAATTAAAATGCATATACTTGATGATTGGGTATGTAGAACATAAAATAAAATTGAACGTATTTATGTGAGAGAAGGAAGGTTTCCTTTTCTGTTTATCCAAATGCATGACGTCGATTGTACATTAAGATGGGGCGGAGTAAACAATCATTCATTGCAAAAAAAATACTGAAACAAATATTGTCAGCACAAATATTAAACTGCCTTTTCTCTACCGATTGGTAAAAAAAATATATTATATTTCCATACTTTTTTTTTCTTTTTTTCTTTTTAAATTATTTTTGTTATCCATCCCAGCCAAAGTCGTGCCCGGTCATCTGGTAGAACTTCAAGTTGAAGGGCCGGTAGAACTCGCGCAGCCTCTGCACCACCTCCAGGGCGATCTCAGGGTGGGTCCTGCCCTTGGTCTTGCCCAGGCAGTGGGGTTTGCTGCTGCCCTCGGCCTTCTTCAGGCAGGGGAAGCCCTTGGTCTTGTTGAAGTAGAAGTGCTTGTCCGTGATGATGCGCTTGAGGCCCAGGAAGTCCTGCTCGCGGCCCAGCTCGCCGGCTGGGTCACTGATGAGCCGCTCGCCGCTCACGAAGAGCATCTGGCCGATGGGGAAGTGGCGCAGCCAGTGCTCCAGGTGCTTGGCGTAGATGCCGATCTGGATGGCGCTCCACGATGAGTCGATGAGGCCCGTGCTCCTGTTTTTGAACGTCAAGCTCTCGAAGGTGGGGATGTCGGGCCGCTTGGAGAGCGTCTGCGTGTAGTCCGAGATGGCCCGGGTCACCGGGTCGCGCACCACCACGATGAGCTTGGTGTCCTTGGACATGGCCGAGATGCGTGCGGGCGCCTCCCGCGTGACAAAGTAGCTGGGCGTCTTCTCCATGGTGATCTGCCCGTCCAGGGTCCTGGGCATCAGGTCCCTGAGGAAAGCAGAGAAGTATCTAAGTTAGTAATGGAAGAGCTTTACCTTTACGTACAGAGGTGGTTCCAAGGACATGCAGCTCCACCTGCAATCTGATCCAGACTTCCTGGGTTCCAACTGCACCTCCCATTTACTAACTGTGGAGAAGTCACCTAATCACTCTGACCTCTAGGTGCCGAATGCATAGAGTGGAGAATAATGTCGCCTTTTTCATGCAGTTGTTGAGATGATTCATTGAGTAAATATACCTCAATAGCTTAGAAACATGCCCCAGGCACAGAATAAGTACTCTGTTAAGGTTTTTATTTTATTTATCTTAATATTTATTTTTTTTTTAGTTATAGATGGACACAATATCTTTATTTTATTTTTATGTGGTGCTGAGGATGGAACCCAGTGACTCATGCATGCTAGGCAGCCCTCTACCTCTGAGCCACAGCCTCAGCCCAAGTTTTCATTTTTTATTATGGATCTACAATGCTGGGAGAAAAATAACCTTGGTCAAATTCTTTAGGTGAATCAGAATACTCTGCTATTTAACATGATCATGATGATTTTTGTCTTGTTAATTATTCCTGAAGAATAATATTACCAGTTAGTCATGTTTGAATAGAAATCCCACCAGAGTCTGGATGGAGCAGTAATAAACCCAATTACACTGCTATGAGATGATATTTACTATCCATGCTCTTCCTATCTACATTTTACTCTATTCCTGATAACTGTCCATCTTGCCCTTGACACAAGAACCCAGTAATTTCTCTCAGGGTATTACTATGGACAAAGCCATGATATTTAACATTGTATCATAACAGAGTTGCCCTCCCTTATCCACCATTTTTCTTTCTTTGGTTTCAGTTACCTGCCCTTGACTGTGGTCCAAAAATATTAAGTGGGAAGTTCCAGAACTAAGCAATTAAAAAACTGTAAATCATATGCCATTCAGAGTAGCATGATGAAATCTCACCATGTCCCACTCTGACTTGCCCAGGATATAAATTGTTCCTTGGCCCAGTGTAGCCATGATGTTTGCATTCCTATCCATTAGTCACTTGGTAACAAATTTAGTTAACAACTTGACTGTCACATTTGGCAGTGCTTTTGTTCAAGTAACCCCTATTTTATGAAATAAGAGCCCCAAAGTGCAAGAGCATCAGGTGATACAAATGAAAGTACAGATTAACTCTGGTACTAGTAACAGAGCTGCAGGGCATATAGGGAAAAAAAAAACATGAGCAGGAGAGAGAAAACCTACTTGCTCTTCCAATTTAAGTATGGTTCCATTAAAAGCATTATTTATTTGAAAAATGTGCTGTGTATTTTTTTCTAACATTAAAGCATTGTCTTTCTAATTCCAAGTTTTCTAAGAAATAGATGTTGCTCCAATCAGTATTAGATAAGATGAATTTGGGAAATTTATTAGAATGACTCAATGTGTTTTGTCCTTTGACCTACTGATAAAAAGAATCCCACTTATAAATATCCTTATATTGCATTTACATTTATTCCTGGAATAAACTCTGTTGTTGATGTGTGTTGTTAGTTGCATATCATTTTGGATTTGACTTGTCATTATTTTGTTTTGAAGTTTTCATCCACATTCATTAATGAAATATTCCTAACATTTTTCTTCTGTTAATAGCTTAATAAATTGTTAGACTATAAATTATTCTACATTATTCTACATATAAAATGGGTTGAAACCATTCCATATTTTTCTTTAAAAAATTTAACAAAATAATTTTCTATAAATATTTCTTGGCAGTCATCTATGAAGCTATTTCATATTCCTATTCTGGGGAATGAAAGTAGCAAAGATAATATGATCTTTAAATATTTTCTCACTTTCTTGTATACGTATTAGCCTTTTGCAATGCTCTGCCTTGTGTTTTGTTGATTTGGGAAATCATTTTTTCTAAAAGTCATTCACTAAGTAGCTAGAGTTATGTCCCCACTCTCAACCATGTTTTTGTATTTTTTTTCCTTTTCTTCTACCTTCTTGGTTCAATTATCTTTTCTAATTCACTGATTTTCATTTTTATTTTTCTAATGTCTCTCTTTAGTTTTTAAAGTTATATTTTTTATGGTTCTTCAAATTTACTTTATGGATACTTACCTCATTGATTCCAATTTATCTTTTGAGTAATAAAAGCATTTTCAGGCTATATTTTTCTCTTTAGGTACAGTCTTGGTCAAAAATCCCCAAAGCTTTGACTTACATTCTTATTATTATGGTAACTAAGTCAATATTTAGTGATTACATTTCACAGTTTTGATTTCCCTCTTGATTCAGGCAAGCATTATCCAGGGGTGTGCTTATTTTTAAATCTGTTGATTCATCATGTTATTAATTTTGTAATCAGTGTCTGCTATGCATTTGCAATGAAAGGACATATATTGTGTTGTGAGTTTGGCTTTGTAACTGCCTCAAATTTTGTCCCACTTACACACTTATGTCCCGTTTACACCCTTTATTGAGCATCCATTGTAGAAAATGTCAAACATAAATGTAGAGAAAATTGTAAACTGAATTACAGGTACCTTACATTCAGCTTCAAAAATTAAAAACTATCCTTCAAAAATTAAAAACTATGGCTTTTTTCATTTATCAATCCCTTCATTTCCATAGCCCCACCATGTCAACTGGATTATGTTGACAACACAGGTTAGCATATCACTTGGTTTGTAAATACTCCATCTGTATGATTATCTGACACAAATCCTGCAACTTTTATGATGACCTGTCACTGATAATCCTTTCCTCTTAATGACACAGTTTTTCTGCTACTTTCATTTTCTTCAGTAATTTTAATGAGGTTAATTTTATCTTTTGGGGGAGAGGGTAGAGAGATAATTAGATATTTGATTTCTCTTGCTTTTTTTAATGGTCAAAATAAATTTGCAATTTCTTTTGTTAACATAACGGTGATGTTCCTCAACTAGCCACATATGAAATATACCTTAAAGTTTGGGTATATTAAACAAAGAACAGGGAGTTTGAGAGGGGACACACATTGTCCTTTGTCACCTATGCATGCCTATTCCCTTGTATGACTCTGGTCCTAGAACTGAGAAGTTGGTCAGAGTAATCTTCTTTGTATTGTAATATCCTTTTTTTTAATTTTTAGATTATCTTCTTATTGCAGTTTGGATTTTAGTATCCAATTTTGTCTCTCACACAAAGACAAAATGCAATTCTAGCCATGCAGAGATGGCTGAAATTCTCTGAAATTTGTCCAAATGCATGGAAAAATTTCAGGCTATAAAAAAAGCAAACATCGAATACATGAAGTGATAAGAAAGAAAATTGTTGATTAAAAAAATATAATAAGTCAGCATTCCTTCTTCTTTCCTATAATCTTTGATTTTGACTACTTTATTTCAAGTCTTGGCCAAAATCTAAAGTCCTGATAGCTGATTTCACTCCGGATCTCCTGGATGGCTTCCCTTGCAGGGTGGAGGGGGAGAAGTACACTTACTACTACTCTCAGAGATTGAAGCTATAGATTATGCTGCCCACCTGCCCCCCCCCAAAATACTAAGATCTCTGAAAAAAAAGCCATACTTTAAATTATTTTAATAGAATAGGGAAAAGAGCTAACCCAAATAGGAGTTTGAAGAGGAAGCAGCTAAAATAGAATTTTAAAAGGAAAACACATGAACTATATACTCTCATCTGCAGGAGAAGGAGAACCAACTGGTTAGCATGGGGTGGGGGGAGAGTTGGGCTGAACTACAAGCTGCCTACAGGTTACTTTTTTCAAAAAGGATAAAGTGATAGTCTAAATAAATCCTAAACAAAGTTTAGATTGTAAAGAAAAGTTGCTTTTTTTTAATGGCCACACTGCAGGATTCTTTAAATTGTAATATCCTTTTTCAATTTTTAGATCATTTCCTTATTGCAGTTTGGATTTTAGTATGCCCCCAAAGTACTCATCTTTCACAAAAAGACAAAATGCACGTGTAAATTGCAATACTGCATTTCAGGTGTTTAGGAAAACTTGGAAATTGTCCTTTTTTTTTTAATCTGAGTAAGGCCCATGTTTTGACTTGACTCTGTGTAAGCACATGGCCCAGGATGGGCAATGAAGAGTCTGTTTCAGTAGAGAAAGAGGTTTGAAGAAATACCAGACAGGCTATGGGAGAACAAGGTGTGAGAGAAGACACATAATGTTTTCATGAAGGTAAAGCAGGTGAGAATTAAAAGGTGGGAAGATGAGGCCTGAGGAGGACTTTATTTCCAGACTATATAGTATAGATTATTCCAACTTCAGTTCTAAATTATGAAGAATTCTATAATAGGTATGGGGATGGAGAATTCTATAATAGGTATAGGGATAGAGGAATATTGTACAGAACAAAATTACCAAAAGAAATTAGAAAGGAATAGTTGATTTTCTTAAAGAAGTGAAATGTAAGAAGAGCTTTCACATGCAAATTAAGGATTATTACAAGATGAGTTATATATATTTGTTCTTTGTCTCCAAAGGGCTCAATGAGAATTCACCATAGCCCCAATTGGAAAGCAGGCTAAGGGTCCACCAACAGATGAATCATAGGCAGAAGGTGGTAAATCCATTCAAAATGAAATATTATTCATCCATAAAGAGAAAGGAAATTCTATCATATGCTATAAAATGGATGAACCTTGAGGATATCACACTAAGAGAAATAAGCCAGTCTCAAAAGACCAAATACTGCCTGGTTCCACTTATATGAGGTAGCTAGTCAAAACTATGGAGTCAGAAAGAATGATGGCAACCAGGGGCTGGGAATGGGGAATTGTTTAATGAGTACAAGAGCTTTTAGTTTGTTAAGACCAAAAGTTTCAGAGATTGACTGAGTAACAATGTGCACGTATTTAATGCTACTGAACCTAAAAATAAATTTAGCATAGTGAATTTTATGTTATATATAAATATATAATATAAAATATATATTAATATATAATATTATATATAAATATTTTAAATATATATAAAATATATATAAAATATATATAAAATATATATATATATATATATATATATATATATATATATATATATATATATATATATTTATCTAAAGTTTTGTTAAATAACAAAAAAGAACTCAAGAAAGGAAAAAGGCTTTAATGGCATTATAAGATTTAGTTACACAAAGGGTCATTTGGCCTTCCAGATAATTAAACATGAGAACAAGCACTAGAGGAAGCTGTGGTTTTTTTCTTTCCTCTTCCTAGACCAAAGAAAAATAAAATAATTCATGACATTTTGTGAAGTTGATCTGAAATCAAAAAATGCGGTCTGGGGCCTATCTCTTCCCACTGCTTCTTGGGTGACCACGAGCTAGTAATTTAATGTCACTAAATTCCGTTTATTCTTCTCCGCAAAAAAAACCAAGCCAAATGTCCAGGAAATCAGGATCTTAATGGAGAGCCATACCTGCGTGACCGTGGCTACAGAGAATACACCAAGCATTGTTTTTAAGAAAATGAAGTCCAGTGCTGTGATCTCCCCACTGCGGGGAGAACCCCATTCAGCACAGATAAGAAGGGTCCAGAGGAAGTCAGAGATAGACCTGGGGCATTCACACATCTGCCCATTTGATGTTTAGACAATGAAGCAGTCTGGTTTGAAGGCCATGAGTTGGCCGCTTTCTTTGGAAGGACAGAGACTAGCTTGTTACGGTGTGAGAGACAGGAGCTTAGTTTCTAAGGGGATACTATTTCCTTCCGTACACATCCATCAGATGCAAACGCCGTGCCACCCTGCTATGCTGCAGATTTCATTTTTGATCTGATCCACCACCCTGGGTAATCTCTGTGGGCCTCGAGTTGTTTGTGCAGCTGTCCATCTCTGGTGTGGGAAATGTTAGGACCAAGGAGGAACTATGATAGACAGGCTAAATAGACCATTCTTTTCTATTCAAGCCCTAGACCAAGTCAGTAGTTTAAGGTTGGAGTACTAAAATGAGGCTTTTCCTCTGACATGCTGCTCATAGGATGGACCTGCCTCACTGACGGTCTAAGAGTCCCATCCTTCCTTTGGATAAAATAGCCAATACATTAGTGCTGGCCACACCATGACACTTCTCTGATTAGGAGCACCATCCAGAGGAGCCTTCAGTAGATGCGACAAATATTTGTTATTTATCTAATATGTGCAATAAGTATTAAAAAAGAACCCACCATTGCTTCACCCTTCTTGAAATCCATTTGGGCCATTTCCACTAAATTCTCACTACCCCCATGTTTTCTTCTCCTTTCTCTACCCTCTCTCTAGAATTGCTATTGGACCTTTCTGTAAGTAGCCCCTCCTAAATAAATAAACAAATAAATATTTTTCCCTTATTGCATTTTTTAATAAATAGTGTTCTGTTGATGGGTCCTTCCCAAGGAAGAATAAAGATTGACCTCTGCCTCTTACTATTCATAAAAATCATTTTATATTGTTTGCCTATGTAAATATGAATGATAAATCAATGAAATGTTTGGAAGAAAATCTAGAATAACACGACGATTTTGGAAAAAAGCAGATTTTTAAGTTTTATTAAAGGAGTGACTATAATAAAAGTGACAAATTAGACTAAATTAAAAATAAGGACTTTTGTTTTATCAAATGGTACTACTAACTGACCAATAGGAAAAACTCAGAATGGGTAAAACTATTTAAAATACATTTTTCTGATAAAAGTCATCCATAGTGTGCAGGGATCCTATAAATTAGTCATAGAAATTTAGTCACAGAAACACTAAACAGCACAAGAAAAAAATTGAACAAGAACCTTGAATAACAACTTCATAGAAGGGACAATAATCAAGTGTTCAGTGAGCTCATGAAAAGGTGGGGAGTTACATAGCTGTCCTAGAGATCAGGTAAGTATTATGATCCCCCAATTTTTCTGATGAGGACGCTGAGATTCAGAGCAGCTCAGAGCATGTTGAATTTCTCATAGTCAGAACATGGAAGATGATGGGGATCCTCCTAATGCTGCTACAACATTATTTCTGCTAGAGCAGATAAGAGGTAGTCATCAGTCAAAGGGGCTCAGACAAAGAGTAAGCAGACAATGATCAGATGGAATAAATTCAACAGATGGAGAACAAGAGAGTCTGAGTTATCCAGAACATAGCTGAGAAGATCCTGAAAGACCAAAATTCTTAACACAATAAAAATGAGGTGAAGGAATTTACGTGTTTGGACTGGGGAGTCGTATGAAATAAGACTGAAGAAATGATGTATAATTATCGTCAGGGATGCATCAAATCTGAGGCAGGGTTCAAGTTAGAGTGGAGCAGGAAAAGAAGGCAGGTGGCCTTGCTAAATTGCTGAGGCTGGCTTTGAACACTTGATCCTCCTGCCTCAGCCTCCCCAGCCACTGGGATTACAGGTGTGCCAATGTGCCCCACCTAAACCTTGTAATATTGAAGAAGTTACTTTCAGTTTCTTCATAAGCAAAACAAAGCTATTGTCCTCAATGTATCTAGAAGTGTTCAACTCTAAGATCCCACGTGGGGCTTGGGACTTTAATCCATTGTTAATTTCTCAAATTTAAAGTTCTGCACAGCTTTGTAGAGTTTTGTGTTCTCCAGTGCAATTCCACCAATCAAATTAAGAGATTTGTATAAATAATTATGCAGGGCAATTCCACATCGACAGAATTGATTTCAAAAATCAATGAAGCCTGAAAGAATGTAGTTCAGATAATTGATGCCAAGAGAAAAAGCGCTGAGGTTAGTTCAAGTGAAGTCTAACTCGGCACTTCCCACGTGCTTGGGGGCAGGAGAAAAACCAGGAAGTCCATCAGCTTCGTGGTCTTAGTATATCTGATAAGGCAAGTTTGTGACAAAGGAGACCTGTGTCTGTATCATGCTTCCCCCATGCCTGGAACATCAAATAAGATGTCACTCTTGGAAGATGAAGTTCATGGATTGGGCTACAATAAAAATAACAGATGCAAGGCAGCCAGGAATTCAAGTTCAAAGGCTTTAGGAAGACTGTGATAAAGACAACAGCAAATGCATATTTAGTAAGCCTTTACCGTGGACCAAAGACCTGGTGTCATATTCCCTGAGTCTCCCAGCCACAGTGAAAAACTGGAATTATTTTCCTAATTTCACTGATGAGGACCTAGGCTCGGGAAGATAAAATGGCTTGTCCAAAGGTAAGTGGTCATGAATAAGAGAGAGAGAGTGAAAATGTAGGTCTGTTTAGTCTTAAAGTGCATGTTCTTTCAATATCCCCCAAAAGCCAGGCAACATGACCGTGACTCCCACCGACTTTGTCACTGACCGACTTTGACACTCTGAAAGAACACATTTGAGGACTAAGTACATGGCTTTCCTAATCGTTGTAGAATGCAAATCACCGTTCCCTGAATCTCACAAGCAACTAATACACATAACATGTTTTTCAAAAGCTGTCTTCTGTCTGTGAAGAATGTACTGCCAGAGGAACTCCCGAGTTGTAATGCAAAAGCAATTTACCTTGAGGAATAAATAAATCGGGCCCCATGTACACATACTTTTTTTTTTCTTTTTTAGTCTGCACAGTTCAACAAGAACTTGTGTCTGTTTTTGTAAGCCTCCAACAGCAGCAAATGCTAGAAAGAGCATGCTCTTTTCATGGCCACTGCATGAATGCAGATCCAGGGGGTCCCTGATGGCATGTGCCTGGGAGGGGAGGAAACTGTTGCAAACACAGGGCTGTCAGCCCACTGTCCCTGGAGCCAAGCCCCACTCACATTCATATTTCTTTTCCTGCTGTTGCTATGTGAGACCTCACTCAAAACGTGACTTGTGAGGCTGGAAAGAAAACTCCCATTAGGTGATGTTTGAGTTGGCTTCTGTAGGAGAGGAAGATTGAGGTTTCTGACCGGCTCCCACACTGGCCAGCCTGGATGTGCAAGTCCAAGAATCAAACTGTCATCAAGCTAAACATCCGATTTAGAGGCTAGACCCTTTGCAGTGCTACGGATAGTAGATTCCTTCCAGAACTCTGAAGGATCGAGTAACGAAAAGAGAGAAAAAAAATGGTTCTGACTCTCACCAGGATTTAAGATATAATATGCCGATTTTAGGAAAGCAATACAACGTTCCTTAAACTCCAGAGGAGGAGATACAGGCTGAGAATTCTTGATTGCTAATATTGGGAGGTTGCAAAAAAAAAAAAAAATAAAGGACAGAGAATGAATACATCTGTGGTCAGCTCAGGTCAAAAAGCTATCTTGAGAGGGAAGGAGTAAGAGTTACCTTGATGATCAGTTCAAGGAAAAAAATCGTTCATGTTGATTTTTGGAGTTTCCCAAGTGAGTCCACTCATTATCTCATTCATTGGGGAGAAATTTTATAAATAGAACCATATCTTACAAAGCTTATTGCTTCACCAGCATCATCTCTTCTATGATTACTTCATTGGAAAATTCATGTATCCCTAAGATTTAAATTATCGTTTATAACATTGTATGCACTGTCCCAAACTTTGTTTCAAGTGTGCTTAGGAACCAATGTGTTCCTTTTAGTCTACAGAGCCTAAGAAGCCCCTTGGAGAAGGGGCCTCTCCATAGTGGGGGCCTGTCTGTCTTAAGACACTAGTTATATTCGGAGCAAAAAGTAATGATTGTTCTTCAACTTACTTGCATTTTCTAAGCAAAGTGCCTTCTTATATTTTTAAAATCTGAGTGTATATCTTGCCTTATTCCTGTCCTGCTCCTGGTATTTTGAAAAATACTAGAATTCTTTTTTTTTCAGAGTTTATGATTAAAGAATTTCATAAGTACTCATAGACAAATGGAAACAAAGAAACCACAACACAGATAATGACAAATGAAGAGGTTGGGGAGTGTACCTTGAACTTCAGTGGGAGTGCCCAAAGATAGTAAAACTTAAAAGGAGAAAAAGATCTTTATACTCGGCTGAGTGTCATTCATTGGAAGTAATATCAAAACAACATTTTCAGATATGCAAAGATTCAAAAACTTAACACCTGTGTAAACTTTGGAAAAAAACAAATTTACAAGTTCATGTTAACTGAACAGCAGAGGGCTGGGGATGTAGCTCAGGGGTAATGAACTTGCCTAGTCTGCATACAGTCCTTGCTTCAAAAGCAAACAACAAACTGAACAACAAAAAGAGCAAAATTAAAAACCCCAGAATGAGGAAGTTGGAAGTCTGAGTACAAAAAAAAAAAAAAAAAAAAAAACAAAATCTAAAAATCATGTAGAATAAAAATAGGCCCTTATGAATTATTATTAATGCAGCTATAAAAATGAGTACAAATATCAGGAATGAAATAGAACTGTACTAGTTAGATCTAGAATCTAAAGTCTGGTATTAACAAGCCCTTAGAAGAGCGTGTGTGTAAGAGAGAGAGAGACAGAGAGAAATGGGAAGAGGATAAAGAGAGGGATAAATGAAGACATTACAAGCAGAAAGAGAAGAAGAAATCAAGAAGGTGTTTGTGTGTGTGTGTGTGTGTGTGTGAGAGAGAGAGAGAGAGAGAGAGAGAGAGAGAGAGAGAGAGAGAGAGAGAGAGAGAGAATCATCCAGAGACAGGAAAGTTCAAAGCCTGCTGTTTCCTAAAAGGCTCCAATGAACATTAGAACTAGGAGGAGTCTCAGAAATTCCCTAAAATTCAGCTCCTTAATTTCACAGATTTGCAAAGATCTGAGAACTGCCTCTTTTACTTTCTGTAGACAAATGGACTTGAAGCTGGCCTTAGATTCTGTCTCCTGACACTTAGGTCACTGTTCTATCTACATGTTGTCATTCTGCCTTAATTCTGGAAATATAATGTTCCCAGGGCTCCACCACCCTGAAGTTTCAAGTCCCTGAAATATAAAATATTTAATTCATCCACGGAGGTAAAATTCCCTGTCATGTTTTGAACCAGAAAAGTCATATTAAATGTGTGTCCTCACTTTAAAGGGAGAGACGGGTTTTTTTACACTTATCTCGTACTTTTAACCACAATATAAGGTCAACAACTTAGAAGAGGGAAATGGAATTCTAAGGGGAGGCACTCTCTCGAGTCCTTGGTCACTGCCACAGCAAACCCTCCCCACGTAGGCTCATCTTGGCTCCTGACAGGAGTTTTATAAATGATTAGTTCAAGAGCTGCGCTATCTGCTTTTGTGCTACTAGGGACAGCTGCTTCAGAATAGCGTCTTTTCATCAGCCTGGAATTATCAGGTCTCTGCATTTGTGCAGCTGAAGATAAAGGGGGCAAAAAAACGTGCTTTCCTTGTTTGGAAATCAACAATCAAAGGACAGTGGAGAAGCTAAGAGAGGACCATGATAAAGATAAATCTGAAATTTTAAAAAGGATCTTTGTTATATTTTGGCCAAGATGGGTATTTCTTTTTCTTTATTTTTTTCCTTTTTTTTCTGTTTGTTTTATTCTGTTCATTAAGATCTAGACACAACATAGGTGCTAAGTCAGAAGGTCTTTTAACTTTGAAATAGGAAAAAGTATCTTATAGGCATGATTTTAGTAGGGGTGTGGGTGGTGTGGGACTTGGACTACCTGGTTATTCTTTCTAAAATCTGCTGTGAGCACTCTAGTGAATATTTCAGCTTCCTTGAAAAAGAAAAATGATATACTTTGTGTCTAAGATCCAAACAGAACTTCTGGAATAATTTCACTCTTATGATAAAAAAAAAATCTCCAGAATAAAAAAGTCATTCTGAAATGAGGCACACAGGCAAGACAACCTTCAGGAAAGTAACCGATGAGTTGCATCAACACAAAGGGGTAAAGCCACCTAGCCATAAAAAGTCAGACAAGGTGGAGTCTAGTTTAAGTCCACAATTTAGAAAGAACCACAAATCACATACTCACATGCACAAATTCATTACAGGAATCATCACTCAAACATTAGCACCGTGCAACTTGCAGCCCTAAACAACCAATCTTGTGGCTAATACTGATCAGACCCCAGGGAAATGCTTCTCCAAATACCTTGCCTTGTAACCTTCAAACCGAAAGTTCTGAATGCTGAAAATGTGCACAGGTTTTGTTGCTACTAACACTGAAGAGGAACCATGCTTCCAGAATGCACAAGGATGTAAGTAAGGTAAGTGAGTTAAGAAGAAAAACAAATTTAGCAACTTACCAAGTGTTTTACATCAGGTAGCATGAAACCACTTCTCAGTATTCACTTCTCAGTATCATTTCCTAGTATGAATGAGTGTTCACTTCTTTGCTTCACCTCCTATTCTAGTTAATTGTCCTAGAGGAACCCACCCATTACCCCAGTACTCACAACATTTGCACATGGAGGCAGAAGGGCATTTCATATGGTGAAATGAATGGGGCTACCCGGACACTCATACATATCTGGGTCTTGGTGAAACAGGTCAAGCATGACACTAATTCTTTCTATGGGCAGCTAGATGGATTTCAAAACCTGAAACTAAGAACAGTTCTCATTTCACAAAAATAATTAGTAAGAATCACAATTTTTAAAAAATGTCATAAAAAGTCCATTTTAAATATTTGTGTTTCAAAATTTTATACAGATTAATTATACTTTGTATTTAGTCTTTGGATTTTGATAGTTAACTTGGAATATTTTTGAAAAAAAACAACTTTTGAAGACATGAACAAAATTTCTTTTATTTATTTATCTACTTTCGGTACTAGGGATTAAACTCAGGGGCACTCGGCCAATGAAGCACCTCCCCAGCCCTATTTTATATTTTATTTAGCAATAGGGTCTCACTGAATTGCTTACCACCTCACTTTTGCTGAGGCTGGCTTTGAACTCATGATCCTCCTGCCTCAGCCTCCCAAACTGCTGGGATTACAGGCATGCACTACTGTGCCTGGCAACAAAATTTCTGAAGTTTTACATTTATTTTAATTTAAAATTTTAATCAGAATATATTCCAGTTCATACACTTGCCCTTCAAAAAAAAAATCTTTTTGATCAAGGGTCAATGAGCTATGACCCACAAGCTAAATCTAGATATTTTTTTCTATTATTGGATGACTTCATTTATATGAAACATCAAGATAATTGAGCCCAGAGTGAAAAAAAAAAGCAGATTAGATGTTGCCAGAGACTGAAGGGAGGAGGTCATGAAGATGTTCTGGAATTAGGTAGTGTTGGTGATCAGCTATTTCCATAAATTATATTGAAACAAAGCCATACCCAATTGCTTATGTATTGTCTAAGGAGTTTTGAACAGGATTGAGTAGTTGTGACAGAGAACATATGGCCTGCAGAGTCTATAATATTTATTGCCTGAACCTTTTCAGAAAACATTTCTCCACCCGTGATTTAGACCATTACCGTCAATAGAATAAAATTAATATAAAAATCATGATTGTAACATAATTAGTATTTTGCCGAAATTGAGGGATGAAAAATAAATCGTGCTGTGTAAGTATATCATAGGTCATGATTTGTGTATGTCTTTATTTTATTACTCACCCAAACATTGCTGGCCATCAATGGAATACCCAAATGAGCAATAATAATTAAATTGAGTCATCTTTGGTATTTTGCCAACTTTCTGACATAAAAAAGAAACAATAGATTGAAGCCTGTTTTTTTTTTCTATTTTGTTGTTATGAAGAAATATTTGTCAAAATAGGAGAATAGACCGTATTTCGTTTAATCGTATATTAGCTTGATTTATGACTTTTTAAATGTTTAGACATATGGTATGTGAGCCTTCATCTACACTTTTGTCCAGGGACTTGAAAATGTTAAGGGTGGGCCTCAAGAAAATCCAACAGGACTCAGAGAAGCCATTATAATGAAAAGCAAGGCAGACAGATAGGGCTTTTGGTTCCAAATAAGCCTGAGGGCTGTCAGCAAATGAACTTCTCAAACAAAGCACTCCACTTACGCTCTGAGGTTCCACCACAGTGGAGATGTCACCCACATCTTACATCTGACTGACTAAACAGGGATCCCCCTCTCAGCACAGGAAAACAAAACACCACAAATTCTAGGATGAGACCAGAGAGAACACAGTTGCCTTCCAAATGAGTTTTCTCTTACTTAATTAAACATTTTTTTTTAAATCACACAAGTGAAAAAGGTCCATTAGAGGAAAAATTTTAGAAAATTCAGAGGGGCACAAAATTGTCCATAATAAAATAACTCACCCATCCATCTGGTGTAGCATTTTAAAATACACCCATCCAAATTTTGATCTATTGTAGATCTTTATAATTTATTTACTAAATAAAATGATATTATCTATATATTTATTCTAAATTGCTTTTGACCTTAGGAATAAATAGAAAACATCACTCCTACTATTAAATACATTTCTACCTCATTTCAAATGATTGTGCAGTATTCTATATACTAAGTGCCAATAAAGTGTTTAATGAATCCTATATTGTTGAATACATAGCTTGTTTTTGAAACCTATATTTTCATTCACATGTTTATTTCCTTGAAGTAGAAATAAAAGCATGCCTATTTTAAAGGCTCTTGAATCATATTGCCATGTAACTTTCTATAAAATTTTGTCTTCTAATGTTCCCATGTTATTTTAAATATTTTAGTTCTGTTTCAGTATATGTGTTTTCTTGTGTACTCATTAATACTGTGTTATATTGCATGATTGCTACCAGTAAAGATAAGGGAAACTTTTTTCAATATTTAATACTTATTTTTAATGCATGAACATTTTCCCAGATTACTTATGAAGAATATGCTTTTTAAGAGCTATTTCCTGGTTATGTTTTGGTTTCGTTCAGCTTAGTGTTTTACCTATTATTTTCCATTGGCATGATTTTTTTCCCCTAGATTTTAAACATTTTCTTTATATTAATGTCATTTACCCCTTATTCTGGTTTCTCATTTCTTATTTCTCTTTTGTTCATGGTGTTTTCAATTTTCTATGAATTGAAATTTATCCATCTTTTTCCTGTGTCTTTTGGTCTACCTCTATTATGTTTTCTGAGTGAGGGCTTCCTTAACTTAATATTAAGTAAATAAATATCTGTGTTTGATTTTATTTTTACTCATTTGGATATTCACTTTAAATTACGGTTGTGGTTGAATTCAAAGTATTTTTTTTTTTCTTTTGGAATACAAACCAGGTATGTACCCTTCATCCAGTATGCCACTGTGTCAGAAACTAAATTCTCTTATAACCCTCATTTTGTGCATGAACTTTTTATATTCTGTTCTATGTTCATTTTGGCACTAGTAGAACCCTCATTTAATGCAATTTTATACATCTCAAATCTAACAAGAAATTTTCTATTTATTCTACTTTCGCATGTAATTTACTGGATATATTCTCTTCCAAATGGACTGCAGAATTACAATTTTTTTCCCTTTATCTTCTTCACTTCCACTGAAATCTGAATTTCATAAAATGTCAGGACTAATTTGGAAAGAAAAGACATTTTTACTATACCAAGCCCCATCAATCTAAGAAAATGATATATTTCATTTATACAAATGTTCAGTTGAACTCTTATTTTAAATTTAAATTAGCATGTAGTAAAACTGACTTTTTTTGGAGTACAACTCTGAAATGCAAAATATGTGTAGATTTGTGTAACTTCTGCTACAATCAGAATATGAGAATTCCATCACTTATATCGTGCAATTGCTTGGTAGTCTTACCCTCCCCTCAACTCTTACCTCTGGCAAATACTGATGTGTTTTCTGTCACTATAGGTTCATCTTTTTGAGAATGTCAAATGAGTGGAATTTAATAACTTTTTGAGATTGGCTTCTTTTACTCAGGATAAAGTTTTGAAAATTTATTCAGGTGGCTGCATGAATCAATAGCTTGTTCTTTTTTTGTGGCTAAGAAGCATTTCATTGTGGAGATGCATTACAATCTGCTTATCTATTTGCTGTTAGAGAAAATTTGGGTTGGTTCCAGTTTCCAACAGTTATGTATAGAATTATTATAAACTTTCAGAACGGATTTTATAAGTAAACAATTTTTTTCTAAAGGCAGAAAAATAGCATAGAAAGGAGTTGTTGGGTCATCTGATAGTTATATGATTAACTTTATAACAAACTGCCAAACTGTTTTAAAGAATGGTTGTACCCTTTAGTATTTCTCAAAGCAATGTATGAGAATTTCATTTTTCCCACATCCTTGTCGGCACTTTACATTGTCAGGTACTTTTTGATTTTTTTTTTTATCTTAGCCACTTAATAGTCATGTAGTGATATCACATCATGGTTTTCATTATAGTTTCCTAATAGCTAATGATACAGAACATTTTTTCATGTGCTTATTTGCCTCTGTTGAATGTTTATACATGACACACACACACATGTGAGACCACTATATATTTCATATATAATTCATATATAATTTAGAAGTATTTTATTTGATAAGGGATTTGGAAATTTTTTTTTTTAGTTTGCAATTTTCTCTTTATTATTTTAACAGAGTCTTTGGGTGAGTAGAATATTTTATTTTAATGAAGTCCAGTGTATCATTTTATTTTGTGGATTATGCTTTAGTACTTATATAAGAGTTCTTTGCTTATGCTCAGGTTTGAAACCTAGGATGGCTCTGTATAAGCAAGTCACCCACCCTCTTATTGTGATTATTCCAAAATATTTTCTATTTTTTGCATCTTTTTTGATTGAGATATTGATGTTTCATTTATCTAGAACCTTAAAAATTACATTTTTTAAAGACAAAGACATTATATTTCCTATCCAGTGATCTTTTTGACACTCTTTGTCTTCCAATAAATCAAAGAGATGTATATATTGACAGAATTATTGTTAGTAATGTCACATGAGCCATGAGACATCTTTGGGGTAAATCTTTCTATCGGTATATAATTCATCATCAGTAGCCTAAACTAACATGTGAATCTTAAAAATGGGATAGGCAAGATATCTAAAATGTAGATGAAGATATGGATATGACACAATCTGTATTTAGGCCACCTGTTATGAAGTAAGAATAAAAGAATGAAAAATCATACTGAGGGTGTCATGACAGATGGTCTAAACTTAGTCCCCCATATCTGTCCTTAGATCTAAGTCTGACACTGGGACAAGTTCCGATCAATTTAAGTTATAAGTTCTTAACTTGAGTGCCAAGAATGAGTATCAAGAATCAGTGACCTTTCTTTCAATAAGTATATTTAAACATGTGACAATGAGCATGTGAGAAATTCCATCAGATCCTCTAAAAAGACCATCACATTTCAATAGAGCACATTTGCATTCTCTCCTCTATCTCCTCTCAAATAAAGATGCTCCTTAACTTATGATAGGAGATGTTCTGATAAGACCGCTGCAAGCTGGCAGGAAATGTCATCATCTGGAAATGTAACACTTAACCTATGCACCACCCTGGTACAGCAACACAGTACCGGTTGTTCACCTTCTCAATCTTGGGGCTGGCTGAGAACTGTGGCTTGCTACAGATGCCCAGCATTATTTAGAGGGTAACCTACTACATACACCTAGACCAGGAGAAGATCAAAATTCAAAATTTGAATTATGGTTTCTACTGAATGTGCATCACTTTTGCACAAAAGTCAAGAAATCATAAATAGAGCCACTGTAAGTTAGGGACCATCTGTATAATTCACTGCTCATGCCCATTAAATATTTATTAAGTGAATGAATAAATAAGTACTTATCAAATTGCTAGTATGTTGCTAATGACAGGCTTGATATTAAGTGCAAGATCTTGATTTAGCAAACATTTACTAAGTGTCTACTTTGGCCATTTATCCCCATAGAAGATGTAAATACATGGGGAAAAGAAATAAAAGACAATGCTCCTACCTTCAAAGAGCTTACACATCTAGTTGGGAGACTGACATAATAACAAATGTACCTCATTGGAGAGCTAATGTAATGGGGATGTTTATTATATTCACAGAAGGAGTACAGAATATGCCTAATGGATTTAGAGAAGGCTTCATGAATAAAGAAGTGTTTGATGCTAACAGATAATGAGAGTGGGCCTGTGAGTGGCCTTCAAAGAATCTGATTGCATAGACCATAAATTTGAGAAAATACAGAGTGAATCAGATATGGAAGATGGGAGCTAATCACCAATCATGATGTATGTAAATTCATCTTATCACAAATTTTCATTACAGTTTCTCAGGGCAACTTGGGACAGGGAAGAGTTTATATTTTGAAGATATAGCAGTGTTAAGGAATTGTGGCATATTCAGGGAACTATAAGTGACTCAGTCTTGCTGGACAGTAAATAATTTATAGAAAAAACAGTGCACGTATTATGTAAAAGACTGTCTGTCCATTGTAGTCCTATTTATAAAGTTCCCAACACAGGAAATATCTTAGTCATTATTCACCTAATCCATCTTTAGAAAAAAAAAGTTAAAAAGAAAAGAAAAACCTTCTGGAATATTCATATAATGTACAATTTTATAGTATTAAAAAGATGGAACTTTGTCTGGTTGTAATGACTTAAAAAGATCTGTAAAATAGTAGTAGGTCACAAAATAAGCCATGGGATAATAGGGTATTATCTTACATTTGTGAAAACAGGCAATAAGGAAACAATGTGTGTTAGAACACGATTCCGTGAGTCCCAAGTCTTCATCCTGCTTTTTATTCTTGCCCTTTCCCATGAACTTTGCAGCTTTTTCAACATGGGGGGATTTTTTTTTCATACCTTGATCTATAATTCATTTGTGTGACTTGCTTTGGCCAATGAAACATTAGTAATTATAATCTAGGATGAGGCTTGGAAAACCTCTTACATAGTCGGCTCTTACCCTTGTGCCTTGCCATCACAGTGAGGATATGTCTGGAACAGACTTCTGGAGGATGAAATACAAAGTTGAGTCACCCCTGTTATCCCAGCAAAAGCCTCCTTAGATCAGCCTTCAGCAGCTGAGTCCCCAGCCATGATCAGCAGAGCCATCTGGTTGACCCATAGCTGACTACATGAGAAACACCAGCTGAGATCCCAAGCGAGCCTGGATCAGCTAAGCCCTGCAGACTTGTACAATAAATAACTCTTGTGTGTCTCTAAGGTTTTGTGGTAATGTTATGGAACATAATTTAGTTATAGATAACTGATCTGCTGTATTTATATACAATGTAAGCTTACCAGAAGCATAGACAGATGCACACCAAGCTACTAACAATGGTTACCTCTAGGGAATGAAACCGTTAACCACTGTTGTGTTTCCAAGCAGTGAATGTATTGATACATCCTCAGACATAGAATTGCTAGTACTTTTGGTTTTATCCATTTTATTTCCTTAACTTATTCTTAAAATGCCAAAAGAAAAAAAAACTAGAAGAGAAAAACAAGTCAATCCTGGTAACTGCCTAGAACCCAAAGATAATGTTTGAGTAGAGGTAGTTTTGAGATTGTTTGTTGAGTGTTTTAGAATACATAGTTTTCATTCTTGTCTATAATACCTATAGTGAAAGTGTCCCTTCATCTCTATATTGCCCATTTTTTCTTTTGCAAAAATGCAAGTCACCCCTCTATTGTGGGCGGGGAGTCACCAAGTTCATGATTATGTCTATTATGACTAGAGAAGGCCCTAGTAAGAGAGTGTTTAAAATACCTGAAATGCTGTGCAAAAGTCTTACAACTGAGAGTGCTTAGGATAGTGATGATGACGATGATGGTGATGATGGCAATTATTATGTTGATGAAGGTAACAATGATTTTAGCCAATGAATAGCAGATCACCATAAGATCTATCAAACTCCTCTAGGTGGTTCTAGTTTGGCCTTCCAGATTATTAAAATAGTTCAGTTACTTTACAAATAACTGAGGTGTATGGTTATTTCTTTCATTCATGCCAACGGTCTGAGAGAAGATATGGTTACTGTTCAAACTTCACCAAGTTCAGGAAAAAAAATGTAATTGCAAATTATTATTGATTAAATTGGTTCAGTCACCCTACGTTAAATTTCAACAAATACTTTTAACTGCCTGCAAGGCACTTAAAATAATGGTAGGCATCTAAAATATCAGAGAATTATCTTCTGGCATGAGGCACAGATTTGTTAGAGAGAGTAGAATGGAAAAATTACAAGCAAATCGGTCAGATTTGAGGACCAGGAGGATCTAGTTTCATCTTCTGATAACTGTGTGACCTATAGTGTCTTAATTTCTCCATATCTAACCCTCAAAAGCCATTGAATGGAAATAATGAAGGTACTTTTGCTATAGAAGTCAAGTTTGTTTATTTGCTACCAGCTCCCTATCTTTACCCTGAAATTATTAAAATGCCTGTAAAAGAAACATGGAGACTTAGTAGGCTGGTGGAATTGACACTCTATATTTTTTAACCAGAAAATTTTGACTTACTACTAGCTTTCTTTTCTCCAGTATGTTTTTATTTTCTGTCTGCTTGAGTAATAATATAAACAAGATCAGATATACTTTATTTTGAACCATTCCATTATCAGCCAATCCTCTTAAATTTATGGTATGTTGGAGAGGAAACAGATCTGTAGAAGTTATGTCACACATTCACATATTGGGAGACGCTGGTGAGGAAACATAAAGTAACTTGTCAATGTTATACCGACCAAATAGAAACAAAAATCTTGGACACTAACTTTCAGGCCAGGGCAAGCTCTAAAATATTTCCCATCCATGTATGTCAATCAAATCAATTCATTCTGATTCCAGTTGACAATGCTGATGAATATGCAAATGTTTCCATTGAGAGTTTTTAGAAGATTGCTTACTTATAAGACAACCAGTAACTACATCCCTATGTATCCAGTTTGATTAGCGTTTGCTGTCACGACCTCAAACTTTCCAACCTCAAACACTTCATGTGCATCATTCCAAATTCTTCATCATTCGTGAAGATTCTATTGGGCTTTCCTGGTCCCTCAGTCATCCCTACGTGGTGACAGCTGTCCAAGGTGTTAGACCTCCCGGACTCCTGCTTCTTAATTTTAGCTCAAAACTTGCCTCTTGGCTGAGTGGGTCAAGACTACATTGGAAGTTTCTCCATTTTGTGTTCTGCTTTCAGATGCTTTGCTAATAGCCTCTTTCTTTAGAGGGGCACAAAAACTGCCTGAGATTCTCTGCCCCAGTAAGCAGGATGTTCTCTGCTTTCAGATGTCTCAGCCCTTCCCAAATATAGTCTTGATCTTGGGAAAAGAGGTAATTAGCCTGATGGGGAATAAACAGCCATTTCAGCAGTTTTCTCCCTACTGGGTATTGAAGTAATAAAGGCCCAGGCAGGTCAGAAAGAAGTTGAGTGCTGTTGAGTCTCAATGCCCCACTAAGCTCAAACATCAGCTCCTGGCACCCGAAGCTCATTAGTTCTAACCCAACACAGCTAATCGCCCAGAGTGATGAATCAGCTTTCATGGACACTTTAGTGAGGCATTCATTAATGTTTTAACCTCAAAGTGCTCTGTGTGGCCTTGAAGACCTGAGTTCCACAAGTTGACATAAACTTGAAGAAAGAGTAGGTCATCAAGCATTATAAATAAGGGAAAATGGGGCTCACTTTTTGAGGTCCTCATAAGGATGTAAATTGCTCTTACATATTTCTGTTGGAAGAACTGAGCATTATCATTACAGGTGATGTTTCTCCCTTCTTGGTAACCCCAGAACTGGGAGAAACATTTTGAGATCTGTGCACACCCCTGTCCAGGTTTCTCAACTTTGGTACTGTTGACATTAGTTGTGGGACTGTCTTCGTGCATGGTGGGATTTGAGAACATCCCTGCAAGGAGAATGCCAAAAGCATCCTCCCTTCCCCGACTTCCCTTTCAGAATGTTACAAGAACCAAAAATATCTCCAGATATTGCTAAACATCTCCTGCCCCCTGGTTGAGAACCACTGCTTTAGAAGATTGCAACCAATATTAAAAACAAAAAAAGACGAAGAATAAAATAAGATATAAAATATCAGATAACACACTATAAGAGTAAATATTGTTCCATAAACATGGGTTTTGTATGTATTTGTGTATTCATATAAATAATGTGGATGATGTAAAAAAATCTAACTTAAAGCACTGATAAGAGTATCTTGATTCTCAAAAAAAAAAAAAAAAAAAAAAACCCAAACTATTATTTACCTATGCTAAGAGATGGATTTTGTTTTCCACTTAGAAACTTTCTTTGTCATCAGTAATATATTGCATGCATTATGTTGTTTTTTTTAAATTTAATATGGATTTCATCTAAGTCTATGAGTAATTATTATTATTATTTTTTACCTTACTGAGACAAGTTTGAAAATAGTTTTTAAGATGTACTGATCTCACTGAACACTATGGCACATATCTGTAATCCCAGTCACACTTGCCCCAGGAAGATTGAAGTGGGAAGATCAAACTTTAAGGCCTGCTTGGGAAATGTAGCAAGACCCTGTCTAAAAATAAAGATGAAAAGGGATGGGACTGTGCTCAATGGTAACTGCCCCTGGGTTCAATCCCCAGTACCACCCTTCCCCAGCAAAAGTATTAATTTTATGAATTTTATTTTTCCTTTATTATTACTTTTTACTTGTGGTCAGAGTTTAAGCTTAATACTATTTGAATTTTCAGGAAAATCTTTTACATTTTCCTGTGACTAAATATATAAGTGTTTTATAAATATTCCACAGACATTTGAAAAGATGGCTAGTTAAAATTGGAAGCTTTCTAATAGCTACTTATTAAAATCTAGTATGTTTTTAGAGTTCCATATGTTTATTCACACTGTTTCAGTTACTCTGGCAAAGATTCAAATGGGTGTATTAGAATTATCCACCAGAACTCTATTTTCAAAAATCTCTGCCTGCTATATGTATTATATGCATATCAGTTTCCTGGTTTTGATGTTTTACTATAGTTACACTAGATGGTGACATTGTGGGAGGCTAGGTGAAAGGCAGACAGGACTATTTTTACATTTATTTGCAATAATGTAAATCTGCAGTTATGTCAAATAAATAAGTAAAAAAAACCCCATAAAATAAAAAACTGCATTTCTGACAGCATCAAAACTTCACATATTTTGAGGTTCAATGATCATATCATCTAGCACATTCAGGTTCATGAATATTAAGCTACAAACTCTGTGCTAGATTGATAAAAACGACTCTATTTCATTTAAAGTATTTTACCTTAAATTAAAAGTAGTCTGATGTTAATTGGACCCATCTTGCTTAATTTTTATTTTCTTTCTTTTATCTATTTGAGTGTGTACGCACACACAAATCTGGTAAGTCAGTTTTAGCCATCCTCACATTTTTAGATTTTACTGTATAGTGTTTTAATATGTCTGATATAAAATAATTCTCACATCTGTTTAATTCCTTTTGTGTTATATAATTTTAGTTCATTCCTCTTTATTTGGATGGCTTCATGTTCTTTACACTAACCATTTGGATAGCTAAAATTGTTAAGCCATAAATATTTTTCCCTTTAAAACTACAAATCTTAGGCTAATGTTTTCGGAAATAATATTTTGGGAGAGGCATCCAGTGCCCATTTCCTGCTTCTTCTTTGAGGCAACCCATTTTTCTCATCTAATTGATCATAAGGGTTTTCCTGTGTGTTTGTTGTCCCCTTTATAACCTTAAATTGCTCTTTTTGGAATCAAGATACTTTGGGGCCATTTTCATTATTTTCATATGGTATTCAGTTAATCTTTCACAATTGCAGGCTGTAAAATTGCTTGAAAGCACAAATTGGCTATTTTCTCAACATTTCTCCCACTTTACAATGAAACTCTATAACACAGAGGAACAGAAAAGACGGACACTCACTCTGCTTCCACCAATTGGTTCTGTTCTTTCAAATGACGGATTCTTATGTTTGATCACGTTTCTCCTCGCCAACCACAAAGGGCACCAGAGGTGAATCTATATTTATACATATTTAGGGCCGAAAGGTACTGTGCTTTTCTGAGTTCCTCGGGAAATCTGTCAGGGGAGAGGGAGGGAGAAGAGAATGGCTACCTTTTGTCTGTGATTTCCGTTGTCCAATTAAAAGTCCAATATCCCAGAAGGAGGAGTTAGAGTGTGAGTGAGAGCAGGACCTAAGGTAGGCTGCACTAAGCATCCAACTGTCCCTGACATGATCTCCCAGGAGGGTCCAAGATCAGTGCTACACCCCCAAACTGGCCATCTATAGGTCTGGGTGATGCTTCTTCATCCTGGACACTTGGTATATTATAGTTCGGTGGAAACTTTAAGAAGTAGGCCCCAGGGGCTCAAGTGGTAGTGCGCTCACCTAGCATGCGTGAGGCATTGGGTTTGATTCTCAGCACCACATAAAAATAAAATAAAGATATTGTGTCCACCTAAAACTAAAAAATAAATATTAAAAAAAAAAGAAGTGGGTCCCAGTGAAAGGTATAGAGATCACGTGGGCTCCATCCTCCTGACTGGATTAGCGTGTGTGAGAGTGGTTGGTTCTTACAGGAGTGAGTTGTTAAAAGCAAGGCCATGCCACACACTTGACTTCTGCAACTTCTGCCTGGGGCTATTTTTCTTTGTGTTTCTCTGCCATGTTGTGAAGCAACCAGAGAGCCCTAGCCAGGATGACAGCCCTGCTATTTGAACCCTCTACCATCAGAATTGTGAGCCAAATCAGCCTCTTTGTTCTGATTCATCCTTGGGTATTTTGTTACAGCCACACAACCAGACTAAGACCGTGCATGACTGATTTTTCGTTTCCTTGAGAAAGAAAAGAAAAACAAAATCTCTGTACCTGAGGGTACCAGACAGATGGATGAAGCAAGTGACAGGTACTTGCGAAGGTTGTTTCCTAGGGTGACTTTCAGGGCTGCTTGCTGCACACTGTGTTTCCGCCTCAGCAGTATTCCAAGGACAGGGGACCTTACTGCCAGAGATCTCCTGCAAAACTGTAGTGCCAATCCCAAATAACCTACCCTGTTTCCACTCCTGCAGCCATAAGAGCTGAGGCTGTTTGATGGTTAAGACGCAGCAAGCCCAGGGCAGAAACCAGATAGGCTGGGTCTGTGCCTACCTTCGGCTCCTCACGTTCATCCTTATAAATTGATTATTTTTTCCTCTCTCCTGTCTGGGCTTTAAAGACCCAGAACAGAGGCTTGCTGCCTCCACAAAAGGATACTTTAGAGAAAGAAGGGGGAGGGAATGGAGTTGAAGTAGAAAAAAAAAAAAGAGATAAAATGCTCAAGGGACATAGAGTTGATTCTGTCTAATTATACTTTTTAAATTCCCCTAATTGCTCTGTTTAATTATTGATGTGGAAAGAGTTTCCTTTGAGGGAGGAAGCTAATCAAGAGCCCTCAGGACCCAGCAGACAGACATCACCTGCTTTGGGTTTGGTAATTAAGACATTATCAGTCACTCCCGGGAGTGGGGCAGAGCCCTGGTGAGGAGTGGTGCTCCCCGCTCCAACTGCCACCAGCAAAGAGTCGGCTCACCACACAGTGCCAAAGAGTGCAGGCGGAGTTTTTGAAAATGCATCTAAAATAAGTGTGCAGCCGAGCCGTCTCTATGAAGGGTGACTGACCAGCAGAAATGGAAACAAACTCTGCTGCAATGGATTCCCATTCTGCTCACTGATTTTTCTTCCTTTCATGAACAAAGGTTTGTTCATGAACTCCCCACTCTTCTGTAGCGGATCTGGTTTTGCAGGTTACAGCTCCCTCTCATTATCTGTAATGGTTTGAGAACTTCAAGTCACAAAAGCCTAATGATTTGTGTCAATAAATGCTGTTAAAAAAATGTGTCATTGAACTACAACGCATGGTGCAAATAGCACTAATCATTTTCTCATTTTCTTACCTGACATCTATCAGCACTCCTTCCTCTTGGCCCCCTGGAAAAGGCAGTGCCTCCTGGGGTGACCTGAGAAAAGCAGATACCATGAAGCATGTGATCGGGATAGGACATAGCAATGGGAATGACTAGACTGACTTACTAGATTCTGATGTAGGATTCAGTTCAGTAGGGAATCACACAATCAAGGAAATCATAATCCAACATGAGCAACAAATTGTCTATCTGCAAAATGTGGAGGCGGGATGCATGATGTCCAAAGTCCCTTCTACATCCATATAACAGTCTAGGTTTATAGTCAAGAAATAAAAATTCTGATAGACAATAAAAGATGGGAAATATGGCAGACACAGAGGTGCACCAGCTACTCAGATGCCATCCAACTTTGGAACTAGAGTTAGCTGAAAGGTCTCAGCTCTTACAGCCATTAGGCTCCAACTCAGCACATGCTCTCCTCCAGGTAGATCTTGATCAATGACAGAACAAAGTGGTGGTACCCAGACTTTAGCATAGTACTGGGACTCCTGGCATGAGCCATCTTTACTCCAGAGTGCCTCACCAGGCAGGAAGAGACTGTTAAGAATCCAAGAGTTTTGCCCAAAGCACCATGCTTCCCTTCTCCTTTATAGATGTGCCTCCCCCCAAACACCTTCTGTACCTCTAGCTCCATCTCAGATCTACTTCCCAGAAAACTCAAATAGTGGTATACCGGTGAGTTGCAAACCAAGAGAAATACAACCCAGAAAGGGTGTCCTGAATCTCATACTGGGGGGACTGGAGAATGCAAAGTCATGAAGGGAGTGGCATTTGAATTTACCTTTGAAGAATCAGTGGGAAGTTTAAGAGGTAGAAAAAGAGAAATTGGGGCTTTTCATCAGATGGGTGAACACATGCACCAAGGAACAAAGATATAAAATTGCAGGATGTGAGGCCATGGGTAGAGAATGGAAAAAAGAGTGTGGACATATGCAGTGGTGGGGGTGGAGCAGGGAGTAACGCTTGGAAATATGGGATCCAATATAAACAGCTGTCATAAATGCCTCATATATATGCTCCTATTGGCTTGTAGACTCTGATAAAGGAAAATGGTAGCCCTGGGAGAATAATGAGCTACCCAAAGCAATAAAATATGGAGAATTCCATAGGATAGTACTTTTGACAGCCCTCAAAAAAAGATATTTTACTTCTATGTAGGTGGTTTCCTTGAACGAATAGCACCTGCTATTTGTTAGGGAAGAGAATGAATTGCTTGTCCCATGGTACAGTAAAA
Source organism: Callospermophilus lateralis (assembly GCF_048772815.1). Classification (NCBI taxonomy): domain Eukaryota; kingdom Metazoa; phylum Chordata; class Mammalia; order Rodentia; family Sciuridae; genus Callospermophilus; species Callospermophilus lateralis. The sequence goes on along the minus strand of NC_135315.1, from coordinate 94,009,392 downwards.
TCAATCATATTATAACATCAATCTATCATGTAAAATTCACTCTCCAGGCTCACATTTTCAGGAAAGAAATTCAAAGTCTACTTCTCCAGGACAGAAAAAAGACCCGCTCATGGGGTCCTGGAATAATTTCCTTAACACCAGATCCTAACAATAAGGAAGATTTCTTTTTATAAATAAAGATTTGCATTGATTACAAAAACAAACAAAAAATAATGCCTTCCCCAAACTGTGCCAAGAACAGAGTCCTATGAGGTTTATGTGATAAATGTCACCCAATCGTTTTCATATGGGAAAAACTGTATGACAAATCCCATTTGACTTCTCACTGTGAACCCTGGAAACACCCCTTAAAAGTCAACTTTGTTGAATCAATTTCCCATTCATATTTAATCATGCAATCCTCCTATTTTTGAAACTTCTATGAGCACTATGGAAATAACACATGGAATATCTTTTGTGGGTTGACTTTGAGGAATTCAATGGCCTTTTGTAACAAAATTTGATAGTACTAAAAACACAAACAAAAAAAATAATTGCCTTCTAGTTTCACAAAGCTTCATCTCTTATTTTTAAACTTCCTACCTCTAGACCCAAGAATAAAGGTAGGACTTTTTTCCCAATCAGGTATTGGGATGGTTCTTCCAAGCGTCAATCAGTGGCGATTCCTGTTAACAGCAGGACCTGAGAGTATTCAATTGGCTGTTTCTGAGAAGAAAAACTTACAATTGGCAACACACTTTTGAATGTATGAATAAGATATTCAGGTCTTAGGGTTTGCTGAACTGCCAAACCATTATCTGTGGAAAGAGCTTCTAGAGTGCAAAATTCAGGCACATTTTATATAAAGTCATCTTCTAGTTTGTGACTACAATGCAATAATATTCATGTGTTCATTTTTAAGTTTTAGTGATGGAATTACAATTGTCCATTACTAAAATGATTACTAAACCATTCAAACCTATTCCACATAGCTAGAGAAAAAAATGCAAGCCAATGAGTTTTGCATTCAAAGTAAACTAAACACAACCCTAGAAGTTCCATGAAAAAGTCTGAGACTCACCTGATGGGGTAAGAGGGTGGTTAAAAAGATGGGTGCTAAATACTTTCCCCATTCAGTCAGTAGTAGTTCTATTATATGTTCAGAGTTGGCCACAGATTGTTCTTTAAAGAATGAGCTCTACAATTGAAACCACAACTGTAATTGACCTAGGGGTCTCTCTATCTAGTTAGGTACACACTACACATACACAGAGAAACAAATCAGCCAAGTCATCAGAAAAAAAAGGGGTATGCCTACAGGCTTGATATCTGCAAGAAATGTTTTATTTTTCATTTATCTGAACAAATACAACAGAGTTCCCCAAATACTCTCCTGCTCAGACATACACAATCCCATCTGAAATCTAGTTCTTATTTTTAGCTTTGAATAAACAGGAAATTGCATGGCTCAGTGCCTCCAATCATTTTTAAATATAAAGGATGTCTATAAATAAGTCCAAAAAAGGCGGCTACATAAGATCATGGGTTGAATGATAAAAAATCACAACAGAAATGACAACAAGGTAGCTCACACACACTACCTCTAATCCTGACAAAAGCTGAATGAGACAGGAATTATTATCTCCACTTTCCAGATGATGAAACTAAAGTAACTTGGGCACAGTTACCCAGATGACAAGGGGAGGTGGCAGAACCTGAAATCAAGACAGGCCGACTTCAAAGACAGCACAGTGACCAAGGCAGAGGATCACACCAAATTTTAAAAATTATGCATTAAAAATCTGTTAGAGATAGGACAAAATAGATTTTTCTCAATGCTTTTCAAGGATAAGCTCCCTTTGTGGGATTTGAGAGAATGTGCTACCATGCAAACTTTAAATTTAATTATATTCCTGAATCAGTCATAGCATTTCTCTGCTTAGTCCTCCCACTGGCCACAGTCAACATGATCCAGTTGGTCAAAGTGTAACAACTCAATCTCTCTGTGTATGTGGCTTTTCATTCTGTTGAGTGTGACACATGAGTACAAGGCAGGCACTGCCCCTCTTCTGTGTAGTGGTTTTAGGTCATTGACTCAATTCCCTTCTCTTTCCTTTTGAGATCATTTCAGGATGCGCCAGGGAGGGTCTTGATTGCTCTGCTATGTCTAAAAACAAACCCAATGGCTTTGACATCCTGATAAACACAATCGAGATGCTCTTGGGTGTTTCCATGTGGTCAGGTTTCCATGTGGTCAAAGAATCCACCTAGTGCAAAAAAATAGCTTACCAAAAAAAAAAAAAAAAGAAAGAAAAAAAGAAAAAGAAAGAAAACGAAAAAGGAAAGAAGAAAATCACAACTTCTCCTACAAGAATTTTAAGCAAAGCATGAATTGAGTGTGTTCAAAGAGTCAGTGACCAGTCATTAGACATGCTCAACAGAGTCAAGCACTTGCTCTTCAAGATCAAGAACCCAGGGTGAGATGTTTCATCAATGTTGCTTGTAGAGACAATTCCTATGTTTATTACCTCCCCTTCCATCCAAACAAAAGTTTGCAAATGGCGGCTATATTTGGGGTGGGAGGGAAGCCTACAGGGTGACGATCCTAATCATATTCCAAATATCTGATGGAGAATAAATAGGTTGTGTCTCCTTTAAAATTGGTTCAGACAGGAAAGACCTCCTTGAACGTTATAAACTTGAATAGGAAAAATGTCCATTCTCCATCCCCACCCCCACCTCGTTCCCAGCATCTTTGTTTGAACTGAGTCTCAAAAAAAAAAAAAAAACATGTAAATCTTGGCCCAGACTTAGCAAATCACCTTAAAAAGGAAGGTTAGAGAACTGTTTATTATTTGAAATGTCTCTCTCCAGACCTTATTTTTGATAAATTGGCTTCAGCTTCACTACTTCATGATATATCTCCCTTGACATTTAATTATACTTACTCCAAACACATTAAGCGAATCAGTCTGAACAGCTTCTTATTAATATGCAAATTTCTCCTTTGAAAACCCATGAATCTGTGAAAAATCTCTTTAGGCTCCCATTAAACCCACTCAGGAAGTTGTATACCTCACACAGACACTTGCTTCATTCATGGACTCAATGATTCAGCATTTACTAATTGTCCGAGTTATCTATTCTGGCCACATCAAGGGGAGGTGGTAGGAAACAGAGGGAGGACAGGGAACCAAATGGGATTCAGAAGCTGAACACTTAAAAGATGAATGACCAGAAGGCCAAGCTTGAATTAGTGGCTGGTAATTAGAGTTGAAAACCAAGCCTCTCTGCAAGCACAATCAGCCAGATGAGTTGAAGCAGCCCACTCGGAGTTGGAAAAGCCACAGACCCCTCACCAGTGATTCCTCCCAGTAATTGCTGTTCAGGATGGAGAGGGGGCCCCCGCTAAACTTGGACATGGGGTCTCCCCGTGCTCATAAAGATCTTCCATGCTCTATGCCCTTGCAAGGGCTGGCTGCACCCAGGTTCCTTTACAATTGCACTTGCAAACAGACTGATGGTCATCGAACAACATGAGAGAACACAAATAGCATTACCTTAGTTAGCAAAGGAACACAGGGAAGACCTGGAGTTAGTCAAGAGGAAGCTCAGAGCTCAATTCCACCAAAAACATTTTTAGGTTGACAAAGAGGGAGAAAGAAGCAAGTTCTAAAGAGGAAGTCAAAGTCACAAAAATCAGAAAAAAAAAAAAAAACAGCATTGCAGGAACAAGCTGAAGACCTGGTGACAAGGAGAGGAGTTTTCCAAGAGAATCCAAGGGCTGAAGAAGCCTCAGGATGAAAGTGAAACATGGTAGAAATCAATGCAGCAAAGGAAAGTGGGTATTAGGAATTTACAAGAGAGTGAAGTATTCTTCAGTATCTGTTGACAGGACACAAAAGATGAGGGAAGACAACCATTCTCCATAATCCTATCAGATAGAAGTCTGAAACTGGGGACTTCTGGGCAGAGAAGATAAAAGCATAAAAGCAGCATGTAGGAGTCAGATTTTTTTTCTTAATAATCTCTGTTGAATATTTCTATGAAATATTTGCAACTAAACAAAATGGTATTTCATACACATGACATGCATATGCTAAAATGTAAAGCATATGTGTTACTAGGTCACTGAAAATAACTTGTTATATTTCCACTATTTCCATCAAGACTCATCATTTCCACCTGCTATAGTATAAAGCATATATATATTTTTTTATGTGTGCTCTACATAAAGCATGAGAGAATCCATCTCATACATGCACATGATTTCTTGGTTAATCCTTAAATAGTCTTCTTGCCTTCTCTAGATATCAATTTCATTATTTCATTATTTTACCAAAAGAAAAGAAAGAAAGAAAGAAAAGATAGAAGAAAGAAAGAAAAGATCAATATTGCCTACTCCATACTTTTCATAAGGATTAAATTGAATAGGATGGAGTTTGGTGGGGGTGGGGGTGGGGTCCTTTGTGAACTGTAAAAAGAATTCCATTATTATACAGAGTAACATCTATACAAGTTGGGCTTTCTCATTTACACAGTAGCTTTATAAATTACCCCAAGTGCTGAACAGAAGTTTAACTGCTGAGAAAGGAAGAAAGGAACTAATATTTAACAGGTATATGCTACAATCTAGATAAGGTGAGTTGTGGAAGTTACCTCACTTTATCCTTACAACAACCCTGAAGGAGCAAGAGAATTTAAAAATAAATAAATAAATAAATTTTAAAAGCCACTGTCCTGAGTTCTGTCTGGAAGAAAAATGTCTGGAACACAGATCCTGCTTTAAAATAATCCCCAAACCTTTGAAGTGAAAACAAGAAAAAAATAAATAAAAATTCTAATAAACTGAAAAGCTATTTTTAAGGCATAAATATATATATATATATATATATATATATATATATATATATATATATACACACACACACACACACACACACACACACACACATATATAGTATATACATATATGTACATACATACACACAAACATATACTTTGTGTGTGTTTGTATGTGTGTGTGTGTAAGACATTTAATATGAGCTACATCACTGGTAATGAGTTTAAAACACATTATAAATCTAAAAAATATGATAGATGTAAACATAATATAAGAGAAATCTGACTGTATAAGGATAGAAAATTGTTATTTTCATGGAAACAAATTCCTAAAGCTTTGGGTGGGGTGTACATATTGTTCAAATAAATATGAATGAAAATGAATGAAATAGAAGACCAAAGCAAAAACAAACAACCAAAAACACCATAAAGTGACATTTATTATGGTATAGGATCATGCACAAAGTTCTTTTCTTGTTTGCTTAAAACTTCTGCCTTATATTTAATGACATAAATTGGAAAATCATGGACTGAACATATTAAGCAAGGACTGTAAATTCCAGAGCTTCTCTGAAAACATTTTAATGATGTATTGAAGCAAGGAAGAGAAAGAAATTAGGGTGAACTCAAGAAAAGTAGCCAGAAAATATACATTTTAGTAGTTTCTTTTTTTCTCAACTCAATAGATCCTGGAGCCATCACAGTATTAGTTTTTTGTTGTTGTTGTTTTTGTTTTATACAATAGCAACCTGCAAGGTTTCTGTTTCAGGGCTGCACAGACAGAAGAGCACAAGAGAATGGGTGAATGCACAGATGTGGAAAGTCAGTGATTCAAGTTCAAATCCCGTCTGTGTCACTGAGTAGCTGTGCTAACCTGAGTCTTGTTTCTACACATGAAGTTAAAGTTACAGTATTGCTGATAGAATTAGAGTAGATACTACACTTAAAGTGCTTGAAATAAGGACTACAAAATGCCTACTACTGTTATTAAACACTCTTGGAGGATAGGATACCTTGTGTTACACTTTGCAATCCTTGGGTCTTTGAATGGACTCACCCATACAGTCAGTTCTGATTATTCTAAATAGTTATGTGCGTGGACTTTCTCTCATCCAGTAAGGAGGTCCATGGAACAGGGTAGAGGAGACTGTGGCTGCAGGGTCACTAATCACGACCTCTGGAGACCAAGCAGGAAGCAGATCTGATTTTATTGCGCAGCTAACATGTATATATACTCAGGTAGTAACTAAGCAGGTTACAGGCAGCCAGCAATGCAATTTCTGGCCAATTGTCCCTGCAGCGACCAATCCAGGAGTGGGCTGTGGAGCAAGTGCAGAGATTGCAACACGCGGCTGCACACCCAGGACTGTGCCGCTCACATGCCTAGCACAGGGGAGTGGTTTGCCACTCAGACTCCCTTAACAAATGCCATGTATACAGTACTCCATGCACTTGTCCCCACACTTATGTTCTACAAAGCTACTGTGAACAACTAATATTGAACTAAATATTGAACAATTGATCCTAGAGAAAACACAGGCCTAGGTTCTTAAGAGCTTCTACTTTTTTGTCAACTGTTGAATTAATAACCTTCATAACCTTGCTTTATGTGTATATACTAAAAGAAATCTTATTTAGTATACATTATCGATTCATTAACACTGAGCCACTGCCAAAAGCACTACAACACATGCCTTCAGGATGATTATCTAACACACGCATTTTCTCTTCTAGTGTTTAAAGAGATTCAAGGCTGCACTAGAATATTCTGCTTAGGGGTCAGTTTAACCTACTTAGTCTCAAGTTTTCAATTCTGAGGATATTTCAATGAAAAGGACAGAGATACATTAAAATAGATTGTAAATAATAATCTAGAGTTTATTAGGTATATCATTATAATAGATTATAGTATAATTTTCTTCCTACTATCATTTAACTGTTATATAATTATGTCATATATTATAAACACTATTTAAAGTTTTTATAGGTGTTCCTCATCTGGGATAAAAGAACAAAATGGATTAAGCAGGAAAATTACCAACCAAAAGCATAAAAATATGAAAAACATGTCACTAAGTAATTTTTTAAAATAAGAAAAACAATTTATGGCATTAAAGTTGAGCAAAAAAGCAGACTGTCACCTCTCCTGCAAACCTCAAGCAATTTACTTTTTCAACTCCAAGTATATTCTCAAATGACTGTGAAAGTGCTGCAAATATTGATCCTGGAATTGCAAATCTATTTTAATTGAGTAGGCAAATTTGAAAATGCAAATCTGGGAATAATTGAGGATAGACTATGTTTGTTAGGTGGAGGAATAAAAGAAAATGTAAAATTTAAAACTTGAAAATTGACCAAAGTTATTATGGTAGGTTTCTCCTCCCAAATCAGTTTTCCCCTCTTATAAAAATGTGTGTAGGCTATAAACACACTCAATTCAATGACAAATAGCAAGTTGATATCATATGTCTTTTTTTTTTTTTTTTTTTTTTGCTAATGAATGGCTTCTGAACTTTTCCTAACTCACGGGCTACACTTTTGCCATGAAAACAGGAAAAAAGAACAAATCCACACAATTAGACTAGATTCTCTCATTAAGCCCACAAACTGAAATATCAGCAAATTTTTTTGTGTGACTCCAGAACCTTCACAGAATGTTTTAGGGAACCTCAGAGTAATGTATTTTGCAGCTGCTAGGCAGAGAAGGATATTTTTCAGAACTCACAAGTCAAAGTCATACACTTGGATTTGGCGATACTTCTATGGTTCAAGCAAGAAAAGTTATACTTCCAACCATTCTCATTTTTTTTCCCAGAAGTTCAAATTCGGAGCCCAAACTATATAGGAAGATTTTAGGTTTGAATTTCTCTTTTCACATAGATAAACCTGCCAACTTTACCTATAATGTCAGTTCCAAAATAAATAAGCTCATACTACTTTGTAATATTTCCCTTTGGAGACAAAAAGAGGTATATAAGTTGTTTTAAAAGAAAGGCTAGAACTAATTTTTAATGTACTGAAAGAACTTGATTTTCTTTTATACACGGGGAAATACGATTTTTCTTTGTTAATGTAAATCTTTTTTTACGTGTGTGTGCGCGCGCTCCATGAGACCAATGGCCACCAGATTTCTGTACCCTGCCACCTAGGTAACAAAGAGGATGCATGGACCCTCTGCATGATTCTTAAAACAGGAAGAGAAGTCCTTGGAAACTAAAACACATATTCCATAACATAAAGCAGGTCGAACTTGACCAATAACGTTGCTGACTGTCCCCACCAGTGCTCCACACCCCAGAGTAAAAGAACTGGTCACTTGCTATTGGCTTATCTGAATACACAAGAAATTTCTTGTCATACAATCATGAAGCCATGATAGATTTTCAGGGTTTGCAACCTGTGCCATTGTACAGACGCCACACTCAGACAGGCCCCATATTAAAAAGGGCTCTGTCTTTAATTTAATGCTCTGACACTGCATTCTTAAATTTATCAATCTTTTTTTAAAGGAGCCCTACATTCGCATATTGTGCTGGGCCACTCAAATTATTACCTGGGTTCTACAAGGAGCTCATGAATGTCTGAGAAAGAGTTACATGAATTTGTGATCCTATGCTTCACCCACCTGCACTAACTGATCTGATCCCATCTGTGAGGGACAGGACCTCCCCTGGATCCAGGATAGCTCTCATACACAGACGTGTGTGCTGTCAATTTTGTGCCTCTGGATCCATCCCTCTGCCCAGGTGGGTTGTGATCCAATCTCTCACGCACTACCAGAATCAAACGCACTGGAATCACAACTTCAGCTCCCCTATGCACAGGCTGAGTTTATCTTTATTTAAAGAATGAGTTAACAGACAGGCAGGTTAGGAATACAACCTTTTCCTGTATAAACAGAGTGGCTTTCGCTCGCTCGAGCCGCATCACGCGGCATATTTTATGCATATGTATTTTTATAAAGCAGCTAGAGAAATAAAGTGATCTTATATCATCTAAGAACAACAATCTAACTCTGTGTTTGGCAGGCTGCCCTGAAATCCTTCCCTTCACAGTTCTTCCATCTATCTCTCTCAGACTCCCGGGGCAGCCTCCTGCCTGTACCCATTACTTTGCACAAAGGTGAATAAATCAATGGGAAGCTCTTATTATCTTATTTTCTCTCTGTTCCTTCCTATTCTGTCCTCCCCATCTCAAATGGTTTGAGAGAAATTAATGTCTTTGTCTCTGGCAAATGTATTGCAACTATAATTCAGATTTAAAACACGCATACTAGCTGTGGCCAAACCTTGGGTAGAAGGTTCATTTTTCACATGAGTAATTGAATCCTTCCATTCAATTTTCTTCCAAGTATTAAAGGCAACTGATGCCTCACTGCAAACTCTTATAAAATTTCTACCAGACACCAATCAACGGAGGATAGAACTACCTCTGATACAGGGGAGGGGACAAGGGAGAACAGATGACAGTGGTAAAGCATTTTTCTATAGTTCACAGGTATGAGATTATTCCAAGGCACTGAATGTAATAAGAATTCTTGATGTCATCAGCCTTTATGTCATCATTATTTCTGTAAATTTAAAATCTGGGATTAGGTGACAACACACTGAATTTAACTGAATACAGAGAACAATATTTAGCAGACTGTTTTATCCTGCCAAGATTTTAGAAGGTGTTTTCTATCAAGAAATCTCTATCTGGTCTACAGTTGTGTATTTTAAAGGGCACATCACATTTATAGTATTTCTTCCATCCAAAAGAAGTAGTTCTTACTATTTAATGGTGATGGTTACATCCTACAACTGTGTTTCAGGGAACAAGGTTTACTGTGGTACTAGAAGGATAAGATACTCTAGGTTTCTACATAGTGATTCAACTTTTTCTTTTTTCCCCAGACAATTTTATTTTACAAATGATTGAAAAGACAGATTACTGTCTGGCTCCAAAATTCATCCAAATTCACTACGGAAGTAGACTCACCATTCTGTAAGTCATTGAAGTTGCCTCTTGTTATTTTATTAATGGTAACATCAGATTTCCCTGGAAGTTCATTCTGCTAACCCTGCTTACTCCTTAATTGTCCCTTTTTCCTATTTCTGGTCTTTATATGCCACCTTGGTAATGGGTCTTGAAAACCAACCACCAGTAAAATAAAATGGAGTGTGAAATTTAAGAAACCAGGATCTACATCAGTGACCACTCCTACAGAGCTAAGCACCACATCAAGGGATTCCAAAAGGCAAACTCCCCCAGCTCCATCATCTGAGCAGAAGGGAAGTTCATCCAAGGTCCACCACTGAGAAAGACCTTGGGGTTTGATTTTGGTTTTCATTTCTTCACAGTGATTCTGGGCAACATCAGAGGATGTCCAAGCAGAAGGCCCTATCTGAAGAGGATCAGGGAAGAGTCTACGAAGCAAAATCTGTCAGCATTCCTGTGGTTGAATGTTAGTTGCAGCTATAGAACAAAGCACCCCAAAACTCCATGCTTAATATATTATGTGACATTTATGTGCTGGTGATTCTGAAGCATAGGAAGGGTTGGCTAAGTGCTGCCCTGCTCCCTGTGATTGACATCACACACAAACACAGATAGGAGAGATTGCTCGTCGACCTGGGGAGACAATCAACCAAAGCAACCCTCAATGTTCTTCTGAACCCAGACTCTAGCACAGATGAGGATACTGAAGGTCACTTGGCAGAGTTAATGGTCGTGATCCATAATTTCACTCCACAGGTAAGAGGCGTTTGCCAGAGAACACCTTTTTCCTTAAACATCACTGTGTCTTTGTTACTATATCCTCATTTCAAATTGATTTGAGTTTCAAGTCTGTGCTATCACCAATCATCAATGTGTGAATCGAACAGTTAAACTTGTATAGGAATCTGATCATATGTAAATCCTCAGCATAGTTAAACAGTCAAGCTGAAAGAGAACAAAATTCCCCTTCATTTATCTTACCTTTCTCAATTCAAAAGAGACCTTGACTTCCAATATCACAGGAAAAGGAACACGTAAGCCAAATTTCCGTGGACAAAATAATATATGATTTTTCACTGAGATTCTAAAAGTCCAAAGGATTCTCAGAATATTATTATTTTGCACAGCCTTTACCTTCTTCCCTGACTTTAAAAACTCACTACCAAACATGTAAGATGAGATTCCACTCTATAAGTTTCCCAACTTGCAATTGTATAATGCTTTGGACCTTACTTAGTAAATAAAGTTAAGGTCTCTCCATAAAACATGGTTTATACTTGCAGGTCTAGACAGATTTATCCTTTGGAGTTCCAATGAAAAGGTTAAGTATAAATGAAACATGTTTTTGTACAAGACAAAGTAAATTATTCCTTTTTAATTTCCAATTGACCTCTGATTATCAGGTTTTTATGACAGATCACAATGTCCTCAAGCAATGATCTATTATGTTCTAGTGTTATATGTGTCAGTAACTAACTGCAGGACATCGGGCAAGATAATTTTCCTTTTTCTGAATTTCCATTAAGGGGTTTAGGGTTGAATGTTAAAGGCACATTATGGCTTTAGTTAAAAGAAGGAGTAGAATATCATCTTCATCAACATTTATTATTGCAAAATATGCTGTAGGTCAAAAGTACTTTCATGTAATTATCTCCCTTGATTTAAATTTATAGGGTCTCCTTACATCTTCAACATTGCAAGCCTTAGCAAATTCAAAATGCATGCTTAATTGATAAAAGATACTTTTTTAAAAAAATAGTTTGCCTTCAACAACGAGTTTTAAAATGCTCCTACAGTGGAGGAAATGTATTTCCTCTAATATCTGCATTATGTAGGAAGACCACACTTCATTTTCAAAATATTTTTCTAAACTTAATAAGTGTGACTTCCTACTGAACAGTCAGCTTTCCTGCACACATTTTTGCAGTTCACTGAGAGAAATTTCAATGTAGAAGAGATCAGATTCCTACACAAAAGGCATTCAATCTTTCTTCTTAGAAGATTATTCAAAAGTATGAAATGGAAAGGGATGGAGGTCTAGGGACCCCTACATTCTTATTGAAGCAGTGCAACTTCTTGTCAGTTTAGTTCATTTTTATTTTAGTGTAAAGTTTCCTTTGAACTTAGAGTTCTAAGGTCATTGAAAGTTTGAAAAACTTCTGCTTCAGGGAGCGCATGTGGATTTGTAAATCCTGCTGTATCTATTTACATATTGCGATCTCCCTCCTGATACTCTATAAAAGAATTTTTTTTTCAAATGAAAACTATGATATAAGCCATCAGATTGACCTCGTCTATCCCCAACGGCCTCCTTTAAGGTTCTACCCTGTGGTTTGAATGAGTTTTGAATGGATGCCAAAGATTTCCTATCTCCTCTGCTAAAGAGGCTAAGAAGCTAAGCCAGGGGGAGGGGAGAAATCCCAGCCATAACGTTTCAAAGGATTCTCAGATGTTAATTCTGACCCAAGTGCCAGAGTGATTCACTGGCGGGTGATGCAGAGTAATCTTACTTTGGACTTCTTAATCCATGTTCTATTAATGGATTTTAGCCACAGCGCCAAAGGTTAGAAATTAAAGACCCCATTTCCACCTCTTTTTATTAAATTATTCGAACCACATCCTGGGTAATTCATCACTGTCTCACTGGCTCTTGGTATGCATGTTGGAGAATGGAAGGACCAGTTTATATAATCACCGTCTCCAACTTCCAAACCTATTCTAAGAAAACAATCCCCCGAGTCCAGTTTCTTTGAGATTTGAAAGGGTGATTCTTCCAAATCTACATCCTGAGCTGCAGGACAGTCAGTTCCAAGACGCTCATGCCCCTTGAGAACTCTCTTTCTTTAGTAGAATCATATTCCTTGCCTTCGCCTTGACAAGTTTCAATGTTGTTTGAGGTTGAGCCTTTGAACATCTTGGCCAGAGGAGCATCTGTTGGCTGTTTACACAGTGTTCATTCAGTGGACACAAATCCTGACTGGCCACTTGAAGTAAGGAAATGGAAGTCAAATAGTTCACACAGACCCCAAAACCCTCCTGCACCTGTGAATGGTGTAGGCTTTCTCTGGTTTCTGTATATTTAATAAAGTAAACCGAAGAAATGGATGCCTTGACTTCACTGGTAACTGTCATGAACTCAACTGTGTCCACTGAAAATTGACACATCTAGGTCCTAACCCTCAATGTGACTGTATTTCATAGAGGGACTTAAAGGAGATAAGTAGGTTAGATGCAGACATAAAACTGGGGTCCTAATCTATTGGAATTTATGTCCTCATAAGAAAAGGAAGAGACAACAGGAGCATGCCCACATAAGGGAAAGGTCATCTGATGACACAGTAGGAAGATGGCCATCTGCAAATCAAGGCAAGAATGCAGGAAAGACCAATCTGCCAATACCTTGACCTTGAACTTCCTGCCTTCAGACCTGTGATAAAATAAATTTCTTTTAAGCCAATCCATCTATGGTACTTGTTATTAAGATACATATTTGGTTTTCCTCCTGTATCACTGCTCCAAAAACCCTTGAATCTCTGAAGTGGTCAGTGTCTTTTGCATGCTAATGAGATAACTCCTGACTGGGATTCCTAGACAGCCTTAGTTTGGAGACTGGTTGACAGGGCAACCAATAAGATCCCAGGGCTGAACCTTTCTACACCCCCAAAACACACTCTCCAGCCCTGAGGGGAGAGGGACTGAAAGTTCAGTTGATCACCACTGGTCAATGATGTGATCAATCATAATGAAGACTATTAGAAAGAAAGAAAGAAAGGAAAAAAGGAAGGAAGGAAGGAAGGAAGGAAGGAAGGAAGGAAGGAGAAAGGAAGGAAAGAAGGAAGGAAGGAAGGAAGAAAGGAAGGAAGGAAGGAAGGAAGGAAGAAAGAAAGAAAGAAAGAAAGAAAGAAAGAAAGAAAGAAAGAAAGAAAGAAAGAAAGAAAGAATTGATTCAGGGAGCTTTAGTTAGCTCAAAACATGGAGGTGCTTGGAGAAAGCATGGAAACTTTCTATCCCTGTCATGAACTCAACTGTGTTCCCTGAAAATTGACACATCTAGGTCTGTGAATCTCTTCCATTTAGCTGTTCATTTATATCCTTTGTAACACCTTTTATAATACAGTAAATAATAAGCAAGTGAAATGCTTTTATAAAAAACAAGTAGAATGTTTCCAAGAGACAATGAATCGAATCCCTGAACCTTCATCACAGTTCAGGCCCTGTGCTGCCTGGTACAGCCCAGCCTCTTTGTGTGCTCAGTCTAGTTCACATTACTGTGGAGAAGTGATGTCAGAAGGCTGTGACTCAGGTGAGCCATAAGGAGCAGATGGCACCTCCAAAATAAAGAAGTAGAAAACCTCAATATACAGCCAGCCATTTTTTGGTCAGAAGTAGAGGTAACAACCTACTAATTAAGACTGGAATCTGAATGGGTGACAGTCTTGTGGGACTGAGTTCTTAGCCTGTGGAATCTGATGGTATGAGTATGTACAGGTAGAAGAGTGTAAAACCTGAATAGGGTAGGAGGACACTCAGCTGGGGTCTCCTGGAGGATCTAGTGTTTGGAGTGTTGTGCTGAGTGGACTGCGGGAATAGGAAAAGAACCGTTTTCCTGTCTAACACAGCCCAATAGTGCGTAACTGCACAGCTTAGATACCTGAAATTGCTTGAAAGGGAAGTTTATAGGAGACATTAGGGCTGCTTTTTAAGTATCTGAAGATGGGGGCTCCTATAGGGAGAATCAGATTTGTTCTCTGTGCACCTAAAAAGAAATGCAGAACTGCTTGGAAAATGTAAATAGAAAGAGTCTGGCACAATTATAAAATAAAATTTCCAACTGTTAAAGCTACTCAAAGAAGAAGATGAATGGAGTATATACCCAAAGGAAATAAGAACTCCTCACATAAGTATCGGTTTCTCAGGATTTTGAAGCATCACATAGAATATCAGTCTACAATAGTAGGTGATTTTAAGGTAATAAGAGTAAGAAAACTTCTCATCAAGGACTATCTTTAAGTAGTTCCTGATCTTGGGAAAATTGTATAAAAGTCTCTTAATCTCAGTTTACAAAAAATCTTTTGAAGCCCATGTAATTTTGTGAAAATCAAAAAAAAAGAATGTTTTAGTGAATCACTATGAATAGAAAGCATCATCATCATCATCACTATCACCACAATCACCATCATCACCACCACTATCACCACCACCATCATCATCATCATCACACTGTAATTGGCATCCAATGACAATACCCCCAGAAGTGAAAAAATGATATATTTCCATACATATTAGACCTTACATGCATAAAATAAAAAAATATAGAAGTAATATCTTTTTCTTAGTTTGGGTTTGCTGGAAATATATAAATATGTGACCATTAAAAAGGGAATCATATAGAATCACTAAAAACCCAACTCTGGAAGTTTGTGCTATCTCAGGAGAATAACCAAAAGCCCAAGGAAAATTAGACAGAATTCTCTTTTCCAGAATGGGTGAGATGGCACTCGAACCAGTGGTAAGTGCAGAAAAGCACAGGTAGCACAAATTAGTCCTTCAGTTTTAAAGGTCTGGACACATGACTCCTTTCCTGTGAGTCACCCTTTGAAGAAAGAGCCCTCTTTCCGGGAGCAGTTTTCTCTGTCTCTAATTTCTTTCCTTCATCACGATTCAGGCCCTGTGCTGCCTGGTACAGCCCAGCCTCTTTGTGTGCTCAGTCTAGTTCACATTACTGTGGAGAAGTGATGTCAAAAGGCTGTGACTCAGGTGAGCCATAAGGAGCAGATGGCACCTCCACAAATGCAGTGTCTCTCTCACATCCTGCTCCTCAGCACAAGAGTTAATTATTATAAATGAGATGGATAATAGGATGAGCAGAGATCCAGGTTTTCCAAGGGGATCTGCAAAGCAGCATCCTCCAGAAAGAAATGCATCCACAACTCCAAACAACACAAAGGCACCCTGATTGGTTATTGTTTGTGAACATGGCACTCCCTCCGTGGGTGATTGTCTTAATCTGATTAATGAAACAATGATGCTAACAGGGTTGTTCAGCTTGCTGCATCCTGTGGCTGACCCAAGTGGGACAATTCCCCGTAGAGCATCAATTCTCAGTGCCCTTGTCAGATAATTGGTTATGAAAAGACGGATGCATGTGGCAATCTCGGGTGAAGGAGGCTGATGTATGTGCTGTTAATGATTGAAATAATCAGTTTGGTCATAACTGGTATGTGTGTTTGTCAAGTGGCAAGCTGGAGGAGAGCATTAGCATTCCTCAGGCACTCTGCCTTTATCACCAGGCTGGTGTCTGACAACTACCAAAGATCACCCATGAATAAATACAGAGTCTTACCCAGACATAATTAAACTGCCAATGCAGATACACCTAAATAAAATTGATATCTTAATGACACCAGATAGTGCCTGAATAATGAAAGTCGTGCCAGAGGGACTCGGCACAATGAATGGAGAGATCAGCGCTCACTCCACATGGAAGCGCTTCCCTGAACAACTCATGGCAGCATTTGCTGGTTATCAAAGTAGAAAATTTATTTCTGGCTTTTTCTCTTCCCTTAGGATGCCCTCACCATCTGAGAAGCTTCCCCCAGTCCTTCCAAGCTGTACTTGGGAGCTAAGTGTCTCTATGCTTAGGAGAGGAATTTTTGTGAATTGTCACATTGAACTGGGCTCCTGGGTTTGTGGTCCTGTGTGTCCTGTGACCTCCGAAGTAACACAATGGAGCTTGGGATATGAATGAGTATAGGCCTTGAGCCAAGACTGCAATACCTCTTCCAATGCATCCGTGGAAGAAACTGCTGTTGCTCATGTCCCTGTCTAGATAGAGCATCCAGCATAATACTCAAAAACTAGCAGGTGAGTGTGTAACTCCAGTCTCACTGTCGTGGGGACTGCTAGAGGGTGGAAGTACCTATGTGCATTCCTCTGCTTCTTACCACCAGGCATGCCTCTCCACTTTCATATGATTACCAGGCAGATGCTCTCCTCACCAAGATGTTGTGTGTTCTCATTTTCTGGTCCTTTATCTTTATATGTCACCCTTAGAAAAAAACAAATCTGTCTCCTGGACTTCATGACTGTCCGCTCTGATTTCCAAGGTCCTGCTGTAGATTTTCCCTGCTGAATTTTCTATGGAAAGTACACCCCCCCAGTCCTTTTCAACCTTTCACCTGCTCCCTTTACCCAAATCTGATCATTTATAGACTTCAGTTTTTAACACAGACAAGGAGGAACTTGGACAAGGTCACCATTTCTCAAACCATGTTTTCTAGAACACCAGGCTTCCCTCTACAGAGAAAGTAATAGATGCTTAATAAGTATGAAGAAATACATGAGCCATGAGCCTCTGATTTTTTTAATCATCCGTATGAAACCCCAAGACTATATTGTATGCAACAAGAAACAGGCTCATTTAATCATCATTTAACCACGGGATTTGTGTTTTGCATGTTGCCTAGGCACCCCTCTCAAAACACGTATTAGACTTAGTGACTACCACATTTCCTTCTGGTTATTAAGTTTTGTGACCACATCTCTTATACAGACACCAAACTCTCACTCCCATCCATCTCAGGGGAAGAAAAGGAGTCTTCAGCTTGGTCCTTGCCCAACCCTAGCATCGAACACTCTGTCTTTTTAAGTCCTATGACCATAAAAAGTATCTATTTGGTCTTTATAAGACCCTGTTCTTGGCATTCAGTCCCTAGAACCGAGATTTTCTGGAGGGATAAAAGTGCCTTTTGTATGCACTGCTTTGTGGCTAAGTACTCTTGAACAGCTTCAGAGTGGGGTCTGATTGCCAGGAAGACCAACTCATGTATTCTGGTTTGGATATGAAGGATCCCCCAAAGACTTGTGGGTTGAAGGGCTGGTCCCCAGTGCAGCAGTGTTCAGAGGTGAGGGTGTTTGGGAAATGACTGGATTGTGAGTACTCTGACTTCACTAGTGGATTAACCTATTGAAGGCTTTGTAGCAGATGGCATTACTGGGAGGTGGTGGACACCACAGAAAGTGGGACCTCGCTAAAGGATGTGGGTCCTTGGAAGTCTGCCCTTGGAGACTGTATTTTTGTCCTTGGTCTTTTTTCTCCCTCATTTTTTCTTGAAACCAGTCAACCAGGGGCCAAAACCCTGAGCAAAAATAAATCTTTCCTCTTTTAAGTTGTTTAATGCCAGATATTTTGGTCACAGTGATGAAAAGCGGTTTAACACAGCATGATTGGAGAACTGGATTTTTGAGCACCACCTCCAATCCATACAGAGGAGAGAGGGGCTAGAGATTGAGTTAAACATCAAAAGCCAAAGATTCCGTAAATCATTCCTACATAATGAAACCTCCATTTATGAAAACCCTAAGCTAAGGTTCAGAGATCTTCTGTATGGGTGGACATCAAGGTCCACCTTGGAGGATGGTGTACTCCTAGAATTTGTAGAAGCTTCCCTTCCACTAGGCCTTATTCTAAGCATCTCTTCCATTTGGCTGGTTCTGTGTTGTATCCTTTAAAAAAAGCCAGCACTGGGGAGTAACTTGATTTCCTGAATTTTGTGAGTTCTTCTAGTGTACTGTTGAATCTAAGAAGGCAGCCACAGAAACCCCAATTTATAGTGAGTCCGTCAGGAGGCCAGGAGAACTGTGGTTGACATATGAAGAAGAAACATTCTTATAGGACTGAGACTTTAACTCCTTTGATTGAACACGACCCTTAGATAAAAAATGTCAAGATTGAATTCAATTGTCAGACACCCAGCAAGTGTCCAGAGTTGGGGAATTGGTGGGTGGTTAGGAAAAGGTCAACCCCTTTGGGGTCAAATGTAATGTTGATAAACTCATTTCAATATTATACTCTTAAGTTCAAAGTCTCACTTTTCATGCTGTCATATTTCACATTTTCATTGTCTTAAATGACTTTGTAGCTATATTACTTTTACATATTTCAATATATTTTATATTGTTACCATCCAGTTTGGGGTCCTATAACACCATGTCATAGGTTGGATGATTTAAACAACAAATATTTATTTCTCACAATTCAGGAGTCTGGGAGGTACGAGATCAAGGTGTGGCCACATTCACTGTCTCTTTGTGATTTATAGATAGTCATCTCTTAGGGTTTTACTCACATGAATCTCCTCTCTTGCTCTTATTGAGGGCACTAAGGTCACCCTGAGAGCTCTTGCCATCACCTGATTCCAATTACCTCCCAGAGGCCCAACCTCTAAATATGATCATACTAGAGGTCAGTGTTTCAACATAAGAATTAGGGAAAGCCAGGTATGGCAGTGCATGCCTGTAATCCCAGCAGCTTTGGATGCTGAGGCAGGAGGATCACAAGTTCAAAGCCAGCCTCAGCAATTTAGTGAGGCCATAAGCAATTCAGTGAGACCCTGTCTCAAAACAAAATTGTTAAAAAATGGGGGTAGGTGGGGCACTGAGGATGTGGCTCAGTGGTTTATCACCCCTCAGTTTAATCCCTGGTACAAAAAAAAAATAGAATTAGGGGGCATGCAGACATTTAGCTCACAGCATGTCTCCACTAGGTTTCTCCATACACTGGAGAATGTTCAGATTAAAAAACCAACTAGAATTTTTGATCTCCAGTCTATTTTATTCCTAAACTTCATAGTAGTCCAACTCCTGTAAATAAACAGGTAATGTTACAGGATCCTTTATTCATTTCTTATTGATGACCTCGAAACACCCCGTTCCTCTAAGCCCATCATCTGCCAAAACTCCCACAAGCTATTGATGGATGTTCTATGAAAAGAAGGGTCAATTTTCATATGTATGTATATATATGTGTGTGTGTAAATATGCGTGTGCATGTGTGTGTGTGTGTGTGTGTGTGTGTGTGTACATGGAACATCAGATTAAATTAAAATAATTGTATTTCATTATTCATTTATTCTCGTGGACACTCAAATTATGTAGAAACTCATTCAGGGCCAGGACCAAGAAAAGAAAAGCGAGTATTTGCCTTGAATATCAAATTTAAGTTTAGGTGGGGGTAGGGGGTGGGAGAGAGGGCACCAAAAAGATTCAGATGTAAAGATAAATAAGAGGCAATATTTAAAAAATTCTAGTCAGTGTGGCAACATCCGTCATGAACAGACTATTAATATTTTAAATACTCCCAAGATGACCATTTATTTGCTATAGCAGCCGCCTCTGAACTGACAAGAGCTTTGTAGTCTGCACATAGCAGTAGATGAACTGTCCCTTCATGTGACCATGCTACTGCCCTGTTTCTCAAGAACTCTAACCTGCTCAGCCAGAGTCCTTCACTTTCAAACTCCAAACTCTTTTCCCCAATAAAATGAATTTTGCTCTTTAAAAAGAAAAAAAAAGTGGCATTCTTTATGTTCTTTTAAATAAATTGCTTATGCTTTCATTTTCATGTTTGTGTTTAAACTTCTTCCCACGCCAAGAATTTCATCCTTTATCTTCATCCTCATCTGAAACCCTTATCAATCAAGGTCCAACTACTTCCTCTGTATAACTTTACCATAGGATCTATTCTGTACACACGTAGAATTTCCTGTGAAAGTTCCCTTCCTGTTTTCTATGCTTTTTTTTAAATATTATTAAATTCAAGAGTTACTATGTAAGATTTCAGGTCTCAGCCTCCTCTATCCACCAAAGCGGCATGCTTTGCCAATGTGTGGACAATCTTATTTCTCTTTTTTTTCCCCCCTCTATAAAAAAGAGCCAACAGACTAGGCACTTACTGATTTGATTTAGACCTGATGTTATCACTGTCTGATTAGCAATTACTGTACTTGGTTCTTTAACATGTTAATTTCCCTTTGGCTGACCAGGGTACTTACAAGAACCAAGCATGTCAGGGCAAAATATGATTATGGTATTGATTGACACATCTTCCCCATTCTCAAGGGCAGGATGGACGGTGAGTCCAAGGGAGGATCTTTCTGCTTTTCCTTATATGGTTGACTTTGGCTGTATCTTGTCTATATGGAAATGTGTTTTCTCCAGAATTCTGCCTACTGGCCAAAGAGAGAGCGCTGAACCGAAAAATGATCAACTACTACAGGCAGGTCTGGAGAGCTTTTCCAAGTGTGGATAAAGACAGAGAAAAGTACAACTAACACTTCTCCTAATCCAGCATCAGCATCAGCTCACATACTTGTGAAGTGGAAATAGATGACAGTAGAGCGGGGGTGAAAGGCTTAATGCTTTGTACATTTTTCCTTTGCATGGAAATAAATTTGAGCCTCAAGTCAAGGAACCCATCACTCCCAGGGTGCTGACTTTTTTTCCTTCCCCTTGAGCATTGAGGGAAATTGCAATCAATTATCTAGAAAAGTGGCCTGTTAGTGTCATAAGTTCAAGGCTGCTTCCTGGTCTTTCCATGGTCCTATAAATTTAAATTCTCTTTCTTTTTTTTTTTTTATGAGGCAGAGTCTACACAATAAGTAAGGATTGCTTTGGCCCAAAGGCACATAGGAAATGTAGTTAGACAAGGGATTCCAGTGTGTCTTTAAGGTTGAGCATGAAGCTGGGGATGTTCCTCCTTTCGACAATGACAGTGAAGGGCTGGGATGAGGTGAATGAATTTAAGTGTGATGAGAGTCCAGGGCACAGGACACCCACCCGTGTCTCACCAGCAGCAGCCCTAAGAATGGCTGCAAGACTTCCTTGATAGGGCTGATACAAGAGAAGCTGCTTCCAGAGAAAAGTGGATCTCACAGCTGCACCCACTAGCAGTTTAAGCCATTAGAGGTCTCTCTGCTCATCCCAACAGCTTCACAACAGCATCCACAAGGATTCCCTTTTTGATGACATTGCACTTTCGACAATGACAGTGAAATGGATGTAAATACATACACGCAAACTAAGATCTTTTCTAGCCTTGGTTCTTCAAGGTCCTCAAGACCTGTGCACGTTGGAATACATTCCAAATTTAAAAATCCACATTTCCAAAATCTAAATGGAAGTTCAAATCCCCCTCCATTTCTTTAATTTGATTCATCACCAGCCAAATACCTGTGCCCATCACTCTTTAAAGCCTTCTTTTCTGAGATATCCCTGGTCAGATAATTGACTCCTTTCTGATTGCTCCTAGAGTTCTTTCTAGACACATGAAATAATACTGTGGGGTACTGGGGATTGAACTCAGGGGCACTCGACCACTGAGCCACATCCCCAGCTCTATTTTGTATTTTATTTAGAGATAGGGTCTCACTGAGTTCCTTAGCACCTCTCTGTTGCTGAGGCTGGCTTTGAACTTGTGACCCTCCTGTCTCAGCCTCACTAGCCACTGGGATTATAAGTGTGTGCCATCAGGCCTGGCCCAAAATATGTATTTTTTAAGTTCTTCATTCTCTAATTCTCTCACCCATTTCCCCCCTCACATATTTTCTTTAAAAACTATAAGTAGGCTCTTGGCTTAAATATCTAATTCTTTATAATACATCTCCTAAAATGATCCAGAAGAGCATGTCTTCCTTTGATACCCCTTACATAGAGGCGCTGTAGGGCAATGCATGATCTGAGAATATTTCTATCAATTCTCTAGGGAGGGATCTGTAAAGTAAACTAGGCATCCAGGCAAGGGGTGGATTGCAATAGGACATAAGGAGACTAGAAAAAAAATCACATAATGAAAAGGAGAAAGAACATTCTTGGAGACTTTTTGCCCCATAAACAAGATATTGTGGACATTAAACTGAAGGGTTTTGTTTTTCTCAGAGTTTCTACTGAATGGCCAGCCAGCATGCGCTTCAAACAGGACAGAAGCTTACCGATTCTGTCAGTCTAGCTGCAAAGCCCAAGGCCAAAGTCTCATTGGTTTTAGCAGCCCTGAGCCTTCCACCAATTCCAGAAAGGTAGCAGGGAATTTCACAGTGCTCGGGAGGTAATTGCCAGTTACTGCTCTACTGGTTCCAATTTTAGCAGCAAATGAGCAATGTATAATGTATCAAGCTTATTAAAAAATAAAAAATGAAGAATAAAAGTGCTCACAAGGGGGATGAAAAATTTGCGAAGTTTTACAAGATACAGTCGTTACCAGAGCTAACATCTGACAGCCGCCAGGCCCTGCGAGGAGCTGATATCTCTGTGACACTGTCACAGGATGGGAGCTCAGGGGCAGCTCCCTGCAAACCTCTGAATGGTGCAGGGCTGATTACTGCCTTCCTCACTGAGCGGGGGGCTAACTGGAACTGTCAAGTCCCCAAACCTTCCAGGGAAAACTACTTAGAAGCAAGCTCAGCCTTCCTTCAGAAGAGAGATAAGGCCAATGTTTTGTGTTTTCAAGCAGGAAAAGGAAATGCTCATTCAGATTTTTAAGACCTGCTGGGATAGGATAAGATGCCATCCTTGAGATTCTAAGAGATGTCACCTCCCGCCACCATCGCCTCCATCCCCACCACCTCTCCAACTTATTATCTTGAAATTAAACTGTGGCAATATCTTCATACCCCCATTCTACTCCATCCTGCAGGGAAGTGTGCCAAATTGCTATTCCTCAAGCTCTCTGATAACAGTGCTACTTAAACTCCTCCAGAGTCACCTGGCTGATTTGCAAATAATGTACTAACATTTCAATCTGGAACTCCAGTCTGTTTCCAATTGGTCCCACACTACCTACCTCCACAGCATTATCACCCACCTCTCCCCAGCTTATGACCTGCATTTCTGTTGATCCGAAACACCATGGCTCCTGGGCCCAGACTGAAACTTCTTGCCTCCTTACCGGTCCCTGTCTGCCTGGAGCTCATCTGCCCTCCATCCACTCCAGGAACCTTCCCCCCAGTGCTTTTACTACCACATGGTTCACAGTGCAGGGATCAGAACAGGTGCAAGGAAAAACAGAACCTCCCCTTGTTTAAAGGGGGGATGTGTCATATTGAACAGTGAGTCCTGGTGACTTACACAGATTCTTTTCAGCAACTCAGAGACACACACAATGGACATAATGCCAGATCCTTGGACGGATGTTCAATGGGTGCTGGGATTTGCCAGTCTCCTCCCAAGGTTCCACATCCCACAAGGCCCCTTGGAGTGGAAACAGCTTGCCTTATATCTCTCTAGACCTGAATAGAGAGTTTTCTTCAGCTGAATGTCAGACTACCTAAGAACTTGTTGATATGTGGCCAGCCATGGTTCCGATGTGTTCCCCAAAGTTTGTGTGCTGGAAACTCAATCCCCAAATTCATATGTTAAGTGTATTTGAAGGTGGGACCTTGGGGATTAGAGGAAGTCATGACAGTAGAGCCAGGAGGATGACATTAGTGGCTTTATCAGAAGAAGAAGAGAAGCCTGAATTAGCAAGCTTGCTCTTTCTTCATTATGTGATGCTCCATCATCTCATGATGCAGCACGAGACACTTGCCACATGCCCAGCAGGTGCCAAGGACCATATTTTTGCACTTCCCAAACCCCAGAGTAGTGCGTTGAATAACCCTTTATTCTTTATCAATTGTCCAGTCTGAGGTACTTTGTTGTAACAACAGAACTATGGACCAACACTTGGAGTTTAAGACCTAACTTCCACCAAAGACATCTATTTTATCTCTTACAAAGTAAATGTTTTGTTTCACAAAACAATGAAAACTAGAACAATATTTAACAGATGGCGCTGGGACAATCACCTAACTAAGAAATAAAGTTCCATTGGCACCTTAAACCACATACAAAAGTCAATTCCAGAGGTGTGAAGAGTTAAATGTATAGTTATATTAATTTAAGAATTTGATGAAGAAATATGCACACATTCCTAGAGAGGTGTTTTCTAAGCATAAAAGCCAAGGTTCAAATTATGAAATAAGAGATGCTATTGACTTCTTGATGTTTCCTTCTTCTCAAGTCCCTTCTACAACCCCATGCAAACAAAATGAAAGGAGAATAAAATTCTGGGAAGCCTTCCTTTTAGCACTGAACAGAAGTTAACAGCAACAATCCACATTCTGCTTCCAGATACCTCTGTGGATATAATCTAGATGGAATCAGGTTAAGGGATGGACTTGAGGTCCCTTTGGTAAAACAGTGTTTTGTGGTCAATGGTAAGTAGGGGCTACACCAGAGCGTCAAATTCCCTAGATCTAGGGAGGGTTAGAACATAAGGAAAAGTCATAGGACAAACAGAGAACCGCAGTTCTCAAGGGCAGCAATGCTTCTCCCCAGCAGGAAATCCTCAAAACCTTGGGAATTCTCCCTGAAAGAGCAGAGTATCGGTATTGCCAGTAGGTCAGACCCAGGCAAACAGCATAGCCAGAGAGAGGGAGCAGCTGACCCAAATTGAACACACAAACAATAAACTCCAGAGGAACAAGAGCACACGGAGAAAGCAACCATCCAACCCAGCTGATTAAAAAAAAAAATGAGCAAGACCCAGGGATGTTTCCCCGTGGGTGTGTGCTGAGATCCAGCTTTTCTTCCCCTCCTGGCAGTGGCTGAATCACTTAATTAGAATGGATTTTTTCATTAGCTGAACCTCCTGTTTATCTGAAGTGAATCACACACTCTACTTTTTGAGCAAATTAAAAGCCTGAATAAAACCTTGAACAGTCAAGCATGAGTCAACAGATAACAACCAACCTAAGTTCTAGAAAGAGAAGCCACAAGATTAGAGGAAAGGAAAAAAATCCTAACTAGGAAGAGACGGCCAAGGTATGTTTTAGAGGAAAAATAGAACCAACAGAACCCGAGGTACATTTTTAATAAGACTTGTCCAAAATTCACAAAAATCAAAAAAGGAGCTTTGTCAATACAAAGACAGAACTGGAAAAACTAACAGGAAGAATAGCCTAAGAGGTAGATATAAAGGAAAACGGGTCAGGTAAAATCATGAAAAGAAACTAACGATGCAAAAGTAGATGGATTATCAATGTGGAAGGCAAACTTAAAAGCATTTTTCTCCCAGGTTGCAGAGGAAAGCTATCAGGAGATAAAGACAGGAAGAAAGAAGGGCAGATGGATTAGAGAATTCAGCTTCACGATGTAGGTAACTTGAAATTCTGGCAAAAACACTCCAAGCCCTTGCATCTGCAGATAGAAAATGTTCACCATTTACAAAATTACTTGCAAGGATGATTATGCAATGTGTGCCATTAAACATTTTCAATTTCTTTTCTTTCTTTCTTTTTTGGTACTGGGGATTGAACCAGGGGTGCTTAACCACTGAGCCACATCCCCAGACCTTTTTATATTTTATTAGAGACAGGGTTTCGCTGAGTTGCTAAGTACCTCACTAAATTGCTGAGGTTGGCTTTGAACTCACGATCCTCCTGCCTCAGCCTCCCAAGCTGCTGGGACAAAAGGTATGCATCACCATGCCTGGTCACACCCAGCCTTTTTAATATTTGGAGACAGGGTCTCATTAAGTTATTTAGGGCCTTGCTAAATTGTTGAAACTGGCCTTGAACTTGTAATCCTCCTGCCTTAGCCTCCCAAGTAGCTGGGATTACAGGCCTGCACTACTGTGTCTGGCTGTAAATGTTTTAGATTTTAAGAATAAAAGCAGAATTCTACAAGTTAACTAAGAACAAGACAAAAGAAATTGTCTAAAGCCTTTACTTCATACCACCAAATACCATAAGATCAGGAATCAGATAATCAGACTGCAGAATTTTGAAGGAAATTACCTATGAATACGTTTTACAAAATTTCATTTGTAAAGGAAGATTTTTAAAAATTAACTGGATGTATAAAAATCTTTTATCCTTTTTTCTTTCATTTCAGAGTTGTCAAAGAAACTTAGGGCCTCCCACATACTAGGCAAGGGCTCTACTACTCAGCTACAATCTCAGTGCCTCCAAAGAATCTTAATGAAATGCTAAAGATATTACCTAAACTACAATGAATCCATAGAAATCAAAATAAAAATGTATAAAAATTTATGTAAAATTTTAAACAGAAAATAATAGTTAATTTTTTTAAAAATCAAGGAATGCAAATAGATGATTAAAAATAAAAGCAGATTCAGATGATGGTTACCACCAGGGGAACAGGAAAGATGGCAGAATCTAAGAGAGGCACAGAGAGGCTCACCTATAACTCTACCAGTTTACTTCTTTACACAAAATCTCCAACTACAGCTGTGTCTGAAGCCAATATGGCCAAAATATCAAGTCAGATACATGAGAGATTGTTTGAATCATTTGTATGCTTGATGCATTATATATAATTTGTTTTTTTAAAGAACTGAATAATGGGGAGACAGGAGAATAAAAGGCTTAATAATCAAATAAGCTGAATGTGAAAAATCTAAATTTTTTAAAATATCAGTGTGAAAAATTAGCCTACGAAAAAATCCAGTGTTATTTAAAAGTAATAAAAAATGTCTCAGGAGGTATCATCCAATGGCTTAATACTTGAGGAATAATATCAGTCTGTGTTCAGATTGTGCCTCTACCACTTAATGGCTGTGTGGCTTTAGGCAAAGGACAATGCCTTTGTCACTCCCCTTGTAGGAGGACTCATAATGATACATGTCTCATGGAGTGATTGTAACAATTATGCAATTCAATGAATAGGATCAGGAATACAGTTGTGTTAAACAATGAATATGAGTCACATGCACAAAGGAAAATGAAATGAACCCCTAACATCAGTACAGGTATTAAGAAAACAACAAAAGATAAAGAGCAATGTGCAGCTTTGCAGAGACACTTAAATAACAAGTCTGATACATGAGAGATTGCAACAAAGCATCCCTGAACAATTTTGAAAAGTAAAATGAAGAGCAAAGAAGTTAGATAAGCAGAAAAAAATCATAAAGTACAATTGTATAAGGGTAAGAGAGAGAGAGAGAGAGAGAGAGAGAGAGAGAGAAGATCAAGCAGAATTTAAGGTCAAATGCACTAAATGAGAGAGTCAACCATTTTGCTCAAGGCCAATTTAACTCTATTAGTAAATATCATATATAAGTATCACTAAATTATTAAACATTATAATTCTATTTTGTTCAAAGTGCAATTGCATGACAGGTGCCCTATTCAGACTCTGTCTTTGAACTAAAAGTACTTAGTACTTCAGGAAAAACTTTAAACATTTTCTCCTTTTTAAAAGAGAAACGAAAATGTGCGCATTAAAGTGACATTCCTCAAATTCACGCACTGAGGAAGTATTGGTGAAATTCAAACTTCAATCCCAGCCATACCGTTCAGCAAAGTGCAAAACCTTGAAATGTTTAGCCCATGGGCAATGCAGGTATAAAAGACACACTAAGAGACAAGAATCAAATTGCTTCCATATCCCCCGTTTCTGTTTATAACACATCTCAGGCAGAGGAGCACATTCCTTAATGCATAATGGAATCATCTTGGGAGATTTTAGAAGAGGCACTGATGCCTTGGAGCCCACGTTAACCCAATAAAATTCAAGTCTCTGAGGACCAAACTGATACACTGGCATTTACAAGCTTTCCAGGTGATTGAAATGAGCAGCCAGCACAGAGACCCACTGCCCTGGTGCACGGGAAGCTCAAACTTTGGGTGTGGTGTACTTTTCTCCATCACCACCAAGTCGTCTCCCTTCCTAGGAGGTAACAGGAGCCTCCATTTTTTCTTTGCCTCTGCTGCTGATTTTCTTAAAAGCATTCATCCTGAGATACTGCCAGGCCAGAACCATTCCTAAATGCATTGGCAACAACTGTATCAGACATGCCGCCAGGCTGGAGACACGGGAATTCCAACAGGTGACAAAAAAAAAAAAATCATACCAAATGGCAAGCAATTCACTCACACAAGCATCAAAAAGACAGAGCTGTGCATTTTGCCAGTGCCAAAATTCAATCACAAGGGTGCAGAGAGGAGACAACAAGGGGCAGAGAGAGAGGATATGGTGACCCTGATCTGCATCTGAATTTGCATCTCCCAGCCAACTCAGAAGGGCTAAGTGGTGATGGGCTCCCATGGGGCCAGGGAGCTCTGCTGGAAGAGAAACCCACAGTTGATAAAGTCACAGTGGAAATGTCCCTTCTAGACAGTGAGTCCTGCAAGCAAACACTACTGTTTTTACCCTCTCAAAAATACCTAAAAAACGGAAACAAATGACAGATTTGACTGTGCCTGTTCTTTTCCTTCTCTCCACCACCTTTACCACTGTCTTTTGGGGAATAACAGAATAGTAACGTTGGTTGTGTCTCTAGTCAAAAAGGAGCTCCCACAGCCTGCAACAGTTTATTGAGCTCCTTCCATGTGCCAGGAGATGAGTCAGACATGCATAGGTTGGCTGGGACAAGCCAAGCTCTCTCTTATGCCGGGGGCAAACGTGTCTGTTGTGCACAGACACCCTGGTCCATTCTGCAAACATTTAACATCCTGTCACCAGTGTAGCATATATATCATAAATATCATTAACCATGACATGAGGGGCTGCTGATGGAAGCAAAATTGCTTAAATTGTTAATGATATTGCTTAAATTGTTAATGATATATTTAAGCAAAATTGCTTAAATTGTTAATGATATTTATGATATATATATATATATATATATATATATATATATATATATATATATATTTATTTATTTATATACTGAGCTTTCTTCTGCCTGTTCACAGAAACATGCATTTTTACCCCTTGCGTAGAAGATAACAGAACTGAAATAGCTTGAAGCAGTTTGAAGGCAAGTTCTCAAAATGTTCGGGAGCTTTTGGACAGAGATTTCTATTTCCAAGGGCAATTATCCAATCGGATAATACTTAATATTTGATTCTAATTCATTTACATTTATTTTTATGACTTACAGCTTTGGACATGTTCCCTGACCATAGGATATTTGCTTCTTTGTTTCCTCTATTGGTGTAACCAAATTTATTTCAATTTTGTGTTATTCTCCTCTAGTTTAGAAGTTATTTATTTATTTATTTATTTATTTATTGCTATACTAGAGATTGAAGGGGTTGAGGGGCAAGCACCCTACCACTGAGCCACAACCCCAGCCCTTTTTATTTTATCTATCAATCAATCAATCTATCTATCTATCTATCTATCTACCTATTTATTTGAGAGTCTCTCTAAGTTTTTGAGGTTGGTTTTGAACTTGCAATTTTCCTGCTTTGTCCTGCCAAATTGTCAGGGATTACAGGTGTGCACCACCCCAGCAGGCCAAGTTTATTTTATTGTCAAAGTGGTTATATTTAAGAGGTTTTTTGGGGAGGAGAGCGAGAGTATGGTAATTAACTTAAAAAAATCTAATGCAAGTTTACAATCCTTCCATCAATACAAGGGTTTAAAACATTCTGGCTGTGGTCTCTACTCCACCTTGCACTTATTCTAACCTTAGCACTAGTAAAGATGTTATTCATCCAACTCATGTGTTACCTTTTATTAATTTTTTAGCTATTGCACATTTAGATGTATAAGCATGTTTATCAGTTTCTTGGTTCATTGTTACTTTTATCACAACTTGCTTCCCCTCTGGATTCAATTTTTTTTCTTACAGTAGCATGTCATTTAGTAATTGCTTCAGCAAAGGTCTACGTGCAGTTAATTCTCCTTGTTTATGTGAAAGATCTTCATATCCTGCCCTCTGCAAGTCTTATTAAATGAATCTTGGACCTATTCAGTCTAGTCTCTGTGCAAATCACCCTTTTATAGTTCCCATGTCTTTATCTCCTTGGTAAGTTTCTTGAATCTTTCCATTATTAATATTTTCAGGTGTTTTTGTTCTGCTCTTCAGTAAGTTGATCATTTAACTTTTCAATCTTACAAGATTTTTCTGATGCTTTAATCCACAATGTGTCCTAGCCCTTGCGTATTTCATTTCAACCTTCCAGATTTCTCATTTCACATTCTATTCAGTTCATTTTCAGATCTCTTTTTTGCTGATTTTTTTCAGCATGATTTTTGTATTCTAGTTCCTTAGTTCTTTGGACAAGCATGTGAATGTCTTTCTATGGGTTATATTTCTCACATCTGTCTTGGGGTTAGCTGGGTCTACATGGTTATCCTCATGGTCGGTTTCCTTCCTCACATGATTGAAATTTCTAATTGCGTACTCATCCTCGACTGTGGTGGGTCATTCTAGGGAAGTCTCTTGAGAACCAACTTGTGAAAAATCACCCAGAGCAGTTTTTGTCTTTCTTTTGCCGTTCACACCAAGAGTTTTGGTGGCTCTGAGACCAGTTCTTCATTGGTTTCTCATACTTCACAGGAAGCAGGAACCCAGACCACAAGCAAACACAGAGCTTGGATCTGGGGGTTTTAATTCTGTGGGGGGGTGATTTTGGTTTGTTTGTTTTGTCCAAAAGTCTACAGAGAAGGAGCAAGCTTCCTTGCAATTTCTTCTGAACCTGAAAAGGAAAGCTTTCTAATCTATGAAGCCAAGAGGTTTGGAAAGACATTTGGCTTTATGTTGAGAACAGAGTTTTGTCTCCCAGGACAAATGCAGGTTATTGCCAAATCCTACAACATCAGCCTTCAGCCCTAGGTCCTGTCTCCTGCTTCCTGAGCCGTCACTTCCTGTCCCCGCAGATCACCTTTCTTTGAACTTGGGCTAGTGTCCTCCTTTTTCTGATGGTGGTTGTTATATGTTATGAACTAGGTGTTTATTGTCAGCGGGTAGAGGGAGGAGGGAAGCAGATCCCTTCTTTCCCTAGATGAATCCATCTCATTGCTAGAAATGTTTCTGAGAGAATGAAAAGTCTGAATTATGAGGCTGTCTAGGTACCACATCACTCTGGCAGAGCAGGGTAGCACTCACCATCTGTATGCATTACTGTAAGAGAGGACCGATACACACCATGGTGTGAAATGGCACAGATACACACCATGGTGTGAAATGGCACAGGATGGTATCAGGTACACAGAACCAGAGTGAATCAGGTGATTCTCTGCTGGGGTCCTCTGGCAGGACCCTGCCAATCCTTCCATTTCAATTTATACAACAAGTAACAATTTTAACAATGTTCATTTTTTTTTTTACAATTATCAACGTCTAAAACTTCAATGCAAGAGACCAAGCCTGGAAGTAAAATTCTGATGTAACCTCAACCCCTGGAGAAAGAATGTGGAGCGAAAAAGAATGGTAAAACAGAAGAGCCCAGCCAAAGAATCTCCAAGCTATGTCCTTCTTGGAGTGGGCTTATCGTTAGCACTGGCTGTAACCTCCCTGTTGGGACATTCTTTGTTCAAATCCATCTAAAGTGGGTCTTTAGCCATTCCACACTCCACCCACCTTCCTGCTCACAGGAGCTTTGTCTTGGATGTGTAGGCTGGCAAGTCTATTTTGGGAGTCACCATTAATCCCACTTGGAAAGCAGCATAATGCAGAAGATAAAGAGTGAGCAGGTTAATAAACAGTTATTCTAACCTCCTCAAATTCTCTTATAGCTCAAAAGTGATAAGATCTTCAAGAATTAGTGACATTCGGATATTCTCCCCACATTTGAGAACCTCCAGCTGTTACCCCAGGGGGGATGCAAAGGA
Source organism: Callospermophilus lateralis (assembly GCF_048772815.1). NCBI lineage: Eukaryota > Metazoa > Chordata > Mammalia > Rodentia > Sciuridae > Callospermophilus > Callospermophilus lateralis. Next base: position 93,977,190 of record NC_135315.1, on the reverse strand, counting down.
AAAGAATGATCTTAGGACCTGGAAGGTATAAATCAGGGTCGGAGCTACTATTATTCGACACATTGTCTCAGCTCTATGATATTTAAATTTCTCTCCCAAATGGCTGGGTTTTGTTGTTGTTTTTTTCCTGCTGCAGCCAACTGTTCCCAAAATCATTGCTTTTTGTCCGAAAATGATAAGAACAGCCTCTGTTTTGTTCTAATACACTCTTTCATGATAAAGATAATATCATATTATAAATGACTTTGGAAACAAGAAAAAGAAATCATCACTCATCTATAATTCTAGCATGCTGGTATTTCTCTGTATTCCTCTTTTTTGTTTTCCTTCTGGCTTTTATTTAAACATAGTTAAAATCATAATGTCTATGTATTTTTCATATTTACCAGGATTTTATGTTCCTAAGAAAACCCAATCTCTCTCTCATCACAACAACTCTCCATTAAGGGCAAGGTAAAAAGTTTAGCCATATTTTACAGAAGAGGAAATAGAGGCACAGGCATTTGACAGTGAATTGCCCAGGATCCCAGAGAGTCTGGGGAAGCTTGTGATTTTAAGCTCTCTCCTTAGATGTCTGCACACTCTAATATTTCATCTTACTCCAGTCAGAATGGCAGCTATTAAGAATACAAACAGGGCTGGGGTTGTGGCTCAGCGGTAGAGCGCTCTCCTCACACATGCGAGACCCTGGGTTCGATCCTCAGCACCACATAAAAATAAATACAATAAAAGTATTGTGTCCAACTACAACTAAAAAATAAATATTTTTTTTAAAAGAATACAAACAACAATAAGTGTTGGTGAGGATGTGGGGGAAAAGGTACACTCATACACTGCTGGTGGGACTGCTGGTAGGGAATCCATATGGGCTGCTTTTTCCCACACAAACTTACAGGTGATAAAAACTAGAGGCACAGATGGAATTAATGGGAGAAAAGAGTGGTTTTGAGTAGTAGTGATTATAGGCCCAATCAGTTCGTGGCCTATTCAGAAGCCATAAAGTAAGTTTTTTTTTTTTGTTTGCTTTTTGTTTTTGTTGGGTGTTTTTGTTTTGTTTTGTTTTGTTTTTTTGTAAGACATACTTCTGAGGGAAAATTCCAGAAGAAAAATAGCCACTCCCCCAAAGTACTATGTGAGATGGGAATAGTGAAATAAATATATAACCTCTGCTGAATACTGCTTTGACGAATATTACTTATTTGGATCTATACATTGTTTTATTTTGTTTTTATAACTCAATTTTCCCCTCTTAGCATTTTACATTGTTCTGTTGATTCTTCTTTTAGCAAATGCACTGCTCTTGAGATTATAGGAAGGAAATCTTGTTCAGAGGGCATCCAAGATGGTGTGGATTACCAATTTGCTAACTCCAGTTTGTCTCCATGGCTAATTGGCAATAATGCCCAGAAGGATCAAAAAAAAAAAAAACATAAAAAATGGGAATCCCCAACTGGATAGATAAGAGAAAGATATGTGATAAAACCAGTAGAGGAAAATGTTAAGAATAGAATCTGGGCAGTGGGGAGATGGGGAGATGGGTGTTCATGTAAAGTATTTAACTTGCTGTTTATTGGAAAGTTCAATAATCAAGTAGAGAAGATATACAATCAATCAACAAATACATGAAAAAAAATGTTCAGCATCGATAGCAATTAAAGAAATGCAAATCAAAATTACTCTAAGATTTCATCTCACTCCAGTCAGAATGGCAGCTATTAAGAATACAAACAACAATAAGCGTTGGTGAGGATGTGGGGGGAAAGGCACACTCATACATTGCTGGTGGGACTGCAAATTGGTGCAACCAACATGGAAAGCAGTATGGAGATTTCTTGGGAAACTGGGACTGGAACCACCATTTGATCTAGCTATCCCTCTCCTTAGACTATACCCAAAGGATTTAAAAACAGCATACTACAGGGACACAGCCACATCAATGTTTGTAGCAGCACAATTCATAATAGCTAAACTGTGGAACCAACTTAGATGCCCTTCAATAGATAAATGGCTAAAAAAAATGTGGCATATATACACAACGGACTTTTACTCAGCAATAAAAGAGAATAAAATCATGGCATTTGCAGCTAAATGGGTGGAGTGAGAGAAGATAATGCTGAGTGAAGTTAGCCAATCCCCAAAAAACAAATGCCGAATGTTTCCTCTGATATAAGGAGGCTGATTCACAGTATGGTAGGGAGAGGGGAGCATGGGAGGAATAGATGAACTCTAGAGAGGGCAGAGGGGTGGGAAGGGAAGGGAGGAGGCAGATGGTTAGAAATGATGGTAGAAAATGATGGTCATTATTATCCAAAGTACATGAATGAAGACACGAATTGGTGTGAATATATTTTGAATACAATCAAAGACATGAAAAATTGTGCTGTGTAAGAAGAATTGTAATGCATCTGCCGTCATATATAAATAAAAAATTATTTAGAAAAGAGAAGGGACAATAAAAAAATAATAAAGTGGTATTTTTTAAACAATATGAAGACTCCATAGGAAAATGCTTTTCTGAGTAACAAAATGCTGCTAGATAGATCAACCCCCCCCAATATCTCTTCATCTCACCCCTTGACATATCATTTTCCCCTCTATGCATTGCTTAGGGACATTTTACTATATTTCTGATCGAATAGGATCAGAATGTACTGAGATGAACCCATTTTTGAGAGGACAAAACTGAGTCCTAAAGAAGAGAGATGATGGATCCCAAACAGAGTCATCCTATGGCAAGTTTGCAACAGAAGTTAAGCTTCTCTGTCTCTTATCTCCCAGATGACACTTACTGGAAAGCATAGAGAGCCAATGCATTTGGAAAATGTACATGGAGGCTTTGAAAAAGTTAGGGTTAACAGGGATTACCCATGAACAAAGCTAGCAGAGGAGATGTGAGAGCTGCTACAGGGATTGGAGCCCCCGAGGTTGATAACAAAATTGAATTGGCTGCTATCGAACTTCTGGCTTCTGTTCCCAGTATCTGGGATCCCAGAGGAGGGGTTCCTGGCTGTATTTTAATTTGCTAAGGTCATTTTGTCTGCCTAGTCTTCAGACCTGAGCTCTTATTTTACAGGATTAAGGAGATGGGGTTTTCGACAGCTATTTTCTGAGTTTCTACCATGTGCCAGGCACCATGCCAGAAACCACAGGAAAATTTTTTTAAAAAATCAAGCAAAACAGACTCAAGGAACAAAACATCCTGTTACACACAAAAAGGAGAATTTAAAATTTTATATGTTGAATCGGACAAAGCAGATGACCCTTGACCACCATTTAGATCCTGCTCATTTAACAGGTTGGTCCCCAATGGGAGCAGAAAGGGTTTTTGTTTGTTTCTTTTCTTTCTTTGGGTATAGGTTGGAGATCAGGAGGTCCAACTGACTCTAGTAAATCTTTTACCTTTATATCTTGACTTTGGTCAAAATATTGAATATGTGTGAGATTGCTGATCCTGACCTCTTAATGGCCAACCATTCAATGTTTAGTTAGTTTGGTTCTACAGAGCCTCCTTCCTGCCCACATTTAAAACGTCCCCTGCCCTCAGTCCCAGGGCATTCTAGAATCCCTCTTTCAGATTCAGTTTCTCTTAGCATTTTAAAACATCTTTGCATAGCCCAATGACCCCACTAAGTTTTCTTCCAAGGCCTCTATCTTTAAACCTCTCCTTCAAAGCAGGTCACTCCAAGTCTGCATTGCAACATTACACCCCTCTCTGATATGGAAGGTTCCAGGTGGAACTTAACCATCCCCCTGGCCTGTTCACTCTGTCCACCTGGAATTGCCACCTCTCCATACACCTGCTTCACCCACTCCCATACTGCCACAGAGAAAGTTCAGAGTCATGCTATTTTCTTATTCCTTTTTATTCTCCCAAACCAATCAGACTCCAAAACTGGATGATCCTTCCTCTCCAGTCTTCCTGGCCCAGGTCTTCATTTACCTGTGAACCATCAAAGGATTACAGTCATCCCTTGATGGAGTGCCCACCTTTGGTACCCTCTTTCCTCACAACCGACATCTACCCAGATGTTATAGATTTAAGGTTTGTATTCCTTTAAAATTCCAGTGTGATGGTATTGGGAGGTCAGACCTTTGGAGGTAATTAGTTTTAGAGGAGGTCACAGAGTGGGGGACAAGATGGGATTAATGCCCTTTAAGTAAGAGTGCTTACTTCTGGTTTATTCTCTCTGCCATATGAGAATATATCAAGACAGTGGTCTGCAAATAAGAAGATTGCCCCTGTTGGACATTAAATTACTTGGTGCTTTGATCTGGGATTTTCCTGTCTCTACATCTATAGGGCATAAATATCTGTTGTTGTAAGCCATTCACTCCACAGTATTTTTTGTTATAGCAGCCCACATAGACTAAGACAGTTTCCATGGTGGAGCTTCTACCTCCAATATTCTGTCCCCTCATTCAACATCTCTCCAAATTACTTCAGTTTGTCCATACTGTTATATAAATCTTCCTAAAACATTTAAGGGTATTCAACAGATGAATGGATTTTAAAAAATGTGATATATACAAACACAATAGAATATTACTCAGCCATAAAAAAGAATGCCTTTATGACTTTTGCCAGTAAATGAATGGAGCTAGAAACTATCATGCTAAGTGAAATTAGCCAATTCCCCAAAACCAAAGTCCAAATATTCTCTCTGATATGCAGATGCTAACACACAATAAGGTGGGGGGGGGAGAATAGAATTTTATTGGGTTAGTCAAAGGAGAATGAAGAGAAGGGAGGGGGATGGAAATAGGAGACAGTAAAATAAATGGGACTTACCTTTCCTATGCTCATATATGAATACACAACCAGTGAAATTCTACATCATGTGCAACCACAAGAATGGGATCCTAATTAAAATAAGTTATACTCCATGTATGTATAATATGCCAAAACTACACTCTACTATCATGTGTATTCATGAAGAACAAATAAAAAATAATTAAAAAGAAATTTAAGGGCAAGTGTCATTACTCTACCCAAAAAAGTTCTCTATATCCATATTAAAAAAAATCTAAAATTATTCCCTTCCCACCCCATTTTGCAACTGATCCTCCTGGAATTTCTTTCCAATGTCTGTTTACCAAATCTTTACCATTAAAAATAAATAAATAAACAATATCATTGGCTTCAAGAAGTTTTTTCCCATATGCCCAGCTCTCTTCCATGCTCTGGATTCTGAAATCCCCTGATACTTGTGACTTGCACCTTTTACCTGGCATTGCATAGGCTGTGCTACCCTGAGATTCTTTGCTGATCTTTGCATAAATTGCAAAGATTTGAGGTGGGGAGTGCTTTTAAGGGGCTCAGGAAAGTTGGATAATGATGCTTGGCGTTAAAAAGGAATGAAATTCTCAGCCTCGATCGTGATTTCATAATTTTTCCAAATTGATAAGACGTTGGAAATGCAACTGCTCTGGTTAGATAAAAGCAGAGACTTTTTTTCTTGGAAGAAGGAGCCACAGAAACTCTGGACTCATAAATTGATATCTAGTTGATTCTTAGTTTCAACTAAGTAGGTTTGCTCTTTCCATCTCTTCCAATTGTAGAGACTTCTGTTGGGGGGTGGGGAACAGAAAGGAAGGAAGGAAGGAAAAATCATTTTAGCTCAGAGTTTTCATACTATAGGTTAATAGATTTTAACTCCTTCTGCATTCGTCTAAAGGATTTCTTCGTAGCACAAGACCATGCAAAAAGTTCTCAAGGAATCCAACTAACCGAAGTTAAGAAGGGAGGGAAAGTATGAGCCGGCTGCCAATTTAACTATTTCACTTCCTTCCCTTCTAGGCTGAGGAGTAAACACAGACAGACTCCAGGTGGATTGGGAAAGCTGGGAAAATCTCCCAGGAAAGCATAATAGAAAAGTTCTCCCCTGCCGAGGGGAGCCTACTCACAGCAAGCACTCCAGGAAGCAGATAAAGGCCTTCGCCCTCACAGGATGGTGCCTAACTAGCAGCAACAGGATCCCCTGGGAGCTCCTTAGAGATACACATGCTCTGGCCTTACCTTAAGCCACCCTTATCAGCTTCTCTGCGACTAAGGCCCAAGAATTTGTGGTTTAATGAACTCTCCAGGTGATTTAAACACACACTCAGGCTTGAGAAGCAGTGCCTTAGCAAACACGTGCTGGTTGTATTAACCAACAGCTGCATAACAAGGGACTCTAGATCTTAATAACTTAAGCTAGCAAACATTGATTAGCTCACACCACTGTGGAGGATTAAGGATCCTGGAGCAGTTCATGTGTGTAGCTGTGGCTCAGCCTATCCCCCTTGAGATGACAGTTGTCAGCTTGGGCTGCAGTTGCAATGAAGCTAAAAACTAGACTGGAAGATCCATCTCTGGCTCATACACATGGCTCCCAGGAGAAGGTTAGAGTTGCTTGCCACGTGGGCCTCTCCAGAGGGCTGTCCCCAGACATCCCAGCTGATTTTCCCACTCCAAGTAGCCCCAGACAGGAGCACCCCCAAAACCCAAAGCATAGTCTTTTATAAGCCAATCCTAGAAGTAAACATGGCATTAGTTCTGTTCTATTCTATTTGTTTTAAGTGCGTCACTAGCTTCAGTCCACCCTTAGGAAGAGGAGAATTAATCTCCACTTCTTGAAAAAAAAGAGTAACAGATATAAATATGAATATATTTATATTATACATATTTATATATTGCAATATATAAAATAATAAGAACATTAGTGGTATGTAATAGCAAATATAATAATTATATATCAGCATCAGGATCAACTGGGACCTCCAGGTGATACATATTTATAATTATATATACATTATAATATATCACATTATAATAGAAGGGATATGTAGAAAGAGAGAGAGGCATATCATTAAAACCAACTCAACAATGTTAGAGGTGTCCAGCAACCTTAAACTGCACAAGGAATCTAGACTTTTCATTTTAATGTTACTTAAAAGTGATCACCGTGAGAGGCTGGGGGTGTAGCTAATGGTACAGCGCTTGTCTTGCACAGGTTAGGCTTCAACCCACACTTAAGAAGAGGAAGATTAATCTCTGCTTCTTGAAAATGAAGTAACAGATATAAATATGAATATATTTTATTATATATATTTATATATTATGACATATAAAATAATAAGAACACTAATGGTATATAATAGCAAATATAATAATTATATAGCAGCATCAGGATCACTTGGGACTCCAGGTGATATATATTTATAATTATATTTTCATTATATATAATTATATATACAATATAATATATCACATATTATAATAGAAGGGATATGTAGAAAGAGAGAGACATAGCCTTAAAACCAACTCAACAATGTTAGAGGTGTCCAGCAACCTTAAACAGTACAGAGAATCTAGACTTTTCATTTTAATGTTACTTAAAAGCGATCACCATGGGAAGCTGGGGATGTAGCTAATGGTACAGCGCTTGCCTAGCCTGTGCAAGACCCTGGCTTCAATCAGCACCAGCACCAGCATCAAAAAATTGAACTGGTCACTGTGGGTGATCAAGAGACATCCTGAGAATTAGTTCATTGTTCCTAGAGCAAGCAACTACTCTAAAGGAATTTTTTTTTGAGGGGGGGGCAGGAACTTGATTAATGTGATTAATTACAATTTTCGTGTCCAGCACCAATGATGTGGCAGGTATTTTTTTGGTAGGACGAGCTCTCCAGCAGTCTATTAATTCATGCAATTGAGGTTTACATAAATTCTGATTCTGGTCTGCATGAGCTCTTGCAAGTACCTCGTCCTCCAGGCCACTATGGGTTCTCAGTTTCCAATGTGTCTATGGGGTTGTTTCCTAGCCACCTCATTAAAGAAAGGCTGCCTTTCCCTCTGCTTCCACACTACCCACCCTTTAGGTCTGAGGAAACCTGCAAATCTAACTGCCCCTCCTAAGAAAGAAGGAGAGAGTCCCGCTTACATGCTCTCCCCAGTCCATATTCATTCAACATAGTACAGAACATATATAAGAATAGCACAGTTTCAGGCTTGGAGGGAACTGATCGAAATCACTGGATTTGACATTCTTAATTGGAAGTTGGAAAAAACCTCAGTCACAAGGTAATCAAGTGTCTTGTAAAATCTAATTTATGACAAAGCCAGGTCTAGATCTCACTGGAAAACACATTATTACCATAATCAATATGATTGCCATTTGCATCAAATTCAGGTGTGCACCAACTTTTATGTCTAATGACTACCCGAAGAAAGCCAAGAAATTTTGATAAGTTTCTGTTTTATGTCTATAACAAAATGTGTACTTACACAAAATAATATATACAGGTGCTCCTCAACTTTTGATGGGGTTACATTCTGACTCATCATAAGTTGAAAATACCATGTAATACACCTAATCGACAGGACCTCATAGCTGATTTTAAATACTCAAGATAGTTATATTAGCCATGGTTTAGCAAAATCATCTAAAACAAGCCCACTTTATAATGAAGGGTTGGATATCTCATGTACACACAGATGGGCATTTTGTAGGCATGACTGGATCTGAAAACACAAAATCAAATAGCAAAAAAAAAAAAATGCTGTAGAGTCTCAATGTTTCCCCATGTGATGGGGGGCAGGGCTGAACTGACAATTCAGGCTCCCTGGCTCCTTAGACCTGCCCAGCATGGTATGAGAGGATGGGATCACAGGGTCACATACTGCAAGCCAGAGAAAATACCCAAATTCACAATTCAAACTATGATTTCTCCTGAATACATACGGCTTTTACACTATAATAAAGTCAAAAAGTTGCAAATCAAAACATCATGATATAGGTACTATCCATATACATGCAGACGTTCTGAGAAATCTTTTAATACCCAACACACACACACACACACACACACACACACACACACACACGTACACACATATTGGTAAACAAGTTCTCAAAATTGGTATCAATGTAGAAATCAATCAAACATACTTCCACACAATCCAAGTGAGAATTCGACACAACTTTTTCAAAGGGCAAATTTGCAAAATATCTCCATAATCTTTAAAAAAATATAAGTACAGTTTTAGTCAACCACGTTCTTCTGAGAAATTATCCTAAGAAAATATAATCATGGGTGAGCATTAGTGATTTAGTTATAAGGAACACACTGCAGCAGTATTTTTTAGCATGAAATATTGGAATCAAGTTAAACAATGGATGCTTAAGTGACTTATGACACATCCAGATAACAGAATCATGCAACCTTTCGATTTTTCTTTTATAAATGTTTAAAATCTACTTTAAAGACAGGGCTTCTGCGGTGTCATCTTAAGGTTGATTTAACCCAATCTGGAGTCTGGATCCCTTGGCTTCTCTTTCTATTCATGTCACAGTGCTCAGTTCGGGAGAAGGACTTGGTCATACTTAATGAATGAGTATATGAATGCATGATAGCTAGATTCCTAGCATGACACTGGATGCACCCAAATAACAAACTTTTACCCCAGGAATTATAAAGATTATGTCAATATAAACAATTATTTGCAAGTATGGTAATTATCTGAGTTTGAACTACCTCATGTTGTGAAAACAGGCATTGATTCTCCATTATTAGTGATATCCAAATTTTTCATTTGTACAAAATATGCAAGCAACTTGTAGCTGACTGATGTCTAAATGTCTAGAAAAAATATTTTATTATTAGATAAAATGAACATTTTTGACCATATCATACAGTGTATATTTTAAAATATCTATATGCCTGACATTGAGTGTGTTATGTTTTTTAAAAAATCAAAACATTCATATAATGAACATATTTTACCATTTAAGTGAATGTTTCCATCTTTGCAGCTTCCCCATCATAAAGACAGGCAAACTCTATCATAGTTTTGTCTGTACAATATCAATGGGAATATAAATTTATATAATCATTTTGGAAATCAGTTTATCAGTATGTACCAAACATCCTTAGCCTTTGAACTCGTAATTTTATTTCTGGAAATACACTATAAATAACTCCATAGTAAAATAAGCATTACAAAAAATTCCATCAAAGGCACTGTTTCTAATAGCCCTGATTGGAAAGTATCCAAAATGTGAAATAAGTAAAATATGATATCTTCTTAAGAGAGAATTTAAAAGTCATTACAATATTTACAAAAGACTTAACAATAGAGTAAAAGAATGTTCATGCCACATTTCTAAGTCATAATTACAAAAAGTTGTACGTATATTATTATTCTAATTAGGCTAAAAACAATATACACACATCACTAGAGCGAGACAAACTGTGATCCACAGTAAAAATGCCTGGGAGCAAATACATTTAGCTGGTTGTAAAGGTTGTCATTTTTTTGCACTTGCTACGTTTTCTGTAATGGATGAGCAAAGACAGTCATTTGTGTGATAATGCCAATGTATGCACTTCTAGTCACTGGTCCATATAAAATTTTGCAAACTAAAAATCTTAGGGTTCATGGGAAAATACAGGGTTAAGGTATGGTACTTAACAACTCTTTCATTCCCACACTAAAACCAAAAAAAGAAAAGATCTAATAACAATGGGAGCAAAATTTTCACATGGTAAATGGTTAAGCAACCTATAAATACTATAATTACTATGACACTTTGCTCTTGAAAAAGCCCTAAGGTTTTCATGTGGAAGTGGGAACTGCAAAGAATGCAGCTCGTGAGTTACTGTGAAGTGATGGGAGGAGAATTATTTAAAGTTGCACTTTACAAAAATATTTAACATTTAGAAGACATCATACATGGATGGGTATGACTTGTAGCACACACAGTGACCAAGGCATATAGGTGTATGTTTGTGTTTTCCTGCATGTCTGGGTGCAGTTGGATGCAGTTTTCTGCATTCATCCCATGTTTTCTTGTGGACGAACATATGTAAGACACATGCAAAATTCACGTTATGCTCCAATGGTTTCCAAGTTCACAATTTCAAAACTGATATCTTCCTAATAAATAAATTTTAATACAAGCTAATAAAATAAATTTTCAAAGTTTCCCACACTCACTACACTATCCCCCAAACAACCAGTCACATGAAAAAAGAATCTCCTGGGCAAAGAGTAGGCAAAACAAGCAATGGAACAACTAAATATTTGACAATCCAAATAAATTATGTTATATCAATATTTTGAGAACTTATCTTAAAAACATTTTTATGACAGGAATAACTATAGGACTGTTTTAATAAACTTTGTTCTATCATATAAGCACTGAACTAAATGACCCCCAGGTCATTTCCAATGCTAATAATGAGATTTAATGATAGTGCACGTTTCACTTCATAATCAGGCACTTTATTTTTAGATAAGAATAAATAAGTTCAGTTCCCAAAGGATGGAGATTTGGTACAAACTCCTTGATTTTCAAATAAAAATAGAATGAAAGTAAATTCAGTCACACCATTCTGAGACTTCATAATTCTAATTAATAAAAAAATGCTTAAAAAGGCACTTTATTGTAGTTGTCTCAAAACTAAGGTGCTAATATGTGAAATATCTCTCATTTTCACTATTTTTTACAAACACAATGTTATTACACAGTTTAAATTACTCTCTTCTAGTAAGGGAGAACATGTATTTTTTTAACTACTATTTTGGCATTTCTGGGTCAATAAAGTACAACCCACAGACCCACACCTAAATGTTACCTGAGAACAGTGTGAAGTCTTCCTCTCATTTTAAAATTACCTTGAGTTAAATAAACACATACAAGAAAGGTCTTTTCTGAAGAACAGTTTGTCCAACTAAACACTTCCTTTTTTTTTCCTGATGGATGTTATAAAAGGGGAAACAACTCGTTTGGCAAAGTATAGTACATCATCACTCAAATCTGAGTTCAATAGTTCAAATTTCTAGAGGCCTTGGGGAGGAAGAAAAAGAACTTTCTGTTTTCAAGAAAAATGATTTTGCCTGAGCTTTCAAAACCGAACCAGCTTATTCTACAAAAGTCTGATAACAGACACATATAAAATGTAAGATGTAGAAATCAATAGATTTCAGTTGCTTAAAAATCCGATGGTTAATTTTTTTTTTTTTCAATTTCCTGTTTTGAAGGGCAATGACTTTCTTTAAACCTTTAAGTCCCGGTTTGCATATTATGATAATAAGTCTATGTAATTAAGATGTCTAAATCAATATACTCATAAAGCTGTTTAAATTAACTATTGGTTATTTGCTTTTTTAAGAAATAAATTTTAGGAGGAATAAAACCAAAATACAATCAATCCATTTGTGTAGCTCGCTGAATGACCAAAGGGTTATGCTTAGGGGAAAAATATATATATATATATATATATATACACACACATTTCATATCTGACAGATTTCTAAGCATTTCATAATAATCACATTTTTATATTTGCATAGCACTGCTTTCTCATTGGTTATAATACTTGATTAAGGATTTCCATGCTTCTTCCCACTGACAAATCAGTACTCTATTAGAAGCTGTATTTGAAACACTGTGACCGTCTTTCCAAATGCCATATTTTTAAACTAACACTGTCATCCACAGAGACCCTCAGCATGCACAGGTTCACATGGCTCACGTGTAAGTTTCCTGCACAATTCACGTGTAAGTACCCTGCACAATTTTGTAGAGGTAGATCATTGAAATTCCTGGGACAACAGGACAGCAATTCATTTTCCAGAAATAGGGAGAAATGCTTCTTTGTGAAACACAGACCCAGGGAACCAAATGACAGCGGAAACTGAAACGACTATAAATTGAGGCTACCAGGACATTCACTAAAACCCGGGACCACAGAGAGGCATGAAATTGGGGAGATGCGAGAGAGTCAGGACGCGCATTTCAACACCTGTGAATTTCAGGACTCATGAAACTCTCCAGAGTTATCCCCGTCAAAATATCCAGGTGGACCACGAAAAAAATCCTGGAACTGCTTTTTAAACCGACCTCCTTCCTGGTGGCCCCTTGGTGCTTTTCTGGGTTGGCCTGTGAAGCATTTGATCAGTGGCATGTTTTCTTTTCTGTTCTAATTTCCTACTTTCCCCTCTTCTCCAGTTTTGTGGAGTTTCTGGTCACGCAGTGAAACATTTGAAGTCCTGTCACACGTGTGTAGAGGGTCACCTGGAGGCTGCCTCTATTTTCTATCGGGGTATTAGAGATGGAAATATATATATATTTTTTGCACTTATTTGTGTCAATTTAAGCCAATAGCTTTTTTTCTTTTTCATCTCTCTGGGCCCCTCTTCCCAACTCCCTCATATCCTCCAAATACATCCCCCCTTAATCTGTCAGCTAAAGACTCCCTGGTAGATTTTTGAGCAGACTAGAAGGCCACTGATAGGGAAATGAATGAATTATTCGCAATGTTCCAGTCCCAGTCACTGTCAATTAAATGAGAAATTAAACCCTATCACCAGGTGTGCTTTGGGGGCACAAGCAATAAATCTGTGAGTCAGACAATAGGGAAGTCAATTGGTTTGCTTTAGTTTTTTGCATTCTCAGGGATTTTCTGTTTGTTTTGTTTTTGATGCTTTCTCCTCAATACCAACATTTTCAGAGAAGAGAAAAGAAAGTTTCAGGAGCAGGGACAGAGTGTCTGAACTTTATCCAGGTATTTGATGCTCACGGGGAAGAAATAAGTATCCATGTTCTGATGGACAAACAGCCAACAGGTGAGGCTTCAAAGGCAAATTTCAATTTTGTGTGTGTGTGTGTGTGAAAGAAAACATAAAGTATTTAAATTTCTTCACTGTCTCGTGGAACTTTCAATCAAGTATTTAAAAAAAATAGAGATGCTTAAAGCAAGTTTGATTTTCTTTTCACTCTTGTCCCGGGATTGAGAATAGGCTGGTATAGTACTACTTTGGAAAGGAGCGACTACTCTTTTACGAAAATACTCGAGAAAAATAAACAGGCATATCAGATTCCTGTGTTCAATAACTAATGCAGGAAACCATCAGCATCCGCCCCAAGAGCACAATCAGCAATTAATAGGAGAGAGAGAGAGAGACAGAGACAGAGAAGAGAGAGACTGAGACAGGATCACCAAAGACTTCCTCACTGACAAGGTTAACACTCTCAAATCTCTTTTCAGCTTTTCCTTAGAGCAGTTGATACAACTGAACTTGAAACTATCCTTGCCCCCACCAACAACCTGTGATAATTTTAAATATAGCAAAAAATGGTTTTGATAACTATACAACAAACACCTATCTCCCCATGAACTTAATTCTGAATGTGTATTTTTATTCTTTTATTGACACATCTTTCTCCATCCTTCTATCAAAAATTTCAAGAAATCCATCCATCCATCAATCCACTTTTCAAAAGTAAACCATAGGCATTGGTACAGTAGCTTTAAACACTTCTGAAGACAGGACATAAACTACAGAAACCTATCTCCCTTTGAGGCCAGAATATAAAGTCTTTCCACCGTCCCCATGTTCTGCCACACACCTTTGCTCCTCGGCTTAGCTGACAACTGACACAACCTCAGCAACCATGTCCTGTGATACCTCCTAAGTCTGACCTTATTCACAAACTTGAACATCCCCAGGGCACTTTCCATTTCTACAGTTGTTTAGTTTGTTTGATGCTATTATTCCCCTTTTTGGTTCACTATCAGAGGTATAGTTACTAATAAATATGCCTAAGCTGATAATCATCAAATATTCTCCAGTTTCTCTCCTTTTCCTCATTGCTAGCATTCCATACACAGTTTTATAGTTCCCAATAATAAAACATCCAGCTAATCTTTCCCCACTTCCCATGCTCCCTGAGTTGTGTAAGTCCCTGCCTCCACCATCGATAATATCTTCTAGATTCTTCAACAGCCACCTACCTGACTATGCATTCAGAAGCCACCTTAAGGATTAGGTTCCCTAAGCAGAACCAGGAGGTCTGTGAAACAGTCCTCTGATAAAAGGCTTCAATATTTCCCAATGCTGCCTTTAGAGCTACGTGGAGCCAATATGGTAGCCAATGGCCTCATGGATCTATTGGGCTCTTGAAATGTAGCTAATCCAAATAAAGATGTGATGTAAGTGTGATGTGCACTTTAGATTTTGAAGAATTGGTATGAAAAATGCAAGCTATCTCTTTAATCGTGTTTAATTTGACTACATGTTATAGTAAATTTTAGACATATTCACTTAAATTATATTTTGATCACATATTGAACTATGTTTTGACATTGGCCTAAATTATAATATTGTTAAAAATTAACTTCACCTTTTTATTCTTACCATTTTAAGGTGGCTACAAGAAAGTTTAAACATACAGTTTCCATTACATTTCTTTTTAAAAAAAATATTTTTATTCAATAATAATTGTATATATTTATGGAATGTAGTGTGATAATTTGATACATTATACAAGGTGTAACAATCAGGATAACTATTATTTCCATCTCCCTAAACATTAATCATTTGTGTTAGGAACATTCAAATCTCATTTCTACATTCTGCTGATGGGGTCTAAAGTCCAAGACCCTCAAATATTCCATTTAATAATCCTCAAAACTCTTTCTCCCATCTTGTTTCCCAATTTGATGTACCTAAAGAATGCTGAAGGAAACCACATTTTTGGATTGTTTCTGTATGCAGAGATCAGGGGGAATAAGTGTAATATACTAATCCTTTCAAATGATCCGCATGATGCCCCAGCATCCAAATGAAAAAAAAAAAAAAAGAAAAGGGTGAGTAGAGAAGATCTGTAAATGAAACACTCTCAGGTATAGAGTCATGGACACTCTATGGATTATTCAGCTTAAAAACATAAAACACAATTTCTTTGGTGCTTATGGGCCCATTCCAAAATAGAATGGTTGTAGTTCGAGTCACTCATCACACTGATAGAAAATGACATCATCTCAAACAACTCTGAATATTTCCAAAATTTCCTCCTATGTCTCTGCCCTGCAGTTGCAGGTGGAAAATCCCAATTCACTTCTCCCACACAACAGCAGGGGACTCTCTCACTTCTGAATGGACCTGGAATGGGAGGTTATTTGCTTATGTTGTGTATTCTCTCACTTCCCCTGGATATTTTTTGGGGGTGCTTATCTGAAAGTAAGTGAAATAATACAAAGGAAGAGTGGACGAGCTGTGTGAGGACTTTAGCTTATCCCAGAAGTTGGCAAACAATAGCCAGTGGTCTTGTGGTGTTGGTGAATAAAGTTTTATTGGAACACGGCCACACCCATTCATTCATTCAAAAGCAGAATTGCAAAGCCTAGTATGTTAATTATCCGCCTCTTCCAGAAAAACATTGCTGACTCCTAGCTTAAGGGGTTATTTACAATTTTTTTTTTCATTTAAAAACAGGTAAACCCAATATGTGACAGGTAGGTATAGTTCCAGGTCCCAAGCATGCAAGGTTGACAAAGAACCTAGAATTCATAGCACAGAAAACTCATAGTTTCTAAAGAGTCCTTGAAACACACTGACCTTAGCCTCTTCAAACAGAACTTGTGTTTACACTATTCAGTGTTTTTCAAAAAATTTTTAAGATCCGCAATAACAGGCAGATTATACACCTAACCCTTTCTGTATATGCAAGTAACAAACAGAACTAACATTTTTCAAAGTAACCTTTGCCTTGCTTACTACACAGGATCAACTCTTATATCTCTACAGATTTTACCTTTACAGTAGTACCATTAAATAAAATAAAATAAAATAAAAAGATTGATTTCTTATGCACTGATGTCCTGTGATTCACAGGTTGAAAAAGTCTTGGTGCAGGACAGCTTTCTATGGTCTAACTCTGGTCGTCACCACAAGTCATAATGATAAACTAGTAGCTGTTCAGCTTCAGTTGAGATGGACTCACTCATTCCTTGCAGAATTTTTGTTTTGTTTTAATTCAGGTTTTTAATAGATGCATTATTTTCGAAAATGTTAAAATTTCTGTATTCTGATGTTCTTTTGGAAAAATCAGAGGACATGGAAATCATAAGTCCCCTTTTTTCTACCCAGTAATCATCAGTTGGAGCTGAGGAGAATTTTCTCCAGTGCTTGCTAACTTGCTACCCTTCGCCACAGGGCAAATGCACCTGAAAATCCCAAGAATTTTCATCACAGTACATTAGCTCCCAACGAACCTCCCCCCATACAAATATAAAACAGATCCAATTTGTTTTCTTTCCATCATTAAACCCTCGTAGGGCATTCTAGTAGACCCTCTGGCTTCAGAGAAAGGCTTTTTAACAGATACTGTTGTAATCCCAAGGCCTCCTACACCAAGAAGAAAGAGTAAGGCCCTTTAGAAAGAAAAACAAATGGCCTTTATTTCTAAAAAAAAAAAAAAAAAAAAACTAAAATAAAATAACCCACAACATTTGATGAAAGAAACTACAAGAATAATTAGAGTCCACCAGGAAATTAAAAGAAAAAGAAAGAAAAAACAGATGCGTATTTTTGTTTACTTAAATAGTTTTGTTTGTGACATAAAATCAGGGCTTTTTGCTGCTGCATTTTCTTCCCTCCCACCAGAACTTTTCAAAACACAAAGTGTGTGCCAACAAGGCTTCAGTTAAGAAAGGTGATGAGGAGAGCCAGCTCTTAGCTCGGGGCAGATTACTTTATGTAGCTTAATCCAGTTCCTTCTGTTAAATACCCGAATTTATCGAGAATCTGCAAGGATTTATGACCGTAACAAACACATCATATTTTTGACTTTGTCATTCAAACCAGCCTGGCAACTTTGATATTTCCTAGTGAAAGAAGAGATCGAATCCAAGTAAGAACTCTGAAAAAGGGAAAAGGAATTTTATTCCCATAATTTGATTGATTACTTCCTACTCTGAACACCCAAGAGAGAAAAAGAAAACTTTTTCCTGTCTGTACTTGGATTTCTCCCACTAATCTTTTACAAGCAGGCAACAACCATAAAACACAAATTACTTACAAGGATCCAAAGGCCAATCATGCTAGCTGGGTTGCAAAATCTATATGCATCAAAATATTGAGGAAAACATCTGAGATGAAAAACAGAAATCTAAAGATGAATAGACCCCTGATATGACTCCATTCAATGCTTTAATTCACCAGTTCTGGGAGAAGAAAAAGATAATGCTGTAACTGATTTCACTCAAGGAATATGTGTATCATTGTTGCAAAGCCTCCAAAACTTTTATATATATATATAAAGTCAGGGCACACAAAGTTTTTTCCCATGTATAGTCTCTTTGGTCTTTTAAGTTTTGCCAAAGCACCCCTGCTTCTTTATATGTAAAAATTGATCCTTATCACTAAGATACCTACTCTGTCCAACATGCTATGGGTTTGCATTTCTGTCTCACTGGAACTAAAGGATATCAACAGCCATTTCTTCAGGGACAGCCTGGTCACTTTAGTAAGGGCTTGGTGCTAATAATGACCAGCTGTCAGGAAATCATTTAGATAAAAGTTATCAATAACAAAAGCAATGAAGATAGGATAGTTCTTGGGGGCTGTGCCCTGCTTGGAGGGATTAACATATCTAAAGGATAAAAATTGACATTTTTTGTCACTTTAGAGATATATAAAGAATGAGAAAGACAGTACTTAGCCTGGAGAATGTTCACTGGGTTATCCCTGCAAGTGCAGAAGGGACCACAGACCACTTGGTGAGACCAAGCCCATCAATTCACCTTGCCCAGTTACAGGAGCCATAAGCATCCTGCTGATTTTACTTCTTAACAATATTTTGGCTTCTTCCTGAAACAGTTTAGAAGTTGCTCATTTGGTCTACTGAAGAGGTCTCTGTAGCAGTTACTTCAACTTTTAATGAATCAGTAAAACAATTTTGACAACAAAACAAAAATAAGATTTCTCTGGTGGGCCCAACAGGATGAGTTCTGTGATCAGATTAGAGAAAAAAAATGTTGACAAAAACCAGGTGACTTTGGTTATGCCACATAATAGGCCAATAAACTAATGTGGATCTTTAAACTGTTTTTAAAATTCACCTTTTTAAACTGAATTTTGATGTGTTGCCCAATTTTCTAATGGAAGGTCAAAGATCAGGGTCAAATGTATCCTAATCAACTCTCCAGCATGGGACAGCCTTTCAAAGGCCACTCTGTTTGTGGACGCTGATGGCTTGCTATTTGGGGAGGAACTATATATGGGAAATTCTGTCAAAGAACATCATAGAATATTCCTCTAGGGAAGTACTGCCATTTCCCAAGTGGGTGGCTCTGGATTCAGCACCAATTGTATGAGTTTTTTAATTCTTTGACTTTGGGATTTTACTTCACCATTCTGAGCCTCTGTTTTCTGATATATAAAATGCAGAAAATGATAGAACTCTTTAAAAATATTTAATACGACTAATAATATCATTCAGCAGATCATTCAGCTTCATTGAGTGCTTAGTGAGGGCTCAACATATTTAGTTATTGTCACTTTTCACCTAAAATGATGGATTTTATCAGATATACATTACAGGGTTCAAGTATTTTGCTATTCTAAAACTGATTCAAAGGGTACAAAGAACAGCATATACCCACTAGAATGATGAAAGAAACTATAAGTGGAGAAAAGTATTAAATCACAGAAATTATTTTTTATCTAAATAAGCATTTGTAGCCAATGCCTTGCATAAAAGTGGTTTATAAAATTGATTCAATAAAGATAAGTGAATCATCTAATACAAGAAAATACTGTTAGCTTCCTGGAGTCTCTAGATGGAGCGGGTGTTATTTTGCTTAAGTGAAAATATAATGTGGAGAAAACTATTCTTACAGTTGTTATAAATATTAAAGGGGAAATGTTTGGAGGGAGATTTTCATTTCTCTGCTAACCCAAAAGCCCCACAACACACCCTTGTGTTTAAAAACAGAAGGAGAAATTGCTAGCGTGGCACCTAGAGAGGGGACTTGGAGTCTGGCATAGCTGTAGGATGCTCAAGACCTGGTCCTGCAAGCTCTGGAGTTTGGACTCTCTCTTCTTCCCTCTCTACTGAACACCATAATTGCTCTAGGTCTGTTTTGTTCCTGCATCTGGTCCATAAGCCACAGTACTTAAGTCAAGGGTTTAAAAACCAAGTCTGGGAAGTAGACAGAATGCTTAAGTAGGTTTGGAAAAATCTCGATCATGATGTCACCTTAGCCTTAAGGAACATCCACAGCCCTGGTTCCAGGTTTTCACTGCAAAAACCAGCTTCCCAAATTCATTTTTCCTCTGACCCCTACTTGGGCCCTTTTGGTTCTCAAAGATCTTCCATTTACAGGAAAGGTTTTGCTCTCCATCACTGGAGGGAATCAATCAGAGATGGAGTTCTTTTATACCTTCTTCATTTTACATTTACCAATCATCTCAGAGGAAGAAAGGAAAAAAAAAGCAAATTTCTCTATGCCTGTTTCAAGGATATGAGAATGAATAGGTGGGGAAGCCACCAGCCAGGTTTATTATGCAATTAGCTCTGAGGGAAGAATCAGCATGTCTGGAAGCAACAGGTGCTTCAAGGAGGTAGGCCAGCAGGCCCATCCCAGGAGTCTTCCCAAGGAAAGCAGGAACACAGAATGAAGGAAATTAGCACAGAGTATTTCAGCATGAGCCTGCCTTCTTTGAGGCTGGTTAGGCTCTTCCTTTACTGTTGTTACTTTTGGTTTTAGAATTAATTTACATATTAAAATTGCAAAAAAAAAAAAGCACAGAGAATTTCCCTATACCAGTCACCCAGACTCCCTTAAGGTGAGATCATCTTATACTACCTTGGGTACAAATATGATGATCCAAACAAAGACATTTAGCTTAGTACAGTAGGAGGGCATGTTCCAAGGCCCCAGTAAATACCTGAAACTACAGATGTTATTGAGCCCTTATATTTTTTCCTACACATATATACACAAATTTAATGCTGTTCCCATCGTAACTAAGAACTTATCCCACCCTGTAGCTATAACTCGTTTATTTTGAGCAACCGACACACTGATGCAAATTTCCTTTTTCTTCTTCACAATTTCAAAGGTAGAAGCCTCATTCTTGCCATATCACTTAGCAGACTCCATATCTGATATTTCCCCTGTTAAATTGAGAATGTTCACCTTTTCACTTAAAGAAAGCACTTTGTGGCTTCTCTTTAGTACACACATAGCATCACTACTCCTATATGTTGAGAACTTTAGGTACATGAAAGGTTACTTAAACACAAACACTATGAGACCACAACAATGGAGCTAGAAAGTGAGGTAACTAAAAGTAACTAACAGGCAGGTAGTGTATACAGCATGGATATGCTAGACAAGGGACTGAGTCCCAATCTAGTGGGACAGTGTGAGTAGCATCTCAGAAAGGCAGGAAATTTAAAACTTACGAATTGTTTATTGCTGTAATTTTCCACTTAATATTCTCAAGTCTGTGGTTGACCACAGGTAACTGAAACCTCAGAGAGTAAAACCTTGGATAAGAGAGGGGGGGACTACTGTCTAATACTGTTAACTAAACTACACACATCTTTCATATTTTCCCCCCTTTTTCCCCCCACAAATGCCTAAGTTCTTTTTTTTTCATTGTTGTTGTTTAAGAATCCAATCAGGGGTTATCCCTATATTTATTTACTCATATTAATGAGTCACCTTTGTTTCTTCTCATCTGAGAGAGTTTATCAGTTTTAACTTGCTTTGCATGATCATGAAGCTTTTGAAGCGTACTGCTGAGGTACTTTGTAGAATGTTCCTCAATTTGGGTTTGTCCAATGTTTTCCTCATGGTCAGACTGGATTTATGGATGTGGGGGAAGAGTAGTCCACAGAGAGGAAGCATCATTCTCTCTGGATTACACCAGGGAAACATGACCTCAACATAACCAGGGATATTAACCTTGGTCACTTGATTAAGGGGGTGTCTGCCAGGTTTCCCCCAATGTAATGTTTCTATTCATCTCTTTCCTCCTGTCCTCGACTTAACCTAACCATCACCCTGCCTCCCAACCTACTATCCTTAGTCCCGGGACTGCAAGCTTAGAAATTCCCTGCTGTGGAACTGCTAGAGCACTGTCCCCTGAGAAGCTGTCTCCTTGTGCAAAGGGCAGGATTATTCCACAGGGTATCTCAGGTGCATTAAGGGTTAAAAAGGCTTCTGTTTGCTGCCTGTTAGGAAACAGGGGACCCTCCTCCAGAGCCTGTACCACACAGGGGAAGGAATAAGTCTGCATTAGTGATGTTGAAATAAAATCATCTGGAAGTATTTTCATATGAAGCCGGCTATCAGAAACAGAGGCAAAACACACTAACAAAAGTAATCTGGGGCATATGGCATTCCTTTCCGCCAAACATATTTCTAATATAAATCCTCTAATCATTTATATCTTGGTTTTCAGTTTTATTGTCAAGTCAAGTATCTTTTCTTTCTTTCCAAATAATAAACTCCCTTCCTAACGGACATGAACTATCCTTGTGTGAAAGAGGCAAAGTACAAGCTCAGAGTGCTAGGAAAATAGACTTGCTATGGGTACTACCAGAACAGTTTGTTTTGTTTCTTTCTTCTTCTTTTAAATGAGACTGCAAATACACCCTGATGGAGATGAAGTTTTCCAATTTCTCCCTCTGGGGAGTCCGTGTGTGTGTGTGTGTGTGTGTGTGTGTGTGTGTGTGTGTGTTTGGGGGGGGTCTTTGATGCTCCCCCTACCACTAGGTGGCACTACACATCACATTCAAATTAAGCTGCTCTCTGTGAACAAGATTTTGTTTATAACCTTGCAAGTTTTTCTCTAATGGCAAGGATTTAATGCATTCTTAATAATCATTTCCCCTTTCCTTTTTCAAATTTACTGTTACCAGACAACTTCTGAAATGAGCCAAATCTGAACTCTGGAATATAGTACTCAAGTGATCTTAGGATCATTGTAAATTTTCACTGAGCATGAATAGTTTTGAGAAATAAAAAAAAAATTCAAGGGTCACATCATTACAGGCAAGAATTTGGAGAGATTCTTTGATTTGCTGAACTCAGCATTTGCCTCAAATCTAAATTTTGGCTTCACATAACCTAAATTTTGGCTTCACGTAAGTGTGTTTGTTAACTATCTTCATATACTCCCCAAGAGATTTTAAAACTGTATCAAATTAGCAAAGAATTTAAACTGCTGACAAATATTTCAAGACATTCTTAGAATGACAAAGACTAGGGAGCTAAGATATTACTTTGTGCAGTTTCCTCCAATTACATATAAAAGTCATATATTTAATACAATCTATTTTCGCAATTATGTAAGCAAGAAACAAATTTCTAAAAGCTTAGGGTCTCATGTCATTGGGAAGCATAGATCAAGCCATGGTGCTTTTTTATCAGCCGAGTTATTATTACTTCATGGTGGAAGATTTCCCCCTAAGGAAAAGAACTAAGAATATCAAGTTCCTGAATGGGCCTAACAATTTGACCGATGGTAATTGTAATTTGTGATTGTTCAAATTCATTCCAAATAGATCTATGAGGCCCCTTGTGTGTTTTTTATATCAGGAAGGTTTGTTTGCTCTGAGACTAACACTCTTCTCCTCATTATGTGAGCATCTGGTCTATGTAAGTTTAGTCCCTGTTGTCATTAATTGCACAGGCTTATTTTATTCCCATGACCCCTCCAAAATACAGACTTGGCACTTATTCTTCCTTGGCCAATCAAGATTTATTTATATGAGACAAATATTTTGGCCAGAGTGTTTTCTTTTTGAGGGGAAGGCAGGAGAACACAATGCTATAGTGAGCTTCTACCCAAAGATGCCTATGCTTTCATATAAAGTATATTGGTATACCATAAACCTCATCATAATAAGGGAATGTACACTCACACAAGGTATTCCAATTCTGAGATTCACCAAAAATGTCTTTAAAGCTAGTTCCATATCCATGATGTCTGATATTGCTTAGAAGTTCCCCAACCAATTCATGACTTTACTCTTAAAAATTCCATTACATTTTACCTACCTTCTAGGTATTTTTTTGTTTTGCACACACATGCATGTGCGTGAGGGCATGCGTGTGCACACACATGCATGCACACAGGAACTAGGCTGATTGACTTGCATTCCATCACTACTGGGGATGAGCCCAGAGTTGAGGTGGAAAAAATGACAACATTTTGACACATCAACCTCTTGCTGGGTTGCAAGTGTCTAGTCACTAAGAGATTCTGAGAACTACATGCAAGAAAGAAGTTATACCCTCTTCTTCCATGAGCATGGATGTGAAACTGAGGGTCTAAAGCAATTTCTTCCTACCCTGTTCCCAGCTGTTAGCCTCTCCCAATGTTCTTCCCTTGCTCTAAGGTCAGCGCCTTAGGACTTCAGTCCATATGGCCTTGCATGGGTGGCCAGCCCTGCAGCTCCCTTGGCTCCAATTTCATTTCAAACCCTTCACACAGAAGGGCTCTCGGATCAGGAGGGTGGGAAACTGCACATGGAGGTACTCTGCAGCTGCTCCCAGCTGCTACAAAATGCCGATTTCTCCTTATAGGAATTGAAAGTGCCTCTGCTCAATTTGTCTCTCCAATGGCCTCGAAAAATAAGGCCATGATCACTAGAGACCATAAGATTTCAAATTTTGATGAAGTCAAGGGAGTACTAACTTCATACTCTAAGCTGAGTAATCTTTGATCTTCCTATACACTGTAAAGTGCTTCTAGTGATATTCTTCTCTGCTGAAATTGTTCAGACTTATCAAAGAAATGAAAATATACGAAGTAGACATGCCAGAATAAGAAACTCATGAGTACTTCCTATCTTATACCAAAATAAGAGACTAACGGGTCATAAAGTCTACTTATATATGAGCTTATATGTACATAGACACACAGACAGATAGAAAGACAGACTCATAGTAGGATTTTTGCATTTGCAGGTTCCTAATTCACAGATTCATAATTACAGATAAAAAATATTCAGAAACTAAGCCAGGCAGTAGTGGCACATTCCTGTAATCCCAGCTATTCAGAAGGCTGAGGCAGGAGGATCATGAGTCTTAGGCCAGCCTGGGGAACATAGCAAGACCCTACTTCAAAAGACAAAACAGAAAACAAAACAAAGTCTCAGAAAAATATTCTTAACTGTTCCAAACATATACAGATGTTTTTCTTGTCATTATTCCCTAAACAATACAGTATAACAGTTGACTGTTACAACATCTTTACATTGCATTTGATCTTTTAAGTATTCTAGAAATAATTTGAAGTAGCATGTACATAGGTTATAACAAAGTATCATGCCATTTATAAGGTACTTGAAAATCTGAGTTTGGTATACATAGCGGGTCATGGAAAAATCCCCCACAGTGTGCCTATGTGTGTGGGGAGGTATATACACATTTAGATGGATATATATATATATATATATATATATATATATATATATATATATATATATATCTTTTAACTACTTTATAAGTAAAAAGTGTCTATTATCTTAGGATTAAAAAACATACCTTTTAGTTGGTGCAGGTATAAATAAGTAGAGAAGAAATTCTTGTTCTTAAAGTAAGCTCACATGCTCTGGAACTACAGTAGAGGCAATTGGTCTAGACCTCTAGGAAAGATCTTGACATTTTTTAAATGAATTAAATAATTTTCCACTTTCCTTTGTGAACCCACCACACATACAATGGAAATGGAGACTATTCATTGCAATAGGATTGCTTTCCCATGACATGCAAGCCACAGACATTTGTTGTACTGATATCATAGTCTGCTAAATTAAGTAATGAGGAATGTTTTTTAAACCCTATCAGAGTGGAGTTTCATATCCAGTGAACTCCACTGAAGTGTCCTAATTATTATTAACAAAGTCCTACACATATAAAAGTTTGCCAGGAGATTTTTTTAGGATATTAAAACATTTTAAATCAATAAGAATAATTTTTTTCTTTGGAGATCTCACCTAACAGACTCATTTTCTTTGTTTTTAATACAAAACAAAGAGCTGATGACTCGACTCTAGAGATGCAGTTTACAAATAATTTTATTCTCTTCTGAGTGACGGAAATTTATTGGAACATCTCCGTAACAGGCATTTCTAACTTTCAAACTCCTTCTCCAAGAGCTTTTCTTCAAACTTCCTAATAGCAGTGTCTCCTTATGAGAACAGTAGGGGCCGCTGCCACAGCAAACTATTATGGCAACATGAGAGATTCCACTGAGCAAAAAAAAAAAAAAAAAAACACAAGGATTCTCCCAAGTCAGTGAGTGCCTAAAAATATTTTTTTAGATATTTTTCTTTTCCATCATTAACTTTAGGGAGCAATATTGGGATTTTTCTTTCTGTTTGTGTGAATGTGTACATGTGTGGTCTTTAGGGTGAGTAGAAGTCCTATATTGCAAACTTGGGGCAACTCAGGAAGGACTAACTGAATACCCTATTCTGGAATATTAGTTAAATATAAGTGGTGAGAATGCATTTACTAGTTAAGAGACATTCTGTGTGGTACTTTTTTAAAAAAAAATATAGCTAAATCTTCAGTCTTTCTTACAAACATTACACTCCAAGTTCAGAGCCAAGATGAAAGAGAACTATGGGGAAATTTCATTAAATAATCACATAATCCAGGCTCCATAGGTTTTTTTTTTAATAAAAGTTTTCTATGTAATTGAGTTAAGCTTAAATTTATGCATTCAATAAAAAAAGTTGCAAATGGTAAAACAAAGATATTGCTCCAACACTTGGAAAATTAAATTCACCAAACCATGAAGTCTACTGTGCAGTTATTTTTGTAACCACCATAAATTGTTTTATAGAACTCTTCTGCCGGCATAAACAATCCAAGCAGAGATTTTCTTTACAGCATGCATCCAGTTTCCAAAGGAGAGGCCTCAAAGTTTATGACTCTTTTTCTTTTCTTTCTTACTATCTCTTTCTTTCTTTTTTCTTTAATACTTGTGTTTCTAGTTACCTTGAAACCTTCCTGTCTTACATTTGTTCAAAAAGTTCTACAGAAAATAAGATCCAGGTCTGTAGATATACTGTGTCCTCAAATACTCATTGCTGGAGTGAGAAGAAACAATCCTACTTTGTGGAAATAAAGTTTATATGGTAAAACAAAAATAAAGGGGTTTAGTACTAAATATTTCACCATATTTAATAGCACCTCAGAGCCCAATGTTGGATTAGATGGTTCAGACTGTCCGCTTGAAATGTGTTCCCTTCTAGAACTGTACGAACCCAAATTCAATGCACGCTGCTACAGATAAGAGTTTTAGGGGTCTTTATTCACTCTTTCTTGTGTCCTTGATGAAAAAAACAGAGCTGCCTTTGTGCTAAAAGAAGGACCTGTTGTTTCCAGATTCAACAGGTCATTTTTATAAGAACTTCCCAGAGGATATAACATAAATGACAGAAACACAAGGGGATAGTTTTAAGTGGCCGATGATTTTAAATGATATATATTCTATATTAAGGGAAGGTTGTTTGTTTTTCTTTCCAACAAATGGAAAGTTACTCTTTTAAAAGCATTCAATGTTTGGATATGATTTTTAGGACCAAACCTTTCCTCGTGAGCTAAATTACTATAAATTCGGCTTTTGAAATCAATCTGAGGGTGTGCTTGACCCCTCAAGTAAATAAACTTGTCAAATTATGTCCATTTCTGTTTGGTGAATGAATGGTTAATTGAGCAGACTTTTGGAGTATATGTAAATTGTGTTGTAACTCTTGATAATATTGTTTCAGTTAAAATAACAAGAATGAATATTTTATGAACACAATAAACTTTATAAAGTAAAAGTTGTAGTCCCATAATTTCTCCTTGTACTCGGAGGGAAGAAAAAAAAAGTCAATATTTTATGGCAAACAAAATCCAGGTAACACTACAATTTATGAGTTTGGCCAATTCCTTTATTAAAGGTGGCTGAAATTTGTAGAGTTTGACAAATTGAACATTAATGTCTAAATGAGACTTATTTCCTAAACTGTATTCTCAGAGTTTTCCACAATGTACTTTTTTACTTTTCATACCCTCCCCTACCTTTTAAAATTAGCTACCTTATTTGTAAAAAAGGATTGCTAGAAGCTGCTTAGAAAACTTTTTGCTAGTCCAGAGACAAAAGTTCCTTTTCCCTATAAATATCAAAAGCCCTTTACCGAACTCACTTCCTCGCCCCAAACAAAAGTGATTACCAAGGAAGCTTCTTTAAAACATGGTGACTGGTTGCTGGCACTTGCTGAGACTTAGATTATCCAAACTATGTCCACTCTCTGCCACTTGCACTGTGTTTCTATATGACTTACCACCTAGGATAATTATCTGGCAAAGCGTCAAGGTAAATAAATACCTGATGATAAGGATTGTGTTAGCCAAAGGGAATTGCCCAAAAGATAAAGAAGAAATAAAAACAGATTTCCTTGGGAGAGGTAACTTAGTAATGGTGAACAGGTTTCTAACTATGGGGCTTGGGAGGCAGTGGGGGGAGGTTCCCCCACCCCCTTTAGCTAAGTAAGCGCATACTTTCACAGGGCAGGAGAAAGGGATGAGACTGGTTTTGGAGAAAGGGAATCCCAAGTTCCAAAATTATTAAGACAAAAGTTTCCCTCCCACTCGCTCTCTCCTTCAACACCCACCTCCCCGCTCCCCCAGAAGAGAAGGTACTTTGAGGAATGGGTTTCATTTCCTCAACTTAGAGACGGGTTTGCCTTCGGCAAGAAGCGGGGAGGGAAATGTACTAGGTTCCAAAGGCTCTCCGGAGTCTCCACCAGCCCTGCACCCCTGCGCTCTGACTCTCCCAGCCAGGGCCTGCGCCCGCTCACCGATACCAAGCGAGTCTCTTGTGGTAGCTGTGATCGAAGAAGTGGGGTTCCGCGCCCACAGCGCCCACGTCGGGGTGTATGCGCAGGAACTCCAGCAGAGCCCGTGTGCAGCCCTTCTTCACGCCGATGATGATGGCCTGCGGCAGCTGCTTGCTGCCTTAGTCCAAAAGTAGAGCCAAGGTCCCCGGCGGAGCCTCCGCCACGCTGCTTCCCGCCCCTGAACCTCCGGGACTGGCGGCCAGGCCAGGGGTCTCCTCTACCCAGGTTGCCTCATCGTCGCCTTCGTCTCGCGGCAAGGGAGGACGGCGTCTCCGCCACTGCTGCAGTTGCAGGAGACGCTTTCTGTGCGCCACCGCGGGCCACACCGCTAGCTCCCTCGGGCCTCCGGCCAGGACGCCGCGACCTGGGGCCCGCCTCCTCGCCGCCGACCGACAGCCCCACGACCCCCAGGGTCTGGCAGCACTCGGCCAAGCAGTAAAAGACGTAAAGGGACGTGAGCAGGGAGCAGAGCATCAGTAAGAACTTCCGGAAGATGCTGCGGAAGATGCTGCGGGACAACGGCTCGATGGAGGTGGGGTGGGCGCCGGCTATGCCCGGAGGGGCTATCCTAGCAGGAGGCGACTTGGGGCAGCGCGCGGGCCATGCTAGGCCGGTACTCCGCCAGGTGCCATGACATCCCCTAGGCTGGCAAGCGCTCTGGACCCAGGCCACATAGGCTGTGCGCCCCTGCGGCGGTGCGAGCTACCCTGGGAGGCGGCAGCCGGGCTCCTCCAGGGAACCGAGCGCCACGAGCCCTGAGCGGGATCCCTGCCTCCAGTCGAAGGGGAGAAGAGGGGGGACCGATGCCGTGCTTAAGAAAACATCGTCTTAGGTCTTAAACTCGCTTAAGTCCTGAGGCTTGGGGGCAGCGCTCACGCCCCAGTTCCCTAAGAGTCGCTGGGATAGTGGCGAAGAAGAGCGACTCAGCCAGGATCCTGAGCGTCCTCTCCCGCGGATCTCCCTCAGAGGTCGTGCATTCTGGGTTTGGTCCCCGTAGAAGGGACGCGCGGCTCCAGGGCCCCTGAGCTGCGTGCACTCCAGACAGCGTAGAGCAACAGTGCCCCAGACCCTGCTTCCTCTAGTCTCCTTGCCCGACTGGGCGCGCCCTCTAGGTCTGGGCTCGGATCCTTCTGGTGCGAGGTGCCCCCTAGTCCCTCTGTCCGAGTGTGACCCAGAAGGCCTACGCCCCAAGGCGGTCCACCCAGCTTGGTGCGCTCCAGGAGGCTGCAAACTGTTCTTGGGCCCCACCTGTGAGCCGCGTGGCGCAGGCTGGCTGCGCGGGACCTGTCAGCTGCTGCGGTCCCAGTTCTCGCAGGCGCTTCCCTGCCGCCTCCCAGGCTGCTGCAGCCACACGTGGGGCGCGGAGGGCAGCAAACTTGGCGGTGACGTCAACGGCCCGGGTGGGACCAGCCCCTGGACCAGCGCGCTGGGGCGCAGACCGCGGCGTAGGGCTGGGCCAGTCGGGCGGGCGGGGTGAGATGGAGAAAAGGTGGCGCGGGCTCCACAGCGGCGGCCCAATGGCACTGAAGAGGGTGGGGGCGATAGGGGAGACGCCCCTTCCTCACTGATCCAACTCACTCCCAATTGTCTTGCCCCTTTCCAGACAGCGGAACTGGGGGCTGCCGGGACTCCAGGATTGTCTGACTGACAGCTAGAGCCATTCCTATCCCTAGGGCCTGCCTTCCACCCAGAGAGCCGCTCGCTCGTTTAGGGGTTGCCAAACCTTTCCAACTCTGCTCAGAACTTTGCACCCTTGATCCTTTCCAGATTCCCGGCGTTCTGCCTCCCTCCTGCTTCTGCTTCCACATACATCGGTCAACCCCTTACCCCTTCCCA
This sequence comes from Callospermophilus lateralis, assembly GCF_048772815.1. NCBI lineage: Eukaryota > Metazoa > Chordata > Mammalia > Rodentia > Sciuridae > Callospermophilus > Callospermophilus lateralis. Next base: position 93,946,666 of record NC_135315.1, on the reverse strand, counting down.
TTGCCTTGATCCTTCTATCTCCTGAACCTTTGGAAGTTTTGTTTCAGTGGTGCCCAGTATCATGCTGCACGCCACGTCCCCATTTGTCTGGGGCAAACTGAATTTATCGCAACCGCTGTCCTTTGCGGACCCTTGAACGAAGTCATTTCTTCTTGCAGAATATATATATATATATTCCCTTGAATTTATTTAGAATGATCCAGGATCCTTCAGAGCCTAGAAAGTGAACCAGTAAATAAATCAAAGACAGAAATTAAAGATTAAAAAAAAAAATCAGCTCTGATTCCAAATCCATATGCCTAGTTTTTTTTTTTTTTTTTTTATGAAATGTCTTTTAGTTAATGTTGTGTGTATGTGTTTCTGTGTGTGCGCGAGCGCTCGTGTGCTTCAAGGGGTTAAATGCCCTTTCATAAACAGAGATTTCCTCTTTCTCTTGCCTTCCCTGACCCGATATCCTATATCCTCCTCACTCCCCAGAGAGCAGGTCTGAAAAGGATACCTACCGCCTTGCTGTTTAATGGCGGGAGGTGGCGGGTGGAACCCGCATGGGATGGGGTTTTTGTTCCATTCCTATTTGTTCCTTTTTTTCTAAGCTTCCTTGTCTCCCCAGGACACTTCGCAATATGGGTGGTGGCCTGGAAGCTTCATTCCAATCCCTCTAAATTGTGGAGGCAGTTTTCTGTAGAGGCCACAGCTGCAACACTACCCAGGTGTAAGGAAATTCATTAGGAATTCCTGTTGCCCAGTGTTGGGGCTTGATGGCTTTTCCCTCATTTTACTTCCTATATTCTACTTGGCTATGGAAGTGGAAGTCGCCTTTAAAGGGGAAACCTAACTCGGGGCTTGGATGGAAAGGATGTATTTGTTCCCTGCTAGAAAAGTACTCACTGCTGGATATGGTTTTTATGTATAAACTACCATCCCACCATCAATGATTACATTCTGATGTTATAGACCTTTGGACTTTTACGAGAATGAACAGCAAATCCTGCAAACTTTAATATCCTCTTGTGTCCTAAAATTGGATATTGACAAACCAGTTGAGATTTAATACCAGCTTTAAGTTTAATACATTCCCAAACTTTTCTCCAGTTATTTGAGCCTGATTTGCTAAAGGAAGAAAACCAAGACCATCTTAAATTAAAAGCGTGCAATTCCATACATGCTTACAAACATGGCTGGGTTTCCTCATCTGGAAAATGTTGGGCTCAAAGTTTGTTTGTAGCTCCAATGTGATCTGATATGGTGTGTTCCTGCTTTCTCATTGTAAGCGTGAGTATTTCTTTTATGTGGGTATTAAAGACTCATACTGGGCTGGAAATATGATTCTCACCACCCCTCACACATCTAAGGCAGCTCTGTGAATTATAAGTCACAAATATGTGCCATGTAGGTAACTTAAAAATTTTGACTGAATTTTGTAATCTAAAAAGCAAGTAAAAGGGAACAGGTAAAACTACTTCTCATCTCTAAATGTGTGATTTTAACATGTAGTCAGTACAAAAATTATTAGGTCATTTATGTTCTGCTGTGGTTTGAAAGTCCCCTCCAAACCTCATATTAAAATTTAATTACAGGAGCTGGGATTGTAGTTCAGTGGTTGAGCACTTGCCTCTCATGCATGAGGCACTGGATTCGATCCTCAGCGTCACATAAGAATAAAATAAAGATATTGTGTCCACCCAAAACTAAAAAATAAATATTTAAAAAAATGTAATTGCCATCATGACAGTATTAAGAGGTAGGAATCTTAAGAGATGACTAGGTTATGGGGACTCTCCCTTCACAAATGAATTAAGGCTTTACTTGCCATCCCTTCTACCTTTTGCCCTGGCATGATTCAGCATGAATGTTCTTGCCAGATGCCAGCCCTTTGCTCTTGGACTTACAAGCCTCCAGAAGAATGCTCCAAATAAGTTTTCATTATTTATTATTTACCCAATCTGTGATATTCTGTCATAGCAGCAGAAAACAGACTAATACTCATTCATTTTTTTTCCATCATAAGTCTTTGGAATCCAATGTATTTTATATTTCCAGAACATCTTGATTGGATCTGGCCACCACATTTCAAATGTTACATACATACAGGGGGCCAGTGGCTACTCTGGTAGAACACAAAGATGAAGATGTTGTTTTGGTGGCAGGAGTATATGTGTTGGGTTCTCATTAGAAGTCAGACAACACATTTAAATTAAGCTAATTTATGGAGAGTTTATTGACAAAAATAAAAATAAAAATGTTTACAAAGGAGTAGCAAAGACAGAGTCTGACTATAATCCTGGTCTAGAAGCAGGGAGCATGTAAAGGCATAAAGGAAAGGAAAGCTAATTGAAACTAGAAGGCGAAAGTCACATAGAAGCAGCATGCTTCACTGTGAGACAGCTTGCTGAAGTCAGTTTCCTAGGGGGAAGAGTCAGGAAAATAAATGTTCTTGACATGACAGTAGGGGATAGGTGGGTGGTGTTGCATCTGATCATGACAAAACCCAAGACGAGGGATTAAAGACTTTCAATCGAATTATGTATTGTCTTACTCCACAGTCTCTTAGAAAAAATGCTTTCTTTCATGTATTCAGAAGTATTGATTAGAATGGAAGCAAGTCAGAGCTAATAATTATTATGGTTCTTTAAAGGGGGGAAAAAATGTCTACCCAAACACCGGAAAGTACAATAGACTTTACCACCCAGTTTCTTCCTGTTTTTCCTTTTCTCTTTGTAATTCCATCTTAAAGCCTATCTCACTCCTCAAAAAAGCATAAAGCTCTCTCTTGGTTGGCTTCTCCTTGATGAAGTAGGTGAGGTTTATATTCAGGGACTTTCAAATTGCCTCTCTGTCCCCTTCTCTACTCCTTAATGTGATGTCCATTCCTGAGATGTCACTCTAAGTCCTCTAAGGCATCTGAATATCAAATCCTTCCCAGCTTGGATATTATGGATCCATTACGCTGTTGTGAAACAGGTTATTTATCTCTTCTTACATCTTACCACATGGGGTTTACATTCTAAAGTAAGGAATATGTTTTAAAATGACTTCCTCCCACCTGCTAAAGTATCAATAAGGCACTTTCATTTAAAAATGACAATTTAATATGTAATATAAAAATTTACAAAGAAAAAAAAATCACTCCCCAAATTTCACTGATCTAAAAACTCAAGTGATAAGCTTAGTTTCCCTTAAATTTCTCATCCCCCACCCCCAGCTCTCTCTCTCTCTCTCTCTCTCTCTCTCCTCTCTCTCTCTCTCTCTCTCTCTCTCTCTATATATATATATATATATATATATATATATATATATATCGATAGTGCTTTCCTGGACTTTTTACCTTCCCTTCCCAGGATATGAGCTGATCTAAGAGACACCTGTTATAGCCCTCCAACACCCCATTTCTTTCCTCTTTCTCCCCCAGTTTCATTCCTACCTCCATCTCCTCTCAAGGCATCACACTAGCTAAACTGATTTGGAAGCCAGAATGCTCAGGAGACCATTTATGTCATATATCCAGGTCAATTTCCTAAAGCATGAGGAGAGGGCAATATGGATCTAGGAGCTCTCAATATGTCCTGTCTGTGGGGAAATATGACTTACAAGAGTTTATCATCTTCATGAGCCAAAACATGTACACACTGCTTAGAATGAACTACCAGATATTTTTGCTCCAAATTCAGTTCTTAGATGTGCCTTTTTCCTTCCTGTCTCAAGGCATGTGGAGTTTCTGCCTAGAATGCACCTCTCTCAACCTGTTCTGTGATTATCAGCTCAAAACTCATCTTCAAGGATGTCTTCCCTGTCCATCTCCTGCTCCTAGTTTGATGAAAGCTCCCAGTACAGATTCTCAGAGAGGGTTCATAATTATATAGATGGATAATTATGTCTATGCCTTCCCCTTTGAATACATGTGCCCCATGGGGCCACAACCATGGCTCATTGATATACCTGGAAGATCTAAGATATTACCTGATGCAAGGAGGTACCCCATAAAGATGTGCTGCATCAAAAGAAGAGATGGAGATGGTGCATTTAGTAGCAAAGAGAAACATACAGAAAGACCCAGAAGATGAGAGGAAGTGGTGTATTGTAAGCAGTTTGTGTTTTGGTGGGAATGGATTATGTAATTGGCCTGGGAAAGAGAAGAAACCAGGAGACTTGTATGATGCTCTTGGGAGTCTGTACTTCTGTTGCAAGTATGTGAACAGGGACATGGCTACATTTGCATCGTCAAGACAACACAGTAGAATTCAAGCTGAATAACCAATTCTCACTAGAGGAGAGCATAGGTGGCAGTCAATTACTCGCTGGCAATTGAAAGGGAGGTTTGGTGGAGATGGCAGATTTTAAAATGGTCCTTGAGGGAATTGGGGGATGGATATTACATATTGTGTCAGAAGCAATAAATACCAAGGTGACATTCCAAAGGAGTAGTTGAAAAGTATTTGTTGGATGTTTGACTATGACTAGACCTTCATATTTTTCTTGTTGTATCTTTAAGTGTTTCTCTTATCTATTAAGGAAGAAGCTTCCTGGGAGCAGAAGTTTGATTTTAGCAGTCTTTTGCATTATATTGTAGCTTCTGTTTCCTGTTGCACATATTTCTTGTTATTTTCTCTAGTTTACACCCATTACTGAAAATGAGGTTACCAGATGAGAAGACATATTTCTTTTTTTTTATTCTCACCCATCATTTCTGATTCCATCAGTCTCTGTCTCTGTCTCTGTCTCTCTCTCTCTCTCTCTCTATCTATCTATCTATCTATCTATCTCAACTTGCATCTTGAGTGACAATCTTGAAGACCATCTTGAGGAACCTCACAAAATTGCCTTGTTTACCTAAAATGTGGGGAGCAAAGGAATACCAAACTTTGTGTCGTAGTTAGGTTGTGTGGGTTTTGCCCACACATTAATCCCAGGGCACATCATTCATGTAGTAGTTGCTTTACTGTGTTTTTGGTTAATATAACTGGATACCCGAGGCTAGGGAATTTACAAAGAAAATACATTTATTTCTTACAGTTCTGGAGACTTAGGAGATCCAAGGTGATGGGAAGATCACCTGGTTAGATAATCTTGCAGGTCAATAGTATCTTGTGGAGTTCTAGGGCAGGTCAACTAGGCATCGCATAGTGAGAAGGGCTCATAAGAAATGGCCAAACTGGTTTTTAAAACAGTCCTCCTCTCATAACCAATGGGCTCCCTTGATAACCTATTAATCCATGAATGGGTTAATACATTCTTGTGGGCCAAACCCTCATGAGCCAATCACCTCCCCAAAGGTCCCAAGTTGAAATGCTATTAACTTGTGACTTTGGTGTTCTATTTCCAACATATGAATTCTGGGGGGAAAACTTCCAAACCATATTATTAGTCATTGCAGATTTGTAATTTATGATGACAATTTTCTGGCAGTAAAATGTTTTGAAGAAGCCGCACCTTAATCTAATTTGTACACTGGTGTCAAGTAGACTCATGTATTATAACACTCTCCCAAATGAGGTTTGTTCCCGACCTGGGGGAGAGGTGCTTTCTACTATATGTACTGGAAGGCAACCTAGAGAGGGGGAGATGAGGGAAAGATTAGCAACTGTAGCTATTACAATGACCATCTCTAATTTTTGTCTTCTCTTTTTCTATTATAAGCACCCACATTTAATTTTTTGGGGGGATGGCGGGTAAATGATTCTCTTACGCATGCTACAAATTCCAGTTTCCCAATAAAGCAAATCTCATCCCTTGGTTTAGGTATCAAAGTAGCCATCTTTATGTCCAGAGGGTTTGATTTAGAAGGTGCAAGAAAATAAAGCCAGGAACAGAGGTTCAGTTGCAAGACTTTTCTGGAATTACTAGAAAAAATGTACCCTTTTCTCTAGAAATGCCAGGCTGAAAGGGTACCAGCAGAGTTGTTACAGGTTGTGCATTCCTCTGATGGAGTCAACACAGGCATGAAGAGGTGAGAGAGAGAGAGAGAGAGAGAGAGAGAGAGAGAGAGAGAGAGAGAGAGAGAGATATTCTAGGAAATGTGGTCTAGGCTGCTGGATTCATATATACTTGGGTGCTTGGAGTTGTATGCATTGATGTTTTGTTAATTGTTGTTTTCAGCATTCATCAGGATGTGAGAGCATCATGTCTGTCTTGATTTTATCAGATTTGGTTCTCTATCCCACCCTACAGGTGTCCTTGCTGGTGGTGGTCTTATAAATGACCTCAGCCAGTATTGCTGTCTGCTCATCAGCTAAGACTCGCCAGGCACCATTTGCTCTCACCTGTCTGACTGTACCTGTTCTCTGGGCACCAGCACACCAGCCTGACCTGGACTGTGGTAACCTAGCCTGACTCCAGAGAGCCTAGCACAAGTGGAGGTAGTTATCCCACCTCTTTATTTACCCTATAATATATTTAACATTCTACTAAATTATTTACTATGAGATCCTTTGCTCTTTGAGATCCAATTCATAATTTGGATTCAAAAATTCATCTGCTTCTTTGGATTATGTGTGTATACCACTCCAATACAGTTTTTAAAACGTTAAGTTATTCATGCATGAAAGCTATTCGCATCTCTGAACTCATTTCAATCACAACAGTGTTAAGATATTAGAAGTCTGAGTCAGTACTTCTTGGAATGTAAAGCTACCTGCTCTCAAAAACTCAGGTGTATTTATAGCTAAACACAAACAGACAAAAAAAATATTAGAGTTCAGGATTTTCAGACCTCAAATACAAGTGCCTAATTTTTATTCTCTGTTCCAGGAATAAAATAAAAAGGGAATGCTTTAGAAAACTTTGAGAACCATATGAGAGATAGATAGGAACAGCTTAAAGTAGACCACCCAGTGCTGAAGCTACAATCCGATGCCAGTCATGAAATCCTACAATCCCAAATGCAATGTTGGCAGAGGGTAAAAAGAGAAAAAGAAAAAAATCTAAATTAACTTACAAAAAAAGAAATGTATAAGTTTGTGATAGATTAGAGCCAACTTTTTCTTCTATCAGATGTAGAGTCTCTGTTTTGATATCAAGCTCCTTGATCCATTTTGAGTTAACTTTTGTGCATTGCGAGAGAAAGGGATTCAGATTCATTTTGTTGCATATGGATTTCCAGTTTTCCCAGCACCATTTGTTGAAGATGCTATCTTTTCTCCATTGCATGTTTTGGCACCTTTGTCTAATATAAGATAGTTGTAATTTTGAGAATTGGTCTCTGTGTCCTCTATTCTGTACCATTCGTCCACCCGCCTGTTTTGGTACCAGTACCATGCTGTTTTTGTTACAATTGCTCTGTAGTATAGTTTAAAGTCCGGTATCGATATACCACCTGAATCACTCTTCCTGCTTAGAATTGCTTTTGCTGTTTTGGGTCTTTCATTTTTCCAGATGAATTTCATGATTGCTTTATCTATTTCTATAAGAAATGCCTTTGGGATTTTGATTGGCATTGCATTAAACCTATGGAGAACTTTTGGTAATATCGCCATTTTGATGATGTTAGTTCTGCCTATCCATGAACAGGGTATATTTTTCCATCTTCTAAGATCTTCTTCTATTTCTCTCTTTAGGGTTCTGTAGTTTTTCATTGTATAAATCTTTCACCTCTTTTATTAGGTTGATTCCCAAGTATTTTTTTTTTTTTGAGGATATTGTGAATGGGGTGGTTGTCCTCATTTCCATTTCAGAAGATTTGTCTCTGATATACAGGAATGCCTTTGATTTATGTGTGTTGATTTTATATCCTGCCACTTTGCTGAATTCATTTATTAACTCTAGTAATTTCTTTTTAGAACCTTTTGGGTCTGCTAGGTATAGGATCATGTCATCTGCAAATAGTGATAATTTAAGTTCTTATTTTCCTATCTTTATGCTTTTAATTTATTTCATCTGTCAGGACACCCATAGCACAAGAGTTAAAAACAAGAATCAACAAATGGAACTTACTCAAACTAAAAAGTTTTTTCGCAGCAAGAGAAACAATAAGAGAGGTAAATAGGGAGCCTACATCCTGGGAACAAAGTTTGGCTCCTCACACTTCAGATAGAGCCTTAATATCCAGAGCATACAATGAACTCAAAAAATTAAACAATAAGAAAACAAATAACCCAATCAACAAATGGGCCAAGGACCTGAACAGACACTTCTCAGAGGAGGACATACAATCAATCAGCAAGTACACAGAAAAATGCTCATCATCTCTAGCAGTCAGAGAAATGCAAATTAAAACCACCCTAAGATACCATCTCACTCCAGTAAGATTGGCAGCCATTATGAAGTCAAACAATAACAAGTGCTGGCGAGGATGTGGGGAAAAGGATACACTTGTACATTGCTGGTGGGACTGCAAATTGGTACGGCCAATTTGGAAAGCAGAATGGAGATTCCTCGGAAAGCTAGGAATGGAACCACCATTTGACCCAGCTATCCCCCTTCTGGGTCTATTCCCCAATGACCTTAAAAGAGCATATTATAGGGATACAGCTACATTGATGTACATAGCAGCACAATTCACAATAGCTAGACTGTGGAACCAACCTAGATGCCCTTCAATAGATGAATGGATAAAAAAAGAAATGTGGCATTTATACACAATGGAGTATTACTCAGCAATAAAAAATGACAAAATCATGGCATTTGCAGGAAAATGGATGGCATTAGAGCAGATTATGCTAAGTGAAGGCAGCCAATCCCTAAAAAACAAATGCCAAATGTCTTCTTTGATATAAGGAGGGCAACTAAGAACAGAACAGGGAGGAAGAGAATGAGAAGAAGATCACCATTAAACAGGGACAAGAGGTGGTAGGGAAAGGGAGAGAGAAAGGAAATTGCATGGAAATGGAAGGAGACCCTCATTGTTATACAAAATTACATATAAGAGGAAGCGAGGGGAAAGGGGAAAAAAAACAAGGGGGAGAAACGAATTACAGTAGATGTGGTAGAGAGAGAAGATGGGAGGGGAGGGGAGGGGAGTGGGGATAGTAGAGGATAGGAAAGGCAGCAGAATACATCAGACATTAGTATAGCAGTATGTAAAAACGCAGATGTGTAACCGATGTGATTCTGCAATCTGTATACAGGATAAAAATGGGAGTTCATAACCCACTTGAATCAAATGTATGAAATATGATATGTCAAGAGCTTTGTAATGTTTTGAACAGCTAATAATAATAATTTTAAAAAGTTTGTGACAGGGCAAATACAGCTGGTGAACTTTAAGACAGGAGGCAAAAGCCACTTCAAGCACCACCATTGAATCTGTCCTTCTGCAGTGGCCTGGTATGTGTTTGCTAGTTGGCTTTGGCATCTGTCATTGCAGTCGGGCATACTGATGCCCTGCTCTAAATTAACTTGGGGATGTGCCAATAGGACTGGACAGGTGGACTGAGTGGGTGGCAGACAAGTAGCCAAGCAGGGATAAAGGTTATCAGACTTGAGCCCGCAGCCTGGGTTGCCAGTTACTTATCACCCAAGAACACAGTGGGCCTGAAATGGAGTCCACGGTGATCACTTCAACCACTGTCTAAATCATACCCAATTCCTGCTAATCTCATGTTGGGAGCCAAATCAGTTTCTCAATCTCTGGTGAGATGATGATTTAAAAAAGAAATGTGTTCATTGCTGGACTGGGAGTTAGAGAGAGTGAGTTCAAATGTAACCCTCATCCTAGGAAAGTTCTGTAAAATATTATTCTGTGATGATATAAATTTGGGAAGACATATCCCCTTCTTCAGCATTCCTATTCATGTGTGAGACAATGCAAGAGTGTTCCAGGGTGAGAAGATGAGACTATGAGAGTTGTAAACTATTCAGTGGATTAATCCATTGATAGAGGTTAACAGGGTATTAACTATAGGCTGGTAAGGTGTGGTCAGAGGAGGGAGTCACTGGGGTTTTGCCTTTGGGGTACATATTTTATGCCTGGTGAGTGGCATTCTCTCTCTCTCTCTCTCTCTCTCTCTCTCTCTCTCTCTCTCTCTCTATCTCTCTCTCTCTCTCTCTCTCTCTCTACGTGAGGTAGCTATGACCTCAGCTGCCTGGGCCCACAGCAATGGAATTGGCCATTATGGACTGAGACCCTTGAAACTGTGACCACTGAATGAATTTTTCTCCTCTATGTTGTTCTTGCCAGGTCTTTTGGTCACAGTGGTAAAAAGCTGGCTAAGAGACTTTCATGATAAACATGCATATTATAATCTCTGAGATGATTTTGCAAAAAGAAACTAGTTAAATTTTGTCTAATACCAATGTTTTCCAGGTCTTTAAGGCGACAGACTTCCTGTATCCATGTCTTACCCAGGAATATCTGAAAGTATGGCATTTGCTGGTAAATGGATGGAACTGAAGTCTATCATGCTAAGTGAAATAAACTAATCCCAAAAAAAACCCAGAAATGTTCTCTCTGACATGCAGATGCTATCTCACATTAATGTGGGGGGTGGGGGCAGAGAAAGACAGAAGTTCACTGCGTTAGACAAAAGGTAATGAAGGGAAGGGAAAGACAGTAGAATGAATCAGCCATAACTTTCCTGTTCCTATATGAATACACAACCAGTGTAACTCCACATTGTGTACAAAAAAAAGGGAAGTTATTCTCCACGTATGTCTAAAATGTCAAAATATATCCTACTGTCATTTATAACTAAAAAGAACAAATAAAAATTAAAACAAAAAAAGAAACAGAACCCTCATCCGTATAAGCCTGCTGTTGACTGGAACTCAAGATGCGCATTCTCTGAACACATTGGGGACTCAGCTGCATACAGTGAGGGATTGGTTTAGTCAGAGACCAGGTGGGGCATATTTTACCAAGTATCTGAGAATTCCATTGTTCTGTTATTTCTCTGGGGTCCCACTCCCCCTAAGGGATGAGGTTTTAACTAAGGTCTTGACAAATGGTAATTTTCATGAATTATTGATTTGGCCAAAAATAATTGTAAAGGTTGATAATTACATTGGGATATCCTCTTGCTTCTATTTTAATTCAAATCTCTTGTATTCTGTGACATATGAAAGCAATGGGTATAGGTTTTGGAAAGATAACCCTATCACAAAATGCATTTATATTGCAATAGAATGAAGAGCCACTTTTTAATAAATCATCCAAGTTTTCAAAATTGGCTGAAATAAACATTAAGCATCAGAAGAAATAAGAACTCTTGGTTGGAAAAAAATGAGATATAGCTAAACATATCCCTTAGTGACAAAAGTTGATTCAGTGAGGATGCTGTGGTCATTTTATTTCTTCTCTCGTCCCAGCTTGTTTTCTGAAAGTCGAGGACACTGGGTCCATAATTGTCTTGGTTTTACTCCAATATTGTCATTTTCTTTTGTTTTAAAGATATCATGTACTTTTCCTAGTAAATAAAATTATCTTTTAGGCAAATCTTAGAAGGCTGTGGGGTATGAATAATACACCTGAAATGTAAGAGAATCTGAATTTCATAGGTTTCTCTCCTCTGCAGGAGATTTAAAAGAAATCCTGTGTTTCAAGACAAGAGGAAAAGAATCAGAATGCTCCCCAGCAGTTCCTGACCAAAATCCCCTTCCTAAACCACAGTCTAGCAAGAGCTGGAGGAAAGAGATGGATCTCTAGATAGGCCCAAGGGACTCTGACTGCAAAGGAGACCTCTACCTATTCTTGACCCTCTGAGAGACTACAGTGAGGGGGAAATCTCAAAGAGATACCCCCACCTCAGGGCAGTTTGGAAGCAGAAAAGGAGAAGAGCCCTGGATTTCCTCATCAGAAAGTGGCCTGCAGCAACTTGAGTAGAGGAGATATCTCATCTTTACAATCCTTATGAACATTTAATATTTAATTGGGGCTTGGACCCAATTCCCTAGGAATTGGGTCCAAGCCCCAATTCCCTAAAATGTCTCTGTGCTCTCTAAGAGTACCCTGAGGATTTGGGGACAGAAACAGAAGAACTGACAAAGGACTTGGTGGGAGAAGAGGTGGGGGGGCATAGATCCTGATATAACCCAGAATGAATTCAGGAAACTCCAGCTGTAGTATGAATGTGGTGTGACCCACGAAAACTCACAGGGAAGCTTCATTCCTCTGAGTAGCTATATGGAAATGGAAGTGGCAGGATCTTTAGAGAGATTCATGTTTTTCTCATGGAAATTGGGACTGGATTACTTACTGTGAGAGCACATCATTCTATTCTAAAGTAAATGCGGCTTTCTTGGTTTTCTCTCTTGCTTCCTTTATTTTTATGATTTATTTATTTTTTAAATGTGATACTTCTTTCTCTCTTTCTCTGTCTCTTCCCCTTTCTTGTGTATACACAAATGCACATCTCCTACCATGTGATACTCTGCACATCCTCCAGATTCTAACAGTAAGAAGACCATGAACAGATGCAGCCACTAGAATTTTGAGCCAAAATAAAGCTCTTTTCTTTATTTTCCTAGCCTGAGGTATAGCATCATTACCAATAGAAAGCAGACTGGCAACCTTCAAAATGGAAATGCAGTTCAGTTTTCCAAAAAGCACATGGACGTTGTCTTTTGCACATGAATTGCCCAGCCTGGGATTCTGTGTCTACAACCTTCACTGATATGGAGATTAAATGAGTTTACTAACACGTAGCACGTAAGTCATACCTTGAAACACCTCTCCATACCATCTTTTTCAACACTTCTTATTTTCTTTAGTTCTGCTTCTTATTTCCTGCCCAACAAAATAGTTGCTTCAGTCATATGAAGCTCTAAAAGTGAAAGATTAATTACTGCTGATCTTTCTGCACATCAACTTGGTCACATCTAAATACGGTTTTAAAAGTTTGAATGGTTTGATCTCCAACAGGGTAAACAAATCTCATTTGGTCCAGTTATTACATGTTCATAAGGTTTGTAAAGATTGACATCCTTTCAAGATGAGATACCTCCTCTCCTCGCTTTGCTAACACAATGTCTTATTTCTTGTTCTCTGGAATACTGAGTGAAGGCAGAAACACATCTCACATCAGCATACAGACACACAGAAACACAAACAGCTTCATATTTATTGCAAGAGATATGAATTGATTGTCCTCTTAGGACTCATCTCATTTCCCTTCCGGAGACTGAATTTTTTAATCATTAAAAAAAAATGATGAATGTGCCTGAGCATGAATATTAACTGAAATTAGAAAGATCATTGCAGATGCTCCTTGGGTGATTTAGTATTCCACTTAAGCAGATTCCACCTTGTGTTCGTCGGCTTTCTGTCCCTGCAACAGAAGACCTGAGATAGTCAACTTAAGAAGAGGAAAGATTTATTCCAGCTTATCATTTCAGAGGTTTCAGTCTGTGGTCCCAGCAGGCATGTGGGGGCAGAGGTGGTCAGTTCTCTTTGTGGAAGCAAGAAATCAAAGGGAAAGAGAGAGGAAGGAGCTGGGTTTCCAACCTCTGATTTCTCCTCCCTCTAGGCCCTACTCCTGTTGGTTTTCCCATCTCCCATCAACATCTTAGGTTGAGACCAGTCGTTCAACACAAGGGCCTTTGTGGGACTTCATAGATCCAAACTGTCACACAACTTCAGTCACTAGTTGAGAAAGCGCATAAAGTAGAGATGAAGGTGTGTACTGCATTACCTGCAAAATCACACAGAGAGAAAAAAAAAAGCTTGATGCGTAGTCAGGTAACTAAATGATAACAGGCAGTGGTTGTCTTGAGGACTTGTATCTGTGGTCCTCCACAGACTTCTCTTCCACACAGGGGATCAGGTTCACAGCACTATTGGCCACATTTTCTCTTTCCTCCTCCATTGCACTTTTGCCACCAAAGAGGAAGATCCAAATGATGTCAGGCCCATAGAACGAATACCCACCTCCTCTTTCCTCATCTCTTAGTTCTGTATGAGTTACTCGCAATGGACCTTCCAGGGACAAATGATTGCATTGGTTGGTTTGTTTATCTTTAGGCAACAAAAACATAGAGTACAACAGTATAAAACAATGCCCATTTGTAGTTATAATTTTTACCTTACACTCAATGGTATATATTTTTCCAGGTTTATTATAAAGCAATTAAAAGTGAAAGATTAGATATCACACATTGTATTCATTTCCTAGTGGCTGTGACAAATCACCCTATACTTAAAACAACAGAAATTTGTTTTCACATAATTCTGGAAGTTTAAAGTCTGAAATCAGCATGTTGACAGAGCCACATTGCCCGCCAAGTCTCCAGGGAAGAATTTTTTTTTTTTTTTTAATTTTTTGGTCTCTTCCAAGTTTCAATAGCTGCTGACACCCTACATTCCTTGGGTTATAGATCCTCACTCTAATCTCTGCCTCCATGTGATATGTCCATTCTCTTTCTGTGTATCTCTTTATATAAGGAGTCCAGATATTGAATTTAGGGTCCACCTGAATCTTGTATCAATTCACTTTAATTTACATCTTAATTAGCAAAAATATCACTTCCAAACAAGGTTGTATTCATGGGTACAAAGGGTTAGCACTTGAACATATCTTTTGAGACGTAATATAGCCCATAATATACATGTATCAATGCAATTAGTTTAGTAATAATAATTAATATTTTTAGACTCTTGCAAATATCGCCTCAATTAATTCTCATAAGGTCCCCTTGAAAGGAGGCTTTACTATCCCATTTGATAGATGGAGAAATTGAGGTTCAACAATGAGTAACCATGTCCGAATAAGTAACAAGAGCAGGCTCTCATGCATTTCTGTCCAAATCCAATGACCTTAATCACTAGGCTGGGCATTTTCCTAGTTAATCAACTTACTCTTCAAAGGTCTTCATTGCCAGGTGTGATGGTGCACGCCTATAATCCCAGCAAGTTGGGAGGCTGAGAGAGGAGGATCTCAACTTTGAAGCCAGTCTCAGCAAGCAAGGCCCTCAGCAAATTAGTGAGAACTTGTTTCAAAATTTAAAAAATCAATAAAAATAAACAAGACTGGGGATTGTCACTCAGTGGTTAAACACCCCCGGTTTCAATCCCTGGTATCAAAAAAAGTTGCACAAATTTTATCACAGACTTCAGTAAAAGCACCTTTTCAAGTCAATCTGCAGCTCTTTGCTATATCTTGGTCACATTTGTAGAACTAAAAGAAATACCCTCATATGTTAAAACTCCATGGTCTATCTTCTCTTAGACATTCTCTCATTTTTATTTTTTTCTATTTCTTAGGAAAAAAACTGTAGATTATTTTCTTATATACTTTGCTGATTTCATAATTCTTGAGAGGAAAGAGAGGGAGAGAGAGAGAGATATTGAGAGAGCTAGTTCAGTTCTCTGAAGGTAACTTTTATTTCGCAATCAAAAAAAAAGTGTTTCATGTATCTGATTGTCTCTGTGCTCTAGCATCTTGCCCTTTAACTGTTAAATAGTATTAGCTGAGGCTTCACAGATAATGCTTAACTTTACTAATTAAACATTGAAAGTCCAAGTTTACCTTTAATCCTTTTACAGTTTGACCTCTGACATAGGACTCACTCTTTTAAAGAACTCTGATAACTTCCAAACTATATAAGAATGTGACATTTTATTATCTGTTTCATAGAAACAAAATAATGTTTTTAGGCAAGGCTACATTGTGACATTAAAAAAAATTCCCTACTCTGCTTGTGTATGTTTAGGACTTTTATTAATAGTGAAATTTAACCTTCTGTATTAAATATCCTAAGAAAGAGAGTAAGACTAGAAGACCAGAAAGAGTTACAGGGAAGAAGATTCAAAGAACGTTTCTTATTTCTTCGTCTGTTCTGTGCTGTTACAGATTACCTGAGACTAGGTATTTATAAAGGAAAAAGGTTTGTTTGGGCTCACTGCTTTGTAAATACAAAAGTATGACACTGACATCTGCCCAGCATTTGATGAGTGCCTCCTGTTGCATCAGTTCATGGTAAAAAGCAGAAAGGCAAGTGGGCAGGTATAATAAAGAGGAGGGGATAGATGCTTCATAAGTAACCCGCTCTTGTAGGAAACTACTCTAACTCGTTCATGAGAGCAAAAGTCCCTATGACCCAAACCACTTCTTAAGGTCTCCACCATTATATGATGGAAACACAGCATGAGTTTGGGTGGGGACAAAATATTCAACCCACAGCGCTTTCCTAATCAGGGTCTCTTTTGGTTATAAGGTGACCATATGACTATTCTCACAAATGATTAACTAGTTTTCCTTTCTTTCCCTCATCACTTGAAATGACACATTTATCTTATACTGAACTGGACATATGCCCAGGGACATTTTATTTTCTTCAATTGATCTGTCACTCTCGTCAGTGTCCCATGTTACTATCATAATTAATGCATTGCCTTTTGGCTCCAATCCCTAAAGCAGCTGCTACAGACTGAATTTCTGTGTGTCTCCAGATTTCATATGCTGAAGCTCTGGTATTTGGAGATGAGACCTTTGGGAGATCATGAGGATGGAGACTTCCCTTATGGGAAGAGATATGAGAGAAATGATCTCTCCCCATCATGTGAGGAGTTGGCAAGAAGACCCAGGTATCCCTCTCCTCGGTCTATACCCAGAGGACTTAAAATCTGCATACCACAGCGACAGAACCACATCAATGTTTGTAGCAGCACAATTCACAATAGCTAAACTGTGGAACTAACCCTAGATGCCCTTCAGTAGATGAATGGATAAAAAAAAAATGTGGCATATATAAACAATGGAATATTACTCATCCATAAAAGAGAATAAAACCATGGCATTTGCAGGTAAATTGGTGGCGCTGGAGAAGATAATGCTGAGTGAAGTCAGCCAATCCCCAAAAAACAAATGTCAAATGTCTTCTCTGATATGGGAGGCTGATTCATAGTGGGGTAGGGAGGGGGAGCATGGGAGGAATCGATGAACTCTAGGTAGGGAAGAGGGGTGGGAGGGAAGGGAGGGGGCAGGGTTTAGAAATGATGGTGGAATGTGATGGTCATTATTATCCAAAGTACATGTATGAAGACACGAATTGGGGTGAATATACTGTGTATACAATATGAAAAATTGTGCTGTATATGTGCAATAAGAATTTTAATGCATTCCACGGTCATTTATTTTTTAAAAAAAAATCAATAACAATAAAAGAAGATTCTTCTTCACACAAGAAATACAGCCCTCACCAGGGTTCATCCAAACATGCTGGCACCCTGACCTTGGACTTCAAGCCTCTGGAACTGGGAGAAATAAGGGTCCATTGTTTAAAACCAAACTATTGAAGACAACGGTATTTAAAAATAATTATTTCTTCAAATTGATTTTCCCAATTTTTGGTATATTATATAAATCGCCCCCCAATTATGCTTTTTATACTTTCATTATTTTTTTTTACCTTTATTGATTGATGGGAGAAGGCTTCACATATTTATAAAATAATATATGATTTCTTCCAACAACATTTGCCTTTTTATCCTCATTCAATGAAACCATTTTATCATACAGAAATTTTTTTTTTATCTTAATAAGATCCCAGTGTGGTCATTACAGTCATTCCTAAATGTCTTGGATATAGGATTCTTTTGTGAATAAATCTTTTCCCCCATATTTTCCATATTTATATTCCATAGCTGCTGTCTTTACCAGTCAGTTCTGCTAGCTTTATGATTTATCAGTAGAAAGATCACCTAATCTGCTGATGATTAAGATTCAAAAATCCTCTTTTCAAAAAGTTGAAATCATTGTCTTTCATGCCACGTTACTTTGGTTAGAATTCTAAGATTGCAAAGTAATCTTTGGTTTATATTATTTGGTTTAGTAATAGTAAAATAATAGATTTTCTTCTACTTAGGTTATCAATGTTGGTGCTTCTGTAGTGTGATCTTTATGACATGTGTTCTTTTTATTCCAATATACAGTCTCTTTCTTAATAAGGAACTAGCCAACCTTATTTCTAATATTAAAAATACAAATTTATTATAAATGGTTGAATTTTGTTTAGTACATTTTACTAATACTGATATATTTCTTTTTTGTGCTTGTTTGTTTTTGGTGATCTCTTACATTTTATCAAGTTTCTAAATCAATTTGTTTTAATGTTGAAGTGTCTTCAATTCACCTACTGGTGTGTGGTTTTATTATTATTTATTTTTTATTATATGCATTTTATAAGATTTTATTTGGGGTGATTATGTCTATAGTCTGACACTTGTCTTTAGTCTCCAAAACCCCAAAAATAAGATTCTCACTACTCAAAAACCCAGCCTTTTGTTGTGTTCAATTTCTGTCATGTTTTTCATTAAGATTAAGCTGGGTTTCTAAAATGATGTGAAAACTTTCAATTTTTTCTTCTGTTTTTTGTTGTTTATATTTTTTCTGTGCTCTGAAAAAAGTATACATCATATTAAGTATAAGTCAGATTAAGTAAAGTAGATTACACCTTCCATTTCCATGCAATTTCCCTTCTCTCTCCCTTTCATGGAAGGAGACCCTCATTGTTATACAAAATTACATACAAGAGTAAGTGAGGGGAAAGGGAAAAAAAACAAGGGAGAGAAATGAATTACAGTAGATGGGGTAGAGAGAGAAGAGGGGAGGGGAGGGGAGGGGAGGGGAGGGGGGATAGTAGAGGATAGGAAAGGCAGCAGAATACAACAGACACTAGTATAGCAGTAGGTAAAAACGTGGATGTGTAACCGATATGATTCTGCAATCTGTATACAGGGTAAAAATGGGAGTTCATAACTCACTTGAATCAAATGTATGAAATATGATATGTCAAGAACTATGTAATGTTTTGAACAACTAATAATAAAAAAATGAGATGATCTAGGAATCTAGGTAGATGAACGTAACACTAAATGCCAATAGAACCTCTGATGTGGGATTAAACATTCAAACTTTAGAGCTTATAAAAAATTAATCTTTTTATAAAATAAAAAAACAATGAGATTCCTTAAAAAAGTAGATTACACATTTCTTGAGAATAATATGAGAATTATCCATAGAGTACTTCAGATCTGAAGTCTTCATGGGAAAGGCAACTCCTTGTTAATTAAAAAATATTTTTCATAGTATTTATATTGAGATTTTCTGCCATTTTTTTTTGATCAGTAATTGTTACTTAAAACCATTCATAAGAAGTAAGAACTCAATGGTAAACTAAACACACCCACATTCTCCATCACTCAAAATGAACCCATTAGCTTATGGAGAGAAAAAGGAAAAATAAAAGCATACTAGAACTGTTGCAGACTGCATGAAAGCAAGATGGAAGAATAGGTCATGTGTATGGAGCCAAGAGCTGCCTTGAATACCCAGGAGGAAACCATCTCAGGGATAGGTGTGGCCCCAAGTGGTCCCAATGCCCAAGTGGACAGGGGAGACATGTTGGGAAAGCAAAGGGCAGTTCCTGCAGGTGGCGAAACAGGAACTGATGCTCAACTCTCTTCCCTGAACTCCCCAGTGCAGGCTCCTTGATTGTGTGGCACTGCAGTGGGCACTTTCAGGGGTCCCAGCCCACCTGACGTGTGCCTCACTGCAGTGACCAAACTGCATGGAAAAGCAAAGGCATGATTCTCACCACATTTTCCAACTGTTAGGCTGAACCATGTGCAACTTCTGATTTTGTCAATTAAGAAAACAAAACATCAGTCATGACATCTGGTCCCCCCTAATTTGAACCACTGGGAAAAGCCAATATTTGATTGGATGAAAAGAAGAAAGAACACCAGGAGATAAAATAGTGAACAGAAGAAACAACCATAAAAACACTTTTAATAATTAAAATTAGTATTAAAATCAAGAAAATATTGCCTTTCTAAAAAAAAAAGTCAACTAGACTTCTGCTATAAGGTTGCAATTTTTTCATAGAAAATCTTTTTCCCAGTATGATAAAATGGATAAAAACTAAGAAATGATTGACATCAATTTCAAGCCCAATCTACCAATTATATAAAAGGAGGAGGAGGAGGACAAAGAAGAGGAGAAGAAGGTGGAAAAAGAAAAAAGAAGAAGAAAGGGGAGGTATCAGAGGAGGAGGAGAGGAGGAGGAGGAGGAGGAGGAGGAGGAAGAGGGGAAGAGGAGAGGAGGAGGGGGAGAGGAGGAGGAGAAGGGGAGGAGGACAGGAGGAGGAGGAGAGAAGGAGAAGGAGAAGGAGAGAAGGAGGAGGAGAGAAGGAGAGAAGGAGGAGAGAAGGAGGAGGAGGAGAGAAGGAGGAGAAAAAGGAGAGGAGGAGGAGGAGAGAAGGAGGAGGAGAAGAAGGGGAGGAGGAGAGGAGGAGGAGGAGGAGGGGAGGAGGAGAGGAGGAGGAGAAGGGGAGGAGGAGAGGAGGAGGAGAGAAGGAGAAGGAGAGAAGGAGGAGGAGAGAAGGAGGAGGAGGAGAGAAGGAGGAGGAGGAGAAAAGGAGGAGGAGGACAGGAGGAGGAGGAGAGAAGGAGGAGGAGGAGAGAAGGAGGAGGAGGAGGAGAGAAGGAGGAGAAGGAGGAGAGAAGGAGGAGGAGGAGAGAAGGAGGAGGAGAAGAAGGGGAGGAGGAGAGGAGGAGGAGGAGGAGGAGAGAAGGAGGAGGAAAAGAGTTTTCTAATTCAATTAAAGTAAAGTAGAGGAATAGGGTTGATTCTGCTCTGATACTTGTCTTCAGTCTCCAAAACTCATTCTGGGAAATTTCTGTTTTTTTACTAATGTAACTGAGCATAGAGACAAGAAAGTGAGGGGGTGTCTTTATCCTTTGATCTTCTGACCAATGAGTAGAAGACACTGTTGCTGGGGAGCAATGTAATGTGTGAAATGAATTAAACAAAAACTGCAGACTGGGGCTGGGGTTGTGGCTCCATGGCAGAGCACTTGCCTTGCACATGTGAGGCACTGGGTTTGATTCTCAGCCCTACATAAAAATAAATCAACAAAATAAAGATTAAAAAACCTGCAGAGTGAAAACACTGGGGATAGAAAATATTTTCAAGAACAAATCAAAACCAGGAAATCTAAAAGAGGGGAAAAGTTATCATATTGACTTTTAGGAAGGCAAGTTGCTACCCTTTATCAAAGTACAAATGATAAGTCCCTCCAGGAATTCATGCTAAAGAAATGCCTGTGCTTGTGCCCCAAGATGGATACACAGAAATGTTCAATTTCCACATAGTTTGCAATGTCCATCAGTAGAGAAGTGGTTTAACAGTTCAAGAGACAACCTTTTGGGGAAATAGGCTGAAGCTCTAAAGTTGGATGAGTTAGAACCATATGTCATTACGAGGTTTATCACCAACTTATTTGCTGAAGTTTTAAAAAAAAAGTTTCAGAGCAAAATGGACAAAATGATCTTACAAGTAGATTTTCCCAAGCAACAGACAAGACATAAAAATATGCACACTCAATTGCATCAGTGAGGATAAAAAATGAACATCCATATCTTTGAGAAGAGTACAAAGCAAGGGATATGGAAAAGAGAGCATTCTTGATTTGCTCTATACTTAATAGCTTGACTTTCTTCCATAGTCATATATTTATGTTTCGTTGGTTTAACAGTTAATGAACATTCAAAGCTTGTAATGTATGCTATATAATGTACGCAATTTTAATGTATGTAATTTTAGAAGATATTGCATCTGTCTAAATCATAATTCGAATTCTTATTTAATATGCTTTTATGTTCCTTTTTTAAAGCTTGCCAGAGTTATGTCTATTCATTTATTTTGTTCAAAAAGGCAACTAAGAAATATAGCTACTATTTCCTATTTTCCAATTCATTGATTTTTGCTTGTAGCTTTATTTCCTTTCTTCTTTCCTCAGATGTGTTTTGTCATGCAGTTCTAGCATCTTAAGCAAGAACAGAGAACATATGCATCAATTCTTATTTTTTCTCATTCATTGGTGGAAGTGTTGAGAGTTGTAAATTTTATCTGAGGTTGCAAGTTACATCAGTGTAAGACAGTGTTTTCCTTCAAAAGTGTTTCTATGTTCTGTTTGTATCTGACCATAATAGATGAAATGCTGTTTGACAGGCCTTGTGCTCTGAGCCTAATATAAAATGTCCCACTTAGCCATTGTAGCAACCTTAAGAGTAGGAACACTTTTGCTGCATTTTAAGTATAAAGAGATTGAAGCCTCTGTTTGGGAAACCACCACATCTGTTTTTAGTTCCTGTTGTTTGGAACACATGGTTCCAGCCTGACTACAGGGGCCAGTGAACAAATGAGCCAGGAATGACAATTTCTTGGCCACAGAGATTGGTTCAAGAGAAGGCAAGTGACCCAAACCTAGTCAGTTGGAATTCTCCATGATATTGTTGCTGGAATTCCCAGGAAAATATAAAAAGAAGAAAAAAAACTGTATCCCATGAAATCTTTAGTTATAAAACAATATACCCCATTGTTGAAAGAACCATCAAGGCTTGCCATAGGAGAAAATGCCCATTTATTGAGGAATAGCTCTGCATATTTTATAGAGCTGGGGATGGTGTGACAGTTGGCATGGGGTACTTTTTTATTGGTGGGTAAGGATCAGGTAAGCCAACAGGGCTAGTCTGATTGGTGGGTAAGGATCATGTGAGCCAGCAGGGCTCACCATTGGACGGCTCTTCTTGAGGGATGGGGAAGTTAGTCTTTGGAGCCGGGGTGACTCCCAACAATTGTGGATAGGGATTGTCTGATGTTGAAGTCACACACACGTGGATATCTGTGTTGATTTATGGAGAAAATCAGACACATTTTAAGGGTACCTACCATCTGTACCTACCATCTGAATACCAACAAACAAATGTTTGTGAAGCCAAAATTATCCCTTGAATTTCCAGTTTCTATAAGCCAATGAATTCTCTTTTTTGCTTTGGGCAAGTTGAAATAATTTTCTATTATTTAGAATTCAAACAGTCCTTAGAAAATGGATACCCCCAGGTCCTATAACTATTAGTTAGTTGTTCCAAAATGTGTCCATGGGTAATCCAATACTAGCACTTTTACTCATAATCAGTAACATCTTCGGTCTCTATTAATGCATTATCATTCATTCATTCATTTAACACAAATAACACTGGAGAGATATAGGCTAGATCATTTATAGTTTCTTATTTTTTAGGTCTCTCCAGAAATATTTTATTTCTGTATTAAATATGATATATATTAATGTAGAGTTGAAATTCTCTTTATATTTCACTTTGCGAAATAATTATATTTTTTCTTCAAATTTCATATTTTGAATGTTTATATTAGTACATTATAGGTACACATAATGTAATGTGTAACTATAAGTTATAGTTACACATAAGTGGGGTTTGTTTTGACATAATCATACATGCATGGAATACAATTGGCTCCTTTTTAGTCCCTGATACTTCCACTTTAAAAAATATGGTACACCTAGGGGCTGGTGATATCGCTCAGTTGATAGAACGCTTGCTTGTATGCACAAGACCCTGGGTTCGATCCCCAACACCACAAAAACAAAGCAAACCAAAAATAAAAACTTACTTTGAAAAAAAATATGGAACACTTGAGAATTTGTATGCCACAATCATGCAGCAGTCATGCTAATCTTCTCTGTATCATTCCAATTTTAGTCTATGTGCTGCTGAAGTGAGTGAGCATCAGTTATACCCTCTTGAGACAGGGGAAACATTCAGAGGGGTAGGAAAACATTGAGGAATTTTAAATAAGAGTAAAGCGATGTGATTTGTTTATTTAAAAGATGGCTTTAATGTTGCATGGAGAATCACTCATCAGTAAAAGAGAATAAAATCATGGCATTTGCAGGTAAATGGATAGAGGTGGAGAAGATAATGCTAAGTGAAGTTAGCCAATCCCCCAAAACACAAATGCCAAATGTTTTCTCTGATATAAGGAGGTTGACTCATAGTGGGGTAGGGAGGGGGCATAGGAGGAATAGATGAATTCTAGATAGAGCAGAGGGGTGGGAGGGAAAGGGAGGGAGCAGGGGATTAGCAAGGATGGTGGAATGTGATGGACATCATTATCCAAAGTATATGTGTGAAGGGATAAACTGGGTATCAACATACTTTACATACAGAGATATGAAAAATTGTGATATATATGTATAATAAGAATTGCAATGAGAAAAAAAAAACAAAGTACATGTATAAAGACGTGAATTGGTGTGGACATACTTTATATACAAAGATATGAAAAATTGTGCTCTATATGTGTAATAAGAATTGTGATGCATTCTGCAGTCGTATATTTTAAAAAATAAAATCAATTAAATTGAGAGAGAGAGAGAGAGAGAGAGAGAGAGAGAGAGAGAGAGAGAGAGAGAATACTCAACAGGAACAGCAGAAGGAGCGGAAATATCAGCGAAGAGACTGTTGCAGTTTTCCAGAAGAAAAACCTTGCTCTCTGGAACTAGGCTATTATTGATGAAGTTGCTGATAAGAATAGATATTCAGGATGTATTCTGCAGGTAGAAACGATAAATCTGCTGATGGATCCAAAGTGAGGAATAAATAGAAAAGGATCATCAAGAATGGCTTCTAGGTTTTGACCTTAACAGCCCAGAGAATGATTACCATTTATCCAAACAGTCCTTATTTCCTATTTAGGGAAATCCAGATGGCTCATACTGGCTAATGAATGAATGGTTTCAAGTAGAATACCTCCAGAGCAGGAATCAAATGTCGAGTTTTACTCATAGCGAGTTTAAGATGCCTAGTAGTTTTCCATATGGAGCTGTCAGAGAGACAGGTATGTCTGGAGATCAGAAGAGAAACTGTGATTAGAGAGGTTAGTGTGTAGACACCAGTTTATTGGATGCATTCCAAACCATGGGGAAAAATTTAATGTTGTACTGAAGAAAGAATAGACGACAGTGTAAAACAGAAAAGTGAAAACCCTGAGACCTAGAGTAATTATATAGTAAAATTTGAAAAAAGGAAGAATGTTTTCTTCTGTTTGCGCTGCTATAAAAAATAAGTCCAGATAATTTATAAAGAACAACAATGTATTTTCTCACAGTTCTGGAGGACTGGAAGTCCAAGATCACAGCACTGGTAGGAGAGTTGTCTGGTGAAGGCTCCTCTCTGCTTCCAAGTTGGTGCCTTCTTGCTGCATTCTCCAGAGGGATGGAAGGCTGTGTCCTCCCATGGCAGAAGGGGCATAGGAGAAAGCCAAATGCCATCAAAGCCTCTTTTATAAGGGTCCCAAACCTGGTCATGAGGGTAAATTACCTCTTAGAGGGTCATGAGGGTACAGCCTCATAACCTCATCACCTCTTAGAGACCCCACCTCTCAATACTATGATATTGGCAATACCTGGATTTTGCCTTCTTTGCCCTCTTGAACTAGGATGCTATTGATGAAGGTACTAATAAGAGGGGATATTTGAGATGCATTTTACAGGTAGAGCAAATTCCAACTCCAATATGATGGGAGATGTTGCTACCATAACAAGGAGCAAGAAGAAACAGCCAGAACTTGTTTCAAGAAGAATCAGCTATGTCAACTGGGTCCAATGGTGCTGTTGACCAGCCAGAATTAGAAATGAGAATTGGCCAGAATTTGGTGAGATGTAATTTGTTCTGGAGCTTTGATCAGAATAGTTTTATTAGATTGGTAAGGTCTAGGGAGGGTTTAATATTTTCCAGATGGGAAACATTACATATGGATAGTATGTTTGTTTCTTTGTGGAAATAATCTAATAGAGGGAAACATAATTACAGGTAACCTTTGAGGAAGGTTTGGCAAACCGAGGAGAGCAGAGAAATGGAGTGGGAACTAGGAGGGAAATATGGATATTTCATGTTGATAAGGAAGAGAGATAACTATAGAAACTAAGTCCTTCTGTAGCAAAGATACATTCAATTACATCCACCCACAGAAGTGGGCAATATAGCAGAAGTTCTCAAATGTCACTCTGCATTGAATGCACATAAAATACACATTGCTGGCCCCACCGCAGAATTTCTAACTTAGTTTAAGTCTGAGGTAGGACAGAGCTTGCAGTTCTAATGAGTTTAACCAAGGGTTTCTGGTGGAAGGGGCACATTTTGAGAACCCTTATAATAGCACATAGAACTGTGGGCTCATCTGTGTTCAAATCACAGCACAGTCATTTCCAGCACCTGTGAGACCTCAGGTGGGCTACTCCAAGCCTCCTCATCTCTAAAGTGGAAATGATATGACATAGCTCAGAGGCTTTTGTGACAAGGTAATTTAATAAATCTCTGTAAGCGGAGTCTGATAGCTATTATTATTATCTTTAAAAACATGGTGGCCTATATAAACAAACTTTGTGTGCTATTATAGAATTTCAGGGTACAAACATAATCTAAAAAGAGGCAAACTTGGGTGAATAGTCTGTTTGTTTCTATTTTCTTTTTTTTTCTAATTTTTAAAAAATATTTTTGTTCAAGGGATTGAACCCAGGGGCACTTAACCACTGAGCCACATGCTCAGCCCTTTTGTATTTTGAGACAGGGTCTGGCTAAGTTGCTTAGTGCCTTTCTAACTTGCTGAGGCTGGCCTCGAACTTGCAATCCTTCTTCCTCAGCCTCCTGAGCTGCTGGGATTACAGGCATGCACCACCACACCCAGCCAGTTTGTTTCTCTTTAGGAGAATACATTTAAAATTGAAATCTCTTCTATGTCTTTCTCATCTTCCCTTTCTTGTCTTCACTTCACTTCCCTAGTCTTCCTAGCCTCCTTATGAAGTCAGAAGAGGTCAAGAGACATTCAGGAAGCCATTCACTTAAGTTTCGTGGTATCTATAATGATGGGGTCATTAATCTCTAAAACCATTGCTGGATCTCTCTATTTGAGGCCAAATCTATCTATCTCCGTAATTAACTCCACCTGCATGAATCCCTTTCTCGTCAATGCACATAATTAAATGCAGATCCTCCTTATTAAAGTACAGACTATGAAACCTATTTTATGTTAACAAGCCCTATTTACAGTATAATATGAATTTTGAGTTGTTGAACTTTAGGCAAAAGGGCATGAAAATATTTTGTTACAGTGAAACATACTCATGACACCAATCTTATGAAAGGGTTGGGAGATCATTTTAATACAAGAAACAATAAAAATATAGAAAAACTGGAGGAACTCATTTGTGTCAAATAGAATATTTGTGTCAATAATAATCATTATGATAATTTGCTGTGTTCATTTAGCAAACAGTTATTAATTGCCTTACATATACCAGTTGTTGGGAATAGAGTTAAGAACAAGACACAATTCTGGCTGCAGAAAGATACACAACAAGGCAAGAAATAAGTAGGTTGAAATAGTGAATGAGAAAGACACAATACAAGAAGTGGTTAAGAGGAAGCAATATAAGATAGGACATTTTGCATTGAGCATTGACATTGTGATACATTCAGCCAAATCATGCTACACATACTTTTATTTTTTTCTAATTATGGTGGTAGATAGATTTGGAACCCAAAACAAAGACTTACAAGCCCTCCTAGTATCATTCCCAATTTGCAGGAGAGAAAACCAAGGATTAGATATTTGAAGTACATTGTCCAAAATCATCTACCTAGAAAAAGGAAGAGCTGAAGATATACCCAAGGTCGTTGAACTTGAAAGTCTGAGTGATTCTTGCCTTGTGTTGTTATTCACTATTATTCACCATTATACATTAATTTCAACCCTCAATTCTACAACTTATTGAATTGGTAATAGGGTTAGTTGGATGCTGGATTCTTTATTTGTATCAACCAATCCTTAGAGCACTCCTCTAGGATCTTAGAAATGCTGGGTCAAGTTCAGAAAGTTGAACAGGTATATGTTGGGTGCATCTGGGATCTGCCTGCCTGGGGTCTTTCCACTCATATGCACTTGAAGTTTTCTGAAGGTCAAAAGTGTGCTTAATAAGACTCATTAGTAAATGTTCTTTATCAATTTGGCCGGTTCCTATGACATTTCAGGGCAGCAAGCTCTTGCCCACAGCCTAAGGTTTCTGCTGCACCACTAAACTTGCCAGGTATAGAAATGCTTGGATCAAATACCAATTGTAATTGTCATGCACCGTCATTACTCACACAAGTTTGAGCTGCTGAAGATTAACTCCATTTAATTTACATCACCAAACCGACATAATGAAGGATTACCAACAGACGGAAAATAGGTATAAAATTTACTTTCACGTACATTTGAATCATGGATGATTCATAATCTAATACTTAATTACTAAGTGTCAACACTCTTAATTCAATAAAGTTTTCATTTTGAAAAATCCTTGGAACTTTTAGGCAGATGAAATTGTGGTCATATGCTCCTTGTAGAAATCAACTGGGATATACAGATGCTCCCTGATTTACGGCAAGGCAGTTACATCAACCCCCCCACCACAAAAACCAACAAATTGAAAATATCACAAATTAAAAATGCATATAATCTACCTAACCTATTAAGCATCCAAGCTCAGCAATACAGCACACTGTACGGTATTAGCTGTTTCCCCCTTGTGATCCTGTGGCTGATTGGGAGCTGATTGGGAACTGAGACATCTTGCTGCTGCCTAGCATCACCAGAGAGCTTCAAACTACATATTGCTGGTCTCAGAAAAGATCAGAATTCGAAATTCACAGCACAGTTTCTACTGAATGTGTATTGATCTGGCACCATTGTAAACCCCTCCCCCCCAAAAAAAAATATAAGTTGCATCAAGGAAAGGCATCATCTTTCCTTTCTGCACATCAGAGATGGACTGCATCTGATCTAATTTAACATCTCATACGTAACATCATTTTATAGATGAGGAACTGAGGGCTTGGGTGAAAGAGTAGCTCACCTTTATAAAATGCTACTCTAGTTTCTTTATTCATGTCAACACTTTTGCCCTTCATGAACAACCTAACCAATAAATAAATAAATAAATAACAATCATTATTCACATTTTTGAGATGGAGATTAAAGTGCTATGGAGGGCAGTCAGGATTTGAATCCCACAGCAAAGTTCATTCCCTAAGTACTTGGTGACTACTCTCTGCTGCTGTGCGTGAGCCTGAAGTATAACCCTGAACATTAGAGCTTCTCAGCTTGGTAGACTTCAACTCCATCTTGCTGTTCTCTTTTCTCTTTTTCTTTTTTTTCTTTCTTTTTTGCTCTACATTATTTTGAGTGTACCCCTCTTCAGACAAGAAAAGGAAAAAGTAGAAATAAATTATAAGATTGTTGAACTGGAAGACGCTTTGTTAAAAAATGCCTTTGAAATGTAGACATCTTTCCTTTCTGTAATAATTTTTTTTATATTTATTGGAGGGAAATGATACTGTGTCCTTATAAAACAGTAGGAGTAGATTCTTATGATGAAAGAAAATATGAAAGGAAATTATAACTGGTAAGCTTATAAAAGCCATGAAATTTTCAAATATTACTTCAGGAGGGGAGAGAAGAGAAAATTATTTATGTGTCCGAGTGTGAAAACTTTTTGAAATATAAATATATATTTTTGAAATGTTAAAGACTTGGAAAGAAAATGAATATACTGTATTCCCCCTTTTATCCAAGAGGGCTAAATTCTAAGACCTTCAGTGGTTGTATTAAACCGCAAAAAATACCAAATCCTATGTATACTGTATTTTTCCTATACATACATACCTATGATAATGTTTAGTTTATAAATTAGATACAGCTAAGAGATTAACAACAATAGCTAATATTAAATTACAATAGTTGTAATAATGTGCTGTCATAAAAATTATGTGAATGTGCTCTTTGTCTCTCTTCTTCAAATATTGTCTTATTGTACTGTACTCACCTTTTTTTCTTGTGATTATGAGAGATGATATTTAGGGGAAAGAGATGAAGGCTTCTCTTTCAGCATATTGGAATTGCCAGCATCATTATGCTTATACTTTGCAGCGATTATTAAATGAAATAAGTGTTCTTGGAATACATACACTGTGATATTGTGACCATGGATTTGATAACCAAGATGACTACTGACTAGTGTGTGTGTGGGGGGGGTAGTGTATACAGTGTGGATACACCAGAAAAAGTGACAATTTGTGTTCTGGTTGAGATGGATTAGTGGGATGGTTCAAGAGTTTATCTCACTGCTTAGACCAGTACTCAATTTAGAACTCACACAAATTGTTTATTTCTAACATTTTTCCTTTTAACATTTTCAGACCATGGTTGAAAGTAAAGAGAAGACTAGCATAAGAGAAAATAATTAGTCTTTTCTAAGAAAAGGAATGTTGTTTTTTTTTTTTTTTTAATACCAGGGATTGAACCCACGGGTGTTTAACCTCAGATCCACATCCCCAGCCCTTTTTTAATATTTTTTATTTAGAGACAGGGTCTTGCTATGTTGCTTAGGGCCTTGCTAAGTTGCTGAGGCTGGCTTTGAACCCGTGATCCTCCTGCCACAGCCTCCCAAGATTCTGAGATTATAGAATCTCAGAATACCTCATGGTGCCAGCAGAGAAAGGATTTTGTTATGGAAAAACAATCCAACAAATTACTGGGTTCAGACAGGGCAGATGGTAAAAATATTTGGTGAGACTGGCCACCCAACATCATTAAGTGAACTTAATTTACTTAGTGTGTTTTTCACCGCAGACTTACTAGCACCTAAGTTTGGTTTAATCAACGCAATTTCTGCTCCCTCTCCAAGAATGCAGAAGAATATTTTTTTTAAAGAAAATCACTGGGGGTACGTTGCTCAAACTCTTTCTAGGGTAGGGGGAAAAAAAGAAAGTATCACTGGCTGTGTTGGCGACTGTACAATGGTACTAGCAAGAAATGGGATTCTGTCTATAAATGCTATTTTTACATATTCAAAATCTTGAAAGCCAGGTACTTTTTTTGCATCAATTTAATATTCTGGATAACAACTAGATTTGCTACTCAGTACTAACAAGAGCTATATTCTCTAAATATTTCCCATGGGATATAAAACATCTTAGCTCAGTTAGTCTTTCAGTATTTTACAAGACTGGAGTATTATCATCTCCTTTACACGTATAAGAAATCTGAATTGAAATTTGTTTTGTTTTCCTTTATGTTACAGAATCTTCTCATGTTCCCCACACTCATTGTTTATGAGGATGACATGACATTGAGACTGTAATCAAGCATACAGGTCAAGTTCAAAGGAATACGAGAACCAATTTAATGTATCAGAAATCAAAAAATACCTCCTAGATAGAAGTCTCATCATGCATGAATGAAGAAAGGGAAATGTAAATGTAAGGATATAAAAAATGATGAAAAATCTAATTTTCAAAATTGTATTTCCTGGTATGTTTCAGAAGGCATTTGCTTGACTCTCAAAAAAAAATTAAAAACACATATTGTCTTTCTGAATCAAAAGAATGAGAAAACAAGATAAATTGAGATTAAGAGGGAGACTCTGCAATAGAAACCAGAGAGAAACTTGATGACATCCTACCAAGGGACAAATATATTAAAATTCACTAGAAAAAGTGAGAACCAAATTTACCCTTAAGAAGATAGATTTGGAAAATGGAAAATGGAGGGTAAATTAAAGAACTTATGCTAGAATGGCAGGAGAAAGAAGAATAAATAAAAACATGAGCAAGAAGAAGTAAAAACGGAGAAGAAAGAACTGAACATGGAAATCTTCAGCATTCCTGAAGTCTGTTCCAAAACAAATGTATCACAAACAAAAATCAGTGTCTAATACAGGACAGCATTCTTTATCCGAACAAAGCAAAATAAACAAAGCAAATCTCCAGATGAAGAGAAGTGGCCAGGTAACAGAAAATTAATAAAGAGAAGTAGAAAGGAAAGGCTATTTCAATACAATGAAAAGTAGGTTGGCCTCAGAGCTTCCTACAACTGCAAATGCTCACAAACAACAGGAAAGTTTTAAAGAACAGCTGTTATAAGCAAAGGGTTGAATACATATTAAAGCTCTTTTCCTCACAGGAAAGCAATGTAAAAATTACATATGTAGAAATTCAGAAAGTATTGTACATTTATATTTAGAGAAAAAATATAAATATATTTATAATATTAAAGATATATTTAAATATAATTTAATTTCATACAATTTTAATATACTATTAGAAATATAAATATATGAGTGAAAAAAATCTCAAGTGAAAAATAGTTTTTAAATTTACTAACAATATTGAATTTGTGTAAAGATTCAACTTTTTGTACATGGTTAGGGACTTCAATACAAGTAAAAATATCTGATATGAAAATATGATAATTTAAAATACAAAAGAGGATTTGAAATATGTCACAAAATTCTAGGCATACTCTTGGCAGCAGCTATTTATGAAGGTTCATGTATGTACATTTAAATTTCCTCAAAAACTGGGGAGAGATGGAACTCCTGTATACATGGCTGTCTGAAATAAATCAGAAGAAACCGATATAGCAAAGATGAAATATTTCTGAAACCAACCACTTTTAATAAATCTGGGGAACTATCCATAGTTCATCCATCAGATTCAAGTATTTCCTCAGGAACATTAGCAAAAACCGGAGCAGATGATTGGATGACTACTGAAAAACTAATTAAAGCTACTTGTTATGGTTTAGATATGAAGTGTACCCCAACGACTCACGTGTTGAAGACTTGGTCCCCAGTGTGGCAATGTCCAGAGGTGGGCTTCTGGGAAGTGATTGTATCCTGAGGGTTCTGACATCATCAGTGGATCAGTCCATTGATAGTTGAATGGATTACAGGAGGCTGTAGAAACTCTCTGCAGGTGAGGCATGGTTGAAGGAAGTTGGTCACTGGGGGCATTCTCTCTCTCTCTCTCTCTCTCTCTCTCTCTCTCTCTCTCTCTCTCTCTCTCTCTCTCCCTCTCTCTCTCTCATTCCTGACTGCCATGAACTACAAACAGTTTTCTTCCTCCATGCCCTTCCACAGTGCTGTTCTGTCTCATCTAGGGCCCAAAGCAAGGGTGTCCTCTGACTTGGATTTGGAATCTTTCTTCCTTTTAGTTGTTTATGTCAAGATATTTTGGTCATAGTGATGAAAAGCTAACCAACCCAATACCACTTCATTAACTAAATATTTGAAAGGTAAAATCATCATCAAAAGGATGTTAAAATTCATTAACAATGAATGGCTAAAAATAAGCAATAATTCTTGAAAAATACAAGTAAATATTGTTATTGGTATTATATATATAAATTTATATATATATATATATAATTTATATATAAATTATAATTTATAATTCTTGAAAAAAAATTTAACAAATTTGAAATTAAACAATCATTTAAAGACACTGGAAGAAAAATTTCAAAAAGTAACAGAAAACGAGAGACGATGTAACTGAATTCACATTTCAGGGAGGGGAATTAACAATGAATGTTTTGGTTTTGTAGTTTTAAAATTAATGGATATAGGGTTAAGTGTACTTGTTTGATATGAAAGACCTCACTAGTAAGACTAAAAGCAGACAGGATATCTTCCAAATTAGCACACTTATGTGAATTTCCTAGATTGGATAGTGGGATATGAAAAAGGCAGAAAACAGAATGAAAGCCTAAGTAAAAGAAAACATAAATTATTAAAATGATTCAAATTAAACCAAATAGACGAGTTCCATCTTAGGATAAAAGAGACACACTCATCCATTAGAATCTAAAGTTTTAAAAATCTGGTCAAAAGATAAATTGAAAGATTAATTATCTACCCACCTATCTACCTTTTCATCCTTCCTGTGCCCTATGAGTCAATATCTCGCTTTAAAAACTGAGCAAATTAAAATACAAAAAATTCTCAATTTTTTTTCAAAACAAGAACAAATTTGATAAATCTTATTTTCTGATTACAATGCAATAAGACAATGATAATTAAAGCCTACTGCTTTCTTAATGAATACTTGGACAATGATAAACCTAACTGTACAATAAGCCATTGGTTAATAGTATTTATTGAGCAACTATAATGATCAGATGGTCACCTCAGTACTCCAGGTAATCCACAGTAAATTGAAACATTAGGATTTAAGACAGAGTCCCAGTGGTGAAGAGTTTGAGTTCTGGAGATGAACTACCTGTGTTTCAACAGCTCCACCTGCTCTCAGCTGCCTGAACTGAGTTATTTATATTTCCTAGATCCAATTTCCTTATCTGTAACATGGGGACAATAATAGTATTGGCATTACATGAGAGTATTGTAATCAAGTTGTTATGAGTAATACATGAGTGTGTGTGTATATGTGTATGTGTGTGTGTGTGTGTGTGTGTGTGTGTGTGTATAACCAACAGCTATATGCTATATAATATGTAAAAGATAATATCAATTATATTAATGTATTATATATATGGTTAGTAAAGTATCTGGCTCGCAGTGCTCAATACAAGTAAATATTATTATTGGTATTATTTCACTTTACTAATTCTTTAGACTTGCCAATGGGAATTATTATTTCCATAGCTAAACATATGGGATGTTCATATTACGTCTTGTTTTGCATGTATTTTAGCATTAGTAATAAAAGACTTTAGCATGTGTCATTGCTGTTGAGGAAATAAAAATATTTTTTAATTGAACGAAACTGAAAGATTGTCAGAACCACAGAGGTGACATTAAGCCTTCCTTGCTAATAACTGTCCCCTGGCATAAGCTTGGTTTCAATAGGTCTTTGCTGATGGATCCACTAATTTAAAATTTAGTTAGGAACATAAGATAGACACTTGAAAACCTTATTAACTACAAATGGAAGAAAGTAAATACTCAAAAATAGAAACAGAATTTGGCTAACCAAATATCAAAATGGAATTAATTCATTACAGAATTAAGAGGCCTAGCCTAAAATTTATACCTGAATGCTATTTCATGATAGAAATAGTATGTAATTAGGTGCACAACTGTGTGAAAGATCTTATACAGTAATAGAAATTCATTAAAAGAAGGAGCTTGCTGTTATCTAAATAATAAAGAAGGCTGAATGGAGAGTTCCTGTATTTGTGCTTGGGGTTTGGCTAGGTGGAAGGAAAGGGAGAGACGGTCCAAGCAAGAAGAAGAATTGCATGAGCGGCAGCATCATCAGGGCAGGAGTGAACACAGGAAAAAATAGGGCAGAATGGACAGACAGGCACTAGGAAGAGCGGCAGACCTTCTACAAGGTAGGAAACAAGGCATCTTGGCTAAGTTGCCTACACCTGCCTGGGAGGGTGACGGACCCCATTTTGTGAGGTCTTGCTTGAACTCAAGATGTAGAGAAATTCTCCTTACGGAGGAGATCACCTGAACAGTTGCCTCTTTGCATTGTCTGCCTCGGGTGATCCTCATAGCCCTCGAGAAATGTGACTTACCCCATGGGTAGAGCTAGACATTAAAAAATTACATTTGAGGGCTGGGGTTGTGGATCAGCGGTAGAGCGCTTACCTAGCATGTGTGAGGTCCTGGGTTCCATTCTCAGCACCACATGAAAATAAATAAATAAAGTAAAAGGTATTGTGTCCAAATACAACTAAAAAATAAATATTTTTAAAAAATATATCTGAAGTCTGTCTATGTGCATGCCGATGCACTTGAGGTACACCCTGTGTGGACACTCCTGCACATTCACCTCGTTTACAGGTATGAACAAGGAGAAGAAGATTTTCTTAGAAAATCACCATGAAAGAAGAAGGACTCACGTGTGGGTTTAACTCTGGAGAGGGCAATCATGGTGGGGTGGCT
Source organism: Callospermophilus lateralis (assembly GCF_048772815.1). Lineage (NCBI taxonomy): Eukaryota > Metazoa > Chordata > Mammalia > Rodentia > Sciuridae > Callospermophilus > Callospermophilus lateralis. Next base: position 93,911,202 of record NC_135315.1, on the reverse strand, counting down.
TTAAGAGTAGTGGCACATTGTGATTGAACTACTCCCTTCTCAGGGTGGAGAAATTTTAAATAATAATCTTACCCGGTCTGAAATCACTGAGAGAATCTTTTCTGCAGAGGATCGGAAGGACTTAATCACTCAAGGTCCCCCTGCCCCTCCTCTTAAACACATAAAGGTGATGAGAAAGAACCACTCTCGAGTAGTAGCCAAGAACACCATGTGATGGAAAGAAGAGAAGAGGTGTCTCATGGTATCAGGGGTCAAAAATGGTCCCTAAACACTTGATATGCAAGGGTGGACAAGAAGACATTGGGAGAGGAGAGATGGCCAGAACAGAGTACACAGTCCAGCTGATATCTTAGCCCCTGTTCACCCTGTACACAGAGCCACCAACACACTCTTTAGGGCATCATGACCCAGATTTTTGCTTGACTAAACTCACAGAGGATGTCTGATAGAAAGGTCAGAACTCCTACCCACCCATACCTATTGAAAAAGACTCTCTAGGGGACCCTCTGGGGATTTTAACAAGCACTCTGCTCATTCTTATCACCAGAAAAATTTTGGCACCATTCATTTAAGAGACTTCTACAAAAGTTGAAGGGCGGAAGGTGGACGCCTGGCCACTTAGCTGGCGGGGCTATCGGCACAGCAGAACTGTTAACGTGAGTGATGCTAGTTGTGTGAAGCACAGGGCATTGGGGGGAGAGTGATAAACCACTCTGAGTTGGCGTGCTCTGCAGATGTCAGCCTGCGTCTGTGGCAGGCATTAAGGAGACCACAAATCCTGGGCAAGAGGGACAGTTGCCATCAGCAAATGTATCATAAGTCTTTCTCCCTCAGAATTTTCCCGATGACCGTGTAGGAAACAAATCTAGATACTCCACTGAATCAATGTTGTCATTAACAGATTTACAATTTCATCAATAATATAGGCACTTTAGTCAAACGAACCATGTAGGAATAACAGTATTAAATACCTGACAGCTTTACAAGTTATTTATCTATTCTTCTATTGTATCTATTATATATATATGCATAAATATATAAATAAATATATTTTATAAATATATATATATATATATTTCTTTCTTTTTTCAAAACTATGGTTTTTTTTATTTTTTTAGAGAGAGAGAGAGAATTTTAATATTTGTTTTTTAGTTTTCAGCGGACACAACATCTTTGTTTGTATGTGGTGCTGAGGATCCAACCCGGGCCGCACGCATGCCAGGTGAGTGCACTACCGCTTGAACCACATCCCCAGACCATATATATATATTTCTTTATTAGTAAGAAAAAAGAAATGCATATAGAAATACAGATGTTTCTTTTGAACAACCAACAGCTTCTACTGAAGCTATTCTCAATTCTTGAATGCATTCTAAATACAAATCATTCAAGTATGCCATAATTTGTCCAGCAAGTCTTTGGGGGAGGAGTGGAATAAAGTTTTCTTGCACGCCCCCGCCTCTTTTATTGGAGGGAAGAGAAAAAATTCATAAGGCCTCCCTGGGGAGAAACTTCTGTCCATCTCCCTTTTGTATATAAATATTATCAGCATTGCAAGTTGGGCATATCTCATAATATGAATTTGCATTTCCTACATGTATTGATCTGGTTGAAGTTCACATGAACAGCAGCACTTGGGCCCACCAAGCAAGCCATTCAAGTAAACTTTCATTTCTTTCTGGAATTCACCCCCTTCCCCTCCTTGCCTCCCTCCCCATCACCTTCACCCCTCTCTCAGCCCAACTCTGCCCTTCCCTTTAAAAAAGTTGCATTAGTTCTTTACAAGTGAGCAAGAACAGAACCAAATGTTTCACATCTGCTCTCTGAGTTCATGGATTAGCATGAGAATGAGTAGCCAGTGTTTCAATGATGCACAGTCCAGTGGATGAGAATGGAGGCTCAAGCCCAGTATCAGAGAGCTCTCTGGCTCCTGCCAGATGTCCTAGGCCCAGGACACAAAAGCATGAACCCAGGGTTTTAACAAATCACCTTTCTCTTAGGCTAATCACTCAAGAAAAGGTTTTTATTGTGGGCTGGAGAGGGTCAGGTTGGTATTGCTCCAGTGATCTGTAGCCTTGCCCAACCCCTCTAGCCTTCACCCTTCAAGGCTTTCTAAAGAGACCTCTTATTTCTTTCCCCCAAATGCAGGGCTCCGAGGGCAAAAGCTGCATGCCAGAGTGTCCCGAAGGCACAGGGACAGCAGGGGGCTCATTAATCAATGGTGGTCATGTTGCTGGTCTCTCACTCACCCTCCCTCTGAACAATAAAGACTTTAGCAAGAACAAAATGGCTCAATGGGCATGTACAAGGTCAGGCTTAGTGGCAAGATGGTTCCGCCATAATTGTAGTTGGATGAATCCCATACTTTTTGCAGAAAAGGTCCAACCATGGAGAACATGGCCTCTCAAAGTGTGGTCCCTGGGCCAGCAGCAGAAGCAGCACCTGGGCATTTGTCAGGAAGGCAGATTCTCCCTGCCACTCTGACCTAGGAAATCAGAAACCCTGGGGTAGGCTCAGCAATCTACATATTTCATGCACCCTCCTGGGGACTCTGACCTATAGAAGGTCTCCTTACTCCAAAGGAAAGGAACTCTAGGTAAATGCCTCTTGGTTATTTTATGCTAATATTATAGGCAGGCCGCAGCCAGACCAATTTTTATTCTTCATCCCATTAGGTTGGGGTAATCAATCTTCCCGGTTTGCCTAGAATGGAGTAAGGGGATTTTCGAAATGTAGGACTTTGAGTTCTAAAGTGAGAAAGTTCAGGCAAACGGGGACAAGTTGGTCACCCTAACTGAGGATCAAGGCCAGCTGGGATATCCTAAACTCACCTGCAGTTCCTTGGACCCATCTGTCATTGCCCTACTTTTGCATTACCTATGGAGGTCAGGGAAGACCAAGACAGAGAGGAGGAAGAAATAATCATCAGCCAAGGAGAGAATTTCATAAAACAGGACTCAAAACAAAAGAAAAAAAATAACAATAAAATAAAATAATAAAATGAAATAAAAATAACAATAAAACAAAATACTTACAAAGAGTTGAAACAACTCCAAAAGTTCTTTTTATGTAAAAACAACAAACATCAAAAAATTCCTTTAACAGAAAAGTGATTTTTGCATTAGATAAAAGACCCAAAAAGTTCTTCCTGTATTCATAAATAGAGATTGTTAATGTAATTATTATCATATATAAACCAAGCGTGTTGATGAGTTTCAATGCAACCTTTGAATAAATGCACATAATGTCCCTTGATCACATCCACCTTCCCTTGTACCCTCTCCTGCCATCCCCCATCTCCACTTCCCCATTTCCCCTTTCCCTTCCTTTGCTGCCCTTCTGTAATCTCAACAAAATATCATTAGGCCATTTCATAGTGGCTCCACTACCACAAGGTGTCTTACAAGCATTTCAGTTGGGATACTGGACTCTTTTGTCCAAGCTTACCTCCTCTTTCTGTTGGAATGTGCAAGCAGCTCTCTGTATCCCTGGGTGCTGCACCTGCAGATTCAACCCTGGGAGGATTCATTAACTGGGGATTCAAATTATCTGGAAAAATAATTATGTCTGTACTGAACACATATAGACCTTTGGTTGTCACCATTTCCCAAACAATATGCTATAACAACTATTTACATAGCACACTTGTGTTAGGCTATAACAATTATTTATCTAGCACATTGTACTAGGTATTATATACTAGGTGTTATATACCTAGTACAATGTGCTAGATAAATTAATTATTAAGCAAGCTAAGCCGATTTACAGTATACAGAATGTGTATGTGTAATTACTACCTCATTTTCTATAAAGGACTAGAACATTCATAGACTTGGATATCTTTGGAGTGTCCTAGAACCAATTCCTCACAGACACTAAAGGACAATTACATATAAATATAGATGGGAATATATATATATATATATATATATATATATATATATATATATATATATATATCTGTCAGATAGATAGATGATAGACTAACCAGTAGATACAGAATGCCATATATATATATATATATATATATATATATATATATATATATATATATATATATCTGTCAGATAGATAGATGATAGACTAACCAGTAGATACAGAATGCCATATATATATATATATATATATATATATATATATATATATATACACACACACACACACACACATACCCTAGGGTCAAAAGAGATACTTGAGCCAGAGATAATCTAGAGAGTTCCCTGAATTTGAGCAGTAAAGGGAAGAGTCAGGGATCTATTAGCTAGTGAGATGCAGCATACAAGTGAGGGAAAGGTTAGTCTCATTCTGGGCTGGAGGAGGGCTGAAAGGTCAGGTATGCAGAGGTCACAACACAGCCACCCTCCCTGGCCTAGAAGTCCTGACATAGGAAGTGATATCATCTGGCAGTGCTGCAACATTAGAAAGGTAGTATTTGGTCCCTAAGATAAAAAGAGATGGTTTGGTGGTCACTATGAGGAATCTGGTCTGTTTGTGTGGACAAGAAAGCATTATTCACTTCCTGATTAAATTTGCGAGTGTGTTGTTAAAAAAATATAGAAATTTTAAAATAGAAAAGGAAAAGAAGACCCATGGGATCATAGAAAGAGCATAAATTTGGGGCTAATAGGGCTCAAGTCTCCCTCTTTTATTTGTTGTGTGTGTGTGTGTGTGTGTGTGTGTGTGTGTGTATTAGTCTGCTCAAGCTGCAATAACAAAATGCCATCAATTGCATAGCTTGAACAACAGAAATCAATTAATATTTTCACAGTTCGGTAGACTTGGGCGTTCAAGATCAAGGTGCCACATATTGGTTTCTGGTGAGGTTTCTCTTCCTGGCTTATAGACAGCTGCCTTCCTGTTATGTCTTCATGTGACCTTTTACCAGTCTACATACCTGAAAAGAGCGTGCTCTCTGCATCTCTTCACTTGAAGATACTAATCCAATCCTATGAAGGATATACCCTAGTTATATCATTTAACATCAGTTACCTCCTTATAGGATTTTTCTTCAAAGATGGTTACAAATGCCCAGAGAGGGAGGATAAATGATGTAAATAATCAAAGCAATGGATGAGAGAAGGCAAGCTGGTCAGACTCCATCACATTGTTCCTAAGTCAAAATGCAAATCCTGTATTAATATATGAGCTGATTCTTCAAGAAAATGAAGTTCTGGGCTGGGAATATAGCTCAATGGTAGAGCATTGGCCTAGCCATATGCAAGGCCCTGTGTTCCATCTCCAACACTGCAATTAAAAAAAAAAAAAAGAACCTAGACGTTTTGCGTATTTTTTAATGTAAAAATGTAAAACCTTTTAATTGGTTTAATTGTTAAATATATAAACATATGACTCCATGTGCCTGGAGTACATGGAAGTCAGTACCTAAGTGTGAACTAACATGGATTGCTTGGAAGGAATCCAAAGTTCTCTTCAAATGGCCCTAAACATGCAAGACTGTAGGTGAAGGCAGTGTTACCCAAGGTCAATATTTTTTTGATTCCACTCCTTTTTCCACATGTCCCCACCTCCAGGTTTATTATGTTTTAATTTCCTGCTGATTGCCTCTTGGTAATTCAGCAGAGAGAAGAAATGAGAACTGCAGAACCCTATGTGTACATGTTGAATCAATGGTGAAGCAATCTGACAGCTGACATATATGTGAGTTCTTTAAAATTAGCCTTGGGTTTTCTAGGAGGCTTTGAGATATGGAGAAGGTCTTTGAACTTGAAGGCAGGAGTCCTGCATCAAATACTGGCTCCACCCCTCTGCAGGGGTTTGATCCAGGAGGGTTCATCTCCTTTCTTTGTAGTGATGTTGCCTGGCAATGATGTCTAAGACTTTTACCTGTTCTCATTCTCTATGATATTTACTCTTACATTTTCTTTCTTTGGACGGAGGGCAGATTCTGAATCTGAGTGGTAAATAAATTTAGCTATATATATCCAGCTATAAGTATATGTGTATGTGCGTGTGTGTGTGTGTGTGTGTGTAGATACACATATGCAAAATCTGCTATGTTTAAGGCGCTGAGATCAGTATAGGACTAGAGACATAGATGAATGAGACACAGTCCTTTACCCTCAAAGCACATATAATCTGACTGGTAAGGATATAGGGATGTAGCCTTTTAAGATATTATTCTACATTTGAACATTTTTGCCTTTGTTTTATCTTCTTTCAAGTGAAATATCCAGTCATGACTTCACCATCACTATGGGATTAAATAGAATGCATTATCAATCATAAAAAAATGGGAAAAAGGAAAAAAAAAGATCAGAAAAAGAAACCATGACAATATCTTCATCATCTTGAGAAAGGCAAAGCTTTCCTAAACAGGAAACAAAAACATTAACCATAAAAAAGTTGGTATATTTAACTTCATTAAAATTAAATACTTCTAGTCATAAAAATATGTCATTAAAAGAGTAAAATTAAATATTCCTATTCAGGGTGGTGCACACCTGTAATCCCAGCAGCTCAGAGGGCTGAGGCAGGAGGATCGCCAAGTTCAAAGCCAGCTTCAGCAGTGGTGAGGACCTAAGCAACTCAGTGAGACCCTGTCTTGAAATAAAATTCAAAATAGGACTGGGGATGTGGCTCAGTGACCAAGTGCCCCTGAGTTCAATCTCCACCACTAAAGAATAAACAAACAAAATAATTATTAAACAAATAAAAGACAATCGATAGACTGGGATAAACTATTTGCAATATGCATAAGCACATGAGGATTTAGATCCAGACTACATGAGCAACGCTTACAGATAAACTTTAAAAAAAAATGCAGTTAAAAAATGAGCAGCAGACTTTAATATGTGCTTTATTAAGAAAAAACTATCGGGCTGGGGATGTGGCTCAAGCGGTAATGCGCTCACCTGGCATGCGCGGGGCGCTGGGTTTGATCCTCAGCATCACATAAAAATAAAAAAAAAAATAATAAAGATGTTGTGTACACCGAAAACTGAAAAATAAATATTAAAAATTCTCTCTCTCTCTCTCTCTCTCTCTCTCTCTCTCTCTCTCTCTCTCAAAAAGAAAAAGAAAAAAGAAAAAACTATCCAAAAGGCTGATAAATATATAAAAATTTATTCTACATGATGGTTGTCAAGGAAATGCAAATTAATTCCCATGTGCTTTTACTTTGTGCCCTCTAGAAATTATAAGGCTAAAAATACCAAGTGTTGACCAGGGTGCATAGCAATCAAGACTTCTGGACATTGGGTGGGAGCATAGATGGGTCTCACCACTCTGGAAAGATATTTGGTAACATTTTCTCACACTGAACATATAGGTAACCTATGGTCCAGAAATTCTACTTTTGTAATTCTCTTGTCAAAGCAATCCTACTCCTTTGTAAGTGAGTGCCTGTGTTCCTCCCAAAAGCATGCAAAAAAAACTGATCCTTGCAACTTTGTTAAATAAGAACTTAAAAACTTACAAGAAGTAGAGTCTACCTGACACTAAACACGAGGCAATTATTGCCACTTGCAGCAAAATAGTTGAATCCCGCATTTAAACTATGGAATATGAAAAGAAGACACAAAAGCATTCATATTATATCATTCCATTTAAGTAAGGTTCAAGGACAAGCAAAAGTAACCATTGGTTCCAGAAGTCCTAATAATGGCCAACTTTGAAAAGGGAACAGCCACGGAGTGCCAATAGGCTGCCCTTTTGGAAATGCAATGTGTTAAAATACAGATGGTGAATAACCAGAGTGTAGATACTAAAAAATTATTGATTGGTACACTGAAGATTTTCGCATTTTACTTAGCCAGTTTTTCTTGCATTTGTGTTTAAAAAATACAGTGTTTTTTTAAAACTCATATATTAGGATTATCCACAGATATTTAAAAACGACATGACTGTATTCATTAAATTAAGTCAGGTGTGCCAATTCAATCAGAAGCTACAGGAATGAAAGGGGTACTGATTTCTAATGGAGTAGAATTGCTATTGGAATGGAATGGAACAGAAGGGAATAGAATGAAATTGGACAAGACAGAATAGCATAGAATAGACAACATAAATGGAAATCACACACACACACACACACACACACACACACTCACACCAGACCTCAAGTAATTCTAATTATCATCTAACATTGAAAAGAATTACCATAAGGGAAACTTAGAGTAATGGTCAGTAAGTAAGATAAATAATCTAGGCCTAATAGACAGCAGTCTTATAAACAGTAGGAGATGTGGGTCTTCCCTCCATGTCCTCCAATAACTTCGCAAAACTTCCCCTGGGTGGTAGAATGAGAGCAGGTGGACATCTCAAGCAAGATCTCAGATAAGTGGCCACAAGGTCACACTGAGAGGGAGCCAGACTTCACTGAGATCCCTAATGACCAAGGCTGCTGGCTTTCATTCTGGGGTGTAGTCCCCACACAATGAATCTTAGATCTGATATCCCAGGTGACCAATTGGCTAAGGAATCAGTGGCAGTGTATGACTTCCAAGAAGAACCCCAACAGGTGTTACTACTTTGGCTGTGGCTCGCTTGAAATGGTTCTCTCTTGGCACACTGTAGACACTCCAGCAGTCCCATGGAGGAATTCACGTGGAGAAGAGCTGAGGTTCATTCAACCATCGCCATCCCATCCATGCTCTCCTCCGCATCATGGTTCTGTCTGCTGTTCACAGGTCTTGACTTTCCCTTCAGCACATCTCAATGTGTATATAAAGAGCACTGAGGAGTGGGACTCAGGCTCTGTGACTTTCAACCATCATGGTGCCGATGTCACAGTGGGTTGTCAGAAAGAAGAATGGTGCAAATCAGACCACCACCTTCTGTCATTCTTTTAGTACCCATTTGGCATGATTTATGTTTTTGAGTGCTCTTAAGATGGCACTCCAGAGATTTGGTCCAGAGAAGTGATGCAGAAACTGCAAAATGAAAGGATTTTCCCTCAAAAGAATAATGACTCCAAGATCAATCTGTGGTACCTGACCATTTCACTTTGAAAATGATTCCTTGCTTTGAAAAAAAAGATGCTATAGTTTTGGGGGGTGTAAAAGGACTATTTTCTTGTGCTCTGTTTGGGAAAAAATGTATCTGGAAATATGCATAACAATATGTATGCTGATAATAGTGCATAATATGTTTAGACTCATAGTCCTTCTGAAGCAAATTTTCTGAAACATTATATCAATTATGACTATTCTTAAACTGGAAATGTTTATTAAAATGTCATCTAATAATGAATGAGCTAGAAAGTGATGAGACTCCTTAAAAGCACTAATGTGCAGGCATTCCATCGAAGACTCCTTTCAGTGAGGATGTTTGCATTGATCCATTGTCTGAGAGATGAACAATGAGTTTTTTGCTTAAATCCATATTATACAAATGAAGTAATTCCCACACTACTTCCATCAAATTAATAATGTCATTTTAAAGTCAAATGAACATGATGTACAAAGCACACGGAATTACATGGAAAGGAATGCATTGAGTTATTTAAAATATGTTTTCAATTTTAGACTACCAATAATTATTGCTCCAAAGTGATGATAAATAAACCTTTAAGAATTTACGAGTTAGGCTTGTGCTATTCAAAAGAGAGCACAAGATAGAAATTCGGGTAATAAATGCTCCTGGGGTTTCTAGGATATGAAATATATTCTGATTTTTTTTTTAACCAAGGTAATGTAAAAAGACAGTCTCAGGAAAAAAAAATATTTCATTCTGTAAACTGCAAGGGAAAGTAGTGAAATGAGGACAGATATTGATAGGGACTTCACAGAATGGTTTGTTTTCATAGATATTTGAAGCCCACCCCGTGAAATAACAGACACCTCAAATCCCTAGGAACTAGGCACTGAGTGAGTTTGAGCAACTAAAACAGATCATTGTGGTGAAATATACTAACATAAAATTTTCCATTTCTGTTGTTTTAGTCAAGTTTTTCACTGCTGTGGCTAAAAGGACCTGACCCGAACAATCATAAAGGAGGAAAAGTTCATATGAGGGCTTGTGATTTTGGAGGTCTTAATCCATAGAAGTTCAGCTGCATTTGGGGCCCGAGGAGAGGCCGGATATCATTGTAGGAGAGGGTGGCGGAGGGAAGCAGCTCACATGGTTATCAGAATGCAGAGAGAGAAGACTTCACTCACCAGATACAATGTATATACTCCATATCCCGTCCTCCATTGAACCACCTCCTCCAGCCCCATCCCACCTGCCTTCAGTTACTGCTGAGTTAATCCCAGCAGGAATTAATTCATTGATTAGGTTAAGGCTCTAGCCTAATCATTTGTCCTCCAAACCTTCTTGCATTGTCTCACATGTGAGCCTTTGGGGGACACCTCACATGGTACCATTCTCATAACATCCTGGTTTGAATGTGCAGCTCAATGACATAACATACATTCCTTCCCCTCCTTTCACTTCCCTCTACCAAATCTAAGGTAATGCTATTTTATTTTTGCATTACAATTCTTAATACACATATATACCACAATTTTTATATCTCTGTTTGTATATAAAGTATGTTGACACCCAATTCATGTACCCAATACATGTGCATACTGTACATGTATGTGGACATAATAATGTCCATCACTTCTACCATCCTTATTAATCCCCTCCACCCCTCTTCCATATCCAGAGTTCATCTATTCCTCCCATGCTCTCCCTCCCTACCCCACTATGAGTCAGCCTCCTTATATCAGAGAAAACATTCATCATTTGTTTTTTAGGATTGGCTAATTTCACTTAGCATTATCTTCTCCTACGCCATCCATTTACCTGCAAATGCCATGGTTTTGTTCTTTTTTAATGCTAAGTAAAATTTTATTATGTATATATGCCACTTTTTTTATCCATTCATCCACTGAGGTACATCTAGGTTGGCTCCACAGTTTAGCTATTGTGAATTGTGCTGCTATAAGCACTGATGTGGCTGTGTCCCTGTAGTATGCTGTTTTTAATTCCTTTGGGTATAGTCTGAGGAGAGGAATAGCTGGGTCAAATGGTGGTTCCATTCACAGTTTTCCAAGGAATCCTCATACTGCTTTTGAAATTGGCAGAACCAAATTGCAGTCCCACCAGCAATTTATGAGTGTACCTTTTCCCCCACATCCTCGCCAACACTTATTGTTTGTCTTCATAATAGCTGCCATTCTGACTGGAGTGAAATGGTATCTTAGAGTAGTTTTAATTTGAATTTTCTCTGATTGCTAGAGATGATGAGCATTTTTTCATATATTTGTTGATTGATTGCATATCCTCTTCTGAGAAGTGTCTGTTCGGGTCCTTGGCCCATTTGTTGATTGGGTTATTTGTTTTTTAAGTGTTTAGCTTTTTAAGTTCTTTATATACCCTAGAGATTAGTGCTCTATCTGATTTGTGAGAGGTAAAAATTTGCTCCCAGGATGTAGGTTTTCTGTTCACCTCACTAATTGTTTCTTTTGCTGAGAAGAAACTTTTTAGTTTGATTCTATCTCATTTATTGATTTTGGGGTTTTAATTCTTGCACTAGGAGTCTTATTAAGGAAGTTGTGGTCTAATCTGACATGATGAAGATTATGGCCTACTTCTTCTTCTATTAGACACAGAGTCTCTGGTTTAATTCCTAGGTCCTTGATCCATTTTGAGTTAAGTTTTGTGCATAGTGAGAGATAGGGGTTTACTTTCATTTTGTTGCATATGGATTTCCAGTTTTCTCAGCATTGTTTGTTGAAGAGGCTATCTTTTCTCTAGTGCATGTTTTTGGCAACTTTGTCTACTATAAGATAATTGTGACTTTTTGTAGGTTAGTCTCTGTGTCCTCTATTCTGTACCATTGGTCTACCGACTTGTTTTGGTGTCAATACCATGCTCTTTTTGTTACTATTGCTCTGTAGTATAGTTTAAGGTCTGGTATAGTGATGCCACTTGCTTCAATCTTCCTGCTTAGGATTACTTTAGCTCTTCTGGGTCTCTTATTTTTCCAGATTAATTTCATGATTGCTTTTTCTATTTCTATGAGGAATGGCATTGGGTATTTGATTTTAATTGCATTAAATCTGTATAGTGCTTTTGGTAGTATGGTCATTTTGATAGTATTAATTCTGCCTATCCAAGAGCAAGGTAGATCCTTCCATCTTCTAAGGTCTTCTTTGATTTTTTTCTTTAGGGTTCTGTAGTTTTCATTGTATAGATCTTTCACCTCTTTTCTTAAGTTGATTCCAAAGTATTTATTTTTTTGAGGATATTGTGAATGGGGTAGTTTTCCTTATTTCCTTCTCAGAGGATTGTCACTGATATACAGAAATGCCTTTAATTTTGGGGTGTTGATTTTATATCCTGCTATTTTGCTGAATTCATTTACTAGTTCTACAAGTTTTCTGGTGGAGTTTTTTGGATCTTCTAGGTATAGAATCATATCATCAGTAAATAGAGCTAATTTAAGTTCCTCTTTTCGTATACATATCTCTTTAATTTCTTTCATCTGTTGCTCTGTCCAGTGTTTCAAGAACTAGTTGAATAGAAGTGGTAAAAGATGGCATCCTGTCTTGTTCCAGATTTTAGAGGGAATGCCTTCAGTTTTTCTCTGTTTAGAATGATATTGACTTGAGGCTTATTGTAGATAGGCTTTACGATGTTGAGATATGTACCTGTTATCCCTAGTTTTTCTAGTGTTTTGAACATCAATGAATGCTGTATTTTGTCAAATGCTTTTTCTGCACCTATTGAGATGATTATATGATTCTTATCTTTAAGTCTATTGATGTGATAAATTTCATTTATTGATTTCTACATGTTTAACCAACCTTGCATCCCTGGGATGAATCCCACTTGATCATGGTGCACAATAATTTTGATATGTTTTAGTATTAGATTTGCCCAAATTTTATTGAGAGTTTTTGCATCTATGTTTATTAGACATATTGGTCTGAAGTTTTCTTTCTTTGAAGTGTCTTTGGTTTTGGAATCAGGGTGATATTGGCCTCATAGGATGAGTTTGTAAGTACTCCCTCTTTTTCTATTTCCTGAAATATTTTGAAGAGTATTGGTATTAGTTCTTCTTTAAAGTTCTTTTAGAACTCTGCTGTGTATCCATCCGGTCCTGGGATTTTCTTGGTTGGTAATCTTTTGATGACATCTTCTATTTCCTCACTTGATATTGATCTGTTTAAGTTGTGTATATCTTTCTGACTCAACCTGGGTAGATTGTATGACTTAAGGAATTTTTTGAATACCTTCAATGTCTTCTATTTTATTGGAGTATAAGGTTTCAAAATAATTTCTAATTATATTCTGTATTTCTGTAGTGTCTGTTGTAATATTGCCTTTTTCATCACATATGCTGGTAATTTGAGTTCTCTCTCTCCTTCTCTTTGTTAGTGTGGCTAAGGGTCTTTCAATTTTATTTATTTATTTTTCAAAGAACAAACTTTTAGTTTTGTCAATTTTTTCAATTGTTCCTTTCACTTTAATTTCATTGATTTCTAATTTCAATTATTTCTTGACTTCTACTGCTTTTGCTGCTGATTTGTTCTTCTTCTTCTAGGGCTTTGAGATGTAGTGTGAGGTCATTTATTTTTTGGCTTTTCCTTCTTTTAAGGAATGAACTCCATGCAACGAATTTTCCTCTTAGTGCTGCTTTTATAGTGTCCCAGATATTTTGATATGTTGGGTCTGTGTTCTCATTTACCTCAAATAATTTTTTAATCTTCTCTTTGATGTCTTCTGTAACCATTGTTCATTCCGTAGCATATTGTTCAGTCTCCATGTGATGCATAGATTTTTATTTTTTATTTTGTCATTGATTTCCAATTTCATTTCATTATGATCTGATAAAATATATGGTAGTATCTCTACTTTTTTGTATTTGCTAAGAGTTGCTTTGTGGTATAGTATAGGGTCTATTTTAGAGAAGGATCCATGTGTTACTGAGAAGAAAGTGTATCCACTTGATGCTGGTTGAAATATTCTATATATGTCAGTTAAGTCTAAGTTATTAATAGTGTTATTGAGCTCTATAGTTTCTTTATTCAACTTTTGTTTGGAAGATCTATTCAGTGGTGAGAGAGGTGTGTTAAAGTCACCCACAATTATTATGTTGTGGTCAATTTGACTCTTGAACTTGAGAAGAGTTTGTTTGATGAACATAGCTGCACCATTGTTTGCAGCATATATATTTATGATTATTATGTCTTGTTGGTGTATGGTTCCCTTGAGCAATATGTAATGTCCGTATTTATCCTTTTTGATTAACTTTGGCTTGAAGTCTACTTTATTTGATATGACTATGGAAACTCCTGCTTGCTTCTGTAGTCCATATGAGTGGTGTAATTTTTCCCAACCTTTCACCTTCAGTCTGTGTATGTCTTTTTCTAACAGATGAGTCTCCTGGAGGCAGTGTATTGTTGGATCTTTATTTAAAATCCAATCTGCTAGCCTATGTCTTTTGATTGGTGAGTTTAAGCCATTAACATTTAGGGTTACTATTGAGACATGATTTGTATTTTCAGCCATATTTGTTTATTTTTTGTTATTTAACTTGACTTGGTTTTCCTCTTTGATTAGTTTTACCTTTAGGGTGTTACCTCCCTCTGCTGGTTTTTCATTGCTGTTTTTCATTTCCTCTTCATGAAATATTTTTCCAGGAATGTTTTGTAGTGCCAGTTTTCTAGCTATAAGTTCTTTTACCTTTTGTTCATCATGGAAGGTTTTTATTTCATCTTCAAATCTGAAACTTCATTTTGCTGGATACAAGATTCTTGGTTGGCACCCATTATCTTTCAAAGCCTGATGTATGTTTTCTAGGATCTTCTTGTTTTCAGTTTCTGTGTTGAAAAATCTGCCATTATCCTAACTGGTTTATCCCTATATGTTTTCTGATTTCTTTCTCTTGTGGCTTTTAAAATTCTCTCCTTATTCTGTATGTTGGGCATTTTCATTATAATGTGTCTTGATGTGGATCTGTTGTGATTTTGCACATCTGGCATCCTGTAGGCTTCTTGGATTTGGATTTTCATTTTATTCTGGTAAGTTTTCTGATATTATTTCATTGAATAGATTGCTCATTCCTTTGGTTTGGACCTCTATACCTTCCTCTATCCTAATAACTCTTAAATTTGATCTTTTTATGCTATCCCATATTTTTTGAATGTTTTGGTCTTGGTTTCTTATCATTTTTGAAGTGTTGTCTATATTCTCTTTAAGATAATATATTTTATCTTCGTTGTCTGATGTCCTGTCTTCTAAGTGGTCTACTCTGTGAGTGATACTCTCATTTGCGTTTTAAATTTTGTTTATTATTTCTTTCAATTCAAGGATTTTGTTTTTGTATAACCTCTATCTCCCTGTTGAGGTGATCTTTTGCTTCTTGGATTTGTTTATAAAGCTCATTGTCGAAGTGATCTTTCACTGCCTGTATTTGTTCTCTTATGTCTTCTTTGAGATCCAAAAACATTTTAATCATGTATATCCTGAAATCTTTCTCTGTAATTTTTTCTGGTGTAGCTGTTAATTTTTTTTAATGATGTCTTGTCTAGATTTGTTTGTGGTACTTTGTTTCCTTGTCTTTTCATGTTGCTCTCATTTTTTGCCTTTCCAACTCTGTGGGACTGGTGTGTTATTGTTTTTACCCTATAGGTTTGTAATGCTCTTGTGTGGTTCCAAGTTCCCTCCTTTGTGGGGAATCACAATGTCAACAGTTCCCAATATCAACAATACATCATGTATGAACAAATTATTGTTATTAAGACATTTATAGTTAGTATTAATGTCCAGAAATGTTGGATTCAATTATTATTTAACATATAATCAGTAGTTTTATAAAAGGTATTCAGTTTCTAGTGGTGGACAGTGACCTGGGGGTTGGGTGTAGGATGATATGCTAAGGGGGAAAGATGTGAGGATATGGGGTTAACATAACTTAGAAAATTTGAAGGAGAACTATAATGATATGGATTAGTAGCAAGGAAATAGACAGGAGGTAATTTCGAGTAGACAAGTACATGGGAGGACAGTAGCGTTCATAAAAACAAGCATACATATGTATTTAGAAAAATACAGGATGTTAAAATAGTAAAATTTTGAGGGTAAAAGAAGAAGAAAGAGAAGAAGAAAAAAGGGAAAGAGAAAAAAGAGAAAGAAGAAAACAAGGAAAAATGAGGGGTTGGGCTTATGCAATTCCTCCATATTATTTTATTCAGGTGACTCAATTCTCAAAGTTCTATTTCATGTCAATTTCTTGGTTTTATGTATGTTGGGGTTGTGAGGGCCAGAGGACATAAGGGTAAAGGAGAAAGAAGAAGGATAAGAAGGAAAAAAAAATACTCCTAGAATTCCGTTTCCTTCATGCTTGTGCTTCTCTTCTCTTCCAGTAGGTGGAGTTGTCTATTTTAAGCTGGAGTTTGCGTCCTCAGCGAGGATAGGTAACCAGGGTGAGAAAACTTGAGCCCCTGGTATCATCTCCCTCTCCTGCCTAGAGCTCCTGATCCGGGCCTCTCTGTTTTGCTCCCGGTTTTAAGCCCCTCCCCTCTCTTGCTTATCAGGTCCCAACTGCAGGGGACTTCTCACCCTGAGGTTCTTACCAGGTGGGTGGAGCCCTGTTTGACTTGTGCTCCCATTTAGCTGAGAGCAGGTTTGGTGCTGGGTAGTCACTTTGCTGAGTAATTGCAGTTGGGGAGGGGGGGAAGGGGGAGGAAGTTGGAAACCAGGTACCCGTTCAAACGGAAGTCCTCACTGATAGCCACGCCCAACAAAAATGGTGAGAGGGGTTTGCCAAGATGGCATAGGTCTGCTTCTAGCGCTGGGGGTGTCTGGTGAGGTGCAGGGGACCTGGATGGCCTTGTGCTACGGCTAGATTGCAGTCGTGTGGCCTGTGTGGGAGCAGAGCGCAGTTGATTGGGTGACTCTGGTACCCGCTAGCTCTGCGGGCTTTGGGTCTGGAGTCCAGAATCTCACTGGAACCTGGAGGCTCTGATTTCTGCACAGGTGGTTGTAGCTCTGGTGGTTTCTGTGAAAATCCGCTGTATAGGTGTCCTGTTGCCTGCTCTGAGATGTTGTATTCCGTTTAGATGAGACCTTGTGGAGACACCACCTGACTGCTTTCTTGGTTTAATTCCACAGAGCAGACAGAAACAGTACCTCCTTTATTCCACCATCTTGGATCGTCCTCCAGTACCACATTTTCTTTATCCATTTATCTACTGAAGGGCACCTAGCTTGGTTCCACAGCTTAGCTATTGTGAATTGAGCTGCAATGAATATTGATGTAGCCACATCACTATAGTATACTGATTTTAAGTCCTTTCAGTATATGCCAAGAGTGGGATAACAAGGTCAAATGGTGGTTCCATTCCAAGTTTTCTGAAGAAACTCCATACTGCTTTCAGAGTGATTACACCAATTTGCATCCCATCAGCAATGTGTCAGCATACCTTTTTCCCTACATCCTCACCAACATTTATTGTTACTTGAGTTCTTGATAATGGCCATTAAGCCTGACATGAGATGAAATCATAGTGTAGTTTTAATTTGCATTTTTCTAATTTCTAGAGATGTTGGACATTTTTACATATATTTGTAATTAACCATTTGTATTTCTTCTTCTGTGAAGTGTCTGTTCAATTCCTTAGCCCATTTATTGACTTTTAAAACTTTATTTATTTATTTATTTATGGTGTTGAGTTTCTTGAGTTCTTTATATATCCTAGAGATTAATCTGTATCTGATGTGCAGGTTGTTGGGAAAAGTATAAATGGCAGTTGCACCCCAGAGAAAAACCCCAACATGGCGCCTAAGGACCACTTCTTCCTACCTTCCCCTTTTCTACAGCGGCGCGAAAAGTCCCCACCAGTGTGAACTCTCCCCTGGGCGTCAATTTCAAATCTTAACCCCAATAAGAACTAATTCCTGGGCTCCGGAGCTGATATCTGGAAGAACTTGCCAATAAATGGATGGCCTGCCATTTATCTAAGCCCTACCATCTCCCCTTAGTTCTATATAAGCACACAGCCTTTTGCAATAAAATTGGAATTCTCCCAGCGAAGTGTCTCTGAGTGGGGAATTTTTTCACAGGTGGCAAAGATTTTCTCCCATTCTGTAGCCTGTTTCTTTGATCTTGATTGTTTCTGTTGCTGTGAAGAAGCTTTTTAGTTTGATACAATCCCATTTATTGTTTCTCCATTTGCTTCTTATGCTTTAGGAGTCTTGTTGAGGAATTTGGTTACAAAGCTGACATGATGGAGATTTGGGCCCACTTATTCTTCTAGTAGGTGCAGGGTCTCTGATCTAACCCCTAGGCATCCTTGATCCACTTAGAGTTGAGTTTTGTGCAGGGCAAGAAATAGGGGTTTAATTTCATTTTTGGATTTCCAGTTTCTCCAGCACCATTTGTTGAAGAGGCTATCTATTCTCCAATTTATGTTTATGGCACCTTTGTTTGTATGAGATAACTATATTTACATGCATTTGTCTCTGTGTCCTCTATTCTGTACTATTGGTTTTCATGTCTGTCTGGATGCCCAAACCATACAATTTTTGTTACTATAGGTCTGTAGTGTAACTTAAATTTTGGTATTGTGATACCGCCTACTTTAGTTTTCTTGCTGAGGGTTGCTTTGGCTATTCTGGGCCTCTTATTTTTCTGAATGAATTTCATGACTGCTCTTTCTATTTATATGAAAAACATGATTGGAACCTTAACAGGAATTGTGTTACCTCTGTTTAGTGCTTTTTGTAATATGGCCATTTTGACAATATTAATTCTGCTTATCCAAGAACATGGGAAATCTTTCCATGTTCTAAGGTCTTCTTCAATTTCTTTTTTAGTGTTCTGTAGTTTTCATTGTGGAGGTATTTCACTTCTTTTTTTTAGATTGATTCACAAATATTTTTTTTCTTTGAGGCTATTGTGAATGAGATAGTTTTTCTAACTTCTCTTTTAGTTGATTAATTTCTGATACATAGGAATGGATTTGATTATGGGTATTAATTTCATATCCTTCTACTATATTGATTTCATTTATTCTAGAAGTTTTCTGGTGAAGTTTTTTTGGGGGGTATTATAAATATAGAATCATGTCATCAGCAAATAGAGTTAGTTTGATTTCTTTTCCTATTTGTATCCCTTTAATTTCTCTTATCTGCCTAATTGCTCTGGTTAGAGTTTCCAGGACTATGTTGAATAAAAGTGGTGAAAGATGGCACCCCTGTCTTATTCCAGTATTTTGAGGGAATGCTTTCAAATTTTCTCCATTTAGAATTATGCTGACCTTGGGCTTAGAATAGATAGCTTTTACAATGTTAAAGTATGTTCCTACTATCCCTAGTTTTTCCAGTGTTTTGAACATGAATGGGTGTCGTATTTTGCCAATTTTTTTCGGCATCTATTGACATAATCATGTGATACTTATTTTTAAGTCTATTGGTATGATAAATTTCATTTATTGATTTATTTATGTTGAACACACATTGTATCTCTGGGATGAACCCTACTTGATCATGGGGCACTATCTTTTTAATATGTTTTTGATGCAGTTTGCCTGCATTTTATTAAGAATTTTTATATCTATGTTCTCAGGGATATTTGTCTGAAATTTGATTTCTTTGATGTGTCTTTGTCTGGTTTTTATGTCAGGTTGATACTGACTTCACAGAATGGTTTGGAAGGAATCGCTTCTATTTTATGGAATAATTTGAGGAAGATTGGTGTTAGTTCTTCTTTGAAGATCTATTAGAACTCAGCTGAGTATCTGTGTGATCCTTGGATTTTCTTTCTTGGATGTCATCTTTAATTTCATTGCTTGAAATTGATCTGTTTAAATTTTCTACATCCTCCTGATTCAGTTTACATAGGCCATGTGTCCAGAAATGTATAGATGGCTTTGAGAGTTTCTATTTTATTAGAGTATATATTTTCAAAATAGGTTCAAATTATCATCTGTATTTAAGTAGCATCTGTTGTGACATCTCCTTTTTAGTATGAATTTTAATAATTTGAGTTTTCTCTCTATTTCTCTTTGTTGTATTGGCTGAGTTTATCAAATTTGTTGATTTTTTCCAAAGAATCAAATTTTTGTTGTGTTGATTTTGGGTGTTGTTTGTTTGTTTCAATTTTATTGATTTCAACTCTGATTTTAATTATTTTCTGTCTTCTACTGTTTTGGTGTTGATTTTTTCTTCTTTTTCTAGGGCTTTGATATATAATGTTAGTTATTTACTTGTTGACTTTCTATTCTTTTAATGAATGAGCTCAATGCATTAAACTTTCCTCTAAGCACTGCCTTCATGGTGTACAAGAGATTTTGATATGTTGTATCACTATTCTCACCTCTCAGTATTTTTTTTTATTTCATCTCTGATTTCTTCTGCTATCCATTGGTCATTCAATAGCATATTATTAAGTATACAAGTGTTATGGTAGCTTCTATTTTTTATTTTATCATTGATTTTAAAATTTTATTTTATTATGATATGTTATAATAAGTCTAAATTATTTATTGTATCTATTAGATCTATATCTTCTTTATTCATTTTTGTTTGGAGGATCTATCCAGTGGTGAAAGAGCTGTATTAAAGTCACCTGGTATTATTGTATTGTGGTCTGTTTGCTCCTTGAAATTGAGAAAGGTTTGTTTGATGTATGTAGGTGTTCCATTTTGGTGGCATAAATATTTCTGATTGTCATGTCTTGTTGAAAAAGCAGCATGAAATGTTCTTCTTTGTACTTTCAGATTGACTTTGGATTGAAGTCCACTTTATCTGATATGAGGATAGAAACCCTTGTTCACTTACAAGAACCATGTGAATGATTTTTTTTTTTGCCAAAAATCCAATCCATGAAAACTAACTCACATTCAAAAATGCTAGAAATGAGAAAAAAAACCCATAAGTAAGAGTATGTATAAATGTCTATGTACAACTAAGGTCATAATTAAACATAGAAAGGAGAAAAAAAGAAAAAAATTCTATGAAATGTTAAAGAATTATTTCTGTTGGAGTTCAAATGGAGTTCAAAAGATTCTCAGCTTCTCTTCTCAACAGTTTTAGGTGCAATCATCTGGAGCATGTTGGTACACCCTCTGGATTGTTGGAGTGAGATAGATAATCCTGTAAGCGGAATTCCTGGAGGCAGGATTTAGGCTTAGGTGGGCCCAGGCTCTTTGATAAATGCCAATTGAACTGGAGATTTTAAATCAGCACACTTACAGGATCTAGTAATTGCTGATCCATGCTGGAAAACTATACTCCAAGGATTTCCCCTGGTTTCCACTTGTGTGATAGAGAAGCCACATATTACCTGGGGACCCCACATTTCCTGACCTTATGTTTAGTCTCCAACTCAATCTCTCCCACCCTACCTTTCTGAATTTCCAGCCAGACTTATCTCTCCTACATGGTCCTACAAGTAGTCAGATTAAAGGGGAAGGGGTAGAGTTGGGTGGGTTTCCATGACCAGTTGTCCCCCATGCAAATCTCTTTCCACGTTTGATTTTCTGGGTTTCACACCATGGAGCAGCCAGGAAAGCAACCTCTTCCATTCTGCCACCTAGAAAACCAACTCCACTAATATCATTTTAATATCATTTTAAATTTAAATGAACAGGATGTAAATATATATATATATATATATATATATATATATATATATATATATATATATATACACATACACACTGGATAATAAGAAAAGGATTTTATTTGGTTATTTAAAATGTGTTTTTATGTGTAAATCATCAGTTATGTTGCTCCAAAGTGATGATAAATAAACCTTAAAAAATTTGCATGTATCCACGTTGTAGCATGCATCAGCATCTCCTTCCTTTTTAAGGATATGATATTCCAGTGTATGTGCATGCCACATTTTATCTATCCATTTCCCTAGTAATTCATAGATAATAGCATTTTTTTCATCTTCAGCTGTAGTGAATAATGTTACTGTGAACATAAGTGTACAGATAATTTAACCAATGCCTAAATTTCTACTATTTCTTGAATTAAAATACCCTATGTTTGTGAAATCAAGGTTTTCTAGTGACAGGAAGCCATATGGATTGATAAGCCATTTCACAGTTAACAACTGCTGCTGGGATATTGAATAATATTTTAAAATTCCAAGATGCCAGAGACTTTGAAGCAGACACTAAGTCAGAAGCAAATATACTGCTCAAGTGTATGCAACAAAGTGCTTTGGGGAATGAGACAATCAAATGACAAGCTTACTCATCTACAGCCAAAATAGGATAACAGATACTATGAGAACAGGAGCGTAAGAAAGGGTGCCTTGGCCAGACTTGGGCTGGAGGGAGGGTGCAGAAGGGAAGGAAGGGCCCGTCAGGGAAGGATATCAATGCAAGCATCCTTGAACAATACCTGAACTAGGCATGAGGAAGAGTCACACACAAATCCAAAGGGAAACAAGACACTCAGACAGAGGGAAGACATGAATTAAGATGGATGGTGATAAAATCTTGGCCTCCCAAGCTAGGCAACACTAATATATTGGATGAAACTGTCCTGGAATCCTTGAACATCTCACTGTCATAAGAAACAAACTGAAAAGAGCTTCTAGTTATTTTTTTTCCCTTTTCTCTTCCAAACTCCATTAGGGTTTTTTTTTTCAGTGATAATGCATCCTAGGATTCAAATTAACTTGATAGTTGCATGCATAAGTCAAGGCATGCTAAAGTTTCTAAAAAAAAATTCCCACTCATAGTGTGTACGTGTATCATATATATTTATATAGGTATTATATATACATACAAGTGCATATATTATATATTTGATGTAATTGTGTATGAATATATACTATGATATGTATATTAAGCACATTTTATACTCATATATTAATAAATGTAATACAGCTATATATGTTATATGTTATATATGTAGATGTGTGGATATAGATATATATGCTTTCTTTGATGGTTAAACCTATCATCATCTTTGAAAAAGGAAAGCTTGCTTTCTCTCCATTCCCTATTAATATATTTTTCTCCATCCCTCAACATTTCCCCCTTAAGAATATCGGGGAGGAGAGAGACATGGGAACTATGGAGGAACTTTGGTTAGGCAAAGGAGAGGGAAGGTAGGCAGGGTGCAAGAGGGCAGGAAAGATGGTGGAATGATGGACATCATTACCCTAGGTACACGCATGACTGTACATATGGTGTGACGCTACATTGTGTACAACCATAGAAATGTAAGTTGTGTTGCAATTGTGTACAATGCATCAAAATGCATTCTGCTGTCATATATACCTAATTAAAATACATTTATTAATTAAAAAATAGTAATACATTGGAAGATACTGGTCCTGAGAATACATTAATGATCAAAACCCACACATCCCTGCCCTACATGGAACACATGTTCCCGTGCAGCAATACAATATAAAGTAAAATATATGGCGACCAGATGGTAACTAATGCTCCAAAGAAAACAACAAGGTGGGAAAAGGAGAAGTGTCACATGGGGCTACCTTTTTAGAAGAACTGGGGCCCAAAGCCTCACTGATCCAGTAACTTCTGGGTGATGGTTGGAGAGAGGGAACCTTGCAGATACCTAGGGTAGAAACATGCTCTGTTCCAGGAATCTCCAACAGGTTGGAGAAGAACAGAGTAAACTGCAGAGTAGTAGCACATGAGGTCTGAGTGGGATAGGGCAGGTCATGTAAAGCCTTTTCAATTCTCTTCAGTTCTTTAAAACATTTTCTCAAATGTGTTTGGGTATCAAATGCTTCCTTTTCATTATGAGCAAGTGTTGTGTGTTTTCTTAGCTGATGTGTTTGTCTAATTTGGCACCCCTTAGCTGCAGGGCCAAATAACAGGTGAAGTTGCTTATATCAAAGTTGTCATATAAATCTGTGGGTATGACAAACCCTCCAACCACAAACCCAGTGTCTCTTTCACTTCCTTCCTGGGTAGGGAACATCCTCAACCTAACAACTTCCCATCACCCTGGTGACAAAGTCTCTAGCCTGGGCTTTTCCTTCACTCCTTTCTGACCCTGAATCAGAACTTGCATTTTTCCCGTGTGACCCTGCATGGCACAGTTTTTCCTCCCTTCTTTCAGGAAATATGAGTGATAAATTCTCATTTCAGTGACATTGGTTTCTCCATATTGCCACTTAGTTATGTCCAAAGTTGAAATACATGGGTATAATTGAGACAAGTTCATGACAAAATATTGCATCATCTGTTAGAGATGATGAACCCAGTTGACATGCTTTTGCTATGGAATATGGTTTTACTTATATCTGTAAAATACTAAAATATATTGTCTAACATTTTATTATTAATTGGGAGACTTGGAACCTCCTATAAAACCATCTGGGAAAGCTGGATTAGTGTTTGTGGTTCAGAATCAATGCGTAAGAGGAACCTTAAGTTTTGTATTTACAGATTTAAGATCTTAGCACCCTCTGGAAGTCCGTATGGTACAAGGAATTCAAAGCAATGACAAGCCAAATTATCATTGAAAGGGAAAAAAAGGAGAGTGTTAAAAAAAAATACTGGTAAGTTGGGAATAGATTGGCATGCAAGATATAGAAGGGCTTCCTAAAAATAGACTGTACATTATCAGGGATTTTAACACTCTGAGTCCTAGCTTCTAGAATATACAGTCCAATAAATGACCTACAATTTGACCATTTGTATTAGGACTTCCTTTTCTTGAGAAAGATGAATACAAGTACTTCAACATTATATGGTGATCCAGAGTGCCTGGGGGGTGAAGGGTGGTGGAGTATACTAGTTAACTCAAGTCTGAGTAATTCTACTTCTAGGATTATGAATTAAGATACTCTTTGGAAATGTGGATGAACTTTAGTGTACAGTAAATTGAGTTTACTTTCATTTATAATAGCATCATTTCAAGACAACCGATGATCAGTTGTTTAGAATGTGTAATGATAAAAGAAAATAATCAAAATGTAAAGTTAACTGCTAAAAACATGACACAAAGTATGTATCTGTACATTAAACCCAATTTTAATTCAAAATATATAGTATTTTTATGTAGAGAGATGGTAAGAAAAACAGAGCAACAGATTAGCAGTGTTAGTTATTGGGTGGAAGTTTAATGAATGGAATTCAGAGTAAATATATCCACTGGAAAATATAGGGGAAATCTTGGAAATGAAAGCTGCCCAGTGAGAAAGCCCCAGATTCTGTGTATCAGCCCAGAGCTTGATGACCCACACATTTGCAAAGTAGAGTCCATGAAGCCCAGTGAGAGCTTAAGGAATTGAATTGGCATTTCAGGAGCTTCCTAGAACAAGGGAGATCATTTGTAGTTTGAAGTTAATTGCCCAATTTTTAAAAATTTAATTCTTCAGAAGAACATAACAGGATCCAGAGTTTCTACAATACATCATTCAAAATATTCAACATATAATCCAAAATTATAAATTATGAATAAATTTTAAAATGCTTCCCATTCTCAAAAGAAAAGCCAATCGACACAGATTGACTGTTGACAGTGTTGACTGGGACATAAGTGTTATCAGATAATAATTTGTAAAATATATTTTTTGGTTGTAGATAGACATAATATCTTTATTTTATTTATTTATTTTTATGTGGTCCTGAGGATTAAGTGCCTCAACACTTACTAGGCATGCTCTCTACCACTGAGCCATAACTCCAGCCTGTATCAAGTAATAATTTTAAAGCCAGTTTTAACTATGCCCAAGGACACTAAGAAAAATATACTAATGGAGAATAAAATACAGAAAGTTTTATAAACTCATAATTTTCATTTAAAAATAAAATTAAAGGTTTTAGAATTGAAAAATTCAGTATCCAAGACTGGGGAGGTAGCTCAGTGGTAGAATGCTTGCCTAGCATGTGCAAGGTCACGGGGTTGCTCTCCAGCACTGCAAATAGATAGATAGATAGATAGATAGATAGATAGATAGATAGATAGATAG
This sequence comes from Callospermophilus lateralis, assembly GCF_048772815.1. Taxonomy (NCBI): domain Eukaryota; kingdom Metazoa; phylum Chordata; class Mammalia; order Rodentia; family Sciuridae; genus Callospermophilus; species Callospermophilus lateralis. The sequence goes on along the minus strand of NC_135315.1, from coordinate 93,885,326 downwards.
ATAAGAGATATAAAAGAAAAATTCAATTTCTAAATAGAATATCTATTGGCTAGGTTTAAGGGTTGAATGGGCATTCAGGAGAATGAGTAAATTTAAAGATAGATCAATAGAAATCCAATATGAACAAGAGAAAAAAGAAGAAAAATGAAAAGAAAATATGAAAACCCATGTATTCTCCTTATCACCAGCAAAAAGAACTCAATCTAGTAAATCTATTTATGAAGAAATAAAACCTTAACACACATAAAATATATTCTATATATTCTGTAGATCTATATGTGAATATTACATACCTGTAATGAGAATCAAACCATAGTTCTACAATCACATTTTTCACATAAGAATTTGTAAGTCTAGATTCTGCTTCATAAATGGTTCATAGAAATTTGTAATATGGAGATACCTCTATTTATTTAAAATACACCTATTGAGAAAATTTCTAATTCTTATACTTGAAGCAATAAAGCAATCAACATCCTCTTGTATAGATTTTTGTACCCATATATAAATATTTCTTTTAGACATTTATTATTGGAATTTCACAAAATGTGAATATTTTAACTTTTTTGTTGATTTATAATATACATAGAAAGTGTTCAAAATATAAATGTCATATCAAAGAAAAGCCATATAAACACGGCAGATTCACTTTTGGCAATTTATTTTTATAGTTTTTAGAATACACTTTTCAAAGTCCACCAAAATGTCTCCATTCTGAAGGATATTATGCTGAATTCAGAGGTTAATGAGAAAATAAAAAAAAACTTTAAAATCTTTGTAATATTTAACTTTCTACATATGGAATACATAATACATTTACCCTCCTGTTTTTTCTTTTTCTTGTCTTGTCTTTGTTTTTAGACTTTGAACTTGGTAAAGAATATTTCACAATGTGAGTTTTTTTTTTTGTTATTTGTATATAATTTATCAGCAAAAGTTTCACTTATCTGGTGTGCAGTGTGATGAGTTTTATAATCAAGTATAACTACCAGGTAACCACCACCCCAAACAAGATAAATACATTGTCCATCAAGTCACCTCCCTTCCCACCACCCCAAACAAGATAAATACCTTGTTTTCAAGTCACCTCCCCTCACACCCATCCCTTGCCACCACCAAATATAACTACTATTCTAATTTGTATTACCATAATTTAGTTTTGCCAATCTTCATATAGGCCGTTATATAACTGGAACCATGTAGTAAGTTTGCTTTTGAGTCTGGCTTATTTCAATGAACATAGTTTCTCTTTGCTAAAGTGTAGTATTCAATCGTTCCCATTGCATAATGATTGGTGGATATTTTTCTATCATAGGTATGGCTCATTTTCAGTTTTTGCAATTCTGAATAATATATGAATATATTTGTGGATTTATTTATTTATTTATTTATAGCTTAAAATCATTGCCTAGGGTAATAACTTTAAATAGAAGGGCCATTTTAACTATATAAAAAGCTGTCAAACAATTTTGCCATGTAGTTACACCAAGTTTTCGCTCTCACCAGCTACGTAAGTATTCCTGTTGCTTCATGTCCTAGCCAACACTTGCTATTGTCAAATATTTGTATTTATAGTGCCCTATGGCTATGTGTTTGTAACTTCCTTCTCTAATGATTAGATATGTTGAAAAGCTTTTCATGTGTTTATAAGCACTAGTGGTTATTGTATAACTTCTTTTAAAGTGTCTCACTTATCTGTGCTTGTTTTTATTTAAATGTTTTTTTTCTCTTTTCACTGTTAACTATTCAGAATGCAAATTCTTTCTCAGATATATGTATTGATAATATTTTGTCTAGGTTTGTGGTTTGCCTGTTCAATTACTTAATGGTCCCTTCTTAACAGCAGAAATTTAAAATTTAATGAAATCAAGTTTAACAATTTTTTTTTCTTTTATTGAGTATATTTTCTTGTCTGACTAATATTTCTCTACTCCAACATTGTGAATATTCTATATTTTCTTATAGGGTTTTGACTCTACCTCTTATGATTAAGTCAATTATCTACTTTGAATAAATTTTTGTATATGAGCTAAAGTAGGTATCAAGGCTAATTTTCTTTCCATGTGACTCTTCAGTTCCAGCACACTGTGATGGGAAGACAAACAAAACTCTGTTTATCCATTACATTTCCTTCTTGTCAATCATCAGTTGGATATATATGTAGGAATTTATTTCTGAAATCTTTATTAATTTTATTGATCTTTTTGTCTTCATTTACTTAAATACCATGCCATCATTGTAACTGTACCCTTGTATTACTAATGAAATTAATGTAAATTCTACTTTCTTTTTTTTTCCAAAAAGAAATTCTATTTGAAATCTCTTGGGTCACTAGTGGATTTAGAATCAGCTTTTCAATTCCTAATTTTTTTTTAAATTTCAAAGAATGTGTTTTATTTCAGTTGAGGCAAATGTGCTTTTTTGAGTATGTTTGAATCATCTAATGTAAAAAATTCAACTTTTCATTTTAATTTAGATTTTTATTATTTAAATCATCAATGTTTTATAGTTGTCAGTGATAAACTATTCATTTTATCAAAAGTAAACTTTGGGGAATAATTTTCCTATTTCATTGATGTCTGCTCACTTCAGATATAATTTTCTCTTGATATTTCTAGATATTTAGAGAAGTTAAGAACTTTATTTAAAATTTGTTAGTCTTTTACAATATAATCAAATCTAATAACTGTTTATGTTGTACACTAACATTTTAATATGTTGTAGATTTATCATCCCAATCTCTACTGCAATATCATTTTGGACAGAATAGATACTTGTATAATTTGATTCCTCTGAAGTTTCTTGAGATTTGTAGCATAGCATCTGATGAATCTTTGTGTATGCTCAATACCTCAAACAAATTCAAACAGCTGTATATAAATATATATATATATATATAAAGGTATATATTTAAGGTGGAAAGCATGTTTTAAAATATCTGTACACAATGAAAGGTTCAAAGTACCATACTTTGAAGTATGGAATAGTACATCCAGTTGATGGACTCCATCTGACATTCCTCTCTTAAACCCTTAAACCCTGCTGGTACAGCACAGGAACCTTCAAATCTTGATTAGTTTTGAGGTGCTATGGAAATGAGCTTCATCTGTACTTCAGTTCTGGCCATTACTAATTATATCATCATTTATAAGTCATTAAAATATTCTAAGCCTCAGGCCTGGCCTCTCTAAAGTAGGATCTCAATCTTGTGCTACTATAATAAAAATTAACATAATGTACAGAAAGGGCCATCACAGTGCTTTGAACTACACCGCACTATTTATTTTTGCACAAAGCAAATGTATTTACTCATGATTTCTTGACTCCATAAGCAAAACTGCTCTCCATTGTTCCCGCTGATTTCTTTGCTCAAAAATTTCTCATCATTAACTCCTTTCAATGTAAAGTTTTGCCTTCTTCCAAAGTCTATTCCAAATAATCAATTCAGAACTGTTTCTTTGGTCCTACAAAGCTTTTAAGGAGAACTTCTTTTCTGAACTGGCATGTCTGAATGGCCCATCCTTCTCAGACACTGCCTCCTTCTCATATGGTTCCCCCACACTCTACAGCTCAACCATTCCATACTCATTTTAAATTTTAGTACAGAGTTCTCCTCGATCAAGCTACTCAATAAAGTTTATCTGACAAGTTTCACCAAGCTTTCAAAGGTTATGGAAAATATTGACTTTAAAGCTAAAGTTTTGTATCCCTCAGCAAGTTTGTAAGCCTGCCGAATGGATGAAAAAGTTAAAGTTGGAATTTCATGATGTTTTCTGTTGAATAATTACTTTGTTTTTTCATGCAGTTCCATGCCCTACTTCAAATGCTCTCATAGACTATTCTTTTAAATCAAAGAATATACTTAAGGTGTAAAACATGTTTTGTTATACATATACACAATGAAAGATTACTACAGTGAAGCAAATGAACATATCCATCTCTGGATGTAGTTACTTTTTTTCTTTATATGAACAACTGAATTTTATTCACTCTCCCTCTATTGCTTGCTAGTGTTTTTTGCAGCTCTGGGTTTCAAACCCAGGATCTCATGCATACTAGACAAGTACCCTAACATTGAACTACACCCCCTGCTCTTAAATCCTACTCCCTTAACAAATTTCCAGGATATACATCATATATTAGTCAGCTTTTTGTTATGATAACAAAATACCTGAGGCTAGATAACTTTATTTTAAAAAAGAGGCTTGTTTAGTTCACAGTTTGGGAGGCTGCAAAATGCAAATAACATGGTCCCAGCTGTGGTGAGGTTCTCTTTTGGCTTTAGCACCTCATAGCAAATGGCACTATATGGCATGAATGGATGAGAAGGTGAGATCACATTGCCAGAGAGGAAGCCAGAGAACCATTTAGGGCTCAGGCTCAGGTTTTTATAATAACTTTCTCTGGCAAGGATAAACTCAGGAATCCTAAGAAAATTGCCTTACTCCTTTCCAAGAAGACCCTCCAATGACCTAAAACCTCCTACTAGGCCCCACCTTTCAAAGATTCCACCACCTCCTAACACTGCCACCCTGGGAACCAAGCTTTTACCATATGAACCCTTGGGGGACAAACCACAACCAAACCATTGCACCTAGGCAACACAGACAACAATAAGACATGCCAAGTCAAGTATTCTTGCTAGCACCCGCTCTCAGTCGACTCTACTTAGATACAAATCAGGAAAATTCACGGGTGACTCCATTAGGTCATGGATACTCTGAGAATGTGACACCAGATCTCACCCAGCTCACATTGCTTGTTGGACTCCCCATTCCTCCTATGAAAGCAATGTTCCTCTATGCGTAAGTGCAAGGATAACCACCTTTCCTCTTCTCTTCATGCTCCCTTTGTTGTATCCTCATGTTCTTCTTCTTCTTCTTCTTCTTCTTCTTCTTCTTCTTCTTCTTCTTCTTCTTCTTCTTTTAAAGAGAGAGTGAGAGAGTGAGAGAGAGAGAGAGAGAGAATTTTTTAATATTTATTTTTTTTAGTTATTGGTGAACACAACATCTTTGTTTGCATGTGGTGCTGAGGATAGAACTCTGGCTGCACACAGGCCAGGCGAGTGCGCTACCGCTTGAGCCACACCCCCAGCCCTCATGTTCTTCTTTATGTTGTTTTATATTCATTTTTATTATATCATAGATATAAACCAAACAAAGGTGAATTTTAATTTTCACAATCCAGAATGGGTGGCGGGGATTGAGCTCTATCCAAAAAGTAATCTAAATTCTAGTTATTTGTGAACAAGTGCGTACTATATGTCCTGGGTCAGTGAGCGAAGGAATGCTTATCTAGACCTCAGTAGATCTAGATCCATCTGCAAATCGAGGGGATTTGAACTAGAACCAAAGACACTGTTGCAACCCCAGGATTCTCTCTCGCCAGAGTTCTGCTGGATAGCAGACGGACTCTAGGGGGCGCACATCTCAGGATGAGATATGCTCTTTATACATCACTCTTGCTTTGCTCTGAGTGGGCTGTTAGTACCGTTAGTACCTGCGGCATCTCAGACAGTGTGAGAAATAGCAATCACTTCTTCCTTCTGAAGGTCAGAGACCACTTGCATCAAAATCCCCCAATCTCTGGACCATCTGGTTGCTGATAATACAATACTAATATCCACACTCAATTACACTGAGCTTCCCTTGGGGGAAACAAGGATCCAATGTCAAATGAATTGATATAATCCATATTTTGATGCTACAAAGAGCAGCTGGCTGGGGGAAATGTGAAAAAGAAGACAGACACGGGATGGACGTGTGTGGCTGTCCTTTCGTAAGGTGGTGAGCAGCATTTGAGCTGTGATTTAGGAAGACACGAAAGCCACACTGAGGTTGTAGGGTTTTCTCTGAATTCCAGAAAAGTTTGAGATGTAAATGAGACAGTAACATCTTAGCAAGCACAGCCCTCCCTTGCTTGACCAGGGAAACCTTGGGACTGTTTGCTAAGGATGACAATACTGCATGAGGAGGTAGGGTCCAGACCTTATGCAGCTGCTGATTTCTCAACAAGGGCTGTAGCTCTGAGTGCTTTGCTGACTTTGCCTTGCAAATCAGAACAGATTTGCTCTGCTGTCTCATAGGAACTGCAGATCATATACACGAGTGAATCAGAGCTTTGGCTCTAGAAGCTGTGAGTATTTTTAAGTTTACTTGCAAACATATTTAAATAAAAAATATATAAATATAATGTAGTTATGCCTGCTTCTATATTTACATATATAGACATGAATACACACATATATGCAGACAGGTTGATGGATGCATGTATACACCCATACATTGTAACTGGTATTCTTCTCTATTAGATTAGAAAAAAAAACAGTGGAATTATTTCCAGTTCTTCTTCTGTTTTATTCCTTTGCCATCTCTTTTACTCAGCTTTTGCATGGCTGTGACCAAAATACCTGATAGGAATAATTTAGAGGAGGAAAAGTTTATTTGGTGCTCGTGGATTCAAAGGTTTCAGTCCATAGATGTTTGACTCCACTGCTCTGGGTCCAAGGTGAAGGACCTTGGGGGGAAGTACCCAGCAGAGGAAAGCTACTCAGCTCCTGGCAGAGTCAGGCAGGAGAGAGAAAGGGAGAGGGAGGGGAGGAGGAGGGGGAGGGGAAAAATCAGAAAAGGAGAGGGAAAGGGGGAGAGGGAGGGGGAGAGGGGAAGTGGGAGGGAGAGATTGGAAGACAGAGAGGTGGTAGGGACCACAAGGAACAAGGGTTGAAGTCAGGCCCTTGAACATGCTAAGTGCACACCCTACTAAAATAGAGGTACTAAACTTCCTCATGCTGAAAATCAAAATTACCCCAAACCTTCAAGGCACCAAAAAAGCTAAGACTAATATGTTCCCCTTCCAGTACAGCCTAGATGAATCTACCTGTGTATCAAATGGTTTAAGAAGAAGCAATCTAACTGCTTCTCCCCGTTTGATCAAATAGCATAAAAATTTATTTTTCTTTTTGACATCATTTGCTTACTTATGTGGCAGGTGGCCAAGTCTAGCCAGGCAGATTCCCTGTCCTGGCTACTGGTAATGCTGAACCATGCCTCAAGTGCCAACCATGCCACTTTAGATTCAGCTTTTATCTATAGCTCCTTCACCTGGAGCTGGGATTTGGGCTCTAAGCTATTCTGCTAAGACTCTTGACATGATTTGGAGCAGTTACTAGGTAGCCCCTAAAGCAAGCTCTCTGTAAAGGAGGGTTGACCCAGAGAGATGGTTGATAGAAAGCCTAAACTGTCAAGGATATAAGACTGGTTTATGGAAGAACTCTTGGAGATCCCATAGGAGAAAGAACCTCCTGATCTCAGATGCACACAATTTCTATGGCAACCACATATATTAGAATAACAATATAGACATTCGAAACAGTTTAGTTTGGGCCACTCTTCATTCATCCAAATCCAGATTTGGATTAATGAATGAATAGATGTTATATGCTCTCTGTTACTATAAGATTGTTTAATGATCCGAAGGGCAAAGTCAGTATACCATGTGACCACAACCATAAGGTCATCATGTGCCTTTCCTAACTTGGAATTAACCATGGTGGTATGACATCTTGATCTCCTAGAAGGATCTAAGAACCAAAAAAAAAATCTTAAGTGCTGATCTTAGTTCTGAAAGTTGAAGTACATAACTTCCACCTGGGAGAGCTTTGCCCAAATTTTAAAGCACGTTGTTGCTTCCCAGGATGAGAGTTTACTGACAGATGACGGACTTGGAAGATTTCAAATGGAGACAAAGGATTGTGGATGTCACTGAGCACCCAGGCTCTCTGCGTGAGTTGACCCCAGCGGGGCATGCTCAGTTGGCCGCTCTCTCCTCATTTAGAAACTGGTCACACAAGCTTCTGTTCCTTCATTTATCCTACTCCCAAAGGTATCAACTTTGCAGAGTGGAGAAGGTGGATAGATCCTTTTTACCATCTGAACAAGTTTTCCAGCGTGTACAATCACGGACCACAGAAAATGAGGTTTACAGGTCACTCATGAAATGGAACCAATTTTATGGTCCTTTCTGGGGAAAATCTTGTATTCCCCCAGGACTGGATGTTTATCATTGAATCTCTAACACAGCTTCTTTTTTCACTGAATGGAACGATTTGGGGAGCCGGGAGTCGGAAGATGCCTGCCTGAAACTCCCCCATCAAAATAAATAGAAGATACACAATATTTACAATTTTCTTGAATTTATTTATGGATGTTATAGAGGATTTCTTGGGGAAAAAGGTAAAAATAATGCTCACTTTATTGGAAGTTAGCGTGTCCAGCCCCATTGTGACTGGTGCTGGGTGATCTGGGGCCAGTTGCTTCACGTCTTGCAGGCTCAGTCTACATATTTTAAAGTAAGAGTGATAAACTAAAATAAGTCTGAGGTTTCCCAGCTCCAGCATTCAATGCTTCCATGTTTTTTAGTATTTGTTGATGTTTTAAGTAATATTATTTCATTCCCAGAGGCTCTCTGATCTTCCATACCTCTCTCTCCAAATTCCTCCACAGATAAATAGTTCCAGGTGGGATTCATTTAGATTTATTATTATTATTTTGATAGCTACCATATATCCAGTGCTTACTATGTACAGAATATATATTATCTGACATAATCCATATGTAACCCAAGTATTAGCCTAGGTTTGCCTTTTACCATACTTTGGGAAAAGAGAATTTGTCTTGAAACCATTGCTTGCTCTTCCTGGCTGCTGGGATACAGACTTCTGTCTACAACTCTTGGCTCTTTCTTTGACTTTATTTGCTGTGCTGCCAACCACCACCTGAAACACTTGGGCTGTGGCCTCCCTGGAGACAAAGCTACTTCTATTGTCATGGGGGATGGGGAAATATGGAGTGACATTTTCCTTTTCTCTTTGTAATGGTTTGGATCTTAAATGTCTTCCAAAGGGCCATGTGTTGAAAGCTTGCTAAAGGAAGCAAGGTCAGTGGGGTTCTGCTCTTGAAGGGCATATAGGAATCCCAGCCCCTTCCTCTCTCTCTCTGATTCCCAGACACCATGAGGTGAGCAGCTGTGATTCACTATGTGGTCCCCACCATGAGGTTCTGTCATGCCACAGGCCCAAAGCAACAGAGCCAAGTGTGCATGGACCAAAACCATGAGTCAAAATAAGTCTTTCCTCCTTTAAAGTTGATTTCTCTCAGGTGTTTTGTCACAGTGATGAAATTTAACGTTTACTTGTATTTCTTAATTTCTCCACACCACCCTACAAGTCTTTGTAACAGATATTACTGTAGTGTTGGGGATCACTATTCCTGTTCAACAGAGGAAACAATAACATAAAACTTCATGTGATTGTTCCCAAGTCCCCTCCCCACCCAAAAAGAAATTAAACAAATAGATGACAGTGGACAGTTGGGTGGATGGATGGACGGATAGAGGGATAAATGATGAAATAGCTTTCATCCTGTCAACTACTCTAATCAAAGCATTCCAGTTCTTACCTTTTTCCCCCAATGTTCTGAATCTCCCTTCCTTCCCTCTGAGACAAGCACCTTTTAAAACTCTTATTGCAAAATGCTAACTTGACTTTGGAAAATCCCACCTGCAGTCTATAAGGGTTGATCTCAGCTCAGATTAATCATTTTCCTCCTCCAGGATAAACCACAGACCACACTGGTCTACAATAACCTATTTTCCAAAAATCTGAGTTATGGATTGAAAAATAACATCACATTTGTTTCCTCAGAGCAGTTCTGTTAGGAGTCTCCAAAGTGTATTAGACAAGGTCAGGGTGAGTTTTGATCCCTCCCTCATTATCCTATTCAAAGTGCTTCCTCCTCTTGTGTGAGGTCCAGATATGCCTTCCCTATTCCTAGGTTGTTTTTTTAACTAGAAGACCAAATATTTATGCACAGTTCCAAACAGCAAACAATATTCTTCATAGAACATGGAGCCTAAATGGAAAACAGGGAACACCCTTTTTCCAAGTGCGGCATCATGCACACTGATTTCTTAGCCCAAACGTCGGTCATGCTTTCCATTTTAATACACAGCAGCATCAATTTTCTTCATCATTCTTCCAATCATGTCCAGAGGAAATAGGTGCATACAAAAGAGTGTTTTGTTTTCTGCTTTCTCAACCTACAAAACCATCTCTATCAAGCCGTTGCCTGCAAGCAAAGTTATACCAAGAAGCAACTTTGAAAGCAAAGTTTTTTCTCTCACTTCAAGTCAAATTTTTGCACCAAACCCCCCTACAATTATCTTCATAAGCCCAAAGATGGCAAAATAAGAGTTGACTGTTTTTCCTGTATCCAGTACAGATCCCAAAGGACTAGGGGGAAGGTTTGGCTTAGGTTATCCTTTGAATTATATTTACAATATGTTTTGGGATAGCGACTACTATTTTAGTCTTTGGAAACTAAACTCAGAGAATCAAAGCAACATGTCAGAATCAAACAGACAATGAGCAGAATTACTGAGGTTTGACAGAAGTAAGTGAGTCATTGAAGCCCATTTGCTATAATAAAAATAAGAGGTTCACATTACTTAGGGGTATTTTTTTTTTACTTCAGGATATGGACAGAAATTCTTTGTCTCTTTCCTATTCTCGGGCATCTGATTTTGGGTTCTTTTTTAGCTAATTTTTGGTCAAAGTTACTTCACTGTGATAGCAATGTTAAGTATATCATTGCTTGCCTCTTCCTCTCAGAATGAATGTAAAAGAAAAAAAAATTCACATTCTTTAAAAAACACAAAACTAGAATTTAATCATTAGATAGAAGATGCCTCTTCTAAAGATGATTTTTTTCCTTTATGTAGACCCCCATTTCCATCCTGTATCACTGTGTTTGCCTTAAAGAAAACCAAATCACTTCCACATTCCTTATAGATCAGAACTACCAGAAATGGATTCCCTTGGTTTTTCTTTTCTTTCCTGAAAGTTTAAATTTTTTTCCCTTCTTTTATGAGGGATAATTTTTCTGGCTACCTAATTCTAGACTTCTGCTATATTTTCATCAAAAACACTTCCTCAAATGTATGAAATATGACAGGTCAAGATCATTGTAATATTTTGAGCAACTAATAAAAAAAATAAAATAAAATACAAAATAAGGCTGAAAAAAAAACCTCTTTCAATATTTCACTTTATTCTTGTGTCTTTCACTCTCTTCCTGCTTGCATGATTTCTGATGCTAAATTACGATGCTAATTTCTGGCCCTAAAACTTTATCCTTGTTCTTCAGTCAAGATACTCCCTTTGTCTTTGATGGTCATCATTTCAAATATGATGTGTCAAGATGTGTTTGGTGTTTATCCTGCTGGTGTTCTAAGTCTTGCGCATGCACGGTTTGGTTTTTGCTATTAATTGTGGAGTTTTAGTCATTATGACTTCAAACGTTTCTTTTGACGTGGTGTTCCAATTGCAAGTATGTTAGACCTTCTGAAACGTTTCGACAGTTTTGGGAAATTCCATGCATTTCCATTTGGGAAGTTTCTATCATGCTGTCTTCAAGCTCACCTATTCTTTCCTTGGTTCTAGGGAGTCTCCTGATGAGGTCATCAGGAGCTTTCTTCATTTCTATTGAAATGTTGTTGATTTCTAGCGTTTCCTTATGTTGATTCTTACAGATTCCATGTCTCTGATTATATTGCCCATTTATTTCTCATTTTCTGTATTTGACATTATATCTCATAACATCTTGGTCATAGTTACTTAATAATGCCTGCTTGATAATTTCAACAAGAGTCATTTCTGTATTTTACTTTATATTTTTGTATTTGACAAATAAAAATGTATATATTTATGGTATACAAATGATATTTTTCTGATTGTGGAAAGGCTAACTTGAGCCAATTAATATGCATTAGCTCACATACTTGTCATTTTTTTATGATGAGTACACTAATTTAATAATTTTCAAGCATATAATACATTGTTGTTAACTGTGGTCACCATATTATATAAGAGAGCTCTTAAATTTATTCCTTTGTACTAGTTGAAACTTTGCATTCCTTGATCTATACCTCCCCCGTTCTTGCCCTTCCCAACACCTAGCAACCCCCATTATCTCTGTTTCTATAAGTTTGATTCCTTTAGAATCCACATAAAAGTAAGATCGTATAACATTCATCTTTCTGGGCTATTTCACTGAGCCAGGCTCATTCATGTTGCAAATGTCAGGGGATTTATTCTTTTTAAAGGCCGAAGAGTATTTCATGGTTTGTATATCATATTTCTTTATCCACACTTAGGAGATTTCACACCTTAGCTGTTGTGAACAATGCTGTAATGAACATGGGAGTGCAAATCTCTCTTTGACAAACTGGTTTAATTTCCTTTAGGTATATGCCCAGTAGTGGATCTCTGGATCATCTGGAAGTTCTAATTTTTATTTCTTGAGGGACTTCTGTACTGTTTTTCATTATGGCTGTAAAACCCAGATGCCCTTCAGTAGAAGAATGGATAGGGAAACTGTGGTATATATACACAATGGAATATTACTCAGCATTAAAAGAGAACAAAACCATAGCATTTGCAGGTAAATGGATGGAGTTGGAGAATATCATGCTAAGTGAAGTAAGCCAATCCCAAAAACCAAAGGCCAAATGTTTTCTTTGATATGAGGAGAGGAGCATGGGAGAAATGTAGGAACTTCAGATAGGGCAAAGGGGAGGGAGGGGAAAGGAGGGGCAAGGGAGTAGGAAAGATGGTGGAATGACTTAGACATCATTACCCTAAGTACATGTATGAAGACACCAATGGTGTGGAAATACTTTGTGTACAATCAGTGACTTGAAAAATTATGCTCCATATGTGTGATATGAAATGAATTGTATTCTGCCATAATGTATAACAAATTAGAATAAATAAATAATTTAATAAAAAGGTTATGTCAAAAAAATTAACATTCCCACCACTGAGAGCAGGGTTTCCCTTTACTCCACATCCTCACCAACAAATGCCATTTGTTTTCTAGGTAATTGCCATTCGAATGGGTCTAAACTGATCTCTCATTGTGGTTTTAATTTTCATTTCCCTGGTTATTAGTGATGTTGTATCCCTTTTCATAGACATCTAGGCTGCTTGTGAGTCTTCTTTTGAGATATGTTATTCAAGTCCTTTGCCCATTTTTAAACCAGGTTGTTTTCATACTTTTAGGTTATTTGAATTCTTGTATATTTTAGATAATAATCCCTTCTCAGATATATGGTTTGCAAATATTTTCTCCAGTTCTGTAGTTCATCTCCTCATCAAGTTTGATTTTGATGATTATGTTGTCTCTTCCGACCATGGTTTTCCCTTCCTTTCCAGTATGCCTGTAATTTATTATTGCTAACCAGACATGATGTATTGGGTAATAGGAACTGAGGTCATTATACATTTATTGTCAGGATTTATGGTACCTTGGTTAGGGGTTAGGTTGTGTTTGATATTTGTTGTAGCTTTAGATGCATGAGCCTTCAAATTATATTTCTTTGCTTTTGACTTTGGACTTCCTCAAACACTCTTCTTTAAAGAGGATCCACATTTTCCAACACTTTAAGTGTAGTCCATTGTGACTATACCTAGCCCCTGCTGACGTGGTAACACGTCAAGGGGAAAGGTTGTTCTGTAATTAGATTAAATCTTGGTGTTTTAATGGGCCTGTCCATGTCTAGGGGGCTTCTGCTGTGGGAAGCTCATACAGACCCCTCAGAGCATCTTTTCCAGTGGTGTAGAACTTCTCCCCTTTGCCCTCTACTTCTTCCCCTGACTGCAGTATTTCCAGATTATTGATCCAAAGCACTGATCCTTGTCAATCATGTTTTCTTCTTTCTTTTTCCCCTTAGGAGAGCTAGGAAGATACACGTGGGGGTTGGAGTGAGAATAACCTTTCCCTGCATTGTGGCATTGACAAAACCTTTTTACCTTGGAAAAAAGCAAGGTATATACAAGACACTATTTCACTAGATTACACAGGTATTTCACATGCTGATTCTTCCGCACCACCTGTCACAACCAGGAGAGGCCCTTTCTCAGAACTTCACTGTGGGCTTCCTTGAGTGAAAACCCACAGATGTGAGTAGGTCACTCCTAAGTCTGCTCTGCAGGAGACTGTCTCACATTGGTCCCTACTTAGCCTCCTGCTGAGCCAGGTTATGCCTCTCAAAGCTTCTGCTCCAGATAAGCAGATCTGAGCTGTGTCTGTCTGGATGAACCTCTTGCTCCAAGTGTGTGGATACCACTTTACTCAGCAACCTAAATTTTCTGATGTGTCTGTAGGAGCCAAAAGAAGTTTCTTTCCATTCCCTGAAGATCGATAGATAATTCTTCTGAAATAAACCAGACATTAGAGAGATTAACAGCAAAAAGGGCATGTAAATGGATTATCGTGCACATGTGCATGAAGGCCACACAGAATATGCATTGTAAAGCAGGGTCAGATGGTTGAGGCTTCACTGTCCTCTTCATAGGACAGAAGGAAGCCGGGGAGAGAGGTAGGAAAGCAGAGCAAATGATTTTTTTTGGATAGACAAAAGGTTCTAAAGAATAAGAGCCTTGGGGGGTAACAAAGGAGAGTTAGAGGGACCTAGATTCGGAGGCAGCTCCTAAAACCTTCCAATTCCCTTCCATTTTCAATATATCCCTAGGCACTAAGCTTCCAAGTGTCACTTTACGATCTCCAACAGGTACAAGAATAACCACTGATGATAGCTTGTGCAATTCTCTCTTGTGTTAAGGATAGAATTGATGACTGCTAAGTTCTTAAATCTGTCAGAGTTGAAATCAGAAGGCTGGATGTATTCCTGTTCAGTTCTAGATTTCTTATTCAGTTCTTGTTTAGTTTTTGTTCCTCTGATGAAATTCTGCTTATGCCTATCCATGCTGTCAATTTTTTCCTATCATTCCTTTTACATATTCATATTAGCTAAAGTGCTTATCTATGCTCATCGTAGTACCTCCAGCCATTTATGAAGTTGTCTATAGGCCTTTTCCCTCCTTGATTTTGGATTCCATTTTTCCTGATTCTTTACAGATCTAATAATTTCTTGGATGCTTAACAGATATTGAGACTAATATGAGACTCTGAAGGGTGTTTTTTCCCTCTAGATTCTGTTTCATTTTTTTTCTAACAGGTGGTTGAAATACCATCAGATGCACTTCATTAGAGAGAAATTTTACTTATGCCTTTTTTAAAGATTGCTGTATTTTGGTTGTGCTGTCTTGTATTATGTGGTCCTCACTCCTGATGCGTGACCCTCTGCTATTTTATATATATTTTATATAAGCGTGGGGTATTTGCCAATTCACTCTACTTTACTTCAAACTCTTAACACCAGGCAATTGCTAACATCTCTGGAGTTCTTTAATTTTCCAACGGCTGCTCTCCAGTGAATTTCTTGGGGTTGTTGTCCTGAACATGCATCGTTCAGGAGTCTGTGTAGGAATTTTGATGCAAATTTTAGGGCTCCCTGCTCAATATCCCACCTTCTTCCGACTTTTCTCATTACTTTCTAGAAGCCCTGCAGCCACGAACTTTCACTGTTTCTCCTTTTTGTGAACTTCAGCAGGACTGTCACTTGTTCCCTGTGGTCTATGTCACATGAGTACACATGAGAAACTGGAAGTGCCCGCAGAGAGATGAATTATGTAAATTTAGAGCTTACCTGGTTTTCCTCTCCACTTTTATATTTGAAGTTCCTTTCTGATTCTATCATCTTTGGATGGTTCTGTAACAATTGAAGCCGTCGGTTTCTATTTTTGTCCAATCTTTATAATTACGACTAGTAGAGGGAGGGGGGTGATTTCATAAAGTGGTTTTTCAAGCAGAGCAAATGAGATGTTTAATTCCAAGGAGATCTGGCATTAACTACCTGACGAACCCATCATCATCCAGGATTGGAACTTCTCCTTGGTCGATTCAGAGATTTATGTTTAGGTGGATCTGTTTAGATGAGCCATTCATGAGACAAAAGTATAAAATCAGAAAGACATTTTTATTCATGTCTCAAGGTAAATAAGACTTGGACCAGAGTTCTCAAAGCTGCAGTGATCAGCAAGTTTCTTTTCCTGTAGGCAAAACTCCATGGGAAGTCAAATTACAACCAGGAGTTTGTTGAGCATGAAATCAGAAAAGGGGGAAGTTGGTTGGGTGTTTAATGGAATCAAGCTAATATAGCCTCAGGTGTTCATCTCCACAAAAAAACACGGAAACCCTGGCACTGAAGAGGTTCCTCCAAGTTCATTGACTGAGCTGTCCTCTTTTTTTCCTCCAATAGCTCTGGTTCATCTCTGCAGCCCTGTTTTTTTTATGGACTTTTCCGGCTGTCCAAAGTCCTACCAAAAGATGATATCTGTTGTTAACAATGTGATTATAGTTTGTATGGCCTAAATGCTACATTTTTCCCTTGTGACTTTTCACATCAGTGCCTGGTTGCTATATTTATTATTCCCAGCTTAGTACTAGGAGAAACATCCTATTTCCTTAGAGTTTAAAACCTGGGGGGAAGGTCTGATAACATTCCTGAAGCAGGGACAATAAAATCCACCTCTAAAGGTAGACTAAATGGGACAACATTTGCAACGCTCCTGGCCCTTATGTGGTGAGCGTTGAAAAACATCCTTCCGTTTCCTTCCCCTTACTTAATGAAAACAGGTGCTGAGGGAAGCCCATTCATTTCTCTCTTAAACATTCCCCACATGATCATCATTTTGTGAAGTTTTTGCTGGACAGAAAAACAAGAATCCAGAAAACATTTTTTAATCATAAAGTTGGATGGAGTTTAAAAAAAATGTGAAGGCTTTGAATTACCAAGTCCAATTCACAAAACATTGGTAAACCAGAACCTTCCTTACTCTACATTAAATATTTAGCATCAGGACAATGTATGTTCTGATTTCTGTCAATCATTGAAAGATGAACCAAAGATCACAGTGTTTATTTTCATGTGCCCTTGGTGGTGAATTTAGAAGTCGGGCAGTCAGGCCTATCAGCAGATTTAAATTATATATATATGATAGTTCTATTATTATCACTCACATCTCATTTAACACAAATTGATATTTATCATAATAGTTAAATGTCTACTATGTAGGAAATAATAGGATGAATGCTCTGTTCTTTCATGTAATTCTCATAGCTCCATTCACTAGTGTTGGGTCTTTTTTTCCAGATGAGAAAATTTGTTTAGAGTAGGTCTTCCATAAGGGCTAGAGTGAATGTGATTGAAAGAAGTCAGAGATTTGTTCAGTCATATACCCAACGAGTGTCAAGACCAGAATGTAAACCACTCATGTTCACATTTGTGGTAACTCTTCATGATTCCCCTCTCTTTGTGACAGATTTTCATCTTTGCCAAGGCTTGTAGGGATATTGGTTTAGGGAGTTATTCTAATTGTGAATACTTAGGAACCCAGAGAAAATTTGGAAAGATAAAAGTTTTGGGTGAGGGCTGGGATTGTGGCTCAGTGGTAGAGCGCTCGCCTAGCACAGGTGGGACCCGGGTTCAATCCTCAGCATCACATAAAAATAAAGGCATTGTGTTGTGTCCGTCTATACCTAAAAAATAAATGTTAAAAAAATAAAAAGTTTTGGGTGATATCAATCCAAACTGAAAGTCACCCCTCTTTTTGTCTTGTTTCGGTGACAGCAGAGACACATTACAGTTTGAACTTGTGCAACTGCATTGCGAATGAAATTATTTCTTGTACTAGGAAATGTTTTCCTTTATTATAAAAGCATAATATTAAAACAGAAAGAAAAAACATTGAAGAAAGAGTTAGGAAACCTTGAGTAAGTCATAGAACCTCTCAAGGTGTTGGTTTCCTCTTTGATCAAGGATAGCATTAGCCCGGTGATCTTTAAGGCCCAAGGGTTCAGGGTCATAAGCGTCAATGGCATCCATTCTTTTCTCATGACCTCTTTTCCCAGCTGTGTTCCAGTGGACCAGATTGACAACAGCAAGCACAGAGTCAAATTCCAATTTAAAAGAGGTCTTGTTATTTCGGTACCAATTACAAGGTTATGGATCATGCTTAAAGGTGTTTAAAATGCTGTAATGTTTAGACATACTTGGCTCCAACATTTATGAGGGCTGTTTGTAGAAACAAGAAGCATGCTCTCACTCCATAAGTATGCAAGACTGCTGTAAAAACACTACAGATGGGCCAGAAAGAGAGAGCCTCAAACCGGCTACGAAGAAAGGTGACAAGTGTTTTGGGGCTGCCCTGTGGTTAAACCTGCTGACGAATCTCTCATCAGCCAGAGCATGTTTTTATGTTTTATATAGGTGCATATATTGTTGTTGTTTTTTACTTTGTTTCGATCTCTGATGTACAATATTTGTAAAAACAGTGTGAAGGATTTTATGGCCTTGTAGGACTATATTTTATGCAGGAGAAATAATCCCTCTTTTTTTTAATGAGATCAATTTATGTAGAGTGTTTCTGGTGAGTTCTTCTCACCACCAAAGCAACAGGTGATTGCTTTTCAGATGGTGGAGAAGGACCTGGAGATACTCAGTGATGCAATACAGCAGGATGGAGAGTGGTCACCTGTGAATCCAAACATTACAGATGTGCCTCAGTCCCAGAGGAACTGGACTCTTGGGGTGGCCCCAGTAGATCTTCATTTTAACATGTTCAGTTCAAATACGCTTTTAAATACCAAGAAGAATTGAAATTTATTTAGTTCCTTGAAGAGCCAAATTCCTGATTGAAACCACATTTTATAACTTGGAGTTGGGAGGATTTTCACCAAGATATCCTTTCCTCTCAACATCCATTAGAATTCACAAGCAATGGGAGTACCAGAATATCCTTTACCATGTCACGTGTTGACCTGGAAAATAAAAAGAGATAGAAAATCCTCCCTGACTTGAAGCACACTATTGAACAAAAGGCATTGTACTCATGGAGAAGCAACTGGATGTGAACTTGAAGAGACTTGTTTAACAAACTACAATGTGTGTGTGTGTGTGTGTGTGTGTGTGTGTGTGTGTGTGTGTGAGAGAGAGAGAGAGAGAGAGAGAGAGAGAATATGCAGGGTCTTGTGCTCATGTCCACTAACCCCCTTTCTAGGTTTTAGCTCCTTTTAGGCTCAAAGAAGCCTATGAGCTAAGTCTCATTGGTTATCTGTTTCACAGAAGAACATGTAACATGCGCAGTCAGGTAACTGGTTCACATTCCCAAGTCATAACCCCAGGCACCTGGATTCAGAGGCAATCTGCCTTCAGAGCCCCTTATCTTCACATGCCCTCATCTCTAGGGACCTGAGCCCCAACTTCCTCCTGAAAGATTGTGGGAGAGCTGACCCAGTCCACAGGCAAACCCATAGGCTGATCCTTGGAAGAATCTCCCCTGTGGGGAACATCATGCTCCATGGGACAAGTCCATGAAATGATGCTCAACATCATTAGCCATCAAAAGCAAATCAAGAATGCAATGAGCTCCCACCTTATAACCACAAGGACAGCCTCAATCAATTAGACAACTAATAGCAAGTGTTGCTGAGGATGTGGGGAAACTAAATCCTTGTCCACTGCCAGTGGGGTCAGATCATGGTGCAACCACATGCAAAGACAGATTGGCAGTTCCTCAAACTGCATGGCCCAACAATGCGACTCCTAGGCATGCACCCTAGAGACATGAAGACTCTGTCTACACAGAAACCTGGACATGAATGTTCATTGAAGTATTATTCATAATGTCCCCAATGTCTATCAGTGGATGAAGGGGTAAACTATATATGGCAGATAATACCATGGAACGTTACTCAGGAAGGAGTACTGATTCATGACACCACATCTATGAACCTGGAAAACAGGATCTCAGTGAAAGAAGCCAATCACAAGAGATCACATATCATCTGCTTTCTCTAATAGGAAACATTCAGAATATGCAAATATAGAGAGAAAGAAAGTGGATGAGGAGCTGCTAGGAAAAAACAGGTTCCCTCTTAATGTGTCCAAAGGTTCTTTCTGGGAGATGAAAATGTTCTAGAGTTAGATGGGGTGGTGGTTTCACAACCATGTGAATATATAAGAAACCACTTACTTGCAGTATAGACCTTGGTATGTGAAGTATATCTCAGTAATGCTGCTTAAAAGGGAAAATAAAGCACAGATCTTGGAAATTAAAAAAAAAAACAGAGATGCTCAAGAAAAAAATGGACTTTTATTTACTTTTACTATTTCTCTGAAATGCATTTTTGTACTCAGCTGACAAAAGAGAACACGAACACACACCTTTTGTCCCTATTTGAAATGTGCAAATAAGGTAGTGAATATCCCAGACACTCACACCCTCTCTTGCCCCAGAAAAAAATGATACTGTTTGTAGTTTAATAGGTTTTTTGATTTACTTAGAATGTTTTTCTAAAGCATCATAGAAATAGCAATGGCACATACCCCTTGGTGGTCATGCTGAGGAGTACAGTCACTTCCCAGTGAAAACCGACCTTTTACCTCTCCTAACAGATTAGGGGACTTGGAGTCCTCCTTCACAATACCACCAGTGTTCCTTTCCTTCTAGGGCCTTAATCAGACTTGCTGGCCTAGCTCTTTTAGATGACAGTTTGATTACCTAAAATGCCATCAACTGTCTTCTCGTGAAGTAAGATCATAATAAATCTTCAGGTATTAAAAATGATAATGGATGGCATTGGAGAAGGTAATGCTAAGTGAAGTTAACCAATCCCCCCACAAAAAAATGCCGAGTGTTTTCTTGGATATAAGGAGGCTGACTCATAGTGTAGTAGGGAGGGGGAGCATGGGAGGAATAGATGATTCTAGATAGGGCAGAGGGGTGGGAGGGAAGAGGAGGGGACAGAGGATTAGCAAGGATGGTGGAATGTGATGGACATCATTATCCAAGTACATATATGAAGACACAAAATGGTGTCAATATACTTTGTGTCAATATACAACCAGAGATATGAAAAATTGTGGTCTATACGTGTAATAAGAATTGTAATGCAAAAAAAGAAAAAAAGTAAATGTATAATGACATGAATTGGTGTGAACATACTTTATATACAAAGATATGAAAAATTGTGCTCTATATGTGTAATAAGAATTGAAATGCATTCTGCTGTCATGTATTTTTAAAAAATAAAATCAATAAAAAAAGAAGAAAAAATGATAATAAGTTGTGGATCTATGCTTTAGATCTAAAGTCAATAGCTGGAGTGACTTTAAGAGATGGAACACTTCCTGAAATCCTTTTGACTCAATAGGACTTGGAACATAAATACATACAGGAAACTTCTAATTTATAAGTTAAGCCCATATGATGGTTATTTTATGTTGTCAACTCGATGGGCTATTTATTAAGTTTCCAGATATTTTTTGGTTAAGCATCATTCTGGGTGTGTCTGTGAGGATGTGTCTGGATGAGATTAATATTTGTTCCACTAAGCCAGGTATGGTGTGGTGCAAGCCTGGAATCCCAGTGACTTGGGAGGCTGAGGCAGGAGGATTGTCATTTCAAAGCCAGTCTTGGCATCTTAGCAAATCCCTAAGCAACTCAGTGAGATTGTCTCTAAATAAAACATAAAAATAGGTTGGGGGTGTTGCTCACAGGTTAAGTACCACTGGGTTCAACACACAGTACCTAAACAAACAAATAAACAAATAAAGAAAGAAATTTAACCGAGTAGACCCAGTAAAGCAGATTGTCCTCCCCAGTGTGTGTGGGCCTCTTCCAAATCCATTGGAGGTCTGAATAAAACAGAAGACTGCTCTGCCCAACTGTCTTGGAGCTTGGACATCAGTCCTCCCTGCCTCTGGACTTGAACTGGACTTGTCCCATCAGCTCTCCTGCTTCTCAAGCCTTCAGACTCAGATTAGAACATTACCACTGGCACTCCTGGGTCTCCAGCTGGCAGATGGCAGGTCCTGGACTGCTCACCCTGCATAACTCCATTGGCCCATAACTTGAAAAAGTTTCTCTCTATGTGTACAATCTTTTATGTGTTTCACATTTCTTATTATTTTTCTTGGTACTAGGGACTGAACCCAATAATGATTAACCTCTCAGCCACATCCTCAGATATTTTTTAACCTATATTTTATTTAGAGACAGTCATCTTGCTGAGTTACTTAAGAGTGCTATGCTATGTAGTTGAGGCTGGATTTGAACTTGAGATCCTCCTGCCTCAGCCTCCTGAGCCACTGGGATTACAAACATGCACCACAACACACAGACTACAATTTCCTACTTATTCTGTTTTTCTAGAGATTCCAGATTACATACTATACTCCTCCTTCCTTCCTTCCTTCCTTCTATCCATTCTTCTTTCCTTCCTTCCTTCCTTCCTTCCTTTCTTCCCTCCATCCTTACTTTTTTCCTTCCTTCTTTCTTTCCTTCCTTGCAATGCCAGAGATCAAAACTTGGGCACACTAGAAAAGCACTCTACCACTGAGTTATTCTCACAGCCCTTTTTTTAAATTTTATTTTGAGACAGGGTCTTTCCACGTTGCCCAGGCTGACCTGGAACCTGTGATCCTTCTGCTTCAGTCAAAAAAATAGTTGGGTTACAGGATGCACCACTTCACCTGGCTTCCATTTATGAATTGATGATGTCATTTAAAAGTATAAAAAGAGGCATTTTGAACCTGTCACAGGTTGTGTGGAACCCTCAAAAAAGCCTCTGTGGATTCTTGCCCACATGCATCACCTTACTGAAGTTATGGTAAAGTGACAGACAACTCCAACTATGGGACATGTGACAAAATATCTGATCATTGTCAGATCATGAAAGGTGAGGGAAGACTGAGGACCTGTCACACACTGCAGCCAAATCATGGGAAAGTACATTTAAGTGCAACTTGTGTTTCTAATGATCTCACAGAGTAGGAAAAGGACCTTAGTGGAAGAACTGGGGCCGCTCCAGGGCTATCTCTGTGCTACTCAATGGTACTGCACCAAAGTTCCCACCGTGGTCTGCTCACTGTGGGAGCCATGTAAGATGTCACCCTTGGAGCAGTGGGCTGAGGGACATAGGGATGCCCTTCAGTAGGCATGCACCTTCTCTGGAAGTGCACACCGAGGCCAAGATGAAAAGGTCAAAAGCAAACACAGTAAAGTAGGAAAAATGAAAAAAAAAAAACAACCACGTTTTACAACTAAGTTTGTCAGGCCTTAATACTTTGCCATATTTGATTCACTACATTCTAATAAGAATAATATAGAGGGCTGGGGTTGTGGCTCAGCAGTAGAGTGCTCGCATAGCACGTGAAAGGCGCTGGGATTGATTCTCAGTATCACACAAAAATAAATAAATAAAATAAAAGTATTGTGCCCAACTACAACTAAAAAAATGTTTTTTTTAAAAAAAAAGAATATATTATAGTCAGGCATGATAGCACACACCTGTGTCCTATCAGCTTGGGAGGATGAGGCAGGAGGATGGCAAGTACAAAGCCAGCTTCAACAAAAGTGAGGCACTAAGCAACTCAGTGACATCCTGTCTCTAAATAAAATACAAAATAGGGCTGGGGAACCAGTTCAGTGGTTGAGTGCCCCTGAGTTCAATCCCTAGTACCCCCACCACTGAAAAAAAGACTTTATTATAGATAATACTTAGACCCCTGATCTGCCCCTTTGCTATTCTGTTTGCTTCCCACTTGCCTCATGAGCACTATTGTCATCTTGATGTCCACCTTATGCATGTTTTAATGCTATTTCATGTGAATATATTGTTTTACTCTGAGGATAAAATTTATGGAGGTGAGAATACACTCAGTATATCTGAATTGTATGCTTCAAAGGGGTTAAATTGATAAAACTTTTATGTAATTTAACCAAATGCACATAGAAAATACCAATTTAAATGGACTTTATGTTATGCTTTTTATGAAAACTTTTCCATTCAACCCTTTCAGGCTGAAGTATTCTTTCTTTAGTAAACTTTGTGTACTTGCTACAGATGACCTCACCCACAACCCTTTATGGCCATAGGTGTACGGTTCTTTAACTCTTTTTTTTTTTTTTTTTTTTTTTTTTGGAGAGAGAGAGAAGGGGAGGGGAATTTTAATATTTATTTTTTAGTTCTCGGCAGACACAACATCTTTGTATGTGGTGCTGAGGATCGAACCCGGGCTGCACGCATGCCAGGAAAGCACGCTACAACTTGAGCCACATCCCCAGCCCGTGTCTTTAACTCTTGAATGAGGAGCCCTGGGACCCCCAAAATCTAGATATTCTTTTTTTGGTATATTATACTAGTGAGAAGTCTATGTTCTCAAGGTCTGTGGATGGGAAGGAGAGACAGAGGTTGAAATTGAGGAAAGGAAGACTCTTAAGAGTAAATACTCACAGGCTTCTCAAAACGTGAAAATGAAGGTAAAATAGGGTGATGGTAAAAGGTGGAAGACAGACTTTTGAAGGAATCTGTGGATGAGTGAGGAGGAGGATGGTGACCCTGGAGGTGAACTAGCAACACAGGAAGAGTCAGCAAGAAGGATGAGTTCAGCCAGCCTTAAAGAATTTAAAGTGTAGGGAGAATTTTGACACTTGCAAAGGAAATTCAGGGAGCACAGTGCAGTGAATTGAGAGAACTTGTTAAATCAAGATCTTCTGAAAATGTTAAGTTTTGGAAAAAGGCTTCAGTGTGGGAAATAGCTCCATGAGAATTGACTTTCAGTCCCTCTTAGATATCCCTGAATGACTTGTGATTAGGAGATCCGCCCGAACATGAACACTACAGCGAGCCACAGTAGTTATCAGGGCTTGCTTAATCTCATTCATTCTGGAACAACCCTGTGAGGTCTGTAATAACATCTTCCAGAACTTATGAATGAACACACCAGGCTTAGTGTGGTTAAGGGGCATGCCCAGCCTTCACCCTCCCCCCCTCCATGTTGCTCCTTATGCCAACCGACTTGCTAGAAGCAGCCACCATGCCAGGACATTTTAGAATAACACGCTAGAACCACCTGGTCCCCAGGGTCATGAGAACAGCTCTCTGACTGTCTAACACTACTGACTGACATGGCCTTCCCAGTGACTCACTGCCCTCTGCCACTCACTCCAGACCCACAAGTTCCCCCCAATCCATCCTGCCATGTGGGAGTCACAGGGGTCCTGCTGCTTCTGACACTGCAGGTAGGAGTTAATGATAAAAGATGTTGAAATACATTAAATAAGAATTAAATAGGGGAAATACATTAAGAAGGGGCCTAGGGAGAGAGAAATGAAGGTCATCTGTTTAGGAGGCAGAATACTCCCTGTGCTGTCCTCAGGGTCAACCTCAGTCTTCTGGTCAACCTACCTACTTTCAACCTGGGCCCAGATGTTATGATGGAAGAGGAGGAAGACAGGGAAAACAAGAACTTTATTAAGAAAACACAAAACCATGGTAACTCTACAACACGGGCTGAGGAATCAATTAAAATTCTGGGTGCATAGGATTCCTAACTAGAGGGATCCTTGAGGTTGGAGTCTGTGGCCTCCAACCAAATGTCTTCTCTTTAGTGCCAGCAGGATGAGACCTTCTTGGCCTTCTCACGGCGGCGCTTTCTCCCTGGCAGGGAGGACACCAATCGCTTCCTGAGCCAATGGAAAAAGCCCTGGAAATTCATGCAGGAAGTGCCTTCTTTATCTGAAGGCAGGTCCCCCTCCTCTGACTGCAATGCTGAGACTGGGGAGCTCTTTGCTGTGCCAGGCTCCTGGCTTTCCATCTGCCAAGACAAAGAGGAGGAGTTAGAGACATTCAGGGTCAGCAGCAATGGGGCCAATATCACTCATTTATGGATTTCCAATTTACTTTTTTACCAAAATGAGCCAACTGTCAATGCAAAGTGTCAGACTCACTCACATTAAAGCCACACACAGGCACACACACTGGTCTGCACAGGGCTTCTCTCTGTCCTCCCCTCCGTCTCTCAGTGCTCCCTGGCATTGCCCAACACCTCTTCCCTGACCCCTTTCCTGGCTGAGCACCTTCTCCCATTGCTCATCTGCTCAGACACTGGGGTCCTCCTCTGCTTCACAGCAGATACAAAGACTCCATGCTGTCCCACCTGGCACCCCCACTGGGCTTGTCCCTTCCTTTCCAGGAGGGCAGCTCTGTGCTCACCTCAACAATTTCATCCTCCTCAAGCTCAGGAGGCATTTTTAGGAACTGCTTGATGTCTCCATTTTCCTGTGGTATACATTTGGGCATGTCCTGACAAGCCTCCTCCTCTTCGGGACTGACCTGAGGCATCTGGGAAGACACACTGATGGACGACTGGACATCCTCCTCCTGGGGCGAATAAGAGAGCACAGGGTCCTCATCTTCATCATCATTCAGACTGTCTAGACATACCATAATAGTTTTCGAGAAATCATCCAGTTCCCAGACAGTCTGGGTCATTGTTTCCTTTTGGTACTTGTCCATCCTCTGGTCATTGTCACTTTGAGCCGAGTTAGGTGCTGAGTCTTCTTGGAGGCTGTGCAGATAGGCATTCACGACCTCGTCGATGTCTTCTTCGCCCAGCTCTTCTGGCTTCTCCTGAATTTCGTTTCTTCTCCCCATGGGTCCCCTTACACTTTGGGTTCCCCATGGCCCTTGGTCAGGAGGGAGGGAGGGAGGATCCTCAGAGGTCACATCTTCACAGGGCGTGATTGCCTCACTGTCAACGTTTTCCTCGGAGGGGAAATAGCCTATAGAGAGGCTCTGGTTGGAACTGTATTCTGAAACGCACTGCTCTATGTCAGAGCAGCTGCTGCCAGTGGACGAGTTGTCCATGGGGTCCAAGAGCTCAAATGCCCAGTCTCTTTGGACCCTGGAAAATTCAAAAGAAAAACATTAATGGATGATATGGGGGAAGCTACTCATGTACTTTTCCAAATGATGCCCATTCTTTTATCCATTCCCAGCTATCTCACTCAGGCAGAAGTGCATTCTGTATTTGTACTCTCCAGTCAAGGGCACAAGAGGCAGTTCTTTCTCTTTAAAAACTCATTTTATTGAATAATGACCCTCTACCCTGAGCATCTCCACCTGATACCTCTCACGCTTTGTCTTATCACTACAGTGGGAGGAACTGCCTGCCATAAAAGATAGTTGTATAATTTTGAAAAGTATAGGAAAGTCAATGATGTAAATAAATATCATATATCCCACCATCCAAGGAAAATGACAATCCTCAGGGAAAGAATTTGGTACATTCCTTTATAGTCTTCTTTTTCCTCTTATCTACATATTTGCATGTGTGCGCACATCTATATATATGGGAATTCACATCAAAGACAGTGAGATTATTAAATTTTGTAGGACAACCTGCAGGAAACACATATATGGCTATTCTGTAATCCTTAAGAACTTTCTCATTAACTCTCTTTGGTGATCACCTGAGACAGGGGCAGAATATTATATTTTGGATGTGAGGTGTCCATCGTAAGCTCTTGTTAATTCCAGAATATTCAGAGGTCAGAGGAGTAGAATTGTGAGTGCAGAAACCTAGTGAATTGATCAACCATTAACATAGGTGAACCTTAGATAATTAAGACCATTAAGAATGGTCTTATTAATGATACTAAAGCACCTTATCCACACATTTCTGCCTTTGTTTAAGTAGTCCTGTAGGTGGGAACATTGAATCAAAGATTACAAATATTTTTAAATTATGAGAATTGGTGTTCAATTACTTTCTAGAAAGAATACAGCTATTTAAATGCCCATCCTGACATCATCTGATGGCATCTGTAGTCCAGCATTTCCTGTGATGCCCAGCAAGTCATTGGGGAAAGGAATATACAAACATTGGCTTTCCCTTGAGATCTCTCTCTCTCTCTCTCTCTCTCTCTCTCTCTCTCTCTCTCTCTCAGTCTCCTCTTCTCTCTCTCTCACACACACACTCACGTACCTTGTAGACTCTGTCACAACTGACTCTATTTACTTTCTGCAGAAAGAGAAGCTTCCAACTCCTCAGGCAGACACAGGCTACCTGAAGTCCTTCAGGTACTGAAGTAACTGAGAAGTGCAACTGTCAGAATCCTTTGAGAACTTTGGCTGCCGTGACAACAGAGGAACACAGGAGAGTCACAAAGGTGGAAGGAAAATGGTGATAGAAAACCAAAGGACCCATCCCCTTGCTTTAGTCATTTATTTGTTTCAATGTGACCAAATCATATGACAAGAACAACTTAGAGAAGGGAAAGTATTTTGGGACCTCACATTTTCAGAGGTCATAGGTAACTGGCTCCCTTGCTCTGGGTCCTTAGTGCACCAGCCCATCATGGGGGAAGGACCCATTGGAGGAAATGTATCAACAGATGGGGGTCAGAAAACTGAGACAGGAAAGGGCCACAGGAAGAATACCTCCAGGACCAACTCCCAGTGACTCACCTCCTCCAAACATATCCTACCACCTACCATTTCTATCCAGTCAGTTCATTCAAACTAGGATGAATTCATGAGGTTTCAGCTCTCACAATCTACTCCTCTGACCTCTGAATATTCTGGCATTAACAAGAGCTTATGATGGACACCTCACATCCAAAATATAATATTCTGTCCCTGTCTCTAAATAGCTCCTATCCTTCTCACAGAGCAAGATGCAGGGCGTTTGTCTCTAAGAGTCTCAGAGTGTCCACAGCTCTGGTACTTCCCAAAAGTTCAGGCCAAGTCCAAGTTTCCTCTGAGACCTCAGACCAACTCTGAGTTGTGATGCCCTGGAAAAGTCAGAGAGAAGTTTCATATATCCTAAATACAGCTGCACACAATAATCATCCCCATTTCAAAATGAGGGACTAGGACACAAGCAGAAGTACTGAGGCCAAAATAAGACCAAGACCCAGCTGGGCAGAGAGGTCCCCTGAGTCCACCTGCAGTGACCAGGACACTTAATGGTGAGCTGTTACTTCCCAGAGCTTGGTTGCAGGGCTCATGGGGTGTCTTTTAGCCTGGCAGTCTCTGTAGCCCCCAACTTGGCTGTATGCCATTTCATAATTCCTGGGGTCTCCACCACAGCTTCACTTCACATTTACTACATCAAAGATTGGTCTCTCAGGGGCACCTACAGGGACTTTGCCCAGCAACACTTTGCCTGGCTCCAGGTCTTTCTTCGAAATCTTGGTGAAGACTTCATGACCCCTTAAGTATTTGTCAACAAAGAGACATGAGTTTAATCACCCCTAAATAAATAAATAAATAAACAAACAACAAAAAAACATGTATGTGTGTGCATGCACACACACACACACACACACACACACACACTTTATGTAATAGTAGAACAAACCCAATAAATAGCTATCTGACCTAAAAGAACTTCAGCTCATTGGGATCTGTCAGTTTCCTAAGATGTTTCCCAAATATATGTCTCTATTTCCATTCAGTAAATGGCACACATTTACAGTGTGCCATAACCATCTTCCATTTTTCATTATTGACTGGACTCAAGTACCTACTTTCTGTTCTCTAAGCTTGTAGAAGTTCTCTCCTTCAGAGTTTTGATGGCATGATGCAATGAATAGGCAGAGCTGGGGTTGGTGAGAAACACCAATGATCTAAGAGATTCAGCCTGACAAATGCCCCCAGGCTGCCCCAGCTGCCATGAGTGACCATGGCCTCCCTGAGTATGTGCAGGGTCTTGTGCTCATGTCCACATGCCCCCTTTCTGGGTGTTAGCTCCTTTTAGGCTCAAAGAAGCCTCTGAGCTAAGTCTCATTGGTTGCCTGCTTCACAGAAGAACATGTAACATGCACAGTGATGGCTCACATTCCCAAGTCATAACCCCAGGCACCTGGATTCAGAGGCAGTCTGCCTTCAAAGCCCCCACCCCTTAATCTCCACACGCCCTCATCTCTAGGGACCTGAGCACCCACTTCCTCCTGGAAGACTGTGTCTCCTACATAAAATGTCATGTAGGCAATGCATGGTCTTCCACATATGTTAAGTCATGTCTAGATTTCTAATACAATGTAAATCCTAGAGTAAATCATTGTTGTATTGTATTCTCAAGTAATAATGATAAGAGAAATGTCTGTGCATGTTTACTATAGATGTAAAAAATTTTAAGGGTTTTTTAATTCTCCGTTGGCTGAATATTTTTATGGGGAAGTTATGATATAGAAGGTAAACTGTACAATAGAGTTTTGTATATTGGTCTTGTATCTGGTAGTTTGCTAAATTTATTACTTCTAATAACTTGTAGATTATCTATTCTAAACATGACAATGTATCTCTTTCTTTTTATTTAAATGTATTTCCAGTTTATAAGCCATTAGACCAAAGATGCCCTTTCTCAGTGGAATGAGTAGTTATTAACTAAAGGATTCTGTGAAAACTGATCCAGAAATTTTTCTCAAAAACTCATGACATCTCTTGAGACTGTTATCTATGTTAACTCTGTATCTGTAATTGAACTATGGATTTCATTTACTTTTCTATATGAAATAACTTTTCCCATGATTTTATCCTCATTTTAAAATTTAAAGGCAAATTTTCAATGCACATTTTTCAGGAATCCTATTAATGGGAAATTAATAGGCTGACCTTTAGAACCACGGGATCACAATCATTTACCAAGACACAGGCTTTTTTAGTAGTTTGCAACTACTAAAAAGTGTTGAAATGAACTAAGAAACCCCAAGTATTTTTTTTTAGATCCTTCATACTTAATGCTAAAAATTGTTGCCTCATTTATTCAATATCACTGGGCTGAAAGGTGTTGTGTATAAGTCAGCCTTTCAGATAATTATGCTTTAGTCCTTTGAACCAAAAATTTAAAAAAAATATTCTCTCATTTTTTAAATGCATTGCATTTTTTAGAACCCTGTGGACAGACCATATTAACCTTCCTTTGACCTTTTAGTGATGATTGGTGTCATTCTTATGAATTATAAAATTGCTCTGTGTTGTAAATCTGGTTGCTCTCAGGGGAAATGGAATATTGAAACCTGTTTCATCTTTTTGTTAAATAAATTAATACAGACTGCTTTTATTTTTAAAATCTAATTTCCAGATTGTTTCTTAAAATGTCTTTTTCTTCCTTGTTTTAGGACTGTTAAAGCCATACTTTCTAACTTCTGTCAGATGCCTGTCCTGTGGCTTCTATAAGATTTTTTGATCAAGAAACAATATAAAGGTGAAAACTAAATGAATGATAAAGATTATCTAGAAACGTAGGAATGGCACATTACTAATATCTGGCTTCCTTTTTATTTTTATTTTTTTGACCTGGAAAGTGGAGTTAAGGTAAAAGGTATTTAAATGAAACAAAAAAAAATGTAGAGTATGGCAAGATAAGAACATGAGCTTTTATTCTAGAATGTTGTGACAGCTATTTTGGAGTCACAGCTATTTTGCAATCTCTTAGTGTTGAGGCTGCTGGACACCCTGTCATCTAAATAGTGACTTATCACTCTCTTTCCAAGATTGACAGCCACATTGTAGAATTCTTAGCACATGATTGATAAGGAAAAAATATATGGGTACAATTCCATTTCCACCAATTGTTTGGATAAGTCATTTCACTTCTGTATTGTATATACCATGTTTATACGTTTGTCAGGATAATCTTTTCAAAGACTTGGAGATATTCGCCCTAGAATTTTTATCTTCTGGTCTTTACCACTTCCCAGTAGACATATCATTATGTGTGTATTCTCAAAAAAGAACAGGGGAGAAGCAAGTCAACATATAGGAGATTCCTCATAATGCTAGGACTTCAAAACATGCTTGTCCTTAAAGGAATAGAAAGGAATTTTGATCAAAATAAGATATTTAAGAGAAGAAAAAAAATTATATTATTCCCTATTTTTTTTCTTTGAAATTATAAAATGATGTTTTGGCTAGAGGACAGGATGAGGCATGGAGGAAAATTATTGGGAGCCTCCAGTCATGAGGACAATTGAGAGGCTTCAGTGAGAGTGGCTGAAGGACATGGTAGGAACCAAAGTATCAGATAGGTTTGTAGGCATGGAATCACAGGGAGGCATATACATCCCAGAGAATGACCTCTTGGTGTTCCTAAGACAGCCTTAGAGCAAAAGGCTAAGACCCAATAGGGTTTTTCTGCTCCAGCACGATGCCTGTGTAGCCAAATGACTTTTACATCCAAGTGGTACCGTGATAGTGGAGAGATCCACCAGAGGTGAAGGGACAGAAACAGGGGCGTCTCCAGATAGGCTGTGATGGAAAACAGACAGGGAGCTGCTCATCTAAGGAAATGCTATGTACCAAGATTGCATATTGACTCCTTGAATGCTCATTAAAAACACATAAAATAGGCCTTGTGGTAGTTATTATCTTTGTTTTACCAAGATGGAAATTACAGCTGAGAGAAATTAAATAATTTAGCAAATGTTACACAGCAATGGAGAAAATATTCATATCCAAATCATCCTCGATACAAATATAGTACTCTGAAACAACAGGCAGCACATTGGCTTTTGATCTTAAACCCACTATGTAAGTATAAATTATTGCATCCTTTGGCTTCCTTGGTCTAGGTAGCAAAAACACTAATCTTGGCACAATCTACAATACCAATCTTAAGTGTCGTTCTTGAAGGAAAATAAAACCCACTCATATAATACCTTTAGAATGCTATTAGGTAAAACTAAATAAGAGCCTTGGCTTTATGGATTTTTAATTATTAGTGCCTCTGCTAATTAATTTCTACTCTGTCCAATCATAAGCGGAGTCTTTTCGTCCATTTAAACTGTAAATATCTAACAAAAATAAATCTTTCAAATACATACCACATTGTACACCTTCTTCTACTCCAAATGGGAGTACAGTGTTATTTATGATTGGAAATGGAAGGAACGTGTAAATTCAACAAAACCATGGTTGGAACAAGACAGAAAGTTTTATTCTTTTCCCATGAGAACCCAGGGGTGGCATGGTAGCTCTCTCTGCTTCCAAGGCTCCCAGAGAGTCAGGCTGCCTGTCCTTCACTGTTCCAGGATTCCTGGGTCGTGGCCTCACGTTCCAAACAATGTTTAAGCAACAGTAGGATGGGGAAAATGGACAAAAGGACTTAGCAGTTTTCTCCTAAAGAAGGACCTCAGAAATCACCACCTGACATTTTTTTCCCCCATTGGTCAGAATTTGGCCACAGTGACATACCTCATACCAAGCTAATCTGAGAAACGTAATGTATTTTGGAAGCCTTTATTTTATTACAAAGCCTACTTCTCTGAAAAAGAGAAGGAAACAAATACTGGAAGAAAGCTAACAGATCCTGTCATATGTGCAAGCAATCACTTACTTAATTAAAAAAAAAATATTAGAAAGAAAGAAACCTGGCTTCCTAAGTCTGCTTCCCAAAGGAATTAGAGATTCATGATTGAAATCTTCAAAACAAAACCTGTAAGACCTGCTCAGTCCATAGCTGATATCAGTGTCAATATCAATCTTAGTGCCTAATCAATAGTATATCAGGGAACAAGATGTAAGGACTAGACTGGTTGTTGAGGAATGAGCATTATATTATGTATGTATACACACATATACATGACTATATATGCACATAATACCCATATTTACCCACCATGAAGTGCCACCTTCCATAGGTCTGAATGCATTGAAGCCAACAGGTGATGAACTGAAACTGTGAGCCACAATCAATCTTTACTCCTTCAAACTTTTCTCAGGTGTTTTGTAGTAGCAACAGAAAGTTGACTAATTCACTTTTTTATTTGTTTGTTGGCTTTTTTTTTTTTTGTGGTTCTGGGGATCAAGTCCAGGGCCTCACGCATGGCAGTCAAACACTCAACCACTAAGCAGCATACCTGGCTCCAAGAATGACATGTTTCGAGAGAGAAGACTTGAGTTCCAATGCCTTTTGCTACCTCTAAACAGCTGTGTGAGTTGAGCCAAGAATTGAATTTCTCACGTAGGCACTTGGAAATTTAAATTTTGTATTTTAAATACATATATAGAAAATCTCCAATG
Source organism: Callospermophilus lateralis (assembly GCF_048772815.1). Taxonomy (NCBI): domain Eukaryota; kingdom Metazoa; phylum Chordata; class Mammalia; order Rodentia; family Sciuridae; genus Callospermophilus; species Callospermophilus lateralis. Next base: position 93,851,493 of record NC_135315.1, on the reverse strand, counting down.
GAATGATACTTAAGATTGTTTCTAGCTTTTAAGGTGTATTTTCTGCATGTATATAGATAATTGAATACTTAGAAAAAAAATTTGATCCCCCAATGCTCTTCCTGGCAAAACCTAACTAGATAAAATAACGAAAACAGCTGCATTACCATCAGAAATAAGGTTTATCCTATTTAGAAATGAAGTAATAAACCTCATTTAAGAATGTCAATCCTCAGTAATAATTTTTTTTTATGCTTACTGCTCCGGAAAGAGATTGTCTAACTTCTAAGTTTGTTTTTGAATCCCCTACCTTAATTAAATCCCTCATGTCAGAGCACCATTAAAGTGCCCAGGCATGAAAGATATCTGGTTTGTTGCACTAGATAATTAAATTGTGTCAAGAGCAAGATTGGCTCAATAAAATAGTGGGGTGTATGTGTGTATTTGTGTGTGTGTGTGTGTGTGTGTGTTATCTCTGACTCTAGAAAACAAACTTTAATTGTTATCTTTCTAGAACAACTTTGAATTTTCAAAAAAATGTCTTCACAGAAGATTAGGATTTTAAAAACAGGAGCTGGAATGTTACAATGTTAATTTGGGGTTGATATTTCTTATAAGATCAATAAGGAAGGGAGATAGGGAGGAAAAAAATTCAGAATGAAGGAATTAGGGAGAATTGGTAGAAATTTGGGCAAAGAAAGAGAGGAAAATTGAAAGAAGACCCACCAGAGAAAATGAGAGAGAAGTCGAAGTGGGTTTCATTCAGTTAGAACTGAATTCATTAATGTTAACTAACACCTTCTCAGGGCTTATCTCTGGACTATGGATAGCAGAGGAAATGGCTCCCTTTATCACTGTCCTGTGAATTGTTAATTAGGTTTAAGTTTGTTTAAACCTCATCATTTACTATGGAGTCACCCCATGGTTAGCTTTAACTTGTACAAATCCAATTACACATACAAATAAAAAGGAGAGAGAAGAGAAGAAACTACAGTGTTGGTAGTGGAGGTGATTCTATCCATCCCAAGAACAATATCGTGGAGAAAATGTAAGGAGAGAGAGAGATGGATCTGCAATTTCCTTCTTTGTGATCATCTCACCACTGTACCAGGTGAACATAATGTGCAAAGGAGGGAAATGTTATGCACTGTGACTCCTTTCACAGACGACATGCTACTGAAGAAAGGATAATCTGTTTCAGTTCAGTAGGAAGAAAATAACTGTATTCTGAGATTTTCAGAGCTAAATGTTGGTCTTCATCATGATAACATCCTATAGAAAGTTCAGGGCAATTTGTGTGGTCTACTGTGTTAGTCAGCTTTCCATTACTGCAACAATATATCTAAGATAATCCCCTTATAAGGAGGAAAGGTTATTTTGTTTTGCAGTTATGGAGTTTCCAGTCCATGGTTTGTTGGCCCATTGGTTTTGGTCCCATAGAAGGTCAGTTCATCATGGTAGGAGCCCATGGTAGATGAAACTTTCACCTCATAGCTGGAAACAAAAGAAAGAGACCAGGGTCTCATAATGCCATTTGAGGACATACCCCTAGTAACATAAAGATCTCCCAGGAGTCCTCACTTCTGAAAGTTTCCACAATCTCCCAACAGTTCTCAAATGGATTAAATAACACCAAACCTTTAATGTGGGCCTTTGAGGGATATCCCAGGTCCAAACTTGAGCATATATGTACTTTAGATCCTAGCTTCTGCTTACGGTGGGATATCCTTGTTTTATTGAAATGAAAAGTTTATAGTCTTTGTAATTTTGAAACTTTGAAAAGGTCCATTCTGGAATGATATACTATAATAATATAGGATGTGGATGTAATATGATATAATATAAAATTATATGATAATAATTGGAATGATTGGTATGAGTCAACTAATTCCACCATCTGCTCATTGAGCAATCTACTCTATAACTGCTTCACTAGTTAGCATGTACTCTCTTCATTGTACTGATGCTTTGGGTACTTGAGTTATGTTTTATTGCCTTCAATTTTTATTTTTTATTGATTTTTTTAAAAAATACATGACAATGGAATGAATTACAATTCTTATTACACATATGCAGCCCAAGTTTTCATATCTCTGTTTGTATATAAATTATGTTGACACCAATTCATGTCTTCAAACTTGTACTTTGTATAATGATGTCTATCACTTTCCACCATCCTTGCTCATCCCCTGCCCCCTCCGTTTCCCTCCCACCCCTCTGCCCTATCTAGAATTCATCTATTCCTCCCATGTTCCCCCACCATCATCCCACTATGAGTCATCATCCTTATATCAGAGAAAACATTAGGCATTTGGTTTGGGGGGATTGGCTAACTTCACTTAGCATTGTCTTTTCCAACGCCATCCATTTACCTGCAAATGCCATGATTTTATTCTCTTTCATTGCTGAGTAAAATTCCATTGTGTATATATGCCACATTTTTTTATATTTAAACAAATTAGGCCATTTATGAATGGGTAAACAATAATGAACAACAAAGGATGAAGAATGAAGGCCATTATTCACAGATCCCTTCTTTTATCAGGTTCTTTGGGCTTACCAAAGACCCTCTTGAAGTGTGATAAAATCAATTAAAAAAATGATTCACATAAAAAGTGAGCAATGGAGGATGACATGGTGCTACCATTTCCTGTTTCCTATGATTAAGGAACATTATGTTTGGATATGAGTTTATCCGCCAAAAACTCATGTGTGAGACAAGGCAAGAAAGTCTGAAGATGAAATGATTGGGTTTTGAGAGCTTGAACCGAATCAGTGCATTAATTCACTGATATTAACTAAAAATGGTGGTCACTGGAGACAAGTCGGGCTGGTAGAGGTGGGTCACTGAGACCATGCCTTTGGGGTTTGTATTATGTTCCGGGAGAATGGAGTGCTCTCTCCACTTCCTGATTGCCACGTCCTGATCTGCTTTCAACTCCATGCCCTTCTCCCATGATGTTCTGCCTCACCTCCAGCCCAGAGCAATGTCTATGAACTGAGGCCTCTGAAATCATGAGCATCAAATAAACTATTTTCTTCTCTAAAATTATTTTTGTCAGATCTTTTGGTCAGAGTGGTGAGACATTGACTGTGACATTAACTTTTTTTTTTCTATCCTCTAACTCTGGCAACCATTGATCTGACTGCTCATGTAGCTTCACCTTTTTCAGAGTGTCATCTAAAATGGAATCATTAAGTATTCAGTGTGTTGAGTTCAGATTCTTTCACTTAGCATAATGAATTTGAGAGTCTTTCATGGTATCCATTGATTGTGTCTTCTATTTTACTCTTTTTTACTGTCAAGTAATAGCCCATTATATGGATGTACCATGTTTTATTTATCCACTCATCAACTGATAGTCATTTGGGTTGTTTCTAGTTGGAAACAATCAACAAAGAGTTTTGTACAAGTTTTGGGGTAAAAAGTTTTTATTGCCAAGAGTAGAATATCTAGATCATAAGGTAGGTATGTTAAAAGATATAAGAAGCTTCTGAACTGTTTTCGGAGTGGAATTTTACATTCTCACCAGCCCAAGGTCTGTTTAGTTTGCCTTCTTCTGTCCACAAACCTGGTAGAAATTTGTCAAAAGTGTTTCTGGTATTAACCTCTGTATTCCCCTTTGGGGGGTTTCTCTTAGGAGCAGCAAAAAACTTTGTTCTGAACTTTAATATGAAGAACATAAAGTCGAGTTTAGGAAAAGAAAATAGTTTGTCCCTGGTCCTTTAGGTTTTAAAATGAAAATCAAGATATTTTTACATGTTAAGTCATCTTGTGTGGAACATTTCACCTTTTCCACTTCCCTATAAACAATAATGAACAACAAAGAATGAAGAATGAAGGCCATTATGAAGGCCTGTATCCTTGAGGACAAGCAGGAGTGACTGTGGTCAAGGTCAAGGGCCCGATGGCACCATGGTGCCAGAAAGTGTGGCTCTCAATTTGATGAAGCAGAGTCCTAGAGAGACTATCATCCTGTGTCTTTTTTGCTTTACTACTGAAGTTATATCTTCTTTTGTTATTCTTTTCCTGCATTGATTTTCACTGTGTGGGTCCTTTACAATGCTCCAGTGTGGGGGTTTTCATCTTTGGAAAGTCTGCCGGGCTATTGTTGTGAGATGGGCCTCTGCAACCTCCCCTCTGGAGGTATTCTTTTCCTTAGAATAAGAAAAAACAACCACGATATTATTGACAAAAGTGCTTTCCATTTATCAAGCCTCCTGCTAAAAACCTACATGCATTTATTTAACACTCACAATAATCTCTTAAAACAAATATTTGGTCCACATTTTGCAGAAATAGGAAGGGAGAATTAAGAGCTACTTTCCCCAGTGGCTGAGCTTACATTTGGCAAAATTAGAATTCACGTGCACTTTTTTTCTGTTAACAAGGCATATTCTAATGATAACTTCAAAAAAATCCCTATTCTTTTTTATCTCTATACTATGCTGCTTCCCAAATCTGAAAGAAGCAAAGGATGGTTCCTTGGGCCAGAGGCCTGAAACTACTCAGCCCACGAAAGCCCAAAATATTTCTGAGCTTGACAAATAAGCTTTAAATGGTATATTAGTAAACTGCTTCTGTGTAAAAAGTAACCACAAAATTTTGTAAGATTTGGAACTAATAATCTGTGACCTAAGCACTTTGTTAATTATGGATGGGCTTCCTTCTATGTCTGAGGATTGTCTACCTGGAAATCTGATCTAGGATGATCTTTGCTAAGCAAACAGGTGACTTGGCTTTGCTTCAAGTGTCTCTCCTTCCAGCAAGCTACCTTGGCCATGTCCTCATGATGATAGTAGAGGCACCAAGAGAACAAAGCCCAGGGCACAAGCCCATTTTAGAAGACTTCTTGTATCCATCTGCTCACATCTATTGGCCCAAACAAGCCATATGGCAAGGCTCCTTGGCAAGAGACACGACTGGACACCCCAGCTGCTAACCCACATTACCATAAAGGTGGTAGGCCATGGTCAAAGTGTTCTGATACTGTCAAGAGGATAAATATATAGACCAATGGAATAGGATTGAAAGCCTAGAAACAAATTCACACATCTGTGCTCAACTGATTTTCAACAAGGATGTAAGGGTCATTTGATGGGGGAAAAAATTGTCTCTTCAAAAATATAGCAGGGACAATTGCTTGTTTGCATGCAAAGAATACAGTTGGACTCCTATCTCACATCACCCATAAAATGCAAGTAAACATGCTTCAGTCTTAAATGTAAGAGCTAAATTTCTGAAACACTTAGAAAAATACATCAAGATAAACCCTTATAATCTTGACAATGGATTCTTAGCTAGGACACTAAAAGCATGAACAACAAAGGAAAAAAATAGATAAAATAGACTTCATAAATACTAAAAACTTTGGTGCATCAAAGTCCATTTTGATGTTTAAAGATAACCAATAAGAGAAAATACTTATAAATCATATATCAGACAAAGGTCTAGTATTCCAAATATATGAAGAATTTCCACAACTCAATATCTAAAAGCCAAAAAAAAGATAATTATAAACTGGGAAAATGACTGAATAATTTTTCCAAAGAAGGTATAAAAATGACCAATATCATATGAAATGATGTCAAACATTGTAGGTTATTAGGGAAATGCAAATAAAAGCTACAATGAGAAACTATTTCATGCTCACTAAGATGACTATTTATAAAAGCTTGAGAGAGAACAAGAAGAAATTAAAATTCTGGTTCATTACCAATGAGAATATATAACTGTGTAGCCATTTTGGAAAACAATTTGGCAATTTCTCAAAAAGTTAAACACAGGCTTATCATATGACTCAGCAATTGATCCCTAGATAAGTGCCCCCAAAGAATTGAAAAAGTATGCAAATAAATACCTGTACATGCATCCAGTTCATTACTAACAAAAAGGAGAAAACTCAAATTCCTGCCAGTAAATGAATATACAATGGAATATTATATACATATGTTTGTGTATAAATTACATTTGTAGAAATATCTAAATAGGCAAATCAATAGAGTCAACAAGTTAGTGGTTGCCAAAGTCTGTGCAATATGTAATGGTTTATTCTTTGGATATGATGGAAATGTTTTTGGACTTGAGACAAATGATGGTTGCACAACACTATGAATGGACTAAGTGCTACTGAGTTGGGCACTTAAAATGGTCCAAACCAACAACTCTCCGGTGATGAAATCATGAATCACCGATGGTTTCCAAAGTCCTGGCACATTAAGGGAGGATACAAATACAGATGTGTCAATCTTCACTTTAGAGAAAAGAAAGACTTTCTCTAATCTGAAATCTGGAGAAACATTATGTCGATGGTTTCCTAGAATAGCATTGTTAATCACCCCACCCCTAGCACAGCATTTCAAAAGATACTGAGTAATTTTGCATTTACTGTCTTTTCTTTTACTCAAGATAATACTTTATGAGGACAATATTGTGCTTATGCTAGTCTCACCCAGAGAGAGCTAAGCTGGCATTCATAAGGGTAAGTCGATTTTATAAAGTTTGACAACCATAGAGCGACAGAGTGCACAGAACTGTAGACATTCAGCCTTTCCCTGTGCTGTGTTCTCTGGCCACACTCACAGGCCTCTAAGCCGCCCCTTTCTGCTTCCTGACTTCAGACATTGCTTATTTCCTGTGTGACTTTTAATGGGTCATCATAAAACATAAACCTATCGTGCCTTCCCCCACCTTGATATGAATCCATGCCCCTCCCCCCCACACCACCACCACCTACAGGATACAGAAGAGCATGGCCTCATCATTTCTGACTAGATAGCACAAAATCCATCCTCAAAGTACAAAAAAGATGACTTTTTAAATTTTATTTTAAATTTATACATTTTAATGTTATATATTCATGGGTTTGGCACGACATTTTAGTACACGTGTTAATGTGTAATGATCAGATCAGATATTATCTCCTCCAACATTCATTGTTTCTTTGCATTAGGTACAGTCCAATTCCTCTGTCCCAGTTATTTTTATTATTTATTTATTTATTTATTACATACATGACAATAGTGGAATGCATTACAATCATTATTATCCATTTACAGCACATTTTTTGTAACTCTGTATATAAAGTATGTTCATGCCAAATTATGCCATTATACATGTACTCTCTCTTTTTTGCATTACAATTTTTAATACACATTTATACCACAATTTATCATATCTCTGTTTGTATATAAGGTATGTTGACACCAAATTCACATCTTCATACGTGGATTTTGTATAATGATGACCATCACCTTCCACCATTCTTACTATTCCCCTTCCCCCTCCCTTTCCCTCCCACCCCTCTTCCCTATCTAGAGGTAATCTTTCTCCCATGCTCCTCCTCCCTACCCCACTTTGGGTCACCCCTTTCTATCAGAGAGAACATTCGGCATTTGTTTTTTGGGGGGACTGGCTAACTTCACTTAGCATAATCTTCTCTAATGCCACCTATTTACCTGCAAATGCCATGATCTTGTTCTTTTTTGGGTGCTGATTAAAATTCCATTGTATATAATGCCACATTTTGAAATGCATTGTTGTTTGACATACAATAGTTGTTAGCCATAGTTACCCTATGGTGTCACAGAACACTGGAAACCATTCCTCCCATGCAGCAGCACCCATGTACCAATAAACTGTCCTCTCTTTGTCCCCCTCCCCTTCCCTTTCTCAGCCTCCCTTTCCCAGAACTATTCTGTTCTCTGATTCTAGGAGATCAACTTCTTTGGCTTCCGCATGTGAGTGAGAACATGCAGTGTGGTATTGGTCTTTCTAATGCCTGACTTACTTCCCTTAATGTCCTCGGGGCTCATCTGTATTCCTGAAACTGACAATATCCCATTCTCTTATGACTGAATTTTAATCCCTGAATTAGAACTACATGCTGCTTTCAGATTCTATAACTTTCCATAAGCTCTTCCTTCTTTTCCCCTTGCCATGACACGTTAATGCCTGTTTAGCCTTCAGGTCAAATATTACTGTATGGGAAACCTCCCCAACACCCACAGGATGAGTCAGTCACTGCCTTCTGTGAATTCTCTTTCATCATTAGAGCCTAATTGCCTATTCCCGTCTCTGGAATAAGGAACATTCCATAGGCTAATTGTATTCAATAAGTATTCAACAAATATTTGTTGAGCGAATACATGCATGATTGAAGGTGTACTTTACAAAAAGTTTGCTTCTTTCATTCCCCGCTAGTTGCTTGTTACTGTTAGCCCAGTACTCATCCTTTCTAGAAGCAATCTATGTATATCATTAGGTATGTGACCTCACATTCTTGCTGTGGGTGCTTTGCAGTGGTTAATAAGGAGTAGAAGGGAGTCTCTGCAAGGACTTTATTAGGATAACACAATTCCACCTGATTCCTTCCCCTGAGCCAGGGGGAAGAAGTCACATTGCATCTACCTTGACATCTTTCAGGCTAGAAACCTGTAAAACAGCTGCAGTCCAGAGCTTCCTCAGATAAACTGGACTGGCATTGACCCAAAGCAACTCAAACCCCAGGGGTTTAGGCAGAAACAATCTGGGATGGGAATGTAATACTCCAAATGGTTTTCAGTTAGTTCTGGTTTCCATTTATCTTTCTTTCTTGGCAGGTAGGGCAAGGGTGAGGGGAAAATGGGACATGTGGAGAGTGGAATTTGATTGAATTACCTGCCAGGACTTCAGAAACCTGCATGAAAGAAATTCACGACTCAACTAGGCATCTCTTTAAGAACCATTCCTTGAGGCTGTGGATGGGGATGCTTTGGCTTTGGAAAGCATCAGGCTGTGCTAATAATTCACAGTCTCATTAGGTGAAAAAAAAAACATTGCAATCAAGAAGCAGATCAAAGACTTTCTGCAACCCACTCACTGCATTTTGGCATTATTTACATTCTCATCACCCATGTCACTGAAGGACCCTGCCAAGGTTTTCTGTCCATGAAGGATTGGGTGCCACAGTTTTCATGAAGTATTTATTCCTCTCCTTCTTTCTACCATTGAACTTCTTATCTTGACTCTGAGAATTTGTTACCATCTCTCCTACAGCATTTCATATATTTATGAGCATATCAGGGACTACATCAGACTATTCTTTCTACTGAGAAAAATATATAGACATCACTTACACAAAGCATTTCATAGTTACTTCATCCTGATTACAGCTTCGAAATAGGTCAGCCTATTTGTTTGGTCTTCAGGAATATTGTACTATTTAGTACCAACATGAACCTGACACTTATTATTCAACAGTGCAACTGTCACCCATTGATTCATGTATATGCATTGAGCAACTGTGCCAGGAGTGGCTCTGAAAGTGCCATCCAGGTCTCAATTATTTGAAATCAATCTAATGCATTCTATAATGGTGTATAAAGGTACTACATAGGACTACACATTCAGACATCTTTCTAGAGTATGAGATTTTTAAACCAAAGAGTGGACTGAATCAGCTTTTGAACCACTATATATATTTCAGTGCTGGGAACATAGTTGAAATTTTTTCTAAAATACTTAATCCTAACTTTCCCCAGTCTTTTCACTTTTGCAACAAAGATGGCATCCTAGTATCCTAGTGATTAATCCAATTAACTGTGCTGATTCTTAAACCTGTTTTCAGAATCAACACCTCCAGGCCTCTGTAATGTGAAGTCCACCATGTTTTTCTAAGAAACATGGAAGAATCACATAGGATCTGAAAAAAGTTCTGTATTCACTGTTCTCAGTGAATCTTTATAAAAAATATTACTGAGATCTGTCATCTATTATCTGATATTTCCTTAGCCTCCTTGCATGGTTTTTACCAGGTACCACAGACACTTCCTCTACCCAACTTGCCCACCAAATGCCAATGCTATACTATAGCCCTTGAGGTGCCAAGGCTGTGTGTGATCTCTGCAGGTTCTGTTTGAGAGATCAGAGAGTAATGCCTCATACTCATTTAGGGAAGTCCCTCTGTTTCAGTTAATCACAACCTGTACATCTGGATCCCAGAACAAGTTTGGTATGATATCCACTCTATTATTCTCAGAAATATCATTTCTCTCTGCTGATTACACTTTGCTATTTTGCCCATCTGTTTTCTAAACCATGCCATGCATGTCTGAACACATAAAATAGACAAAGCTTTAGACTCAGATTTTGATCTGTTATATTTTTTTCCTTATCATAAAAAACAAATGCATGCTTGCTGTAGAAGAGAAGAAGAGAAGACAATAAAAATCACTTATAATCCCACCTGCTGAACTGAACATTCTGCCATTCATTAGAAATAAACTGGAAAAAATGGTATGGATCAAAATTTCTCTTGTGTTCATTGAAAGATCTGCTTTCAGAATGAGACCTCCTTGGGATGCTTCGAAGCAAAAGTTGTGTCTCCAGAATTGCTCTCATCAATAATGGAAGCAGAAAAAGAGGCTCCTTAGAGGAAACACTGGGAAGAAAAGTTGCAGGAGGTGGGGCTGGAACTATGCTGGCATGGCAGAGAAGGAATGAGGCCAACGGAAAGGTTGGATGGGGATATTGAAACACAGGATATGCATAGTAGGCCACAATTTTCATTAGCATGACCTTAGAGGAACCCAAAGACAACACAAAGGTAAAGTACAATAGATTGCCACTGATGTGTGTGTGTGTGTGTGTGTGTGTGTGTGTGTACACACACACACATCAGTAGGTTGGTACAGGTCAGGGAGTTACTATATATATATATATAAAAGAACCATTTGGTTAAGTGATAAAAATCAATGCAGATTGTTGAAGGATGGCAGAAGGGGGTGAGGGGGAAGGTGGTAAGGAGGAGACACTGTAAAATCAGAAGAAAGAAATAGGTAACATGAATCTTGGGCCCAAGGAGATGGGTTAGGAGACCTCTGTCCCTGGAAGAACTTTCTGAAAAGGCTCAACCCTGATGTCTTGAAAACTACCAGATTTCACACCCTGGCTTAAGTCCCTGACCTTTACCAACCTTTACTCATTGAGATGATGACCTCAATGATCTTTTCCTTAAAAAGTGTGTGATATATTTAAATTTATCAATGGAATTTATTTATTCAAGAAATTTTAGTGAGTGGGTCCTCAAAAAATATTTCAAGTACTGGGGACAGGACAGTGACTAAGTCAAGGCATGTATATTCTCATAGGATCAGTAGCCTGGAAACTGAGAGGGAAGCAATAAAACAGCTTCTTGATAAGAATTTGATAAAATTTAGGAATAATCTGTGCATACACAATTTGAAAAATATTTGTAATGATTAAGAGAGATTAACATGTGAACAAATCTTACAGATTTTTCCTGTGATCCTAGTTTAAATTGCATAACTGAGTAACTTATTTGGCACATGTTGGTTGAAAGGTGTAAAAGAATTTTACTTAGTTTGTATACATTATTGGAATATTTAAGAAAAGTTGTGTTTTCTATACTTGTGCTGAAAGTACTAGATATACTATACAAGATAAGCTTCACTTAATATAAGCATATATTTAATTAGAAAATTGAGCATATTATTTTATAAATGCATTTCGACATGTTGATGAAATTTAATAACTGCATTGATTGAATAGTAATCAAAGACCCCTTTTAAGCCTTATTAAAATTTGCCAAATTTTATGAATGGAATAATAGATTTGTCTGTTGTATTTAAATGTTCAAGGAAAAAGCTGACATTTAATTATATCACTGTAATTTATGTATTCAACAAATTTTAGTGAGTGGGTCCTCAACAAATATTCCAAGTACTGGGAACAGGACAGTGACCTATCAAGACATGTAGATTCTCATAGGATCACAGCTTTAAGCAAATGAAAGGCAAATTATGTAGCCCAGCTGAAAGTTCAGTGGAGAAAAATTAAGGTGGGGTCTTTTTATATGAAGCTTCCTGATTGAGTGTCATTTGAGGAGGAAACTCTAGTTAGAGAGAAAGAGTTGGAAAAGCTTTTCTAGGGAAAGCACCCCACAGAGACAATGGGTCACTGTGCAAACACACTGACTACGTCCTTAGACCACACCACCACCAGAAAGCCAGTGCCAGACTGGATCCCCATCCACTGTTCTACAATATCACCCTTTTATTATTCTTACCTGTGTAACCTGATCTTCCTGAGAAGGAAGAAGCTGCCTGCAAAAAGATCAGGTCTTTCATTGCTGCACATAGAGGATTTGGATAGAATTGAACACTCAGTCACATTTGTAAGAGGGTAAGAGCTGATACTACTGAAGGGTGCTGTGGTGTTACAGACTTGAGATTTGCTCTGTTATATGTTGTTTTATTCAGTGAGCACAACCAATAATAGTTGGTATAGAATAGGCATTAACTCTAGTCTTTGAATATTAGTTTGTCAACGGCAATATTAAAGGTCACTTTGTTATTTAAAATAATGCTAAATAGAGCTTTTCTCTTTTTAAAATAATGTGTTCTCGATGGACAAAAATTATATAGGTTCATCATGTTTCATGTGATGTTCTGAAATATGTATACATTGTGGAATGACTGACTCAAGCTAATTAGCATGCATATATATATATATATATATATATATATATATATATAACCCTACATACTCATTTTTTATATGATGAGTAAACTTAAAATATACTCTCAGTGATTTTCAAGAACACATCTCATTGTTATTAACTATGGTAATCCTGTCGTACAACAGACATCTTGAGCTTATTCCTTCTAAGTGGAATTTTGAATCCTTTGACCAATCCTCCCAACTCCTCACCTCACAGCATCTGATATGATGACCAACACTCTACTCTCTGCTTTTAGGATCTCCATTTTTATAGATTCTATGTTTTAGTGAGCCCACACAGTGATCATAATGTTCTCCAGCTCCTTCCACAATATCACAAATGACAGGATTTCATTCTTTATGGAGACTGAGTTACATTCCATTGTGAATTTGTGCCACATTTTCTGTATTGAGGGACACCTGGGTTGATTCCGTAACTTGGCTATTGTTCACGATGCCTCCAGGAAACTGGAAGTGCACATAGGTCTTTCATATTGGTTTCATATCCTCTGTCTATGCCCTGCTAAGAGTGGAATTGCTGAACATTTGAGTTTTATTTTTAAACAAAGCCTTTCTTCTTGAATGTTGCTTAGGACACATTCCCTAACATTTTTCTTTCTCAGCTTTATTTTTCATTTAGTTTTTTCAGTACTGGGGATTAAACCTAGGGCCTCACTCATGCTAGGTGAGCGCCCTGCCTCTGAGCTGCTTCCCCAGACCTCTTTCTCAACTCTGATGTTGTCTGTCTTTCTGACACTTGGCAGCAACTGTCTTTACCCATGAAAGTGTTCAAGCAATAGATGGCAAGTTCATCTCCTGCTTTAAGCAGTCATGCCAGGTGATGGTAAATGTAATTTCCTGAACAATAACAGCAAAGCTCCATCTTTTTAGTTCAGCACCCAGGGTAGTTTAACATCCTGAGCAGTATAATCAGTGACTTGGGCAGGCTCCATTTTTATGTTTTCCTCTCAATCTCTATAAACTCTCACCTAGTATAGATCTCACTCAAATTGCCCAGACTACATTTTTTTCTCCTTTTAATTAGAGCTTCCACAGAGTGAAATAAACTGTTTTCCAAAGAGGATGACAGGAGAAGCAGAAAAGGAAGGAAGATGTGTTGCAGCATTGCTCTTACCAGCATTGACATTTTACCAAATAAACCACAAAATCCCCTAACAGCAGTGAGTTCAGAATGAACTTTTCACCATGTGTCACTCACAAGGATGGTTACAGCAGATGCCATCCCCATTGAGTGATATTATGGTAACATTCTATGTTCACTAACTACCTGGGTTAAAAGTTGTTTTCCAAGACTGAGCTCAAAGGTACAAAAGAGAGTGGAGGCAATTAGGTGACATCTAATGATACACCATTGCCTATCAGTTGATTAGCAGATGCTTGCCAAATAACTGAAATCAGGAAATGTGCTCTAGATAAAAAAATATGTCAAACAATAAACTCTTGTCTTCACTTTGGCCAGTTTTCTCTTATTGAATTCAATATGAAGTTTTACCCATTGAGTTACCTGTGGTCATTTTTGGTTTAATGGATCAAAGAACCAAACTGTGACTCTTTTGATCCAAATGTGTTTTATCATGCTAGAACATTTTGGGAGATGTATATCTTCTGCAGAATCAGCATTTTTAGATAGTATTTGTAATGTTAATTTGATATCACTATTTTCAGATGAGAAGAGATGAGATTCTACAAAGTAGAATATCTTATTCATCTAATTACATGATTTTTTTTTCCTTTTCTCAATTGCAATTAGTGATCTTTTTTGAGTATACTGTTGCTGGGCAGGGGCAGGGGTCTCTGGAGATATATACAGAGTGAGGGCCTCTGTCCATCCACTCATGTGTTAGGATGGGCTTGCTGTGCATGGGTAGAAGGGAAAGGGACCCTGTTGGTTACCATATTTGCACAAAAGTTTGTGGATGTCACTAAGTTAAGGATCTTGAGATGACATCATGCTGGATTACCCAGGTGGGCCCTGAATCCCCAAACAAGAAGACACAAAGAGAAGATATGGACACACAGAGGAGAAGGTGATGTGAGGATGGAGGTAGAGATGAAGTGATGTGGCCACAAGCCAAGGAGACCAAAGAAGTTTAATGACTGGCCTCAGAAACTGAAAGATACAAAAAGGAGCCTCTCCTAAAATCCAGAGGCTGTGTCATCTTGCAACACCTTGATTTTAGATACCTGGTCTTTAGAACTGTGAGAGAATAACTTTCTGCTTTAATGAAGCCATGCAGCTTGTGGGAATTTGTTGTGGCAGACCTGGGAATTGTGTGTGTGTGCGTGTGTGTGTGTGTGTGTGTGTGTGTGTGTGTGTGTATCTCCCTAAGTAAAGAGACGTAAAAGAGACCTGTGGCCACAAAGCAGATACAAAGAACTTAAAGGTCAAGCAGTTGAGTTCCTCCTCTAAATTGTGACCTCTGCCACCAAGGAACCCTGGGCTCAGATAGGGGAATCCTGGGACCCCCCCACATACCCACATGTGAATCCAGCAGCTTACCCCCTGGTACATCATCAGCCAAATGGAGAAGAGACTGTGCCATCTACCACTCCCTCATCCCACAAACTCTACCTCAAAATAATAGGGGAACTCTGCCCCAATCTGACACTGTGACAAATAAAGTAGTATATTGTTATTTTCATTTGGGTTTCCTGGAAACAGACTGAGATTGAGTGTTTCAATGCAGAAGTTTTGCCGGAGAGAGTTCTTGGGAAACTTATCCATAAGGAAGGGAGGAAGAGAGGAAAGGACACAGGAAAAATCTATCAATGTGGTTTCAAAAAAAGCAAACACCATGGAATCCTGAAGCTGGGATGATCCTTCAGAGTGGTCCCAAATTGAAGCAGGAGGAGCACATCTTCTTTACACCAGAGAGTCATTGTCTTTGGGTTTCCCATGACTTTGATCAAGACAGTTTCTTGTTGCTGCATTTAACTCCCAGGGATGGGTACTGCTGGAAGTTGGCAGCATGAGATGCCTGTAATGTCCCTACAGAGAAGATCTGGATGAGGCACTGCAGCATCCCCTGAAACAGACAAAGGGAAATAACAGCCCAGGTGAGGAGTTTCAGCCTGAGAGTGGAGGAATAAGCAGAGCAACCAACACGGGGCCCTGGGATTGAACAAGGCTAACAGGCAGTCTGCTGGAGACTTAGAGATGAACAAATAACAAAGGCATTTAAAGAACATCAAATACAAAACTAAAGGAAATCAAAAGGCCTTTGCAGGACCTTAACCAGTTTACAAACTTAAAATCTCATAGATGAATAAGAAGAAAGCATGTGACTCTAAAAACAACTGGAAGAAGTGGCTCAAACATTAAGCAAATAGGGAAGAAGAAGAATCCAAAGTCAAATCTACTTAGGGAAGATAGCAAAGACGTGTAGGATAGATCCGGGAGGCTTAATTTGAACACTAGATACCTTTGAAAAAAGACTCAGAGAAGGCAGTCACTGAACAAATAAGAAAAGAAAGACCCAACTAGTGAATAAAAGGGCACATTAAATCCTAAGCAGAATTAGTTTTAATTAAAAAATAAACCCATAAATCCAAGACATACTCTTATGATATCTGTGAATACCAAAGATGAATCTTCACATTTCCAGACCCAAAGCTAAAGAATCAGGAGGCAAATTAGAACAAAGACCTTGAGATAAGAAAGATGATGTGGAAATGAAAACCTACAATTGTGTACAGTTAAATCCAAGCAGGTGGTAAGAGAATGGAAGGAAACTTTCATATGTGGTAAGCAGGGCTCCTGAAGCAGACTCACCAGGTCTCAAGATAGTCTGGAACTGAAAACACTGAAGTTGTGTCTTCCAAAGATAGACATTAAGGGGCAGTATTAAGGTAAGGAGATGGAAATAAACCGATTATTCTAAAGTTTCGTGGTTTGCACAAGATAGATATTAAAATAGTTGTGGATGCGATTGCCCAGGAGGAGTGAATAGTTATTTTGTTTTGTTTTTTTATATGGTACGAAGGTATATGGTAAGTGTATTGAATATGGAAGGTAATGAACCATGGAAAGGAAACAGAAAGCAGATTTCCAGGGAACCAGGAGAAAACAAAAATGGACATGAATACCAACTTGCACTAAGAGCAAAAATAAGGACAAAACTGGGGGCGATGAATGAAAATAACCAACCAATGTAAGCCAAAATGGAAAGAATAAGATTGGGTATATCAGTGGTTAAATTAAAGGTAAAGGAACTATTTTCTCCTATTAAAAAAAAAAAAAAAAAAGACAACGATTGTTGGAATGAGTTACATACATGCACCTGCCCCCTCCACACACATGGTAGTTTGTGAGGAATACACCATGATTTCTTCCATTTGCCTTTTTGGATTCACGTTATCCCTTTTTACACACCCTGCAATCTGCTCTGTGTGTCTGACCTGTAGGAACTCCATGGATGGGGCTCCCTTTCCTTCTGCTTTCCACCAATGAGGGAGTGATCAGAAGTGGATCAAGAATGAGATCCTTCCTTATGAGACCATCATGGACTGGCTATGTCCCTCGACAAAAATTTCTTCATTATCCCATAATAACTGATTCCACTCAACTCTCTCCCCTTCCAAGTTCTAGTCACCTCTCTGTCCCCTGTCCCTTTGGCCGCAGGAGTGTTAATCCTTCAGTTTCTCCTTGCTAAAGGTAACCACACTATCCTTGTGAATCCCTTACACTCACACTTCATAATGAGTTCGCCATCTGTTTCCCTAACTGGGATTCTTTTTTTTTTTTTTTTTTTTTTTTTTTACTGTGCCATCTGTTTTCTGTTGAGACTTGGCTAATAATCTACTCCAGAAATGGCCCCTATTTCTTGTGGCACAAACAAGAAAATATTCCATTTGGCTTGACATTAGGCTCGTTCTTAAGTCTCACAGACGATGAATAGAGAAAAAAAGAGAGTAAATGCTATGGTCACACCATGGAGGACATGCATGGAAAAGCAGAATTCTCTACAGAAGCACTAAAGGATTTATCTCCTATGGTCCAAGGAGAGATGGGCTGAGGGTTAAAGCCTTCCTGTGAGTTCAAGGGTGATAGAGGATTAGTGCAAAGTAACTGCTCCACTCCACTCAATCTCTTAGGTGACACTAAGAAGTAGGGAAAACTAGAACCCTGAGACCTAGGAAGGGAGACATGGACAAAACTAAGAACTGGGACATCATTCCTTTGAACCTCCAAGGTAAGAGCAGTCGCTACTCTCTCCCCCTAATATAAAGGAACTAACTCTTACAGGTTTAAAACTCTTTCAGTAAGAGCACCTGGGGTAGTTGCCTCACAAGATGATGCCCATTTCTCTTAGGTCCCACATCTAGGGTGATCAACTTGTCTGAATTTTCCTAGAATTCCCATGGTTTTAACACTGACAACCCATGATAGAGAAACTACCTCAGTTGTTGACAAACTGGAACTATTAGTCACCCTACCCATATCCAACACCTCTCGTTGCTTCCAGATCCCTAAGGTCAGTTGGAGCCTTACACAGCCCTGATGTAGAGATGAAAGGCTTACCCCAGGAGAAGGTAGTTTAAATTCAAGTGAGTGGGAAATCCTCGCTAATGTGTATCCGCAGAAGGCTGGGGAATGTGTGTGGGAGTGGATCCCAAAGGTGTCAAGATGGTAGAGAAATTTGAATTTGGTTCTGGCAAAATTCCCTGACAGATGTTCTCACCCACATTTTGGAACTATGCTGTCTATGCATGAATAGTCTGTGAGGTTGCCTAACCAACCCTTGAACTGAATGAAGAATTTGAAATGCCACTGCATTCTTGGCATACAGAAGAAGGAATCTTGAGTCTCAGCAAAAATGGGTCATGCTGCAAGAATCTGATATGTGCTACTTGCTCAGCCACAAGCCTCCTACCATACCCCTAGGAGGGCGCCTGAAAGGCCTTTCATTGTTTTTGTCATCACACAAGCATGGAAAATAATTTGATAGGACATGTGGTGGGTTGTTAATATTGGTTCCCTGGAATGGGATGGATTGAAAGAATAGAAAAAGAGTTGAAGGTAAGAAGAAAAAAATCCCTAACAAAAAATCAAATCTACAACAAAAAGTAAAAAATATGATATGATCTTATGTTCATAGAAGTATGTATATATGTATGTTTACATACACAAAAGAAATATTAATGTTATGGTTTAGATATAAGGTGTCCCCCAAAAGCTCTCATATAAGATAATGCAAGAAATTTTAGAGGTGAAATGATTGGGTATGAGAGCCTTAAACTAATCAGTGCATTAATCCACTGACTGGAATTGACTGGGTGGTAACTCTGATAGGTAGAGTGTACCTATAGGAGGTGGGTAACTGGAGCTGTGTCCCTGGGTTATATAGTTTGTTTCTGGTGAGGGAAGTCGCTCTCTCTGCTTCCTGGTGGCCATGTTCTGAGTTGTTTCCCTCCTCCACGCTCTTCCGCCATGATATTCTGCCTCATCTCAGGCACAGAGCTATGGAGCTGGCCATCTATGGACTGTGACCTCTAAAAACATAGCCCCTCCCCCAAAAAAACTTGTCCTCCTCTAAAATTGTTCATGACAGGTCTTTTGATCACATCCAGGAAGAAGCTGACTAAACAGTTATTTCATTTCCTTCTTTTAATTTGTATTATTTAAATACTTCAAGAGAACATGTTTTACAATCTGGGAAAAAAATGTTTCACTGTGTTAATTTTTTAACAGAATAGATAGAGCAGAAGAAGAATGGAAGAGCACAGCCAAACATCTGGAATATTATGAGGTGTATTCGAAGAAGATATGGGTTTTTTTGTAAGTGAAAATTCAGGGATTTCCCAGGAGGATGTGCCAGGGAAATTCATGGAGATAATTCTCTAGGGAGAAGTGGAGGATGAGACAGCAATAGACAGAGTCCAGGCCTGGGAAGATGTTGGACTGACTCATCCCGATGCAAACTATTCAATTCTAGGGGAAGGGGGGTTGTTTGTACAATGATGCCTTGGTCAGCCTAGGAACTCACCAGGGTTCTTTTACTATTTAGGGATTAAGGCAGGAGGACATGAGAGAAAAATCTAGATTCCTATGTTAGAAGAACAATTATCTGGACCGAATAATAAAAGAAAAGAAAAGAAAGAAGAGGAGACCATCATAATAAGTCAACCATGTTAGTCCTTCAAATGGTTGAGAAGGGAAGGGATAAATTTAAGAAGCCAGAAGAATGATCACAAACTCTGTTGGATCTCTGAAAATTAAACACTGGTCATTGTCCCAAGTTGAAGAATATTCGTGCTGACCTTTCTGAGTCTAAAAGATTCAAAGACTGAGAGATGCTAAGTTTCGTGGGATTTGTAGCAGAAGCCATATTGGTCTACCTGGAGACACAAACACAGATGGATTATCATTAGTAGTTCCAGTTCAAAAACTTAATGGGAAAGACGGTCCTGCTGGAGCAACTCAAAGGTTGAGGGCCAAATGCCAGTCGAAGGTTGTTTCCACAAACTTAGAATATTCTGAAGCAAAGACCAAAGCTTTCAGGCAAAAGTTAAGGGAGCTTCCTGACCATGTGGCATCTTGCTGAGGATGCAGTGAGAGAGGAAATCAGAAGAGCAAAATCAGCAACTTGATGGATGCTTTAATTTCATTACCACAAATGGTGGAGAACTCTTTTCACAAGAAGAAATGGGAATTTTGTCACACGCACACGCACACACACACAAAGACACACACTATCCATTCAATATAGAAATGTTTGGAAGATTACTCAGAGGGAATCAGAAACAAGTTTACAATGAACACCTTGGGGCCTACAGGAGAGATGAGAGTTGGTGACTCAGATTGGCAGCATGACTGAGTTTGCAAGACAGTTATGTCTCTTTTATCACCTTCTAAAATGCTGTGTAAAGGGGCCAGAATTACTTGATGGGAGACTTTCCAGAAACCAGGTTATGTTCTCAGGCTTTGGACTATGTACTACCAGTGTAAGCATGGGACTGGCATCCTGGAGACTGAGATCTAAATATTTTTCATTCTTTTATCTCATATTTTCTCTCTCTTACACTCCTTTTCCAATAGGTTATAATAAAGTTCTACTAGAACTATGTACCAAATTCTGGAAATATAGTTTGTGGGTGACTGCTGGAGGGCAAGGGTTATTCTTGTTTATTTTCCTAGTATTTTATGGTGTTTCAGATTCTGTGATAACTTATAAGTCCTATTGACCCTCACACATTTTAAACATGCAGGATGTATCAGAGTCTTTGATTTATTTTGCTGTTCATTATAGCAGTCCTTCGTATCTGTAAATTCTGAATCCACAGATTTAACCAACCATAGATGGCAAATATTTTTTTAAAAAAATTCCAGAAAGTGGTGATATTGGGAAATGGTGGAATCTGTAGGAAGTGGGGCATAGTAGGAGGAACTTAGGTCATTGGAGGTGTACCCTTGAAGGGGATCTTGGGATTTGTGACTCTCTCTCCTTCCTGGAATCCATGAGGTTAAAGTTCCTTTCTACCATATGCTCCTGCCATGATGTACTCTGCTGCCACAGGCCCACATAAATAAGACCAGGTGCCCACGGATTGCAATCTCTGAAGCCCTGAGCCAAAATAAACCTTCCCTTCTTTTGAATTATCTCAGGTATTTTTCATCATAGTGACAGGAAGATGACTAGCACATCATCATATCCACTTTATACCATTAGAACTACTGTGTATGTTGAAGTCTAAAATCTTATTCTGATGGTTCAAATTCTCCCCTTTCTTTTTGAAATACCTATATTCAGACCACGTAAAGGAAAAGGAGGTAAGAGCTGGGTTGTTTAATTAAGACTTTCTAATTGGAAACTTTTTGTAAATGAAAATCTGAATCTCCTGCTTAATTTCACTTATAAAACTTTGCCAATTAAAACCTAATGGAATAGAACTAAGAAAAAAAAATTAAAGCTTTGAAAAATTCCCTAACACCACAATGGAAAACTGTTAGGTAGGGTTTTATTTTTTCAGAAATTTTACTGCTAGGAAAATCTCATAACTTGTTTAATCCCCTGCAGCTGGGAAAAGCAGTCTAAGGTAGATGGAGGAGGTTGCAAGAATTCTTTTGCAAAGAGCAACGGAAAAGAATTCTATTTTGTTGTGAAACACAACCGTCTATAGCTTAAGGAAAGTCCAAAGCTTTGATTAGAGATATGGTAAAATATTGATTAGTATTTAGTTCCTGCCTGAAATTGTAAGGAAGGGTAGGTTTTATTTCTTTTACAAGGTTCTAAAGAATAATAGAAGCATAGAAGCTTTCAAAAAAAAATCATGTCTGATGATAAAATAAATAGTTAAGTAGGAGCAAGATGAATGAATTTATTACTAGATCTTTCCTGTTTGCAAGCTAAGACAGAAACAGACATATGATTTTATTAAGTTAATCATATTTATAGAGTAGAAATCAGTTCCTGATGATATTTTGGACTTTTGTTCAACACAATTAGAATGCAAACTCACAGCAAGAAAGTTGCATTAAATGGCTTGTTAATTATTTAAAAGATAAAGCAGTCTCTGAATATTTTATTTAAAAGATTTTTTTTTTACTTAGCTTGCTTTAAAAAGAATGAAAATGTTTACAATGAAACTCTGTGGTTTTTGTATGCCCATAATTCCCTGTCTTTTTTTTTTCCAAAAACATTCTTCCTTTTTCTCTGGGGACCTTACCTCCCACTTCTATTTGACCTGGCAGTCACAGAAGACAGTTGTCAGGGGAATAAGCATGGTCTCATCTATGTCAATTAAAATAACTCACAAGACTGAACACCATGAAGAGTTCGGAACATGGACAAGAGACCTCAGATCCTCCTCTAGGCTTGGGATATGCTGGGTATGGCGAAGCCAGTTACTCACTGAGGACACAGCTGCCTGCTCTGTCTATTTTGCCAGGTGGAAAAGAACTTTACAGAGGAAGAGAAAAATGACCCCAGTATACTGACGAGTAGAGGTGAGAGAGATGGTTTGAGGAACTGATTACTCAAGAGCGAGAAGGAAAGCAAAAGTGAAATACCACATTCTTTTAGCCTTTGGATCCAATTGGTTGGGAGCCCCCTCTCCCAGACCCTCCCTATTTATGTAACCCACCAAGACTCTTTATATGTTTTCTTAGTGTGAGTTAAGTTTCTATCTTTGAAGCCAAGGGTGCCGACTAAACACTAGTTAATTCCCTTGTAACATACATGACTTGGGTTTTATATAAGAAATAAAATTTACATATACATATATGTGAATATGAAGCACAGTTTTTCTTTTCCCCCAAAAAAAGAGATCAGTTAGAAAAGATGATGTGTTGTTTTCAAATCCTTACAAATTCTCTGACATTGTGTTTGTTTTCTCAATCACATTCAATTGAACAACATATGATTTGGGAAAGACACATATTAGCCTGCAACACCTTACTTTGGATCTTAATAATGGACACCTGACAAAATCTATTAAAAAGAAAAGAGGCAAAGAAATTTAAACAGGTCCAATAATTATTCCTGGTGGTATGAGACTTAAAAAATTAAAAAAAAAACCCAGCATTTAAATATTATTTTTAAAAACAAACAGTAGGTATATTGCAAAGGTCACACATCATCAACCCCCTCAAAGATGAATGAAAAAAAAAACAAAGAAAAAATTGCACTTATGTTATAAAAATGGGAGCTAGTGGTTTGGGACAAAAACCATGGTGTCATCATTATTTGCAGCTCCCAAGAGGACTTTATCTCAAAATGGAAGCAGAGATGCTGTTTTCTGGGAAACTCTGTTTGATGACTCAAGCAAAGTGGTTTAATGACGGCGAAGACATTGACACAAGGGAAGTGTTTGCATAGCATTCCTCATTTGTTGTGAAGGTGAAAGACCAATACTTCTAAAAACCAAAGGGTTGCTTTACATAGCATGCACTTTCAAATATCATATTACCTAATTAGTTCACTAGTGGGCATACAGATTTTATTTTTTTTCACCATGATCATTAACAGTTTAATGGACCAACATTTTATTTTCTCTGATAGTCTCATTGGAAAACTAGACAACCAATCTCCTTCTATTCAAGCACACCCGCCCTATTTATTACATGTATTGGGTATGTATTGGGGGGAAAGAAGGAGACTTCAAGGGATCAGAAACACAATCTCACCTTGACCATGAGTTTTGGAAAAGGTCATTAGATAATCCAAAATGTTTGGGCTTGAACAACACCTGAAATGGTTATTTGGGGGTGAGGTTTCTCGGGTTTCACATAAAGTAAATTTAAAGGTAACTCCTGAGTGGCCGGGCCAATAAAAATATTATAAAGAAAGCACTCTGCACATATTATGTGAAATTCTGCCCAAATTCCCCTCCACCCAATCTCCATTTGCCTGCGGGGAAAGCACAAAGCTGGGGGCTCACCCCTCCCCATGCATTCTGGTGGATGAAGCCCAGCAGGTAAGTCCAAAGCATATGACTCCTGTGTAATAAATGATGGGGAAAAAAGGGGGGGCCCTAAAGAGTGGGAGGGGACATTCCTGGTCAGATGCTGGAAATACTGTTCCGCCACCAGCAAACAGTGTGTCTGTGTTTCCAGCTGACGGTTCATTTGACTGTTTTTCCAGCTGAATCCTATTTTCCCAGCTGTGTCTGTCACCACCACTACCATCGGCCTCATTGCTGCTTATATTCATCATCCTCAACATGGACCCATCAAATCCACTGGGTTTAAGAGCTTTCCCTGCACCCATCATTGTCCCACCCTCTCCAGGTTCTTCACCTTGTTTATTAGGCACTATTCAGTGGCTCTTGTTGTGTTAAATTTTAGGATTACAAAATTACAAAGGAAAAAATAGTCCTTCCAGAAAGAGAATACGGTAAAGTAGGGAACACACCACATTGGCAAGAAAGATGAGCTAATACTGAAGATGCATCTAGATTATGTTTAATGAGAACTAATAAAATAAACCCTAAAGGCAATTGTTTTACGTTCCATGAATATATTGTTCTTAGCCACGTTATCTAATGCAGTGTATCTGAATCACTTGACAATGTTATGAAATGGGTACCAAAGAACACCAAAAATATCCAAACAATTCAATGGCAGAAGTTTTCTTTAAATACAAACCTTTGGGTATGATTGACAATGACCCTCCCTTCTGGTACTCGAAGGAGAAACCAAAGTTTTAAATTAAATCTCACAGAACACAATGAATGGAAATTTTCGTCCTCTGGATTTTCATAGTCTGTTCTTTCTCAGGCTGTTGCCTTTGTAGGATGAGTAGGTCATCTTAAGTTCCTCTTTCACAAAACTGAGTTAAAAATTCAAGTGCTGTCATTTCTCCAAAGTTGAGGGAGATTGGATCCGGGACCTACCAAAGACACCAATTCAAGGATATCCAATTCTCTCCTATAAAATCGTATAGTATTTGTATATAACTTTCACACATCTTCCTGCAGACTTAATCCATTTCTAGATGACTTATAAAACACCATTAATACCTCACACACTGCAAAGGCGATGTAAATACTTGTTCAACTGCATTGTTTAGGGAATGATGGCAAGAAAAAATCTGTACAGGTTGAGTGCAGACAGATACTTCTGATCTAAGGTTAGTTGAATTCAAGGATGCCGAACTTACAAAGTCATCCAACTGAGGTACCTCACGGCTTTGCTGGCTGCTGCCCTCCTTCTCCTGACCTTCTCTCAGGGCTCTAACTTGGGTCTGGTATTGAGGAGCAGGGTCTGAAGTCTAGGGGATTAGCCCAATTGAACTATGGGTACAAACACTCTCATTAGAGGGCAGGACGGGTCATCCTATGAGGGAGGTCTCTGATGGTGGACTCCAGCAAACAAGACACAAGTTCCAAGCAGGCTGGACAACAAAGCCAGGTGAGCCACTCAGCAGGTAGTGAGTAGAAAGGGTGGGCACTGTGAGTGAAGGTCACAGAGTGAACAAGTTCACTAGGACTTAGGCTAGCCTGCTGTGACAGATTTTACAAGGCTCTAAGCAAATATTTAGATGCTACCTTTTCAAGTCTATCTGCCTTAGCAAATGAAAATTCCTTTCATTGCCTTCCATTCATACATAGAGCCCTTGACCATTACTATCTTTCAAAGTTTCAACTCAAGCTTTTATTTTAATTAATTTCTGTGGTTTATAAAAACAGATTTGGACCAGCTTCCTAATGATTTTTGCAGTGCCTGTCATTTTTTTATAGATGCTTAACAGGGTCTACTTGTAGAAATATTATATTTTTCTCTCCACGTCTATTCTACTTAGCTAACAACGGCAATAATATTTTAATATAATATATTAAATTGTTTCTTGCCATATCCTGCTTTTTTGGCTGATATTAGTGTAAGTATATAACTGACCAACAATTGTTTTTAATTAATGAGTAATTTGAATTTTATGTATGTATTATAAATTTTAATAGTTGAAGATAAAATAGGAAATGCTCAATAAATATTTCTTAAATTAATAAAATCAAAGAAATGAAACAATCTGGTAATTAGGCACTTAGCCTTAAATTGTGTTATGATTTGGGTGGTTGGTCAGGTAACTCGGAGCCTATTATTTGTCTCTTGATATGTTATAAATATTCAGAAAATGTTTTCAAAATATTAAGTTGTGAATAGAATGGTAGTTTTTGCAGAAATGGGAAGATCCGTTCTTTATCTGTACTAAAAGATACAACAACCGCATATTTCTTCTCTTTACTACTTATGAGTTCACCATTCAATCTACATACCAACCACAGTGACAATATTGGTGTGAGATTTTTGTTGAATGCCAAGTGACACAGACCCAAGGGTCCTGAAGTTCAAGGGGGAAATAGTTGTTCAGGACACAGAAATGCAACTGGCTTTAACAAAGCATTCTCATGTCATGTGTTTCAAAATAGTGAGAAGAGATATTTGAATGTTCTTATCACAAAGAAATGACAAATATTTAAGTCCACAGATATGATTTGATCATGTCACTATGTTCCTGCATATAAATTCTGCAAAGAATCTCGTTTTTATGCCAGAAATCTGTAAAGTTGTTATGCATTGACCATTAAAAGAAAAAAAAAACTTTTCTTCTGACACCAAAACTCCCATTTCTCCTATTTCTGTTCCCTTCACAAGATCACTGCTTGCTCATCTGGATCAAGATGAGATGCATGCCCAAAGAGCAATCTGTATCCACTTGGAAAAGGTAGACAGCATTTTGCCCCTTCTCTGTGAACAGCAAACTGGAAAGAAACCCACCTGAGCTCACCCTGTGCATGCCAGGCTGCACACACCAGCTCTGTGCTTCTTCCTTCATGGGCAAGGTATGATGGAATGCTGAGAAACTTCTCCAGGCGTGTTCAGTCACTCAACCCTGCACACACAATTAGCTGCTGCATGACATGCACCTGGCTCTCCAGGCCAACCTCAGCATCTTAGTGAGATCCTGTCTCAAAGTAAAAAAGTAAAAGACATGGGGGTGGTGAAGCATTTCTGGGTTCAATCCCAAGTAAACGCCCTCCCCAAAAGTTTTAAATTAAATTAAAAATTCTCTTTTCAATCATATTAGATTCCATTTTAATTTTTAGCAGTGATCAAAAACTTTGCTCCGTAGTATGACCATGATTTTTAAAAGATGAATAACGGCAGGAGAGAGCCTTTTGGAAGGGTAGCTTTAAAGAGAGGCAAAATAGAAGCCATCCTATGGGGGAAAAAGGTTATTGATTATGAGGAAAAGCAGAAGAGATGAATCCCCTTTCCTTCCTGTATCAGTTAGCTGTTGCCACATAACAAATCATCAGAACCCCAGTGACTTTGCTCCTACTCTGCGGGTCAGCTGTATGGACCTGCTGATTTGTGCTAGGCTCAGTTTTAGGTCAGTGGGGAACAATGGTAAGGGGACCTCACTCACATGTCTGTAGTTGGTTGGCTGTTTCAGGGCAGAAGGTTGATGGGGCCATGTGTCTCCCAACACCCAACAAGCTCTCCCAGGCTTGCACACAAGATGCATCAGGTTTCCAAGCACACAAAGTACTTGGAGGTCTATACTGCAATGGGGTTCAGGGTGTGCTCCCCCAAAATATGGCACGTTGGCCTCTGAGAATGCAGCAGAAGCAGGAAAGTCACCCTCACCTTTCTGTCACCACTTCTGTCTCATAGTAAGTCACCAGATTGAACTTTCCTTGAAGCGGATGCTAAATCCCTTATTCCAGAGATGCCCTCCTTATATCTAAAAGAAAAGAACATCGTCTACCTCGAAGACACCAAAAAAGAGTCTGAACAGACAGACCTCGCAAAAATCTCCCAGTTTATTACCATCAGATCACACACACTTGGTGCCATCCTATTTCATCAACTTTGTCCCCTCCTCATCAAACCTCAGCATAAAAAAAATACGCAGATTTCCCTGCTTTCTTGGGTCTTCATTTCTGAAGGCTCTCCTGTCATGTCAGACTTATCTGAAATGCATTTTTATTCTTCTTTCTTGTTAGTCTGTCTTCTGTTAGCAATTAGCTCAGCCATAGATCCAGTGAGGGGTGAGAACAGCAATCTTCCCAGCCCTACAGCTGAGACCTGGCACGCCATCATTTCTGCTGCATGCTTTTGGCAAAAGTGAGTCATACGCCAGGCCAGACTGGAGAGTGGGTATATAAATTCCATGTCCTCATGGGAGGACCTATGAAGTCACATTACAAGGGACATGGACTTGGGGAGGAGGTGATGTATTGTTTCCCTGGCTGCAGTCAATGCACTGTACTGCGCCTCCATAAGACTTACCAAAGCTCTAACGTGAATTTGAATGTTTTTTGTGGCTGGTGTTGTTGTGTTGTAGTGGGCCCCAAAGTTGAATGAGTGGGTTCCTTTAGAGTCCCAAATGGCATGTGAAGCCAGTTGTGGCAAAAGCCTCTGGAAAATCCTGCAAAAATCACAAAACTTGTCTGGTGACACCTTCTCTCCTTTTTGATTTAGCCTAGTGCTCAAAGGTTAGGTGGTTAAGTATTTATTGGGCATCTCCCCAAATGTGTCTGGCACAGGGTGCCATGACAAACCACATGAATGTGGTTCCTGACTTCAGCGGACAAAAAACACAAAGTTAAGTGATTGTGTGTGTGCTAAATATAGCAAAGAGCCTGATGTTTATTCAGCACCAATGCTCAGCAATTGCCCTCTCAAATACAGGTGAGTACTGCATTTTTCCATTTTTCCTACACCCCCACATCTTTCCTCTGTGCCTTTTCATGGGCTCCTTTGCCCAGTGTGTTCTTCAGGTGCAGGAGTCTCCTGTCTCATCTTCACAACCACCCCCCACAATAGTTCCCACTCGCCCAGTCTTGCTTGCCCTGCGTGTGAGTCCACTGTGACATGGGGCACTGCATCCCCCAGTCTCTCTGCCATCACAGGGGATCCTGCTACCTGGCCACTCCCTGTATATTATGGTTTTCACAGGAAGCTCTTGAATGAGTTCAAAATGTGCCAGGGAGACAGGCACAGTGGCACCCAACTGTATCCAGTGGCTCAGGAGGCCAAAGCAGGAGGATCACGAGTTCAAAGCCAGCCTCAGCAAAGGCGCACTAAGCAACTCAGTGAGACCCTGACTCTAAAGAAAATACAAAATAGGGCTGGGGATGTGGCTCAGTCGTCGAGTGCCCCTGAGTTCAATCCCCAGTACCACTCTCCCCTCCCCCCAAAAATGTGCCACTGTGGTGTAAGACTTATTTTGAGCTGAAGATATCTGAAAATCAATAGCTGCAGGAAGAAACTTCTATGGAACCTTCCCCTTTATATTCCTAAACCAAGCCTCTCCAAAGAATTTTAATTGTCATACATCTCCTGTGCAGGCGTCACTCCACCGGTGAAGACTGACTCTTATCACTGAAAACAAGATGAGTCAGTGCAGATCACAAGTACCTAAAGAGACGTTTTAATAGAGCTACCAGATCTGCCATGTATTAATCCTAACCACAAGTCATTTGTTCTTCTGATGGGGCCCTTTGTCCTTCCCTTCCCATTATTTAGATGGCATATAAGCCGCCAACTGTGGACACATACCTGAATTCCACTTGGGTACATGCATAATTAAATTTGTTTCTTCAGATTTAGTTTTCTTTTTCTTTTCTGCTGAACTGTCTGTTTAATTCGCAGACCTCCAAATAGGAATCTAAGAGGGTCTAGAACAAGGTTTTTATTCCCTAATTGAAAACTACTTCAAGGAAGAGACTTTTTTTTCCTTCTTACAGCCATATTTCCTAGACCTATCATGGGGTCTAGATGACAGTAAGGGCTCCATAAATATCACTGAATACCTGGATTACAATAGCAACTGGATGGGTCCTTTTAAAAAAAATAGTTCTTAGCCTCTACAGAGGAAGGAGAGTGAAGGAAGAGTTATTTCTACTGATTTTCTCCAAATGCTTTAGAATACCACAGCTTCTAAGCGAACTACAGAGCTGCAGGTCAGATCCAGGCTAATGCCTCTTTGTTAAAAATATTTTTTTAGTTGTAGTTGGACACAATATCTTTATTTATCTTTATGTGATGCTGAAGATCAAATGCAGTGCCTCACACATGCAAGGCAGGCACTCTACCACTGAGCTACAGCCCCAGCCTGCCAATGCCTCTTTTTGTAAATAAAGTCTTATTGGAATACAGCAGTGCACTATTGTTCATGTATACTCCAGGGCTCCTTTTATTCTACAATAGCAAAATTTAGTTGCTTAAGAGGCCTTCTGCTCACCTCCCCCATCTATATATATTCTTTTGAAGAAGAAGTTTTACAGATCCCTAATCTAAGCAGGGTCAGGAATCTTCATTCAGCCAATGTTTCCTAAGTTACAATTCTCTTTCTTCCGTGGTTCTGCACTGAGAATACTAGGAAAAGCACAATTCCTTTGCTTCAGTGATCGAGGGCCACATGATGCCACTTGAGGACCCAGCACACACTTCCAGATTTTGAAAAGTCCCTTCATAACATTTGCAGACAAATTACACACTGGTACTTCCCCACCAGAGAGTTGGGACAAGGTGAAACGTCAAGAGAAGCAAATCAAAGGATTTTTGTGCTTGAAACTGTGGGGAGAAAACAATGAAAGAAACGGTGGAGGCAATTCTAGGTTTTAGGGCATCATTTAAAGGATACAAGGGGAAACAACAAAATAAAAGGGAAAAAGATGGAAGAAAAAAATGATTTAGAGAAACCAGTTGTAGGAGAAGTGTGGAGGCGAAGGTCCTGAGGCGGGGGAAGAGCTCAGAAGCCTGTAACTGCAGGCAGGGCACCTAAGTGTGTTAGGTGGATGGTACAGACAGTCAGTTGTCCCCTTGGCTGAGGTCAGCTTTTCCAGTGTCTATGAAGATGCAGGTGTAGAGAAATATCTCTCTACTCTAGGGAAAAAAATCAGCTCGACAGTAATGATGGTGACCAATGCAGCCTCAGAGCAGGAGGCCCTGGGAGCTCAGGGAGAATGGGTCATGTTCCTTCCAAAGAGCTCACAGATCACTGTGAGGGGACAGTGGGGCCACTTTGGTCACATCTTCTCATTTTCTAAGATAATCTAGAAATCTCTCTCTTTTTGTAATAGAGTTTCTTCTTAAAAGCTGGCTTAGCTGTTTAAGAATCATAATTCAGGGAAAACAGGTCAAAACTCTGGGCCACACAGAAGGCATCAGAAGCACCAGTTTGAAAATCTTAACTATGAAGATATTAGTGGATTGTATCCTGCAATCTTTTTTTGGGGGGGGAGGGGAGATTGAACCCAGGCCCTCATGCATGCAAGGCAAGCACTTTACCAACTGAGCTAAACCCCTATCTCTCCCCATGCACAAAACTCAACTCAAAGTGGCTCAAGGACCTAGGAATTAAACCAGAGACTCTGCATCTAATAGAAGAAAAAGTAGGCCCTAATTTTCATCGTGTGGGATTAGGCCCCAGCTTCCTTAATGAGATTCCTATGGCACAAGAATGAAAAACCAAGAGTCAATAAATGGGATGAAATCAAACTAAAATATTTCTTCTCAGCAAAAGAAACAATCAATGAGGTGAACAGAGAGCCTACATCCTGGGAGCAAATTTTTACCCCTCATACATCAGATACAGCACTAATCTCTAGGGTATATAAAGAACTCAAAAAGCTAAGCACCAAAAAAACAAAAAACCCAAACAACAAATGGGCCAAGGACCTGAATAGTCAGTCACTTCTCAGAAGAGGATATACGATCAATCCACAAATGTATGAAAAAATGTTCATCATCTCTAGCAATCAGAGAAATGCAAATCAAAACTACTCTAAGATATCATCTCACACCAGTCAAAATGGCAGCTATTATGAAGACAAACAACAATTAGTGTTGACAAAGATATAGGGAAAAAAGGTATACTCATACTTTGCTGGTGGGACTCCAAAATGGTGCAGCCAATATGGAAAGCAGTAGGGAGATTCCTTGGAAAACTGGGAATGGAACCACCAATTGGTCCAGCTATTCCTCTCCTTGGTCTATACCAAAAGGACTTAAAAACAGCATACTACAGGAACACAGCCACATCAATGTTTATAGCAGCACAATTCAGAATAACTAAACTGTGGAGCCAACCTAGATGTCCTTCAGTGGATGAATGGATAAAAAAAATGTGGTATATATACACAATGGAATTTTACTCAGCAATAAAAGAGAATAAAATCATGGCATTTGCAGGTAAATGAATGGTGTTGGAGAAGATAAGTGAAGTTAGCCAATCCCCAAAATACAAATGCCAAATGTTTTCTCTGATATAAGGAGGTTGACTCATAGTGGGGTAGGGAGGGGGACCATGGGAGGAATAGATGAATTCTAGATAGGACAGAGGGGTGAGAGGGAAAGGGAAGAGGGAGGGGATTAGCAAAGATGGTAGAATGTGATAGAAATCATTATCCAAAGTACATGTATGAAGACATGAATTGGGTGTCAACATACTTTAATATACAACCAGAGATATGAAAAATTGTGCTGTATATGTGTAATAAGAATTTTAATGCATCCCGCTATCATTTATTTTTTTAAAAATCAATAAAAAAGAAAAATATACTAGTAGAAAATATATTATTATGTAGAGCTCTCCTATACTGTTGGTGAGACCACATCCTGGGACAGCCACTGTGGAAAACAACATGAGGATACTCAGAGTGTTAGAAATGAAGCTTCCGTATCATCCAACAATCCCACTACTGGATGTGTATTCAAGAAAATAGAATTAGTATGTGGAAAAGACTTCTGCATTTCCATGTTTATTGCAACACTGTTTGAATATCTAAGAAAAGGCCCCAATATCAGTGTCCATCAATGAATGAATGAATAAAGAAAATGTGGTATATTCTGTATACACAATGGAATACTACTCAGTCACAAAAAGGTTGAAATACTGTATTTGCAACAACTTGAATGAACCTGGAGGGTACTGTGTTAGACAAAGCCAGGCATTATTTTTGAATAAGCCAGGCACAGAAAGACGAATGCCACATGATCTCACTCACACATGGAATCTAAAGCATCTGATCTCACAGAAGTTGAAAGTAGAATTGTGTCTAAGAGAAGCTGGGGAGGGGCGTAGGGATGGTGAGATGGAGGAGATTGATCAACAGGTGCAGTATCACAGTTAACATAAATAGGTTCCCATCTTCTATTGCTCTATAGGATAACTATAATTAACAACAATGTTTTATGTATTTAAAATAGCCAGAAGAGGATTTCCAATGTTCTCATCACAAAGAAATGATAAATGCTGAATGGTGACAGATAAGCTAATTACCATGATTTGATGATTATGTAATATACACATGGATCAAAAATCACAATGTAAGGTGTAAAACTATTGTACCAATAAAAAATAGAAAAGGATTTAATTACAATCTATAGAAGATGTATTTCTTAGAATTGTTCTTAGCAATTCATAGTGTTCCACAGCAGTGGTCATTTCTTGGGGTTGGCAGTGTCTGGTGTTTGTGGACATGGAGGATGTGATTTATTTTATGGTAAGGACTCTCTGGCTTGATTTTTCAAGGATGCAGGGACTGACAAAGTTATCCTTTTGCTCTACTCTAAATTCTCCTCCATTCCAACAGGCCCCTCTTCTGAATCTTCTTTTTGGTCCCAGCTGGATATCAGCTAATCAAGTTCAAAGACATTAGATGATAATGGCTTAACACCTTCATTTTCCAAGAGATAGTTAAATTTTAAATGAAGACTCTAGGGTAGAAATTTCTTCTTGCTTATCTATCCTCTCTTCCCAAGAACAAGAGCATTATTAAATGACAAATCATGAAACAAAGGAATTGAATAGATAACCAATGACACAGCACATTCTTAGATACTAAGTAGCATCAATTAATTAATTTAATAACAATGTAGCTTTGCTGTAGCTCTGGGGTGATGAGGAATCCCTATTGCTACTCTTCATGACCTCCTGGCATTCTTAAGGAAATAAATCTAATTAATGAGAATGAATGTAAAATTTCAAGAGAAAAAGATTTTTTTCTTCTTAAAGGAGGAGCGCTAAATCCGATTACTGCAAAGATTCTGTTTTAATGTTGGACACTCACACAGCTGAACTTGATTATGAAGAGAGAAATTGTTTGGTTCATTAGGCTTTAATTATAGAGATGAATTATTATGAATGAAAAGAGGGAGCCACAGAATTATGGAGATTGAATTCCAGTTCAATAAACAACTTCAAATATCTTTACTGGAGACAGAAGCTGGTCATGTTCATTTTTTTTTCTTCCAATTTAATTTGATGCCTGTTGACAAATGATGTTAGAATATCCCTGGAAAAAAAATTTTAATATCTTCAGTGTGTGAGTGGCGATCATTTAAATGATACTTTTCTCCTTAATTATATTTTCTGATGGTGGTATGAAGATAGATGGGTCTTACTTTCACTTCAATTCATTTTGTATAATGACAAAATGTTACATTCTTGTTTTGCCACTACCCATGAAGCCAAATTGCTTTTATAATAGTTCAAGGGCCTTCAGATGCAAAGATTAACTGAAAACACTTAGCTTCATACCAAAGATCTTTCAGAATCAGACACAACCTAAATACCTCATGTTGTCATTCATTATTTTGTTATAAAGGTACAAAACTTCTGCTGTCATGATTATGTTATTCACCAATTCATGTCTCTAATACATGTTTGTATCTGAAGTTTTAGGCACATCTCTTCCTATTCCAAATCTTTCTATTTCAAATTCTGCTTGTTTGAGTCCTAATTTTCAAGTCTCAGGTAAAATTTTACTTTCCTCTACTTTTTATTTTTCCTAAGCATAAGACTTGAGTATTAACCCTACTCTCTGATTTTGCAAAATATATATATCAGCTAGAACATTGTTCTTAGTAGTCTTTTGCTTTGAAGTCATTCAGCCAGATTGTAATCTCCAGATGCACAATGTCTTACATTTCTTATGACTTTAAAACAGTAGTTCTGAAATATTGTGAAAAATAATGCTCATGTGACAGTTGAAAATTATATATTCGGTAATACCAAAGAAGTATTTTGAATATTTAAGTGTGATAGTAGTATGATGGTTATGTGGCTATGAGGGCTTTTGGAGTATTTTTTTTTTACATAAACACAATTGTTATGAGTGAAATAATTTAATGTCTAGGATTTGCTTTAAATATGTCCAGGAGAGAGGAAATTGGGTTTGGATATAGATGAAATGTAGGGAAGGAAAATATAATTTCTTCTTTGCATCCTAGGTTCATGACTAATACCACTAGAACTAACAAGAGAAAGGCAAGCAAAGGTATCCAAGTTTTGTTGGCATGAGAGCCTTTCCGAGGAACTAAAGTGCCAAGGGAACAGGGAACTGTGAATATAGTCATCCTTTCCTCAACACCCTGGGTTCCAGGACTTGTTCCAGGACCCTTCAAAGATACCACAATCCATGGCTGCTCCTGCCCTCATATAATAAGGTGCAGTATTTGTGTATAACTTTTGCATAGCCTCCTGTATACTTTAAATCATCTCTAGATTGCTTACAATGCCTGATATAGTGTAAGTAGTAGCTATACTGTACTGTATTGTTTAGAGAATAATGAGACAGAAAAAGTCTGTACATGTTCCATACAGGTACGATTTTTTCCTTACTGTGTTCAATCCCAGGTTGGTGAACCCATTTGCAGAACCCATAGATATGCAGACTGACTGAACTCTTCTTATGCCACAGCTGATGAAGAATGGAGAGTTATGGAGAAAAAGAACTCTCCAAACAGGGTAGGGTCTGATGGTAATGAACTACCCAGGCTTAATGCCCGGATTCTTCCATGTACCAGTATCTTCAGTGGCAAGGATGCTCCTTTCCCCCAGGAAGAGGGAAGGCACGTCTTAGATGAGGGTTCTTGGGGAAGGTCAAAAATTCCTTTTCTGCATCAGCCACTTTTTCAAAGTAGGCAAAGGTGCCATATATTGAGATTTTATGATCTGGACTTCTTTAGAAATAAGAGTAACTATGATCTCCAGACCGACCCACATGGATCAGCAAGGTTAACTGAGACTGACTAACTATTATTGTCAGTTATTAAATTTAAATATTAAGCATTCATTTCCCATGCTATTTTATCTACCATTATGTTTGAAATTTTCCTCTTTGTAAAGAATGACTTTTAAATTGAAATAATAAAATAAAAACTATCGGGGACAGCAGGAGAACATGGCCGGGGGGTCTTCTGCCACCAGCAAAAATCGTCCTACTTGGACTTGGATAGATCACTTGGCCTTTTTGAAACTTCCATATCACTTTTTCAAGGAGTTCTCGTGAATGCTTATCCTCAGTCACTTCCAGCTCTGGAGTATTATAAATATAGGTGTTTAGGGATTCAAAGTTGGTTTTTAGACAATGGAAGGATATATAAACTCTCTGGAGTGATCACTTTAACACAAAAGAAGTGTGGCCCCTCTTGGGAGGGTAATAAATCACAGCTGGAGATGGATTGATAGGAGCTAAAGAGGAACTCCATTCCAGAGCTTGTTTTGAGAGCAGAGATTTGACAAGAAAATGTTCCCTCTCTTAAAATTGGAATCCCAGCCTCAGAATCTCAGCCGTCATTCAGGTTCATGGGTTTACAAAGTCACTCTGGGCACTGGGTAAATTTGAAATATTAAATGGTGGAGTATGAAGAGACCAAGCAAAATAGGTGAGACCAGTGAGGACTGATCCAACCAGAACAGGTTGTGTTTCATGGTAGGAGAGCGCTAGTTCTGTCCTTTCCATAGATGATTCCACGTATTTTTTCACTCTGTGACCTGGGATTGTTCTTTAGGTACAACTGGTCACTTTCCGTTCTTTCTTCATAGATCTATTTCTCATTGCCACGTATTTTGTGGACACAGAGATTAACAGCCCATCAGCTTCATGATTATTTAAACCCCTTAAAATAGTTGGACCAATATAATGAATCATCTTAAGCCTTGCCATGGTTAACTTGCTTCACCAAGAAAGACTGATTCACACAGATAAAATGGAGAAGAAACAACGAGGGACACAGCACTTGAATTTCCCTGAATGGTCAGAAGGGAGTTACTGGCATTTTACTAAGCACAAGTGTCAGACATCTGAAGGCAATGACATTCACTATACTTGTTATTGCAATGGAGTTTTATCAATCACTAGCTTTGCTTACTGTAGGAAGTTCCTTTGACACGTCAAATAATACTCCAAAGTGCTGCTGAAGCCTAGAATTCTAGCTATCATACACTAAGATCATTGGAACAAAAAGCAAAATAAAATCTACTATTCTCACTTTGACCTGGCAGCAGCTAATAGTACAAAAGATAACTATTAATTGATGCAGCACTTCCAATTGTGCCAGAGGTCTTTAAAAATTATTGGTACTCTACTCATTGCAATTGAAATGTATTTTCTTCATAACAGGTGAGGGAATATCAATAGACATTTGGAATTTCAAAAATGTGCTCCCTGGCCTTTCTACTACCAGTGGCTCCTCATTAGAATCACCTGGAGTTTGGCCAAACTCTGACATGTGAACTCCATTTACCTTGGATGAGGTCTCAGTTCTTTCCTTCCAGAGCTGCTCAACACAAATGGAAGGATTCAGCAGCCAGCAAGAAGCTGCTCTGTCTTCTCCTGGGTCTATACAATGGGGAGATTAGAAGGAAATATCACCAAGGTGAAGAAGTCTCTTGGTGGAGAAGCATAGAAGCCACCGGCTGGGCTTCCAATACTTCCTCAGCATGTGCGAGCCTTCTCAACTCTTAATGCCTCTTTGACCAATGGCTATCACACAAGGTTGTGTTGGGAGTGTAAGTGACTAAAGCATTTAGAAACGCTATCAACTCAGTCACATTATATGTGACTGCTATTACCAACGCTATAATTGGGATCTTAAATGTCTCCCAAAGGTCCCCAAAGCAGTCCAGGGATTGGTCCCTGAAGTGGCACTATTGGGAGGTGATAGAACCCTGAAGAGGTGGGGCCTATAGAGAGGTCTTTAGGTCTTTGGGGGTGTGGCTCCAAAGGAGATTGGGGGACCTCAGCACTCCTCGCTCATGAGGTGAGCAGTTTTGCTGCCCCAAGTGCTTCCTCCATGAAGTGTTGCCTCCTCTCTACCCCAGAGCAATAGAACCATCCAATCAGGGACTAGAACCTCCCAAAACTGTAAGTCACAATAAACTTTTCTCCTTATAAATCGGTTATCTCAGGCATTTTCATTATAGTGACAGAAAGCTGTCTAACACAATCAATGTGCAGCTCATCTCACCATGAACGGTACAGAGCCTAGTCTAACATGTTGCCTTCACTTAAATCTGCAAGGAGAGCATTTTGTTCCTGATAAGCTGGTGACTTTCTGGGTTTAATCTCTTACCTCATGCTTCTCTGATCCTCACTGTGTATATTTTGAACCACTGTCTTCACCCTAAACTTTGGCTCCAGCAAGTTTGAGAGTTCATTACTCTCTTCTCTCTTATTTTCATCTGTTTAAAGTTTTTCATACCCTCCAAAAAAAAACTTAAAAAATATTTTTACATGAAATAAAATAAAATAATGTAATAATCCTGGAACTGTCTCTCCTTTCTAATGCATGCATCATCTGGTTTTCAGAATGTTTTTTCAATGATTTGGATCTCCTATTTATTGTTATTACAAGTCATTATTCAATAAATCTATTATGATACATCATTGTAATGCTTCTTTGCTTGGATTTGCTGTTGAATCATTCAGTATTTATTTACTTGAGAATAACATGTCTAGAGAATTTGTTGGCCTTAGTAATGATATTAATACACTGTCTTTAGTGTACATCCCAAGAATGCAGACTGAAAAATCTAGACATGTGTATTTGTTATAGATCACTCTTCCTGTCTCAGATAGTGATGTCATATGCATTTTTTATTTTTTTGGCTGAGGGTCTCTATCCACAAGGCCCCCACTGTTTATTGTGCTGCTGTGTCAAAGAGTATTTTCAGACTCCCTTCTCTTTTCCTTGTGCCTCTGTAACATGTGGAGCAGTAATAAACATTTAGGGTTCAGAATAATAGCATGAACAACTTAGAGGACCCTATCATATTAACTCTAAAGCATCCTTAGAGATTTTCTAGGCCAATTCCTCATTTTGGTGATGATGGAAACTGAGGCTCAGAAAGTGACTGTACTTGTCCCGAGTTCCACGAGCTATCAAACCACTCAGACTGTCTCTTCCTACTCACAGGCACCTTTCATAGTGAGCAGCAGAGATCAAAGAGAGTGTGACAAAGATGGGCGTGAAGTACTGTGGGGATCATGTGAGCATGGAAGAACAGATGTCAGAAAGTATAAA
This sequence comes from Callospermophilus lateralis, assembly GCF_048772815.1. Classification (NCBI taxonomy): domain Eukaryota; kingdom Metazoa; phylum Chordata; class Mammalia; order Rodentia; family Sciuridae; genus Callospermophilus; species Callospermophilus lateralis. The sequence continues at coordinate 93,812,230 of NC_135315.1, read as the reverse complement.
TCGCAACTGGCCTGACTTGAGGAAATTTCTTAACCAGTGGTTCTCACCATAGTGTGCACCACCAACATGCTTGGAGAAGCTGTGAAATCACAGATGGTTGGGACATGTATGCAGTTTCTGATTCAGGGATTGGGGGAGCCTGAGAATTGGCATTTCTCACAATGGAACCATTCTTTGAAAACCAGACTAGGTCAATTACAACAAAAATCTTGTCTCTTATTCCCTATTATTATTATTATTGTTGTTGTTGTTGTTATTATTATTATTATTATTATTATTATTATTATTATTATTATTTTAGTACTAGGGGTTGAAATCAGGGGTACTTGACCACTGAGCCACATCCCCAGCTCTATTTTGAATTTTATTTAGAGACAGGGTCTCACTGAGTTGCTTAGCACCTCACTTTATCGGAGGCTGGCTCTGAACACGCAATCCTCCTGCCTCAGCATCCCCAGCCACTGGGATTACAGGCAGAGGCCCCCATGCCTGGATCTCAATTATTATTATTGCTGCTGTTAGTAATTGTTATTATTCTGAAGACTAATATCTTTCCCAATACCTCTCCTTGCCTACTAGAAAGGTGGTTCATATTGGCATCTACTCACTAGGTTGTCTTCCTCTTCATCCTCCTTTTCACTGTTACCCTTTTTCATCTCATTACTTATAAACAGAGTACTGTTTGAATAGCACAGAGGAGCCACCATGCCAGGGTGGTGGCTTTGCATCCTTAAGCACAGTTGATACTTTGGATCTCATAGGGGGGTCAGTGGTGAAGTGGTGGGAGAGGTACAGGATTTCCAATTCTTAGTTATGAAGCGTCATAGGATGGCTTCATACTCTTAATAAAAGATTTCTTTTGAAGAAATCCTCTAGTTGTGACTCCATGTCAAAGGACATTCAAAGAGCAATGTGACCTAGAGACATGGCTTACCGATGTTGTTAGGACACTAATTGAGAACCCAATACACGGTGAGCATCCCTAATCTAAAATTCCCAAATCCAAAATACTCCACAATCTGAACTGTTTTGAGCATCAACTGATATGACTTTACAAGAAGGAAATGTCACACCTGACCTCCTGTGATGAACCAGTCAAAATGCAGGTTTATTAAAAATATTACCTTTGGATTATGTATATAAGGTATACATGAAACATACATAAATTTAGTGTATAGTGTTTGAGTTCTATCCCCAACTAAATTCATTACGTACATATAAAATTCCAAAATCTGGAAAAATCTGAAATCTGAAACATTTCTAATTCTAAGTTCTTTTGGTAAGGGCTATTCCACCTATGCTCAGACTTGTTTCCTTAGTGATAACTTCCATTCCTCTTTTACTTATAATAATGATCCATGTAGATATGTTTCCCCTACCCCAAAAGACCAAGAAAGCCCAGACTGAACATAAGAGGCATGTTGCCATCTACGTTATGTATAAGGTAATGCACGTGGGACTGTTTCCACTAATAGTGAATCATGTGTTTCAATCTAAGCAAGCACTTTATGACATCTGTTCGTAGGAAATACAATGGGGATACTCTGAAGTTGTGGAAGGATCTTTCTTTTTCCCATTGCTACAAAAATCATTGAAAAAAAAAACATTCAGAATCAAACAGATAGGAACAAATTCAATCTCCTGGGGAGAAAAACATACTACATTCAAAGGCACTGATAAGAAAAACGTCTCAAAAGCTATAACTACTTAAGGCTCATAATACCTGGGTAATCTGATTTCTCTACAGCTCCGTGACTTCTAAATGTTCCTTACTGATGAATGATGTGTGTGTGTCTGGGTGTGTATGTGTGTGTGTGTGTGTGTGTGTTTGTGTGTCCCTCACTATTACAGTTTTGTCAACTCTGCTTTTGTTCAATCCAGTGCACTTTACCAAGGCTTTGCAGTTGTAGAGTGCATGAGAAAACAAGGACACAGTAAGTTCTGTCCCACCGAGGGGGTCTGAAACAGAGGATACCCAGTGACAGACAGCACGGGGGGTGACTCAACACAGCTCCACTCCTCCCCGCTTCCTCCCTAGCCAATGCTACTACCTTGTGTCACATCATATCAGTCTGTCCTTTCCAGTCTCTAATTCTTTCCAGCTGGGAACCAGTCAAATTGCTGACACCCCTTCATGTGTCTTACACCACTATCTAGGGATTCATTATTTAAGGAGTCAGTTTACCCGTGTGTGAGCATGCGTGCACGTGCACACACACCCAGAGAATAAAGTTCCTCTTGTGCCCTTGGTATGATGTCAGAGGCCGTTTCTCACTCCCTTCTACAAAGCTTTCCTTCTTCTGATGCAGCAACTAGTCGACTATTAATAAAAAGACATTAGGTTATGCTTATTTATTTTTAAAGAATGACATAATTCCCCGGCCTTAATGTCTAGCAATGGAGCAATTCACAGGTCTTTTCCATTTATGACGTCATGGCAGCTGATTGAACTTGGCAATTACCTTGCTGTTTTCACAACAGTGTGACCGAGGTGCTGAAAGGGGGTCAGTTGGGAGGGGCTGAATAAACATGTGTGGTGATGTGTCCTCTTATTTTGTTAAGTGAGTTTGTAACCAGTGAGAAATACCTACAGACACCCCAGTTCAGAGTAAGGATAGCCTCACTTTCTTCTAGACCAAAGCCATGACTCTCAGTCTGAGAGGTTAGAATACATTTATGTCAATCGCCAAGCCATCAGAGTTGGTGGTCACCAGAGAGACCATCAGAAAACTAAAGTCTGCTTACTTAAAAACTAGCTACAAACCTCCAGGGTCTAAGTTGGACCATTATAGCCGCTGCCAGCTTCAACAACCTCCTAGATGCATCGAATTTTGAAGAGAAAAAGAACTTTGAGTTTCAAACTTAGACACAGGGGAATTGAACCCTAAAGTACTGAGGAAGCTTGAATAATTCTGCACAGTTAGCAAGTGGCAGACTGGTCTTATTTCCACTACGTGATAATGTCCCCCTCTTAAACAGGCTGCCTCTCTGGACTAATCCAGACACTCCTTTCACAAGGAGAACTTGTGATTTTTACCTGAATTAATCTGGCATTTTGTATTTACTTAAAAAAAAAAAGAATAACTGTCTCATTGCTGGACCACATAAGTCATAAGGATACTTCTCATGTTGAATAAGTCTACACTGTAATTCAAGGGTCAATGGCAGGACCACTAAAGGCACTGTGGGCAGCAAACCAATGGGAAGGAAATCATGTCACCTCCCCCCTTCCTAAAAGATTCCACATCTTAAGGACATAGATTAGTCTTCACTAAAAGAATCATCCCCCCCCCCGGTTTTGATTACAGTTGAGTGCAGAGCAGTGGCTTTATCAATAAAGGATAGGATTATATCCATCATTACGAAGGTAATCAGATCTATTGTGCTCACTGATGAAACTGCCAAAGGTCTAACTAATTGAGTATAAAGACATGGCCTTTGACCAAAGCCAGTCAAGGGAGACTTCTTTCTTCACACTCCCAGCTTCTGCTTAAAATAAAAGGCCTTGCTGTGACAGATAAAGCCCAGATCCAGAAACCAATCGGCACATATGAGTCCTCAGAATCAAATCTCAGATGTAAAATGTGGACAGAGCTGTTTACCTAAGGCTTAATGTTCTAGGAGTACACTTAAAAGAGATGGTCATCCATCTCAGTAACCTATGTATTTCAAAGATTTGCAGTTTGTGTTACTTTTACATGTCTGGGAGACAGAATATCATTATGGAATGTTAGGCAGTCCAAAAATATCACTGTTTCCATGTGAGAATACATATTTATTTTTAGATTTAATAGTGAATACACCATTCACATGAATTGGACTCACAAAATAAATTGTATTACCCCAAAATCCAGACAGTCGGTTTGCATGAAACCAAGTATCATAAGTTGGGCATGGTGCTTGGTATAGGGACACAAATGCTGAACAAACACACCAGCACCACCCCTCCAGGGCTGAGAGGTGTGACCTCTTCACTCCTAGCTCCTCAAGCAAAGACAGGCTAACAAGAGAAATGCATAACAAATAGGTTTATCCAAAGTTGTTCATGTTCCATGACACAGCAGACTTCAGAAATGAAGACCCACGGGCCTAGAGAAAACTGATGTCTTTATTTGTAGATTCAAGGGAGATGGACCCCTAGGTAGAAATGTGATTTGACAGAAAGAAATGAGTTCATGGTATTAGCCTGGGGAACCCAGAAAGGCCCATGAGTTCAGATTCTTCTTGGCCTCTCTGTGTAGCATTCCTTCCTCCAGGTATAGGGCAGGACTCCTCTGGAATGATACCCTGGGGGGAAGAGAGGAGAAAATGATTTTTCTATAGAGAGGGGTTCTAGTTTCCATGATCTGCCTTGGGAAAGAGGAATCCTGATTTCTATGATTCTCTTTGGAGGAAAAAGAGGAGCAAGACACAGGAGGACTGGAAAGAATCAGGACTTGCCTCTGAGATCTTCCAATCCTCTTCTGTTCAAAGTGACCAGCATGCCAGGGTTTTATACTTTGGGGTACCATGTTCTGAGCCCCAGCACCAGAGACTTCAACACAGGATCCTGTTTCCATACCATATAGAAGGCCAATGCCATCATGGATGGGTCTATCGTGGTCCCACTAGAATTTTATGACTCAAAGAAAAGACTGAGGACCTGGAGCCACAGTGTCACTGGGAACTCACAGAGGAAACAGAATCTTGAGCCTCAACTAGGACCTACTGCATCCGAATCTGTATTTTAACAAGGTCCCTGGGTGATTCCTATGCAAGTTAAAGTTTGATGAATCCTGTTTTTTAGAGAAGTAGTTTATCAAATTTGTACACACATTGGAATAATGGAGGGTTTTAGAAATGATTCCTGCCTGACTGAGCCTGACACATTTTTTCTGATCTAATTGGTAGGAGGATGCAACCTGGTACAACTTGGGCTTTCGGGGTTTCATGTGCACCGAAGTTTGCAAACCTCTGCTATAGAGAGCAGTCAGTGTCTTTTAACAGGTTTTTATTAGTTCATTTTAGTTATACATAATTTGAGATTTCATTTGGATGTAATTATACAAAGTATGGAATGAAATTTACTCCAATTCAGTCCCCAGTACTTCTCTGAACCCTCTCCTCCTCCCTTTCTGTTTCCTTTTCTCTACTTTATTGATCTTATTTCAATTGCTATATAATTTACTTCTATGTATTTAAAGGTTTTTAAAAAATTAGTGCATGCATACATACAGGTGAGATTCATATGTACATAGGAAAGCTTGGTCAGATTCATTTCATTTCATTTCTTTCTTTCTTTCTTTCTTTCTTTCTTTCTTTCTTTCTTTCTTTCTCTCTCTTATTTTGGTCTAGCTTCTGCATAACAGAGGAAACATTTGACCCTTGACTTTCTGAGTCTGGCTTATCTCATTTGGCATGATGTTCTTCAGTTCCATCCATTCATCAGCAGCTACCATCATTTCATTCTTCTTTATGGCCGAGTAAAATTCCGTTGTGGTCTTTATCCATTCTTCTGTTGATGGGCACCTAAGCTGGTTCCATCACTTAGCTATTGTGAATTGTGCTGCTATAAACATTGACATGGCTATGTCCCTATTGTATGCTGATTTTAAATCTTTTGGGTATAGAGCAAGGAGAAGGGAACCTTAGTTATATGCTGGTTTCATTCCTAGTTTGTTTTTTTTTTGTTTTTTTTTTTTTTTAAGAATCCTCATACCGTTGGCTAGAGTGCAGTGTTTTCCAAGCTTTGCTGATAAAAAAGCACCTTGAGGTATTTGTTAGTTGTACAAATTCTCAGGATTCCTCCTGGACTTGCAATTTCAATATCTCCAGGAGCCAGGATTGGAAGGCTACAAATTGGCTAGTTCCCTAAGTGATTCTTAACATCAGAAAACTTTGAAAATATTGCTTTAGAATACTTTGGATACAGAGAGTCAAAGAAATAAAGGTCTCTCTCAAAAGTATGCATTTCTCAGTCTTTCTCCTCCAGGGCATCTTTAGATATGTCATCTTCATCCATGAGTAACAATTATAAATTTATTGTGCTTCGTTCACTAACGAATTATTTTATTAGTAACTACTATATTTTAGGGCAGGATCTTTAAATTCATCATGTATTCATTCAACAAATATTCACAAAAGATGATAATGATTAGAAAATGCTGTTAAATTCCTAAGGAAACAATGTTGAACAAAGGAGGGCTCCTTAATCCCATGACATTTTCATTCTAACCAGGGAATAGAGAGTGAAAAATGATAACAAACAGGATAATTTATAAATGCTGTAAAGGAATAAACACCACTGAATAGTAGAAACTGAATTAGGGTGAAGGTAATCTACTTCAGATAGGGGTATATTAGAATTCTCCAGAGAGACTTAACCAATAGGATGCATATATAAATATACGAGAGGGGATTTATTAGGGGAACTGCCTCAAGCAATTATGGTGGCTAAGTTCCACAACACATCTTCTACAGGCCAGAGACTCTGGGATGCCAGAAGTGTGGCTTGGTTCAAACCCAAAGACCTCACAACTGGAGGACCATTGGTCCAACTCTCAGTTTGAGGCCAAACCCTGAAAATCTATGGCTAGGGTTGGGATACTGGTGTAAGTCCTGGAATCCAATGTTCGAGGAGCTAGGAGTTCTGGTGTTTATGCCAACTTTCAAAACAGAGACCAGCTTGCTATCTATATTGGTTCTCTACTGTCCCCAGTCCATTGGATGGAGCCCATGAATATTGAGAGAGGATCTCTCCTAATTAGTCCACTTAGACTCATGTAGTAATCACCAACACACCAAAAATAACACTAGGTCTTCCTTCCTTAATCCAGTTAAACTAGCATCTAAAACTATCTTCACAACAGATTGTTAAGGTCTGTAAACAAGTCAGATTGGCACCTGTTATTTTGCCAGAGAAATGTTAGAGTCTGTAAACAAGTCTGCATGGTGCCTGGCAAAATGCCAGAGGGAGTGGTTTGTGAAGTAACAAAAGCAAGCCATTAAGTGTGGAGATTCCTTATTGGTTGACTGCTGTATCTATTTTATGCTAATTAGATAAGCTGTGTAAAATGTATAAATACCGCTCCTGTCCTACAATAAACGGCTCCTAATCCAGCTGTATCAACGTACACAAGTTGTTTGTCACCCCCGCCCCCCCCCCCCCCGTTATTTTGCTGCAGCTGGACTGCGGCAACAGGTTAATGAGAACGTCTTGTGGGAGGTAAGGTTTAATCTGAGATTTACAAGATGAGCATTTCTGGGGGGGAGGGGAGTCAGAAAACATGTGATTCAAAAAGAGGAAGTAGCCAGTACAAAAGGCGTAGCTGGAATGACCTCAGTGTGTTCTGAGAACAGCAGGTCACATGGTGGTTCCGCAGTGAGTAGAAGAAAGGTTCCAGATGAGGTTGTAGGAACAGAATCAGATCTTATAAGGGCTTGTTGGATTTGGCAAGGGGGTTAGGTTTTATTCCAAGAACAGTGGAAAGTCATTCGAAGATTTCAACAGCGAGGTGACATGGTGGGGTGGACCTTTGGAGAATGGACTCCAGTAGCAAAAAGCAGGAGCCAGAGGACCAATTGGGCATTTGTCATAATGAAGATGAAGAAGATGAAGATGAAGATGACTTGGGCTGGAAAAATAGACACAGAAAAGAAAAAAAAAGTTTACACTGTCCAATGTATGATACACCGAAATATATCTATGAGTTGGCTTTTATTTCCTTTGTTTAAAAAAAAAATTGTCCCTGTACTGTTTATTTGTCTTGTACAGGCCTGTTTTGTGTTTGCATAACTATCCAGAGGAATTAAATTCTCAACACCTTGGGTGTGAGACCAAGGGAAGACTGTCCACTCATTCCTAATAACCCTTTCACTCTGGTTTAGGTAAAGATTGTCATTCATAAATCTCTCAAGTATTTGCTTTTCCTGTTATTTCCCCACACCTCATTTTGGTTTCGAACCCGCTTAATGCTTTTTGTCAATAGTGCAATGCTTTCCATGTGAGTGGAAGGAGAATTCATACCGTTTTGAGCAGCTAAGTGTTTTTAAATGATTTAAAGTGCTGGGAAGATATTTAACTCTTTGGCAGGGAGATTTGGAGAACATGTTATTTCCAGCTGTGGAACAGATCCATGTTTGGAAGGGAGAAATTCTTAGCATCCAGAATATTACAGGCTACATCCAGGTGTTTTAAAGAGTCGCGAAAATATCACCACTAAGAAGAAGGTCTTTCCATTGTTTCTTCAAAATGCCACTCTTCTTCCTCCGTGAAAATGGATCCCCTAAATTGAGCCTCAGAAAGGGCTCTTGGAATCCTTCCAATTGTCTAGGAGGAAAAAGGGGCTTCTGAGAACATTAAAAGCAGGAAACCGGAGTAAGAGAGTTTGGGCACTTGCAAAGGTGTTAAAGATGAACAGTACTTAGCTTTGTAAAGAAAGAGGTCTGGGGTAAGGTGGTAGAAAATTCCATTCTGGAAGAGCGAGAGGTAGAAAGAATGGGGATTAGGAGGGGAATTCCAGAAGTAATAAACCATCACATTTATGATGTTGGGTTAAGAAGAGGAGGGGGAAAAAAAGAAAAGAAACAAGACTAAGTCTTAATGGCAGAAGTAAAATAGTAGCTCTTGGGACCCAGATGAATAGTCAGCTCTCAGATATTTACACTTAATACTAATCTGGAATGTTGTACTCAATACTCTTCTGGGATGTTATACTCACGACTATTCTGGGATGCTGGTGTATATGCCTGCATTTTAAATGTTAATGGCCAGAAAGACAATTGGACAACATATTCCTTTAAGTTGCTTTCAGAGACAGGACACTGGGGTGATTGAACCGTGGACCATTTCAGACTGAAGACTGAATTTAATCTGCTGGGCTGTGATCCAATTAATAGCAAAGCAATTCAACATAATTGACCCCCAAACAATTGACTTGGTGACACAGGGATAGGACTTTGACAGCTTAGCAAGTGAGATCAGGAAAGGAAAGTAATATGTGATTTGAGTTAATTCGGGCACCTGGTAGTTTAATAGACTTAGACACTTTCATCCTTTGTTATTGGATTGAATCTGGCCCAATTGGGAGTTATTGAAAAATTGATTGCCGTAACCTGGCGTCTGTGATGTGCCACTTTGCAGCTCAAAGTTTCTTTCTGGATCAGCTAGGGGAAATGATGCAACCAGAGCCCTGGCACATGCACATGCACGTATTGAACTCACACAGAACCACCTTGTGTTTCTTCCTAGGAGGGTGGTGTAAAATGTGATAAATGGTAAATCATTTTGGAACCAAAAGCAAGACTTACCAATGCCCAGAAAGACCTGGGTTGGATATAGTACAAGCAACACACTTTTAATTGAAGAAAAAAAAATGGTCTTACACATTTGGTTTCTTGCAGACTGGGGTCTTGCTTCTGATTCAATGTTTTCATGGCTGTTCTAGGAACGTTTGCACTTTAGTTAACTCTATTTTGAAAGATCTGCTTATTGTTTGGGGCTTTAGACTGTGTCTTGCTAAGCCTCTTCTTCCCCCATCTAAGCACGTGTGGATGAGTTATTGAGACATAATCTATGAGAAGATAGCAGGTGTAAATCTTTCATTCACTTGCTAATGCAGGAAACGAGATTATAAAATTTCAAACAATATGAAAGGAGTTGAAGTAAAAGGCAAAAAACATTTTTCATTGAAACATGCATCGTCCGATTGCCTTCTAAAAAACTTTGTACCAATTTTTGCCCCCACAAACTATATGAGAAACTCCTTCCCTTTCCATAATTTTGTGTAGATTTTATATAATAGTTTAATGCATCTCTATCTAAACTTTGTGTGGGGGGGGGGGCACATTTGAGTATGAAGTTTTGGGTTTGTTTGCTTTTTGTTGTTACCTAAATGGTATTGCTCACTATTTTCCAAACCCGCTTTTCTCCTGAACTTGCTGAATAGCAAGCCCTCAGCTAGTTCGAGGTCTATATTCTTCTTCCCTCCCTGGCCCAGAAGTCTGCTCTAACTCTTAGTTGGCATCATCTCATCTTTCAAACCTTAGCTCCAATGAAACCTCTGGAAGAAATTCCCTCTGTAGTTTTTTTAAGGAGAAATCTCAATTCACTCCAAAGAACTATCTGCTAGAGTTAGAATATGGTTTATCCCCTCTGAAATTCACCTTTGAAAGTTTATTGCTATTGTGGCAGTGTTGGATCAGGTCATTAAGAGGGATAAGTGCCCTTCTCTCGGGAGATGGCATCTTCTCATAGGACTGGATTAGTTATAATGTGAGTCTGCTCCCTGTGCTTTTTCTCTTTTAGGCACACAGATACACTTCCATTCTTCTACCATATTATGTCACAGTATGAAAGTCACATGCTTCTGCCATGCCCTTGAACTTCTTGGCCTCTGACACTGTGAACTTAATAAACTTCTTTCCTTCATAAATCAACTAGTCTCCAGTATTTTGTTAGAGCAATGGAAAACATACTAAGACATGGTATATCACATTTTCCTACTATTTTCCTTTAAGAATGACCAGAAATCTCTCTGATCATTTTCTTTGTTTGTTGGTTTCATGCCTTTCTCCATCAGTACCTTTTCTTTGGAGACTTGTATGTCTTTTACAGCATTGTTTTCCCAGTCTGGCACAGTGACCAACGGAATAATTATGAATTTGTTGAATTGAAGGATGAACAGCTCTTTCATCTTATTCTTGTAGGCTCTAAGTGGAGAGGAGAGAAGTAGGTGAAGAATGCGTCATTGACTCCTCTGACATTATAGCTTCAAACCCACCAGGTTTCTGATGGTATTAACATGCTGTTCCCTGTGAAATCATTAGGAGTTGAGGAAATGACTTGCTCTTCATATTCTCCTTTCCTGATGAAATTGAGGAGGATTCTGCCACATTTTGAGACCATTTATTTTTTCCTTTTTAGTTCAATGCAACTCCCAAATTATAATTTGGGCCACAGATAACTAAGATAATTTTCTTTTTTATTTTATCTCATTTTATTTTGCAGGGAGTGGGGTGTAGAGAAGGGAAAGGATTTATTCATTTGTCTTGTTTGTGAAATTTCCCTTTTTCTAAGAAAAATCAAGAGAATGCAATGTGATTTGACAGACGTTTTCCTCATTGATGGCTTGATTTTTTTTTTTCCTGGTCACATACTCACTGTAGACCATTTTTTAGACAGTCCTGAAGAATATAAAGAAGGAAATGTAATCCTTACATTACCTTTTATTGTCAAAATAAACATTTTGTCTTAAGCTGGATTCCTCCAAAAGCAGATGCTGAGAAGACTGGAATGTAAGTTGTTTATTTTGGAAGTAATCCCAGGAATTGCCTGCAGGAGAGTGGGGGAGTAAGAGGAGGAAGGAAAGGAAATCAATTCAGGGTGTGTTAAAGAGCAGGTCACCCTCATGAGCAACTGGGCTTAATCCTACTGGGGAGAGCACATAATGCCCACCTCTGAACTGCCTCCTGTGACGGACAAGAAGTTAGTGTATTCATTTCCTATTTCCAGTTCATGATTGGTGGAGGGCTGCTGCTAGGGACATTTACTCTCTCAGCCCCACTCCCATCCTTTGGGTCCTGCTCCAAGCACAGACTGAACAAGTTACCATGGTCACAGAGAAGCCCTCAGGCAGAGAGTAGTGAGAACTTACAGCATGCCCCAGAGCCCTGTGTGCTGCAGAGACGTGGACAGGGTGTGGACAGCATCTGCTAGATGATCATTAGAGGAAGTCTGGGACAGACCCAATCCCGTGTCAAGTTCTCCCCTGCCTGCTCACAGGCCATGCTCAACAAATACAGCAGCACAGACACAAGCTTAGGAAACTCAAATTCAAGATTGAGCACACAAACAAAAATCAACATTGGCAGGCATAGGAGTGAAAGGCGTCCAATGTGCTTGTAGCAATGGACTTGGTCTCTTGTATCCTTGTGATGGGAGAAGGTGCCCCCAGGTGGTTGGTCCAAGAAGAATGTGAAGTGGGGCACACCTAAATACAACCTGAATCTGGGAGCCTTGCCCAACTGTCACCTGAAACAGAGCTCTAGTCTGCAGAAGCGTGGGTAAGAACCATCCATGTCTATCACGGTAAGTTACAACGTTTCAGGGTTATTTGTTATGCAGCATGATTTCAACAATATCTGAGTGATACGTTCAAGAGAGCAGATTTAATAGAGCAATAAGAACAATATTTTTAAAATACCCTTGTAATCCTCACATATGAGGAATGAATAGGATCAATATCCTTCTCCTTTTTAAAAAAAAGAATTAATAAGTCGGGCCAACAACTTGATCTGACATTGAACACCAAGATAGAAAAAAGATAAAATTGTTAATTTTCCCATTCCCCTCACAACCTCTTATATGTAATTTTGTATAACAATGAGGGTCTCCCTCCATTACCATGCAATTTCCTTTTTTTCTCCCTTTCCCTCCCACCTCATGTATCTGTTTAGTGTTAATCTTTTCTTCCTGCTCTGTTCTTAGTAGTAGAGGATAGGAAAGGTAGCAGAATACAACAATCACTAACAGGGCATTATGTAAAAATGTGGATGTGTAACCTATGTGATTCTGCAATCTGTATTTGGGGTAAAATTGGGAGTTCATAACCATCTTGAATCTAATGTATGAAATATGATACGTCAAGAGCTTTATAATGTTTTGAACAACCAATTAAAAAAAATTCTCAAAAAAAGATAAAATTGTAAAAAAAAAAAAAAATTAAAATATCATGGGTAGATCCAAGGAGGAGAGCAGGGAAATATGGAAAGCAGTGGTGGAAAAAAAATCTCAGAATTAAGAATTCAACAAATACTTGAGCAGAACAGAATTTAAAAGTGCTGTCATCAAGACACATCTTGGCAAAATTTTATTAAAATAAGAACTTGAAAGAGAAAGAGACAGGAGGAAAGAAAAGAATACACTAAGAAAGTAAAGTAGTTTAACCTTAAAGTTCTCATCAGCAACATGGGATCTGAACAATTAAGGAAAAAAAAACTTTGAAAAGTCAAGAACAAAGGAAAATCTCATCAGTTCACTAAAGGATATTCTCATAAACCTATAGTGAACATCATACTTACACGAGTGAAAGAACTAAATTATTCCTTCTCTAATTTGTTCAATTTTTTTTATTTTCAATGTGCATCACACATCTTTCCAATCTAAGTTGATATATATTGATGTAGACATTTTGAATGGTTGCATAGTATTTCATTCTATGCAGCAATGTATTCTAACATGTTTACTCAGCTCCTTTTTAACTGATATTGATTATTTCTAACCGGTCATTTATAAAGTAGGTGTCATTATTGTAATTTCCTATATACTCTATCCCTTGATATTACTAGTATTTTTTATTTTGATTAAAATAATTTAAAGATAAATCCTAGAAGGTTTAAAAGTACTCTTTAAACAATACTACTGCAGCTAATAATCATCTCATGTTTATCCATTCAGCAAATCATGCCAACTGTGAGCCACATCTCACTGTGCACTTGGCACACGTCACTGAACAAGACCCATTTACGTCTCATGGATTATATGTATTTGTTTTTTTGTAAACTATTCATTAAACTATTCAACTAGTTATTTTGTGTCTTTTAATTTAAAAAACTAAGCATGCATCGGGATAGTAATATGCATTACAAAAATGTTTAACATGTTATTTATATTTTAATTCTTCACCGTTCTTTCTTTGCAACTCAGTGAACTTTTGATTTTTATGTAGACACATCTTTCAATATTTACCTATGTTTTTCTACTCACTTATCATCAGAATATGAAAAGTCACATACATTTTTCTTCTAATATGTTTATAATTACTTATATTTTAACTTTAAAATTTACCGAATAATACTCAAAATAGATTCATCCACTGCCTGGACATGACATCAGAATCATACAGAAGATGAATCCTATTGGATACCTTATTTGGTACTGGAAGTGCATTAACATATTAAGGGGGTGTGTTTTCTCCTTGTTTCAAATTCTCCCTGTGTTAAAGCATGGTGATATCCACAGAACTTCACAAAATCACTGACCAAATGCTTTTCTTGGGAGCAGACTTATTGCCTTTGATATAAAGACCTTAGCACAGCCCACACGATCCTTCACAACAAACCTCCCAGAACGGCTTGACTTCCCCTTCCTGGTCTGCACCCCCCCTGACTGCGGGTCCCTGAAAGTGAAATGTCGTCTTCCCTGGAGTCCTTGGCAAATATGGTTTTTCTCCTGCCTGATTTGAGCTGCTTCTTCACCTTCACGTGGCTAACTCCTATTTTTCCTTCAGTTTATGCTTCAATGTTGCCTGCTTGGTAGAAAGCAGGCAGTTGATTCCTTAAATATTGACTGGGCCACTACTCAAAGTTAACCTTTGGTGAACATCTTCTCCACACCTTCTAAATAAGGCTGCTGAAATACCAGTCCTGAGCACAACCAACCAGGCATCCCATCAAATTACAAAAGCCAAAAACTACAGGTTGAGCATCCTTCATTTTAAAATCCAAACTCTGAAATGATCCAGAATCCAAAACTTTTCAAATGCTGTAAGTGGAAAATTCCATCTCTGACCACATCAGATAACAGGTCTCAGCCAAAACTCAGGTGTCAAGGGGCAACTGAGGTTGTCTATATCAGGATATACAATTAGTTTTCAGAAGTTGGAGATGAGGAGAGAGTTCCAGAATTCCCTTGAGTTGTTTCAATGCAATTCAAGTGTAAACATCAACATGTACGCTGTTTGCCTTCTAAAAGTCATTATAATTCTATTAGAAGAAGAGGGAGAAATCCAGGTACAGACAGCAGGTCTGAATAGACAAAATGACATGCTTGGGGACTCTTGGTTCTAAAGATATGAAATGAGGACGCCAAAGTTTTCAAACTACTGCATGCTTCAACAAGGAAAATCTATTTTTTTGTCTTCTGTTCTTCATTCATGGCATAAGTCAAGTAAATACCCCTGGTTTATTTCATTTTTATTCTCTCTCTCTCTTTAATTTATTCATTTTATTACAAACAGCACAGGGAAACACCCTGATATAATCATAAAAGCATGAAACACAACCAGCTCCAATTTAGTCTCCAATTGTACCCCCCATCCCATTTTCCTCCCTTTACTCCTCCGGATCCCTCTTCAATTCAATTATTATTCTATTTATTTATTTATTTATTTATTTATTTATTTATTTATTTATTTATTATCTTTTAAATTAGTGTCCTGTGGATACACCTGAAGCTGGGATCCAGGTGCCACCACCACTCATGCACATGTGAAAGTTTGGTCAGATTCATTCCACTCTTCTTCCCTCTTCCTGCCCTTCCTTTCTCCTCCTCAATCCTCCTTGTCTACTCTACTGGTCTTTCCTCTATTTTGATGAAACTCCCTCTCCCTTCTTCCTTCCTTCCTTCCTTTGTATCCCCTCATCCTTATTTTGGATCAGTTTCTGCATATTGAAGAGAACATTTGGCCTTTGGTTTGGGGGGGATTGGCTTATTACACTTTGCACAATATTCTCCAGTTTCATCCATTTACTGGCAAATGCCATAATTCCATTTTTATTTATGGCCAAGTCATATTCTATTGTGTATATATACATTTTTTATCCATTTATCTGTTTAAGGGCACTTAGATGGGCTCTATAGCTAAGCTTTTGTAAATTGTGTTGCTATTGTGAACTGGGCCACATCGTGTGGCTGCATCACAGTAATTATGTAGATTTTAAATATATCTATATATCCAAGAGTAGGGTAGCTGGGTCATAGGGTGGTTCCATTCCGAGTATTTTGAGGAATCTTCAAACTGTTCTCCAGGACAGCTGTACTAATTTGCAGATCCAACAACAATTTATGAGTTTTCTCCCCGCCCCCGACATCCTCATCAACATTTATTATTATTATCTGTATTGTTAATATTTTCCATCCTGCCTGGAGTAAGATGAAATCTTCATGTAGTTTTGATTTACATTTCCCTAATGGCTAGCCATGTGGAACATTTTTTTTTCATGTATTTGTTGACATTTATATTTTTTCTTTTGAGAAGTATCTGTTCAGTTCTTTCATCTATTTATTGATGGGGTCTTTGGCGTTTCTTTGGTGTTAAGTTTTTTGAGTTCTTTGCATATTCTGGATATTAATACCCAACCTGAGGAGAAGGTGGCAAAGATCTTCTCCCTTTCTGTAGGCTCTCTCTTCATGCTCTTGTTTCCTTTGCTTTGTAGAAATTTTTTAATCCGACATCATCCCACTTATTGATTGTTTATTTTATTTCTTGCACCTTAGGAGTCTTGCTAAGGAAGCTGGTTCCTCTGCCGGCATGTTGGAATGCTGGGCATACATTTTCTTCTCCATGCAGTCTGTTATTCAGATGTGCAATAACTTAAATACTGTTTTTTTTCTTTTCAAGTATGCCTTCAGCAGAACCAATATTTTTTTTCCATATATTCCTTGTCTTAATTAATATGCATTAATAAATAAACATAAATAAAAAATAAAACACAGATGCACTAAAAAACATCATATAAAATTATCTTCAGGCTATGTGCACAAGGTATATATGAAACATTAATAAATGTTATGCTTGGACTTGGGTACCATCCCCAAGATATCTTTTTCTGCCTATGCAACTGTTTCAAAATCTGAAATCCGAGACACTTCTTGTACTGAGTAGTAAGTGCCTTGAGGGGAAGTCCTGGTTTTTTTCATTAATGTGTCTTCAGCAATTGAGAAACCAAAGTGAATATGGACAAAATAGTAAACCAACAACTACCAGGGGAAAAGTTTGAGACAATATCTTTTCCTGGAAAGTGAACTGGGCTAGAGAAAATGTGCTCATTATTCAAAGCCTTGTGCCTCTGGAGCCTTGGAAAGAAGGCACTGGCTGTGAGATCAGGAGAACTTGTTTCAACTTGGGACAGCAGCCAGTCCTAACTCTATGACCTTGGACTTACAAACTGTCTCAGCTCTTGTTTCCTTCTCTGTGAATTGCCATAATGCCTACACCCCCCCAAAAAAAATCTCAAGATTATATTTCTTGAGCTCTTAACTGTGTGCCACACATTGCAATTATTTTATTAAACATATTACCTAGTTCACTCTGCATGCCCAAAGGAGATATTATTATTCTACTCACTGAAAAAGTAAGAGAATCTAAGGTCATGGGGGCCCACATGAGGGTCTCTTACAGTAGCAAGAGCACTGAGAGGCTATTTAGTGTAGTCTGAAGCTTGGAGAGGTTAGACCAGTGAACCGAGTTCACAGGCTTGAAAATGGGGATCCTGACCTAGGACAGCCCAGCTGCATGCACAAGGTCCTCTACACTGGTTTCTCGCTCTGGACAGAACCAGAGGCTGCAAGTGGGCAGGCAACAGATGCTGGTGGTGAGGAGCCCACTTGTTACAGGACAAAGAAGGGAGGGAGCAGCAGCATCTGGATCTACGTTTGCCTTCAGGGAGGAATGAATGCCTGGGATTTCAGATCTGATCCAAGTTCAATGTCTCTGGCCTGAGGTTGTTTGTGATTCAAGGCCGCTATGTCCTGGTTTCTATCAACACTGAAATAAACACCACTCTGCAATCTGCACCTTTTATTAATGGTGTGACTCACTTAATGAGGGCTCTGCTGACTCACATCAATCTTCTCTTTAGGAGAGGCCCATCAAGGAATCCTAGACAGCTGCCAGGCTGGATCTACTCTGTGTCAGCATTTGGCAAGTCCAGCCACCCTTGTAAGCACCTTCTCCTTCCAGAAGAGAGAACGGGAGAAACCCCAAGACTCGAGATAGGCACAAAAAAAATGCACACGAGTTTAAGGGCTATTTTATTGGGTTTCTCTGGACTCTGTTGTTATTTTTTAAGTTTCAGGCAGCCACACAGTCATGAATAGATTCCTCTTAAAACCTGATCATAAAATATTCTCCAAATGGGCAGAGAGAGGCACTAATCAAAACTGACAGGAAAGGTCTGCACAGAGAAACAGTTTTCAATGAGACACCGAGGATTTTTTTTCATTGCAAAGTTTCTCTAATTTTGCATCCCAGGCTGACTCACAGAGGAAAAGAATATTCGCCCCTGATGACAAGATGTGATTTAGTGCATTCGCATCACAGAATGGCCATTGCTTAAAGATGGCAGCATGGTCTCCCCAGAGGTTGGAGCAGAATCTGTGGTTCTGTCTACACACAATTTCACGCTGGCTATATTTTTCCTGGGAAATTGATTTTTGTTTGTGAACAAAAGTCCTTGCCCAATCCACTCGTTTTAGGTCTGGTTTTTGTCACTGTTCACACAGAGTTCTTCGAAATCATTTCAGGCCAAACATAATTCCTTTCACAGTAAACTACACTGCTGATTACACATAAGATTGCTGGGTGCTCCCATCCTGCCTCATGGGTGACCCAATCAGGTTGGAAACTTGTAGCTAAAAATGCCACCTTGGGGATTGGCATACTCCCTTTTCCACTACTGCAGTCATGATAGGACTGGAGGAGGAAAGCTAAAAAAACAGGAAAGACATTTTATAAGTATCAGAGTAAAGGGGAAGGTGTTATTTAAATGTGAGACTACAAACTACACATACATTAGTCTTTCTGAAAGAACTATCAAGGCTTGCTGTTGGAGAAAAATGCCCATTTATTGAGGAACAGCTCTGCATATTTATAGAGCTGGGGGTGGTTTGACAGTTGGCATGGGGTGCTTTCTGATTGGTGGGTAAGGATCAGGTGAGCCAGCAGGGCTTACCATTGAATGGAAGGATCATTTGAGCCAGCAGGGCTCACCATTGGATGGCTCTTCTTAGAGGATGGGGAAGTTAATCTTTGGAGCAGGGGCGACTTCCTACACTTTCCCTACCCCATCCGTGATTTTGCTAAGGTTTTAGTTACCCACAGTCCACCATAGTTTGAAGATATTAAAAGGGAAAAATTCCAGAAATGCACAGTTGATAAAGTTTTAACTGTGAGTAGGGTGAAGAAACCCCAAGTCATTCTGTCCTATCCTTACCTGGAATGGGAATCACCCCTGCGTTCTGTGTAGCCATGTTATATATATGTATGTACGTAGGTAGGTATAGACAGACACATACACGTCCATATGCTATTTCAAGAGGAGTCACTGAAAGCAGGTATTTCCCCCTTTTGAAAATGAGAGGTTGCATTGATTGTGAGATCAGTCATGTGGGATTCACAGCTGGACTTGCTGGAACCCCTGGCCTTGGGATTAAGAGTCAGCAAAGTCAAGGGAGGGAGGGTAGAAGATTCTCCCCAAAGCCTGATTCTTTATTGCACCAGGCAACGGCCACCACATCATGTGCAGCACTTGACCAGATACAGAGAAGAAAAGGTGCAGAGAGGAATGTACTTGGCCAAGATGGCCAATGTCTGAAGCATCAACCACCTCCATCTGGCTATCTGGCTTCTGAACTGGTAACCAACTGCATTAGTCAACTACAGCCTGAGATAATCAACTTATGAGGGGGTATATTTCCTCCTGGCTTTAGAGGCTTCGGTCTGGGATTACCAGGCCCTGCTGCTTTGGATCTGGGATGGTGCATCATGGTGCGAATAAAGACGTTCCACTCCCAGTTAGAAGCAAAAGAAAGAAAGGAAGAGAAGGACCTGGGTTCCCATCATTCCCTCCATGGGCACACCCCCAGTTTCCTCAACACTCCCACTGGTCCCCACCTCTTAAAATTATCACCTTTCAGCAGCACCTCACTGGAGACCAAGCTTTTACCCATGAACCTTGGGCAAACCTTGAAGGATTTAAATATCCAAACATTATTTAAATATTCAAACAAAATACAACTAAGGGGAAGAGAATATTGCATTATCCAAGTAGAGGAGGAATTAAGGGAAATGATGAAAGTCAGATGAGTGGCATGTGTTGGCTTGCCCTTCTGACCAGTGTCCTATAAGAAAGAGAAGACGTTCCCCTAACAACCAGCCAGGCTGCAAGACAGATGGAAAGGAACACAGCTTTTGCAAGAGAAATATTTTCCACTGGAAGTATATAATCTGAGTTGATTGAGTTTGGTAATAGGAAGCCTTCCAGGGTTGCAAAAGTTAAAGCCGATTTTTCTTAAATTTTAACCTGAAGCAGTTTTAAGTAGTAACTGGAAGCCCTGGAGTCAGCAAGATAGAAAACTCAGCCCCAAGTCCCCCTTCAAACATTCTCCATTCAGGGTTCCTTATCAGATGACTTCCCAGCCTCATGGGAATGGTCACATTTCTCAGGATTATGAGCAAAGCCTATTGTTTCAAATGACTTTCAAGTTGGGAGGGTTGTTGGACAAAGCAGAGAGGCCAGTAAATAAAAGAGTTATTTGAACAACTCAATGGAAACAAAATATTTGGCTGTAGATATCTGTACATGGAACTGATAGGAAGCAAATACACAGGAAACCTACTAAAATATTGAGAGAACTGTATTCAAAGGAATCACAAGCTTAGACTCAAAAGCCAGTATTCATTCAACCCACATAAGTACAATACATGTATATAACCTAAAATTATTTCAAGAGATAGTCTAATCAACTAGCAGATGAATCAAAATAAACAGGTCATGAAAAGAAATCCATGATATGAAAGAACTGATGGTCAGTGCCAAAACAATTTGCTATGATTTGAATATGAGGAGTCCTTCAAAAGCTCCTGTGTTGATTCAGGAATATTCGCAAGTGAAATGGTTGGAGTGTGAGGGCTGTAACCTGACTAGTCCGTCCTAGTTTAAATGGACTAACTGGGTGGTAACTGTAGGCAGGTGGGATGTGCCTGGAAGAGATGGGTCACTGGAGGTATCCATCTTTCCAGTGGCCCCTCCCACCCTCTCTCTCTGTTTCCTAGCACCGGTAAACAGAGCAGTGCTCTGTCAACACACCCTTCCACCATGAAGTTCTGCCTTATGTTAGGCCCAGAGCAATGACCTTGGCTGACCATGGGCTAAATCTCTGAAACTCTGAGTCCAAAATAAGTTTTTTTTCCTCTACATTAGTCTTGTCAGGTATTTTGGTCATTGTGACATAAAGCTGAATGGCACAGTGTTCAAATAGAAAATAAAGTGTAAAAATTTCCAAAAATAATACAGTAAGTTTAATTACTGACTGAAGTTCCATGTGATAGTAATTTGAAAAAACATCTTAACATTATATGAGATTCTATTTATGACTATGATGTTAGTACTAACTTATCAGTGCTAGGAACTGCACTATTTTGTTTTGTTTTGGGTTTTATGGGTAGATGTTTATGCTGAGATCAAACCCAGCATACACCTATGCTGGGCAAGTGCTGTGCCACTGAGCCACACACACCCCCAGCCACAGGCAGTGTTCTGTTCTAAATGCGTCCTACAGATTATCTCATTGAATATGCAGAATGACATTATGATCATATTATTGCATCTATTTTAGAAATGGTATTATTTAGTCATAGAGAGTTTTTTTTTTTTTAAGAGAGAGAGAGAATTTTTTTAATATTTATTTTTAGTTTTCGGCGGACACAACATCTTTGTTTGTATGTGGAGCTGAGGATTGAACCCAGGCGGCACGCATGCCAGGCGAGCGAGCTATCACTCGAGCCACACCCCCAGCCCAAGAGTTTTTATTACTTCTATACTTTAGCTGTCAAACAAAACATGGCGGTTAGCAGTGCAAAGTATGAAATCCAGCAAGAGGGCTAATTTCATCATTTTACATAGAGAGCACTCAGGAATGCTATGTGCCTATCACTGTCAATTAAGTTATTAATGACAAGAAACAAAAGATAAAATCCCTTCTAAATTACTGAAGGAAAAGATATTTAGGAGAGGGAATAATAGCCAAAGGATAACAACAAAAAATTAAAAGTAAAGAGAAAATAAGAGAGCTTTTAAAATAAAGTAGAAATAAGGTAACACTCATTATATTAAATGCAAATGATTCAACTTCTCTATCAAAAATGTCCTACAAGCTGAAACAAAATATAAAACATAACAATGAAATCAATTGATCACAAGCTAAGAACCAGAAGCCATTCTGCAGGAATGGATTTTTCTCCCAAGAGGCAGTCCGCATGTCTAGTGCTTGCTGGACACAGTGGTCACAACCACGAGGCATTCTGGAAGAGACCATTATGTTGAATGGTGCCCCTCCCTGGGGGACAGCGTCAGGCAGTGGACTCCGTGAAAACCATGTGCAGATGGCTGTTGGGCCCAGCTCGGAGTCCAGCACACCAGGTCTGCTCAGCGACAAGTGCAGGTGATCAGCCTCAATGCCTCCACTCTCCAGGGGCCTCTGGCGCAAGGGATCTGACAGGAACTGGAGATCTGTGCAAGCGATGGACACGGGAGGGTTTTCCACATGGGATCGGGTTCAGTTTGATGTGATTTCTCTTTCCCTTTCAACTGTATTCAGGTTGGGACTGGTTTCTTTCTGGTGGATCACAGCTGCCCAGATGTTGCAATTTATTTTTATGTTTCTATAGAGAAGTCTTTTTCTTTTCATCTTCAGAATTTTTTTTATTATTTTTTGCCACCAAAAGAAAACATCAGAACTCTGTGTCCCCTCTCAATTGTGACTTACCAGTGTTGACAGTTAAGTCTTTAGTGTTGTAGCTCCCGGCCCACCAATACTATATCAGACACTTATGCCCATGGTGCAGCACTGTGATCTAATTTAAATAATACTTTTTTATTATTTATACTACTATATATAATATACATCAACACTTTTGCTATATAACCTAAGTGATAAACCCCTTTTAGTTACCTGCCAAACTCTGGACTTTGGTTTATATTGCAGTTAACACAGTTACAAAGTTGTAATGGCGTCTCTCTCTCTCTCTTTCTCTCTCTCTCCCTCTGTGTAACGGAATGTGTAAATCAAAAGTGTGTACATTGTGTGGTGTTCCTGTTTCCTGGAATCTCATGAGGATTTACACACGGCGTTCAGTGTTCTGTATAGACCTGCCTCCCTTTGTGAACTCCTCTGTGACCTTTGGTCTTGGCGGCTAACCCCATGTATCTTCTCTCCTGCTGGTTACTCTTGAATTAAGCACAGACTCCTCCTCAGCTCGGTTGCTTTATCATGAATAATGTTTGTGACCTTGGCATTCTTCCACAGTTCAGCAAACAAGTGCTAGCTTCACTGACCAAAAAAAATTAAGGAAGGAAAACACCATTTTTAAAATGATCCATCTTTTAACGGCCGAAAAACCGATGTGTCTATGGTGCTGCATCTCTGTTGCGCTTCTGAAATCAGACCGGTGTGAAAGATCCTTTCTGACTTCCTCTGAGATGCTCACAAGTACCCTTCCTGTTGTTTTGTTAGTGTTGAAATTTAAGACTATTTATTTGGAATATATACAGCAGTGTTTTTCCACTGTATTTCATTTGCAAAAGCGGAGAAATGCCTTCTCTACCTTTTTGCAAATTGTTCATATTCCATATTGGATTCTCACAGACTTCGATATGGTGAATCTGTCAAACTTGGAAATTGTATTTTATCCTTCCTTTCATGACTGTGGCCTGAGTTCCCCATGCCCCCTTTTTTAGAAGAAACGTAGCACACTTTCAGTTCTCGGAAACGTCACTGTTTCTTGATGTGTATGTTGAGGCCATCCAAGCTCACAGCTGATTCAGTAACCAGTTCCATCGAGTCATTCACGCTCACTACTTAACACTGCCATGGTGAAAATGTGGAGGGAAAAAGTGTCCATGTGTGTCTAAGAAGCATATGCCCTTGTACATTTTTTTTATACTCTGATTCTGTAACATTTATGAGTTTTGTTTTTGTTTTACAGAAAAAAAAAAGTGATAAAGCAATCAGAAGACCAAGAGGTTTACGATTGACACTTAGGGTCACCTGACCTTAGCTGGCCAACGGACCTACATGGCCAAATTAATTTACAAAAGTAATAATTTTTCAGAAGCCAACTTTTTTTTTCTGTATTTTCTGTCTGAAACTGCCAATATCATGAATAGAAAGGGAGAACTGTAAAGGAGAAAGAAATCGATGTTCAGTTGTGTTTGTGTCAACCTAAAGAAGCAGTGTGGAGACAGGCGCAGTCAGCCGAACTCTAGGGACGTGGTGGTGTTGCTTTGGAGGCGTATCATACTTGCATTTTGCATTCTTCATATGTAATCATATTGCCAAAGACAAACTATTTAATCATTTATTGTAAATAACACTTTTCCCCAGACCTACCATAAAGTTTCTGTGATGTATTGTCTTCCAGTTGCAATAAAAATTACTGAGTTGCATCAATTGAAAAAAAAAAAAAAAGAAGCCATTCTGAATATTGGCACTAAAGTGACAAAAAGGACATTATAAATCAATAGATCGATGATATAATCCACCAGATGGTAGCTTACCACTGCAACAAGTATTACTTTGCACCAAAAAGAAGTCCAAATCAATTGTAGGTGAAAATATTTTAAAAGCAACTTAAAAAATCAGAAAAATACCATCATATAATTTAGAACAAAGATTGTAAAATATCTCCATATAATTTAGAACAGGTATTGTAGTAAAGAATAAGATACATGATACATTGAGACTACTTATAAACTATGTCACAAAACACCATAAGTGAATCAAGAGAAAATAAATTGAAAAAAATTGCAATACTTACAATTGGAAAAACCATGGAATCCATGACATATAAAGAGCTAAAAAATGTTGGCTAATTTCTAAAATAAAGAAAGAAGAGAACATGATACTAAAATTTACAAAAAAAAAAATCACGGGACAAATAGCTATGTTTTAAAATACGGTACTACTCTAAATCTAGAAGCAATTTTGATTCATAATCTTTTTTTCTTTTTTTTTTCTTAAAGCACTTTCCTGTGTTGACAAGGACATGGGAAAACATTTATCTAGATACTGTTTCTAGGGACATAAATTGGTTTAAATTTAGAAAGTATTTTGACATTACGTCAAACGTATGCCAAAACTTTAGGACTGTTTACCCATTTAATGCAACTAACAATTGATATTTTTATAAGTATAATTCAGTTAATTATTCAGCTAAGGATTTGGTTCTAAGGATGTTCACCATACATTAATATAGAAAAAACTCAGGGAAAAAAAAAACAAAAATTTAAAAGGAATAGTAAGTAGTCACTAATAACTATCATGGTATTGGAAAACGTTTTAAAATAATTAGAAAAATGTGTATCATAATTATATATATTACACATAGCATATGTTTAACCACTGCATGTCTTTAACCACTATTCCTAGTTGGACCACACCTCTGTGCTATAGTTTGGATAGGCTCATGTGTGGAAGGCTTGGTTCTACTGGGAGTTGATAGAACCTTAAATGAGTGGGGTAGTGGAAGGAAGTGAGGTCACTGCCCTTCAAGGGGCTATTGGGACCCTGGCCCCTGCACTTTCTTCTCTTTGCTTTCCAGCCACTACAAGCTGAGCAGATTGCTCCTCCAGGCACTCCCAGCCATGATGCGCTGTCTTGCCACAGGACCAAAAAAACAGGACCAACTGACCCACAGACTGAAACTCTGAAAAATGACCCAGAATAAACCACGCCTTTGGAAAGTTGATTACCTCCATTATTTTTGTAGGAATAGAAGCTCACACATTCTATAAAGGGAAGTGCACACACATAAATCCACTAATTTGTGAGTAATGATTTATATCAGAGTGGTGATATTATGGACAATATATTGAAATTTATTTTCCTTTGTTCTTCTCTGTTCATTTCAATTTTTCTGCGTGGGCTATAATTACAATCAGAATATTTATTGCCTTAAGGTATAAACTCAATAAGGATTTAACATGATTTTTAAGATTCCAACTCTTAAAATAAAAATGAAGGTCTTTGGTATGTCCCCAAATGAATCAATTATTGTAATCACCTGAACCTGGTCCCTCTGTTACATTTCCTGTTGTAGCACTGATAAGCCACAAGGGATGGGAATTGTCCTCACACCCACCTCTGCCTGTTGCCCTCAGAATCCCCTAGGATGAATGCACATCCTGTCCATTTTACCTCCTCTTAAATCTGACATCTTTCTCTTCCTCCTTTTATGTGGTGAACTTATCTGTGATGCTGTCTCCTCCCATAACCCTTGAGATAATGCCTTCTCCCCTTCACTCTAAAGTTGCACCTGCTGACTCACCTCTTACATCTGCACCCCACTCCCAACTTCATCTTAGTTATCCATCAACTCACAGAGCCATGGAATTGTAGAGCTAAATATATAAAAAGTAAATATAGGTAGATAGGTAGATACATTGATTGATAGATAGATAAATAAATAGATTACCTTGCCCCATTACTAAATTTTATCAAAAGAAAACTGAAGGTCAGAGATGGGCAGTAACTGCTCAAGGTCAGAGCAAGGGCAACACCTAAGCATGGTCTACAGCCTGGTCTCTCAGAATCTATGCCATCTAAAATTTCAACAAATATCCTCAGAGGATGCCATGCATTCTCTTCTGCCCTCTTGCCCCTCTAACAACAAAGAGGTTTATAGCATGAAAATGCTGGTAGGATTGGGGGTACAAACTCTGGCTTGGTAGCTGAACTTGCTAAGTGGCAGCTGCCGAGCCATAAAGCAACTTGGTCTTGGCTGCCCTCTTCTTTAGACTCAAATCTGTAAAGTCAAGTCATAAAGTATAACAGAAGCTTCCTTTGATTTAAGGCTGAGGAGGGGAGAGCCTTGAGTAAGGAACAGAGATCTGAGCTGTTTACTTAAATAAGCGAATGGAACTTTAACAGAACAGCTAAAAAACAAATCCTCCACGAGGTCATGCCAGGCTCCCTGGGGCCTGAGGTGTTGGGTCTGAAATCCAGCCAAAGAGACCAACGCGTCCATTTGGCCTCCCAGAAGTCTCCAGTGGTCCCCACAAGGCCTGAGGTTTGAAATTCCTTCTGACAAGCCAGGCCTGGGGGAGCTTTATTTTACCCACTCTGGAAGGAGAGACAGCAGGGGTACTCTGCCAACTGAGGAAGTTGGTGCTCTGTGGCACTGAAGTATGTCTAAGCTGCTTTTCTCAGACCACAGATCTATTCTCCCTCGCTGCCATGTCCTCCTTGAAATCCAGCAGAGGAATAAGAAGACCTCGGAGGCAGACCAATTGACATTCAAATTTTAATTGAATTGGTTCCCATATTTAACGTTCAGTGGGGTAACCTGACCTTGGGATGACTCCTGGCCCCACTCTCGGAGTTTTCTTCCTGAACCCTCCTCCATCCTTGCTGACCCTTCTTTGTGGACTTATCTTCCTTCCTCCCCTTATCACCCATATTCCAATATCCTTTTGAGAAGCTACCCTTCACTTTAACAACTGGGTCTGATTTGAGATGACCCTCAAAAGTCCATGTGCTGGAAACTGAATGCCAAAATTCAAAGGTTAACGGTTTTTGAAGGCAGAAACTTGGAGAGGCAATTAGGATGAGAGGAGGCCATGAGGGTGGAGGCCCTGTAATGGTAATATTGGCTTTATAAGAAAAGGAGGGGAGGAGGCCCAAGCTGGCCTGTTTTGTGTTCTATGTACATGTGACGCCCTCAGCCATGCAGCAAGAAGGTGCTCTCTAGTCACAGGTGCCATGCTTTGGCACTGCCCAGCCTCCAGAACTATGTGCTAAAATATTCTTAAAAAAATTATCCATTCTGTGGTATTCGGTTATAGCAACAGAAAACAGCCTGAGACAACAACTGAGACGAAAGTAAAACTTGTATCATCCACGTCCTTAAAAGATTTGTTTGAACCTACAGATCTCCACAGCTATTGTCATATACCTTCTAATAGCATATAGGTATGAACGCAATTTCCATTTCCCTGGGTGCTTTTCCTTGCATGAGTATCCAGTAAAGAGACCTCAAACAAAGAGAACTTCAGCAAGGTAAGTGTAGAGCTGGTCTCACTCACGAGCTGAGGGCCAAGGGATGCCTAGATCTCTGGCCACTTCCTGGAGAAAGTATGGCTCACCCACACTCCTAGAACAAGAGTGGGATGCTGTTTGTCTTTGGTTGCAGCAAGATGGGTACACCTCAGTGCTTTCTTGCAGTTCCTGTGTCTTTTAAAGCAAGGTGGGGGGATCTGATGTAGCAATTGCTTATGACTCTCCATTGCAGTATATTTACTAAAGCAGTCTTACTAATGGGCTATTTACAGCCATTTCCCTTTCACAGCTTGGCCCCAAAGGGAAATGAAAACAAAACAACAAAAAAAAATGATACCCAAGGGTTTATCAATTTTTCTTCCTTATAAACTGCTAGTGCCTCTCAGCAGGAGATGTTCACAATCCCGGGATTTGTAACTGCTTCCAGCAGGATATGACTGCCTACATTGACTCAGTCCATGGAAAAATCCCAGATTCCTCCGGCTGAGTCTGGTATCCCTTGCTGAGGTTGGCAAAGTCACTGTTGGGTCTGTGAAATCACTGGGGGGGGGGGGGCTGCAGCTCATAGGGCACTGGAGTCTAGCAGGGAAAAATGAGGACACAGTCTTCAACTAGCTTTATGGAAATTCTAAACAAGCAGAGGGGCTTTGTTCCATGCATAGATTTCCTTAAGTTTCTTTTTTTTTAATTTTTTGAGGAAAGAAAACCTATCTTTTATGACATCTAGTATACAGGAAGTAGGGAACAGCCTGCCAGCAGAACCTGAAATCCAAAGCCAGAGTAAGAGAATGAAGGGGCAGAGTCCAAGATCAGCTGGAGAGGAAAATGGTGGACAGAAAGCAAAGATAAGAAATCAAAAGGGAAAAAGGTCACACATAGCCAAATACCATCAGAGTGGCATATGAGAGGAACCACCCAGCTAAGCCATCACCTCTAGGTTTAGAAGCGAGTTTGTACAAGTGACCATTTTATCCTTTACATGTGCACTTTGTAAAACAATCATGCCCAGAGTTGTGATTGGCTTTAATGATGCTTGCTTTTTTTATTCAGTTTTTTAATTATGCAAAAACGAGTATCCACTAAAATCTAGGTTAGTAATAAAACTATCTCTGTTTTCCATGCAACCTTCAGTCTAGTGATAGACATGGAAAAATTAAGATGAAGCTTTGTCAAGTAGAGAAATGCAAATCAAAACTACTCTAAGATTTCATCTCACTCCAGTCAGAAGGGCAGCTATTAAGGATAAAAACAATTAATATTGGCTAGGATGTGGGGGGAAAGGCACACTCATACATTGCTGGTGGGACTGTAAATTGGTGCTGTCAATATGGAAAGCAGTATGGAGATTCCTTGGAAAACTGGGAATGGAACCACTACTTGACCTAGCCACCCCTCTTCTTGGTCTCTATCCAAAGGACTTAAAACAGCATACTACAGGGACACAGCCACATTGATGTTTATAGCAGCACAATTCACAATAGCTAAACTGTGGAACCAATCTAGATGACCTTCAGTAGATGAATGGATAAATAAAATGTTGTAAATATACACAATGGATTATTACTGAGCATTAAAGGGAATAAAATCATGGCATTTGGAGGTAAATGGATGGAGTTAGAGAAGATAAATGCTAAGTGAAGTTAGCCAATTCCCCAAAACCAAATGCCAAATGTTTTCTCTGATATAAGGAGACTGATTCATAGTGGGATTGGGAGGGGGAGTATGAAAATATTAGATGAACTCAAGATAGGGCAGAGGGGTGGGAGAGGAAAGGAGGGAGCATGGGGTTAGAAATGAGGGTGGAATGCGATGGACATCATTACCCTAAGTACATGTATGAAGACACAAATGGTGTGAATATACACTGTATACAACCAGAGATATGAAAAAAATGTGCTTTATATGTGTAATATGAATTGTAATGCATTCTCCTGTCATATATAACAAATTAGAATAAAAAATTTAAGGAAAAAAAGATGAAGTTTGGAGTTGGTTTGGTACAGAACATTCAATGCCCTGTAGTTCCCATTGGAAATAACAACTGCTAAGGGAGGTAGGAAGCTATCCAAAAGTTTCAAAGGATGGTGTATTAGTTTGAAACTTTCAAAGGATGGTATATTAGTTAGGGCTTTTCAGAGAAACAGAACCGAGAGTATATATGTAATTATTAGAGGGGATTTATTACATTGACTGATGGGGTGAGTAGTTGACTAGTCCCACAATGGCCATCTGCAGGCTGGTTGAAGAGCTGGGAAAACCAGTAGCGGCTCAG
The DNA here is from genome assembly GCF_048772815.1 of Callospermophilus lateralis. Classification (NCBI taxonomy): domain Eukaryota; kingdom Metazoa; phylum Chordata; class Mammalia; order Rodentia; family Sciuridae; genus Callospermophilus; species Callospermophilus lateralis. The sequence continues at coordinate 93,782,144 of NC_135315.1, read as the reverse complement.
TCCAAGAAGCTGGAAGCCTCAGAACCAGAGAGAGAGGGAGGCCCATGAAGTAGTCTCAGTCTAAGGCTGAAGGCTTGAAAACCCCTGAAGAGAAAGAAACATGGGTGCAAGTCCATGTTCAAAAGCTAAAAAAAAATCTGAAGTCTAATGTCCACAGGCAACAACACCAAAACACTTACCTGCTTTGGAAGAGTGGAGAACAGGTATGCACAAGATGCTTCTACTTCTTTGTTCTCTCTGCATCTCTGGCCTATTGAATGGGGCCACCCATCTTCAGGGTGGGTCTTTCCCACTCTGTTCTCTGACCCATACATATGCCAACTTCTCTGGTAACAAGGTCACAGACACATCCAGATGTATGCTTTCCTAATTTTCTAGGCATCTGTCAATCCAGTCAAGTCGATGACCAAAATGAATGGCAAGACATGGTCAAAGATGTGTACAATGGTGATCGATTTTCCAAGCTAGCCTGAGCTAAGGTGATGGCAGTAGAGCAAATTCAAGATGTATTTTAGAAATAAGAGTCAACACAGCTCGCCAATGAATGATATATGAGCAGGCTTCTGCCATGATGAGGATTTTCATTTTTTCCAAGCAGTACCTTACTTCCTGCATCCCCAGACTCAGATGGAGCTGAGGGGGAGCCTAATGAGCTTCTGTCTCTCCAGTTTCACCACCAGATGGTGCGCCACCTCTCTATCACCCTCCTATATCCTAGGTCTTGCCACTTACCAGTTGGGTATCCTGGGCAAGATATTTAGTCCCCATGAGCTTCAGGGTCCTCCTCTGTAAAATGTGCGAATGTAAATGAGAGTCTGTCTATGGGGCTCCTGGAACACAGAAGGCTCTCAAAAAATGCGTGCTCATTGGTCCCTGCCTTCCCTCCTCAGCCCTGTCCTCTTAGATCTTGAATTAGGATACGTTCCTTATCCAAATATAACTTGATGTTTGCTCCTTCTCTCATTCCTCATCCCATATAAATTTGCTCTTCCCCCTTCTTTGGATAAATGTTCTGCTTTCCTCCATACATTTAGCTAATTTCATTTTTTACACTTGTCCCCTGCAGTCTCCATACACATTTCTGACCTTGTGTTTGTTTATGATCTGCATTGACAATGACCTCTCTGTACTGTGGCGGGAGAAGCAGTCAAGTTCTTGAACTGGGGGACAAGAGGTGGTATGTTTGAGTCACACAAATGCACAAGCAGTTCAAAGTTCAAAGCCGGGGCAGACAGGGACGATGCTGGTGCCAAAGCCAATTCAGAAGCTAAAATCCAGAATCAGGAAAGCTGTTAGGTGAGAGGAGGCAGACACAACCTGCCAGAGATAAGGAGCCTTGAAATGTAAGCAAAGCCTGTCGCAGACAGGAAACCACTCAATCCCTTCTCTGTCACTGTTGTGGCCCGGCTTGGTGAACACCTTCCTCCCCAGCCTTGCTAACTGCATTCCTGGGGTCCTGGGCTGCTGTCCGCAGCCACTGTAGCCATCAGAGAAGACCAGACAGGAGGTTGGATGCAGTCTGGCTTCCCATAGAGATATCCGACCTGCACTAGCATACTCTGAGAGCTTTCATGTCTCGCTGCTTCCAGACCTTTAAAAACATGTCTGAATTAAGATGGAAGTTTAAACAACTTCGTCTCTGAGAGTCCTTCCAATTCTCAAGTTTGGGGGTTACTTCATTTGAAATGTGTTTACTAAATAGGTAAGGGCCACATGCCAGCTGGGTGTGCAGTGGCCCAGGCCTGCAGTCCTGTGAATAGGGAATTGGAGGCAGGAGGACTGCAAATTGGCAACTTAGAGAAATTATGTCTCAAAATAAAAATATTGTAGGGGCTGGGAATGTAGATCAGTAGTTAAGTGTACCTGAGTTCAATTCCCAGTACAGAAAGGGGGGGCAGTGAAAGAGGAAGGAAGGAAGGAAGGAAGGAAGGAAGGAAGGAAGGAAGGAAGGAAGGAAGGAAGGAAATAGAAACCAAATACATGGTAAGATACACTGAAACACCATAAATGACCAAAGACCTTCATTTCCCCTTATTGAGGAAGTCACTGTGAGAAATTGGGTATGTGTGTATGTGCATGGGTGTGGGTGTGAATTGTTCTATCCATTTACAAGCTAGGCACCTTTTCTTTTCACTTGCTTATTTTTTAAAATTTATACATTTATTTTAAATATATATATATATATATATATATATATATATATAACAGCAGAATGCATTTTGATTCACTGTACATAATTGCAGCACAACTTTTCATTTCTCAGATGTACACAATGCAGCATTGAAACATATGTGCAGTCATACATGTACCTAGAGTAATAATGCTCATCACATTCTACCTTATTTCCTGCCTCCATGCCCCCTCTTCTCCTCTTACCCCCCACCCCCATCCAATCAAAGTTCCTTCATGCTTCCCATGCCCCTACCCATTATGGTTCAGCACCCACTTATCAGAGGGAACACTTGGCCTTTGGTTTGGGGGGATTGGCTTACTTCTCTTAGCATGATATTCTCTAACTCCATCCAGTTACCTTAAAATGCCCTAATTTTATTCTCTTTTAATGCTGAGTAATATTCCATTGTGTATATATATCACAGTTTCTTTATCCATTCATCTATTGAAAGACATCTAAATTGCTTCCACAGTTTAGCTATTGTAAATTGAGCTTCTGTAAACATTAATGTGGCTGCATTGCTATAATATGCTGATTTTAAGTCTTTTGGATATAGACCGAGTTGTGGGGTAGCTGGGTCAAATCGTGGTTCCATTCACTTCCTTATATTTTAATCATAAAATCGAATTGCTATTTACTGAATGTTTGTGTCCCTCCAAAATTCATGAGTTAAAATTGTCATCCCAAGCTGATAGAATCAGGAGGCAGGCCTTTCAGGAGGTAATGAAGTCATGAGGGCAGAGTTCTCATGCATGGGAGTAGTGCCCTATGAAACAGACTCAGAGAGGTCTGTCCCCTCTACCATGTGAGGTTACAGTGAGATGGTGCCTATCTAGGAGGCACAGGCTTTATCAGACACTGAAGCTGCTGGTAACTTGATCTTGACTGACTAACTTCCAGAACTGCAGAAATAAGTTTCTGTTGGGCTACCCAGTTGATGGAATTTGTTATAGCAGCCCAAGCAGACCAAGGCACCCAGCCTTACCCCACCCACTTTATAGAATTAATCTCTTCCTCTATTGTATCTTCATGATACTTAGATTGATTTCACTATGCTGATAATGTTTTTCGGCTTATGTCTATTTCGCATCTGATATATTTTTAATTTTTTTATTTGTTTTAATTAGTTATACATGACAGTAGAATGCACTTATATACTTTGATATATCATACATAGATGGGATATAATTTCTCATTTTTCTGAGTGTACATATTATAGAATCACTTTGATCATACAGTCACATACATACATAGAGTAATAATGTCTGTTTCATTCTACTATCTTTCTTATCCCCACATCCTTTGCCTTCCCCTCCTTCCACTTACCTCTACCTAATCTAAGGTAACGCTATTCTTTTTTTACACATATATACCACAATTTTTGTATCTCTGTTTGTATATAAAGTATGTTGACACCCAATTCGTTTCTTCATACAGGTACTTTGTATAATGATGTCCACCATCCTGGCTAATCCCCTGCCCCCTCCCATTCCTTCCCACCCTTCTTCCCTACCTAGAATTAATCTATTCCTCCCATGCTCTCCCTCCCTACTCCACTATGAGTCAACCTCCTTGTATCAGAGAAAACATTCTGTATTTGTTTTTTGGGGATTGGCTGACTTCACTTAGCATTTCCTTCTCCAATGCCATCCATTTACCTGCAAATCACATCTAATATTTTTTAAATGAACAAAATAATAAACAAAAAGTTAAAGGAGAAAATGTTAAAGGCAGCATCAGGAATTGATGATAAACAGGGAATAAAATTTCTCACTGATACATAAAGCTAAAGTTCATTCTTTGTAAAGATTAATGAACTAAATGAATCTTTGGCAGGTCTGATTAAAAGAATAAAAAGAAGTAAGCCATTCTGATAGCAAAACAGGTGATACAATGATAGCTATAAGGAGTTTTATGAATCATGAAAATATTTGGTACCACTTTAGGCCAAAAAAATTAAAACACTGATAAAATAAATGGTTTCCTAAGAAAATAGAAAATACTCAAGAAGAGATATAAACCTTGAATATACTAATAACCATATAACAAATTACAAAGATAATCAAAGATTTACCACTGAATTCTCTAGGACCAAGAGTTTTATAGATAAATCCCAGCAAGCCTTCAAGAAACAGAAAATTCTATGACATTTAAGATATTCTGTAGCATAGCGAAAGTCAGGAAATGGGTCAACACAATTTTCATGGATAGTACATTACAAAGGAGACTAGTTTAACATAAACATATATAAAAGTCTTAAACAATAAATTAGCATATTAAATCCAACCATTTAATAACAGAAGAGCAAAATAAGTGGCTAACTCTTACCACTGGGCAAACCACTTTATAATTCACCACGTTGGCTGATTATATGTGATCAGCTAAAAAAGATGCCAAAGAGTACATCTGATAAAATTCAGCACTCTGTCTCATTTAAAATCCTTCACTAACAGTATTTTATTAGAATAAAACATGCTTACCATCTAAAAGGATATTTACCAAATCATAGAGGAAATATCCCACTTAATGGTGAAATATTAGAGGCAGTGTTAACTATTAGAACAAGGTGAGGATCTCCATTACCACTATCATTGCAAGGGAAGGCACCAAGTGACTAATTTTATAATTGTCTATGAAGAAAATCTAAAAAAAATTGTTATAGTTCAACAAAATGTAAAAAAAAAAATAGTATTTGGAAAAATATACCAAAACCATTTATTTTCTTAGAAAAAGAAAAGTAAAATTATATTTTCATATAATAGTGATGAAGCAAACATTTACATATTCTTACTACATAAAAAGTGTAGCTCTAAGAATTTTTTACAATTTAGCCCATTTTATCTTCACGACAACCCTGAATGTTATACGCCATAACTGTCACCACTTCACTGAGGGCAGGAACTAAGCCTTAGAAAGGTAAGGAAAACGTTTTTCCAACATCATAGAACAATTAAGTAGCAGCACCAAGCTGTAAACCTAGGGAATCTGGTTGCAGGATTCATACTCTGAAAATTAAATTCAAAGTGAAGATCTTCATTATACAATTTTCTGAAGTATACAACAAGAGGTTCTGTTAGATTAGCAAAAAAAAATGAATATGATAAAATGGAGCAATGACGGTCATTGAAGGATTTAGCTTTACCTACATTGTTACTTGAACTATACATATAAATAAGTGAAGCCCTTTTAAGGCAATTTCTTGTATCTACCCCACATGAAAATAAACTAGAAATTTATACTAAATTAAGTTGGTCCTCCTTATGTTTGGACTTCACATCTGCAGATTCAACCAACTATCAATCAAAGATATTCAGAAAATAAAGTGTCCACACTTGAATATGTAGACTTTTTATTATTATTCCCTAAATAATACAGTCTAACAACTATTCACATACATTTATATTATGTTCACTCTTATAACTAATCTACAAGTGGTTTAAAGTATATGGGAGAATGTGTATAGTTTATATGCAAATATTACACCATTTTCTCTATTGAGCATCTGTGGATTTAATATTCCCATGAGTTTATAGAATTAAATTCCCAAAGATACTGAGGAACAACTGTACATTTTTTTGTATATAATACTTAATTCATAATTGTTAGAAATAGAATAAGATGGATAATAAATGTCTATCCATAAAGTAATCTTGAAATAAGGTATGCTGTATCTTTACTGTAAATAGATGCAACCATTAAAAAGAATACAGTATGGAAAAATCACCAAGCCATTTTTTCAGACAAACAAGTCAAATCATAGAACATTATGCATAGTTTGATTCCAAACTATTTTTTAAAAGCTTGACACATATACAGGTACTTATGCACAGAGAAGGGGGCTAGGAGAATGTGGTCCCATGTTGGCAGCAAGGACTTCTGGGAAAAAGGCTTGGGGAGGGCAGAGATGAAGGAAGACTTTTTAGGGTTTTTGAGTAAGTGATTTTATACTATTTGAATCTCATCCAAAAGGCTATATTTATAAATTTAAAGAAGAGTTATTAGAATGAAAGCAATTATAAGTAGAAAATAAAATATTACTTTCAATGTCAGAACAGGAGAAAAGAAAAATTCATTTGACTAAAGAATGTATTTAAGCAAAAATGCAAGTATATCTTTTGTAAAAGGAGTGAGAGACTGGGGGTGGGGCTTGGACATGTCCATTCCTCTGACCACTTCCACCAAATCCTTCATAAATTGTGAGGGGAGCAAATTCTACTCTACCTTATTGTCACACAGAAGAATGTAAGAAGCCTGGGAAAAGCAGACTTTTCCATGTCATTTAAGAATGCTGAACGGTAAATGCTTCCTCTCGGTAGCAAGATTAACAAGAATTGTTTAATGAGAGTTGCATTTGAGAATGCGTTAGATTTGTGAATGGAAAACCCTCTAGCCCATTTCTGGAGAAGTGACTCACATCTTTCTCAGAAGACAGTGGGACGCTACAAGTGTACTTCTCTAAGGACGTGTTGGGGAGAGATCAGCATTCAAGGAGATGAATGAATCATTTTGAATACAGCATCATCCATACCTTTAAGAAGAGTTGGGGAAACACTCCCTCTACTCCCTTACTTCTGTAATCCCAGTGTCATATCACCTTGGGAGACAATAATCAGTGCTCAGAAAGGACCACAATGGCAGTGAAGAATGTAGAAGACCAAAAAAATGAGCACTATTGCCTGATGCTTAGTGGTATAAAGACTCTGGAAACATTTTTTCCTGGTAGGAATCCTGGCTCTACAGCTCCAAAGCTCTGTCAACTGTGTGATTTTTCTGATCCGTGGTTTCCTTGCCTTGAAAATGAGGATCAAACAATATATCCACTTTTGCCCAGGTTAGTTGTCATGAACCAAAGAATCTTATAAAGCACTCAGCATGGGATCCAGAACCGAGTGGGTTTTCCATATATATTATTCTATATTATTTACGGTGATATTACAACCACTTTAGGAACAAGGAAAACAAAGCACACCACAGTGAGCTTTTGGTCTCCAACCTGTGGTTGATTTTGCTCATTTGCAGAGCATTACCTGTGGAGCATGTTGTTATTGGGTATGTCCCGGGAGGTACTTCTCAGCTACAGGACGGGCAAAAACTGTGTGGCCTAGCATGAAAACCACTGGAGCAAGGCGGTTGTAGATAAGCTCTCACCTAAGTGAGAGCTGCTGTTAGCATAAAATATGCTCCGAAACTGAAAGGCTTCATGTGACAAAAGAATGTAAAATATTCCAATAATTTTTATATTGATTATATGTTGAGACTTAAGTCTGTTAGATACATTGGATTCAATGTGTTATTAAAATGACTTTCATCTGCTTCATTGCACTTTCTTTAGGCAGATACTAAAAAGTGTAAAATCGCATTTCCATTGGGTGTGATCTGTATGTCCTGTCCATGACATCTTTATCATTTTCAAACACCTTCATGAACATTTCTTGAAGTTTCTGGAAAAACAGGTAAGAAGAAATTATTTTCTCTTTCATGAAAACGGACTGAGTGTTGAAGTGATTCACCCAAAGACTTTCTCCATGTAACATATCCCCACATGTAGGGAAAACTTTAAGTAAAACAAAAGGTCTCATTAAAAAAAAATTAAAAGCAGTTTTTTACCATAAATTCTATTCCACTACTTTTAGGCAAACACTGTTTATATAGTGTGTACACACACACACACACACCCACACACACAACTTATTGATGTTATTATTTCTCTCAGTGTTACCTATGTTACACATACTAATACTATTTTTTTTTCTAAAATTCTTTTATGGTCTAACATCTGCCTTCACCAGTCCATGAAGGAGGTGGCAACCCTTAGATTGACTCAATTATTGAGCCTAGTCCTGGGTTGTGACAAAAATTGAAGATTGTTTTAAGAAAAAAATTTAAAAAGGTAGGAGGGATATATTTCCAGAAAGTAAGGTGGGTTTGATTTTAGCCATGTTTTCCCATAGTGGTCTTGTTTGTGAACACAAAGGCTACCCCTGGTTTGCAGCACAAGATAATCAAGGATGAATGATTCTCCTGCTATCAAAATTCTCCCAACTTTTTAACCATAGATTCTTCTCAGAAATGGTATGTTGACTTCCCAAAGTTCAAAATCAATATAGCAAAGATAAGGAGAGTAGAAATTAATCACATAGATCCTATAACAGTAACTACAAAAAAAAAAGAACTTGGCATTTGACAAATTTTTTTTCTAGAAAGGGCTAGATAGCAAGTATTTTTGGTCTTGTGAGCCAAACAAGTTCCTGTGGTCATTACTTAACTCAGATAAAAAGTAGCCATGGATAATACATACATGAATGGACATGCTCACGTTCCAATAAAACTTTACAAAAACAGGAAGAGGGCCCATTTTGACCAATTCTGTTATTTGCCAACTCTTGAATTAAGGTTCCCAGCTGAAATCACATCCAAGTTGCAAATAGCCTATGAAATTTGCTCAAGAAAAGGAAATACATGTTAACAGAGGGTTCAATTCTCTGTATACTCCACTAAGCACAGGAATATTGGGGAAGAAGCAACTCAAGATTGGGAGAAGATTCAGACATTTTTATGAAGCAATACTAATAGTGTGATGGCGGCACTGTTGAGGTTCATCATTTTAGGGCTGCCTTGAGATGTTGGGTGGAGAAAGGGTAGAAAAGGTAGCCAGAGGTGGCCATCTGCTGTTGATTTTTCCCCTGCACAATGGAGAAGACCTATAAATCTTTAAGAGTTTAAAGTGGTTGTTACAGAGGAATGATTAAACCATTGGGAAACTAGATGACAAGTCAAACCAGCATCAAGAGGCGGAAATGTTTGGGTAAAGAACAGCATTTCTTATTTTAAAAGAGGAAGAAGAACTGAGTTGCTCCTGGTCCTTTGCTTACAATTCATTTCTCTGCGTTCCTTGATTTTCCTTCCAAATAACCTTCCGTCTCATATCAACCCAGTTTATCTACATATTGGCCTTTCATTATTGAGAGAAAAGAACCATGCCAGGCATCTTCTTATGTTTGCCTTTGGTGCCTTCCAAAAAGAAGGTGTTCAATGCTAATTTCACTGGAATTTCAGACCAGAGACAAGGAAGCATGCATGTCCTGAACCTAATTTCAAAACCACAAGGCTGTTTTGTTTTGTTTTTTTCTCCAAGGGTTGGGCTTTAAGTTGAATTGAAAGCCATCTCAATTTAAGAGATCACCTAGAAAAATGCTGACCCACCACGTGAATGGATGAACATGAAATATGGTAGACAAGCAGGTATCTTTTCTGAGAGTCTGCAATCAAAGGACAAATGGAGATGACTGATTTTCCTGAATAGAGCTGGCTTGTGTTCAAGATAAATGGCCAGCAAGGTAAGGTTTGGTGATGAATGAACTGGGATTAGCATTGCAAGCATGAAGGAGAAAGGCTTTCTATTCTTGCCACTTAAAATCATTACTCTTGGTTAACATCTGCCACAATTAATCACTCTATCCCTGTGTTTTCTCAGAGAACATTGTTTGGATCTCAATTTTAGCATGGGTTGTAGTCTATCTTCTACTATCTAGAGATGTATAAGTTTCCACTAGACCAGGATTACCTTCAGAATGGGGATTGTTTCAACGGATTTTAGTATCATACTGAAAACTCCAAAATTTCTTCAGAGCATGATTTGGGGAGTGGCAGTCTAAGGCCAAAGAGTGTGAGGAAAGGGTCTGTCTAGGTGTGTGTTGCAACTCATTTTTTACATAGATTTTATATATATATATATATATATATATATATATATATATATATATATATATATATATATTTAGTTTTAGGTGGTAGAGATTATGTAAAATCAGTAAATCTTTGATAAACCACTCTTAGCACCAAGAGAGTCCTTAAAGTGTCTTGTGTATAATTTTTTGAGTTGGATATATTTATATTTTACTTGAATTCCTTTAAAATACAAAAGGGATGGAGGAAATATTGTTCATAACCTTTCTCTTGCGAAGAGTTGCTATGCTTCTTGGAAGACATATTTTGATGAGTGGTATTGACCGTGTCCTTCTAAGAATGGTGGAATGTATGTATAAGAGTCTGTCTTTGGAGTTGCTGGGAGTGGGTATGTAGTTGAAACCCAGGGACTCAGACGTAGCAGAGACACTCAGCATAACAGAGGCAAGAAGCACAAAGGACCATGCTATGGACTGAATGATGTCACCCCCCACCCAAATTCATGTTGAAGCTCTGCTCCCTACTGTGACTGTATCTGGAGCCATATGGTATTGTATGAGAGGTAAAAAGAAATTTACCTGGATCCATATGGGTGGGGGCCTAATTTGATAAGATCAGTGCCCTTATGAGAAGATAAAGCATGGATAAGCCAAAAAAAAGAATTCCCATGTTCCCTACCACCCCCACACACACACACATCCTGTGGTGACAGTTGAAAATAGACACAAGAGCAGAAATATCTTAAGGTCATTTCAATTTATTTCCTGTGGGATGTCCAATGTAATTTTTCTGCTGAAAACACAGTGACCTCAACCATAGAGATTTGTGCTCCCATGTGAAGAGCTAAGTTGAAGCAGAGAAGTGACAACGCAGCCAGGGATGACATTTTCCAGCTTCCCTGCATCTAGCTGGGCTCATGTGGCTAGTTCTCGCCAAGAGATCAGGGTTGAAGTAAGGTGTGACCTTTTGGGGAGAAGAGGTTAAATATTGGATGCTCAATCCTCTCACTCAGAGGTTGCATTTTGGTAAAGGGCAGATGATATATATTTGTAGGCACCACAGTCTCTACAGTCTCAACTGCAACTACATGAGTCTTCTTTGTTTTCATTTTTTTTTCATAAGAGGCACAATAGAAAATACACAAACAGAGGAGCATAGCTGTGTCCCAATAAAACTTTACTTAAAGGGATTGAAATTTCATATAATTTTCACATGCCACAAACAATACTATTGAAATGGTTTTCAGCCACTGAAAAATGTGGAAACCATCATTAGCCTGGAAATCCTACAAAATCTGTCAGTGGACTGATTCAGGCCCAGGACCCTTCATTTGTAGTCTTGCTGTTGGTGATTTCTTCTCACTACATCACATGAGCTGGACACAGCTCAATGGAGGACACCAAGATCCCACGCAACAGTGGACTGATAAGAAGAGAGGAAGATCAGCCAGGTGAAATGCTTAGGACAAATGCCCAAAAAAGAAAATCTCAGAGTGAGCCAGAAATAAACCACTGTTTTGTGAATCCAGAGATTTGAGAGAGTCACAGGAATAGTTAACCAAGATGTGCTTACTCTAATAACAACTTTCCTGCATTTCTAGTCCCAATAAGAGTCAATTAATTCTACTTTGTTCCCTAAATGTTGGAGTCTTGAAAATGTCAATAAGGGGATAGCAGATATCTAGGCTAGGTAATGGTTTGTGTGAGTTAATGTCTACATCAATGTATTCTTAAGATAATTGAGTCTTTGGAAATGAGAAAATCATACCAAAGCTTGCCCAAACTATGTCCAAAGGCTTTTCCCTTCTATTTTAAGGTAATCTCTGAGGAATCTACACTAACACCTCATTTAGCCACGCTATTTCCCCTATTTCCTTGACAAACTGCTGCATTTCTTGCAGTAGCTGATTGGAACTTATTCTACTTTTTTCTCAATGTGTCAATCCTATTCCCATTTCTCCTTTCATAAACTGGCAGACTAGATCATTCACCATGAATCCAGGTTTGTATATCCTGATTAGTTCCTCCCTTCCATAGGCAGTAGTTTCCTCATTTCCATAAAACATCTTTGCCTCAGTACCAGTTCTTCTCTTTCTTTCCTTTCTTTTTCTTCTCCTAAAAAAAAGGGTCCCCTCCCCAAAGGATAAGTGAATTTTATCTTTTCTTCCTTTCCTTTCCTTTCTCAATGCCCCTTTAACTTCTCTGCTTCTAGTTTGTTCTTTCCTTCTGCCTTCAGTAATGCTATACTCTTTCCTAGCTTTACAAGGTAGGAAATAGAATTGTTTTCGAAATTCTGCTGCTCAAATTTATGACTTCTCTTCCTCTAACACATTGAGCCAATATTACATAGGTAGCTTCCCTTTCTCATGCACACTGCTATCCTTTGCAATCGGTTATCATTTTTAAACCAGTGCAACAGTGGCTGAGGTCACCAATGACCTCTCTGCTGACAAATCAGTGGTCTTTCCTAAGTCTTTCTCCATCAGAACATCTGCAGTCTTTGGCAATCTTGTAACATCATGTGTCCCAAGTCTAGGGTGGTCCAACTTACTGCATACAACCTTGGATCCTGTATGAAATAATTGACTAGCCATTAGTTCTGTGTATGCCTTAATAGAAGAGCAGTAGTTTAGAAATGAATCTGAGTGTTAATTCAGGCAATAACAATGTCCTCCAGTGTGCATATGTGTGCTCTTTTGAATTAAAGTGATCAAGACATGTAGTCACCTCTGACAAAGCCAAAGTCCTTCAGGAAGTAGAGGGAAATGGGTGAGAACAGAAAAAAACAAATGTCAGAAATGTAAGGAAAAGAAGAAAGCACTGTATGAATACACCTCTATGGTAGCATTTATTTGAACCAGATTAAATTAAATAAAATCACCGATATTTGACATTTTATTGACCCACAAAAATGGCAGTGTCATCTGTCAATCTGTTATGTGAAGTGGCTTTTTCTTCTAACTGCCAATTCTTGAAGATCTGGAACTTATTCATGTTTTATCTCTAGAGCTTATGTGAGTGGAATGGATGCATGTTGAGCTGATTCAGAATTAAGTTCAGAGTAATGACTTTACATTGGGAAATCTGGGTTCAAGTCGACTGTGCCACAATAATACGTGTCAACTTACCTAATTCACCTTTGATTTGAGTCAGCATCCCTCATCTGCAAAATGGGGAAGGCCCCTGCACTGTCTCCCTCAAAGTGTTCTTACAAGGATCAAATAGCATTGCACATATGACAGCTTTTGGTCATCAACAAAAAGCTCCAGATCTTTATATAATTTATAGCCAGGGTTCACACATTATAGATCCTATTCAGGTGAACTAACATTGACATGAGACAAAACTACCAGTGTGACCTGCTACGGTTTTCTATTTCACAAATAAATTAAAGAGGACTTAGAAGGGACCTACCTCAGGTCATGATGTGTATCTGCTCCTAAGAATTTCCTAGGCTATTATCCATTAACCAAACACCAATTTTAAGGAAAGCATTTAAAAATTTGTACTGTTTTTGTACTTGACTAAAAACTTTGGCCCCAAGAAGCATACTAGTAAGGTTTTTTTTTTTTTTTTTTTTAACATTGAAATATTCCATCATCTGCTCCTTAAAACTAAGGGTTCTTCCAGATACCACTTGGAGCTTTGCTCTTGTCTTCCACCCACCAGTAACACGGATTAACTCCAGCCTCCAGGTTGCAAAAGATCTCCTGGACCCCTCCTGCTACCTAGTCAAATGTTTTTGACTCAATTCCAAGGAATTCACCTCTGTTTTATTAAAATCATTTTTATCATATTACAACCTTTCAAGAAAGACATGGACTCTCACAGGGAGATAAATAGAACCAATCTATTTTATATCATCAAAGTCCTTAAATGATGAAGATATGAAATACCAATTTCTTTTTTTTCTTTCCTGTTCATCATTGTGCAGAAGGATTATTGAAGCTAATTGAAGCCTGTTTCATTTTTTTTTTCCCGCTATTGATGTGGGTTTTAGCTGAAGTGGAATGAAACATATCGTATAGGAAGGGAGATTACTTTTACAAATTAAACCAATGTACTTACTGAGTTCTATTTCCAGAAATGTGACCTTATTACACTTCATAATTAAAAATGAGAGCAATAAAGACATGCTAGCCAACATGCCTTCTCATAATGCCTGCTGGATTTGAATTAAGTTCGGGTCTTGACCATTAAAACATCACAGGGTACCCTGTGGGGAACGGTGATGGAAAGCATGGTATCAGCAATTCTTGGGCCATTCCAGATGAAGTGTCAGCCCTGTGTGTTCTTAGTAAGTAAAAGGCTCTTGAGGATTCTTATTGGCGCTATAAAAGGAGAAAACAGGCTTCTCAATATGGTTGCCTGCAAGATAGGTAAGAAGAAAGGGAAGGGAGAAGAGACAAAGGAGAGTAAGACAGGCAGGCTTGTAATCCTGATTCATTTCAAAGAAGGAGAATGGGTGAGAAAACAGGGGAAAAGAGATTCAGGACATGGGTGCAGGCCAGCTGTACCCTTGCATAGAAGGGCTGGCTGGCAGAGGGAGCCACAGAAGAGTAGGAATATCATGCATAATCTGAGCAAAGGAGGGAGACATTGTGCTATGAAATTCTTAGCAAAGAAGTCAAACGTTTTTAGAACATCCAAGAAGATGATGAGATTTAGCAGGGCAGATTTGACTAGATAAAGAACAGGAGTGAAATGTAAGTAATCGTAATAATAATGTTGTTCAAATTTGCCAGTAAAGCAGAGCAGGGCTAAACTCTTAACTCTATATTTTCTCCTGGAATGGCTTCCCTTGTGATGAAATCCTGGGGATTATAATATAATAATTTTGAAAAATAGGGTGCCTTTAAGGCAACCCATCTAAAACTATTAGTATGCATCCCTTGTGGTCAGGGCAGGACTTAGACAAGGGAATTTAGCAACTTAGCTGTAATCCCAAATCAAACTGGAGGTCCATTGGTCACATCTCTGGATTTTATCTCCATCCACATTTGCTCTGCATCTATGATCTCTCCTGGTAGAAGTTGTTAAAATGCTTTTCATCTTCTGTGTCCAACTGGACTCTATCCCAGGCAAAGTAAATTTCGAACAGTTTAGAGTCTCAAAAACAAACCTGCACTTGAGAATCTCACATCTCTAGTATCTTTCTTGTTTTGCTTTGCAGTACAGAATGCATCAGTCATATATTTAAACAGCAAACAATCTGTGACCTGGGGGATGGATGAGATTTCAACCATCACCTGGTCCAAACTCAAACCGTCCACTCAAAATGATCAGCTGCCCTTGATAGTGAACCACTTGGGTAGAATACATTAGTGACCACTTCTGATTGTCTGTGTTTTCATCCTGCTGAAGCATTATGTCAACCCAAGCAAGGTTTTAAAACTGTCTCACATCTGTCAACTATAAATACAGCATTCCCCTCTTTATCCATACTTTTGTTTTCTGTAGTTTTGCTTGCTCAGAGTTAGCTGTGGTCTGAATATGTTAAATGGAGCATTTCAAAGTAAACAATTCTTAAGTTTTAAATTGAGTGCCATTCTGATTAGCATGATGAAATTTCTCACTGTCCTTCCTCATCCCACTCTGGACATGAATCATCTCATTGTCCAGTGTAAGCATCCTGTGCAGACTACCCACCTATTAGTCACTTAGTAGTCATCCCAGTTTTCAGATTGTCACGTCACCATAGTGCTTGTGTTCAGTTAACTCTTATTTTGCTTCATGACGCCCTGATTTGTTCTTCTGTTGATAATTTTTCTATTCATAGTTATTGTTTATCTCTTCATGTGTCTAATTAAAAACTAAGTTTTATTATAGGTATGTGTGTATAAAGGATTCAGTGCAATCTGCAACTTCAGGAATCAACTGAGGGTCTTGAAATGTACCCTGCAATGATAAGGGTGGACAAAGATAGCTGATAGGTACATAATAGGTGATAGGTAGATAGATGGATCTCTCCACCTTTGAACAGAGGCAGGTAGATGATAGGAAGATATGTAGTAATAATGATAATGATAGGTAGATGTTAGATATGATATGTAGGTAGGAAGATAGATACTGATAGGAAAAATAGAGAGATAGATAGACAGACAGACAAACATATTTTGGTTTCCCTAGAAAGATTCAATCTTTTCCTGAGGTTCAGCAACATCTGTCTTTGGATTTCCATGAAATTCCGCAGGATATAAAACCCCTTCTCACTTAAGCTAAACATTTAATCTGTTTTATGCTGCTGTAAGATAATGCCACTCATAAAATAATTTGTAATAAACAAAAATGTATTTGGTTCTTGATTCTAGACACTGGGCAGTCCAAGAGCATGGTGCCAGCATCTGGCAAGGACCTTCTTCTGCTTGACCCCTCAGAGGAAGGCAGAAAAGCGATGGTGTGTGTGTGTGTGTGTGTGTGTGTGTGTGTGTAACATTGCCTTTCCCTGTTGTTTTTGTTCTATCCACGCCCCCCTCTCCAGATGAAAAGATAATAATGCTCACTGATACTGAGGGCAGATCTTCCTAACTCAGCCCACCTGTTTCCATGCAATCTCCTCTGGAAATACCCTCACTGTCACTCCTATCCTTTAACCAACTCCCTAGGTGTTCCTTAATATAGTTAAGTTGGTGCCTGAAATTATCCACCATAGCCAACTTGGTGATTTTGCGACCCAAAATACCATTAAATAGTGTTTGGTAGGAAATGCAGTCTCCTATCTTTAAAGCCAGTTTCTCACATTTCATTTCAAACCTCAAGTGAGTATTTAAATCCATACCCTGTATATTAAAAGTAAAGCGTTTAACCTTCAGAATAAGGTGAATACTTAAGGCTTCATAATGAAAGTAGGGAGACACTCCCTCCAGGTCGATATCACACATGTGCACAGCTCAGCGACAACAGAATGGATCAGGTTTTAGCACAGGACATTTTTAAATGACCCCTGCAATTGCATCTACAGCCAGGGTGGTGGACCACTGTTGTAGGCTATCAGGAATAGAAGCTATTTAAGTGTCTCCTAGTCATGGCTCACATTTGCAGGGCCTCATTACAGCCTGACACCATGGAATGAGCTGGGGCTGCACCATAGAACAGACTTAGATTTGAGCCTGGCCATTGCCATTATCAGCTGTGTGACCTTGGGTAAGTTATTCAGCATTCCTCAACTTCAGTTACCTCACTTGTAAATGAATTGATAACAGGGACCACTGCTGGGTTTATAACCCAATGATGGATAAGCCACAGAAAGCACCCTGTGTAATTTCTAGAATATATCTGGGAAATGCAAAATAATCATTGTCATTATTATTTGGGATGGGAGAGGGAGGAGACAGACAAGATGAAGGTGAAGCAGAAGTGATTATGCAGAAAACATAAAAGATTCAGTTACTTTAGGTAAGGAGGCCCAAGGTCTGATTAGGGTCTGTTTTGTTTCATTTTTGATACTGGGGATTGAACCCAGTGGCACTTAGCCACTGAGACACATCCCCAGCCCATTTTTAAAGTTTTATTTATTTGTTTGTTTATTGATTTATTTTGTAAAAGTTCTTGCTAAGTTGCCCAGGGCCTTGCTAATTTGCTGAGTCTGGCTTTGAACTTGTAATCCTCCTGGCTCAGCCTCCTGTGCTTCAGGCATGCACCATCACCCTGGCTGATTAGGGCTTTTATCATGCCCCCTCCCCATCTTTATCAAACTCAACCATAGGAAGAGTCAAGTGCAGGTCACTACCTTTTAGTTGCAATTCTTAATAAGCTAGCAGTTCCTCATGTTTTATGAGTTTCTTTCAACTCAGTGACCCCAATCATCAGCCAGAGAACAGGGTAACCAAACCTAACCTGACTGCGTGCAATCAAGCCTCATCTAAAGAAAGCCCTGGGAGGTCTCAGTTTCCTCTTGCAAGGTGCCAACACAGATGCCTCCAGGAAATGTCTGAGTCATTAACCCTGCTCTTGAGCACCTGAGAGAGGAACAGCTGATCTCAAGTTCAAAGCCAGCCTTAGCAACTTAGCGAGGCCCTGAGCAACTTAGAGAGATCCTGTCTCTAAATAAAATATATATTTTTTTATTGGGCTGGAGATGTGGCTCAGTGTTTAAATGCCCCTGAGTTCAATCTCTGGTACCAAAAAAAAAAAAAAAAAAGACTGTTCTTGCTTCCTTTTCATTTGAATGGAACCATCTTCGGAAAGACCCTGGGTCTCCTTGACTGAGCCACACCAGCTGAGACCTACCAAGTATAACATGAAGATAATTAAGCTAATTTTTAAAGAATTAACATGCCAGGACTTTGGCAGCCAGATGTGTGCTGTCCCGTTTTATGCCGAAGCCATGCAAAGCTGAATAGAGCCAGGGATGTCATCTTGGTAGAGATGTCTCTAGAATCCCTCAGAACTCTCAATGCCCTCAGCATGTCTTGCGTCTCCGGTACTGTTATTGGAGAAAATCTTCATTTTTGCCCAGAGTGGATTTGATTCTGGAAAATAACTAAGAGCTATTCAGCATGAAGCCTTGTGAAAAGGATGGCGATTAAGCAGTTATTAATAAGCACTGTGGGTAATAAACAAGGGTGAGTTGGATATTGATTTTTTTGGACACAGATCATAAACTGATTCTGAGAAAAATCAGAAATGCAGGCGTATAAGCCTTCCCACACACTCTTGCCTCTTAAGTGAAGAGAAATGAAAATACATGCCAAAGGCATACTGTGTACTGGGTACTTTCCTGGGTGCTTTCCATGCATAATCTTGTTGGATCCTCACAATAATCCTATGAACAAAGTTTGTGAAAAAGGAAACACATACTCATGGCAAAAAGTTATTCAATCTCCCAGAGGTAATGAATGGCAGGGCCAGAATCAAACTGAAGGCTTCATGACACCCTAATGCTCATAACCTAGGACTTGCCCAGTGGACTTTGGATGCAGCCAGACTTGTGACCTGGTTCCCTTCCCAGCTATCTTTGCCTCTCCTCATTCTCTTCCATCATCTCTTCTCTGAATTTCAGCTTCCTCCTGGATATCCTCTCACTCTTTGAAACATGGAATCAGTGTAATTCTGCCAAAGAAAGTAAAACCTTTCAATAAGCCCTAACAAAAGAGTTTTCACAGATGGATTGGGAAAATACCCCTACTTTTCTTTGAAATCAACAACAAGCAAGCAATTTAAAAGCAAGAAAGATAGTCACACACCATGTTGGAAATAACTGTGGGACAAGAGCACCCAACAATAGCAACAGTTCTTGTTCCGGGAAGTCTTTGCAAACATTGAATTAGCAATACTGAACCCACTGTTCCCAAAGGATAGTTAGGACTGGATTCCTATGAGCCTCTGGTGACAATATTTTCATCAATCAATCGATACATGACTTTGTTTCGTGTGTACTTCTTTTTAAAAGTCTCCTTATTTAATATGTATGGATAATTCATTAACATTGAACTAACAGCCTACAGCACTGTAACCCATGCCTAAGCAAAATACAATTTAAACACATGTATTTTTCTCTATGGCACATATATCAGCCTTCTTGTGCTTGGTAACACTAAGAAGTTACCAACATTCTATATATAAAAAAAAAGGTCCAGTTAGTGCTAGTTTCCACATTTGTGAGCTTTTCATTGGTGATTTTGGCACTTAAAATGGCCACCATAGTGTTAAAGTGCTGGTTAGCATTTGTTCTTTGTCAAAAAGTCTAAAAAAACACAAAACTTAACAGAAAGAACTTAAAAATTTGGAACGCAAAGCAAAACTCAAATCTTATTGTGAACATAAAGAGACAAATCGAAAACAAAACAAAAAAATATCAAAAAGTTTGAAAATATAGAGATGGACCTATAAAATCCAAAGAAAGGAATTATTATGAACTTCATAAGAGATAGCATTAAATTCCTGGTGAAGAGATTTCATGAAATCAAAGAGAAACACTTTAAAATAATGTAGATTCAATTCACAGTGAAGATTGAATAGCTGTTAGTAACTGTCTAATAAACACAAGCATTGTTATTCACAAAGGACACAAAATAGCTGGATAAATAGTCAAACGCAGTAGGAGATCTTATTTCACTTCTCAGTCCACAAAAGAGCCAGTAAAAAAATTAAAAATTAAAAAGGTAAAGCCAAGGAATAAAATAAAATAAAATAAACCAAAGTTAACCAAGGAATATTAAAAATGGAAACATAATTGTATAATTGACATATTTATCTACATATTATATACAACTAAAAAGTGAGACCATGTTTTTACTGAAAGCATTCATGAATCATTGGCAAAACTCAAGTTTTTGAGGCCAGAAGGTAAAATAACCATAAATTCCTAAGAGGAAAATGTTCAGAAATGTCCCTCCCGAAACAACAAAATATGGCTAAATACAATGACAAAAGAGCAGTTAAAAAAAATACTCAACCATCTGGAAAATTTAAGACATTTAATAAGCTTTGAGTTAATCACAAATAGCTAGAAAACAAAGATAAGAAAGGATCACATACCAGTAGCCATGGGGACACAGCAAAAGCAGAAATCGGAGGGAAATCTTTAGCACATACATTAACAGATTGGAAAAATAAATGAGTAACTTAAACAGTCAAACTGACATCTGTAACTCATAAAATAAAATAAACCAAAATTAACCAACCAACAAGAAGAATGAGGAAAACCGAAAAAATTCCTACCTCCACTAAAATCAATCTCACACTCATCAAAATGTGAACACTAAAATGAAATGATTAAAAATGGCTGGGTCCTTGCATAAGGAAGGACTTTCCATAACAGGGAAAACTAAACTACTTGACAATAAGGGAAAAAAAAAAAAAAAAAAAAAAAATATATATATATATATATATATATATATATATATATATATATATATATATATATATTATAATAGATAATATTATATGTATAATATATATATAAATAATATAATTTAATTCTTAAAATATAAGCAAAAATGTGACTGTGTGCCACAAAATGAAAATTTCTTAAGGTATAAAAAGCTTTCAAACTCAATAAGAAAAAAAAATGGAAGTGATTAAGAAAAAACTGAGTAAAGATATGAACAGATATTTTAGAAAAGAAAATGCAAATGGCTCTTAAAATTACAAAAACTTGCTGGCCACCATAACACACCCTGTAATCCCAGCAGCTATGGAGGCTGAGGCAGGAGGATCATGAGTTCAAAGCCAGCCTCAGCAACTTAGGGAGGCCCTAAGCAATGTAGCGAGATTCTGTTTTATTTATTTCATAAATAAAATATGAAAAAGGGCTGGGGATGTGGCTCAGGGAGGGTTTAAGTGCCCCTGGTTCAATCCTCAGTGCAAAAAAGAAAAAAAATTACAAAAACACATTCAACTTCACTCACAATTAGAAAAATGAACATGAGAATCAAATTCCTATGTGTGATTTATTTATTTATTCATTTGTTTATATTTTATTCATTTAGTTCCTTACTATCAAGTAGGCAAAGATCAAAAATGTTGGATGATGCACTGTCTCACACAGTGGTAGGAAAAGAGGTGCTTGCAATGCTGGAATAGAGAAAATTGTGCCTATTTTAACAGCAATGAAGTCCAAGAAACTAAGGAATATTTGTCTTTGATTCAGAAATTCTTTCTCTGGAAATGTAGCCATGAAATATACTTACAGAACTGTGAACTAACATAGGTACAGGTTCATTATAATGCAATTTACAGTAGCAAAAGAATTAAAACAACTCAAATATGAACCAGCAGGATGCGAGCTAAATATACTTTGATGGACATTAGTCCTTCGTTATCTGTGGGGGATACATTTCAAGACTCCCCTACTAATGTCTGAAACTGCAGATAGTACCAAGCCCTGTATATACTATGTATTTTCCTATACGTACATACCTGTAACAAATTAAAATTGATTAATGAGGCACAGTAAAAAATTAACAAGTAATTCACAATAAAATATAGCAACTATAATAATAAGATGCAATAAAAATTATTTAAAACATGAATATTTGTTTCTGGAATTTTCTATTGACTATTTTCAGACCCAGTTGACTACAAGTAATCAAAACCTCAGAAAGCAAAACTGAGGATCAGAGGAGACCACTGTGGTTATACAAGAGTTATAGTGTATTTAAAAAGTGAAACAGCTCTAAACACACTACTACGGAAACAGGCTTAGGGTTTGTGATTGAAACTAATAGCAAAATGCAAAACGGAAGTTTGGGTCTAATATGTTACTGGTTATGTCCACAAAATAATGTATGTTTATATCCATACATCTATGTACTGATGTACTTGTGTGGCACCTGACATCTGGGGAAGGAGATTGAGAGCAGTTCCTACCTAGTCCGGGAAGGATGGTGACTCAGTGATGGGAGGGGAGAAAGGCGTCCCCCTACAAGGTTCACAGTGTACCTTTCTGCAGATTTTGGGTTTTGGATCTATGCATCATGTATTTAAAATAAGCATTTTAACTCTAAAATTTTGCACGGGTCTATATGTGGTGAGGAAGTTTGGATTTTCATTAAAGGACACAGAGAATGCCCAGCATGGGAGTCTGTTGGCCAGGAGTACAGGAGGACTTGGAGAGAATTGGCACCCATGTTCCCTGTCTGTCCTCTGGGGGCATTTCTCTTTGGTCTCAGTTCTGCTGTCCCTCTGCACTGTGACATTTTCTGTTGAGCAGGACCTAACTTTGCTTTCAACTTCAGAGCCCACAAGCTGCTATCTCCAGGTTCAAGTTCTAGAAGGAGAGAGGCAATGGGTCCTAGCCTTGTCTGTGAATTGTTCTCCCCTAAATCCAGCTCCACTATTTTTCAAGGGATAGCAGAGAGGGGGATAATACAATCATAAACCCATTTCTTCACCAAGGCTGTGAGTGAAAAAATAGTTTACCAACAAGAGGAAATGGAGAGACCTAGGCAGCGACAGGCAGGCCCAATATAAAATAGGTGAGAAAGGGCACAGGCCTTGAAGCCACACTAGTGTCTTTATATTACTACTCTGCTGCTACTCAGCTACACACACTGAGCTAACAATAACCTCTACCTTTCTGGGATGATTTTTGTGAGTACTGCTGGTGATATTTATTAAGCACATAGTAGGTGCTTGATAAATGGTAGGCATTATGGACAAATTTTAAAGTATTGCATGATTTCCCTTACACGTGGAATCTTAAAAAGTCCTCATAGAAACAGAGAGTAGAACAATAGTTTCCAGAGCTTGGAGAAGGGGAATGGATAAGAAAAAAATGTTAGTCAAAGGATATAAAATGACAGACAGGAGGAATAACTATTAGTGCTATGGTGAAGATCTGGCATGTCCCCTAAAGGCCATATGTCAAAAAGGTTTAGTCCCCAGTTTGGTGCTATTGGGATGTGATGGTAGGGCTTCTGGTCATTGGGGGTATGCCCTTGAAAAAATTTTTTTAAAAAAGAATGTTTAATGAAACTTGACCCAGTCAAGTTGACACATAAAATTCACCATCCAGCATAAAAGTGAATATGGAATAAACTCAGAAAGCTAGCAAGCATAATTGAGAGTTTGGTATGAGATGAGAAGAAGAAACTACTAGAGGACAGTTTAATGCAGATCTGAACAGTTAGATCTGCAAAGCAACCACAGAAGAATTTATTTGGCATCATTGATGTCTCATTGATGGGGTGGGAGGGGTGTGCAGGTGAGCAGTGTAACAAACATTATACGAACCTGTATAAACTTAGAGTAGCCTGAAAAATGCTTCTACAGTCAATCAGCACTGAGAATGAAAGCCTAATTGTTTCTATTTTTATTATTAAATTATTTATTCTAATTTGTTATACATGATGGGTAGAATGCAATTCATTCATATCACACATATAGAGTACAATTTTTCAAGTCACTAATTGTACACAAAATATTTTCACAGCATTCGTGTCTTCACACATGTACTTTGGGTAACGATGTCTAACTCATTGCACCATCACTCCTACCCACTTGCCCACTTCTTTCCCCTCTCTCTCCTTTACCCTCTCTAAAGTTCCTTCATTCCTCCCATGCTCAGCTTCACCCCATCACCCTTATGAGTCAGCATCCTCATATCAAAGAAAACATTCTGCCTTTGGTACTTTGGGATTGGCTTGCTTCACTTAGCATTATATTCTCCAACTCCATCCATTTACCTGCAATGATTTTTCCCTTTTAATGCTGAGTAATGTTCCATTGAGTATACATACCAAAGTTTCCCTATTCATTCATCTACTGAAGGGCATCTGGGTTAGATCCACAGTTTAGCTAGCTATTGTGAATTGTGCTGCTACAAACATTGATGTGGCTGTGTCCCTGTGGTATGCTGTTTTTAAGTCCTTTGGGTTTAAACAGAGGAGTAGGATAGCTGGGTCAAATGGTGGTTCCATTCCAAGTTTTCCAAGGAGTCTCCATATCCTTTCATTCAACTTTTGTCCAAGTAAAATTGGCACACCACTGCTGAGACACTGGCGTCAAGTGGGCAAAAGTTCCTTGACAAGAAATTCTGCTCTTGTTAGGGCTGATTGTGTGGTGTTCACATTCATGTGACATCATAGGAGCCCAATGTGGCTCTTGACAGGATAATGCTGATCTCCCAGCTCCAGGCTTAGACAGGGGAAGTATGATCAAGACATGCTGAGTTCCTTCCAGAATGGGCTCACCTAGTTCTTCCAGTGACTTCCATCCAGGGGCTCAAGATATAAATTTAGTACTAATGCAGCCTAATGAGGATAATTTGTAAAACCATGGAACCAAATGACACCAAATGACTGAGGCAGTGGTTCTCAACTTTGTACATAAATGTCACTCTTGAAGGTTTCAAAACCTGCCAGGGCAAGAGAATTGTAATTAACATTAGAAAGCTTCCCAGGTGGTGCTAACATGCAGGCAATGTTAAGAAGAAACAATTTAAGGGAGAAAAGAGAAATCAAACCTGGAAGCATTCCATATCAGACATTGGTTTGTCTAAAGGTCCTGGAAGAAAAGGAAGACCTGAAATGAAACGATTTTGAGAAGAGGGAATGTGAATGGTATCAAACACCTCAGAGTGAATCAGAGGAGGTCAGAGAAATAACCAAAGCATCTGAAGGCAGTTTGTATGCTTGACAAGCTTTTGGTGGAGTCATGGGGGCAGAAACCAGATTGGAGTGAGTTGAAATGGAAATGGTCATTGTAGGCAAAATTTTTGAGTTTTGCTCTGAATGGATGAGTGTAAATGGTGCGGCATTTACTGTTGGATGTGGGGAAATGGGAGCCTTTTACCATGCTGATGAGAAGAACCCAATGGAAAGGAAGAATTTCATGAGGTTCAAGAAAAGGATAGTTTCTTTAGCAGTGAAGTCCCTGAGAAATCAAAAGAAGGTGGAGTTTGGATAAAAAGTTAAAAGGACTGGTCTTCAAAGGGAGCAGGGATCCTCTTCCTGTGAACCCAGGATGAAGGACAGAATAAGTGTAATAATCAAGGCAGTTTTGTAAGTTTGGTGGCTGGAAGATGAGGAAGTCTCTCTCTAATGACTCCTATTGACATTTATTTATATCAATAATATCACAAAATAAATATTATTTTGAAGACTGTTTTGGTCACCTACTGGATTTATCAAGGACACACATTTTTAGGCCAAGAAATACACATCTCAATCATGCCTTTAAAATTACTGCATTGAGTTGACCATTCTCTATTCAATCAATATTGTTTGGGTGGGGGAATATGGATTTTTTCTCCATTTCTTTGATGATAAATATCTTAAAGTACATTTTCTTTCTTTTCTCAGGATAGATTTCTCAGTAGGGGATTCTTATCATATAATTTAGTGTTCTCCAGAGAAACAGAACCAATAAAATATATAAAGATATATGAGGGGATTTGTTGTTGGACTTGGCTCCTGGAATTATGGAAAACCAAAAGCCTCATGATTTTCTGTCTGCAAACTAGAGAACCAGGAAAGTTGGTGGTGTCAATCAATCCCAGTCTAAAGGCTTGTGAGTCAGGGGAGCCAATGTATTAATTCTCTGCCTCTGAGTCTGAAGACCCAAGAAGTAGGAGTGGCTACTGATGTAAGTTCCAGAGTCCCAAAACCGGAGAACCAAAAATCTCCAAGATCCAAAGTAAAGAGGAGAAGGATGCCCCAACTCAAGAAAAAAGAGTGAATTTCCCCTTCCTCTGCCCTGTTGCTTTATATGGATATTCCACAGATTGGATACTGCTGGCAGTATTGGTAAGGACAGATCTTCTTTCTCAGTCCACTTGACTAAATGCTAATCCCTTCTAGAAACACCCCAAATAACGATTCCTCAGCTATCTGTACATCCCTTAACCTGGACTCATTGACACATAAAATTAACCATCACGACTATTTGTCAACTTTCTCTCTTCCAGTAATTTTATTGCTCCTTTGGAAAACCAGAATTCTACTTTATAGAAAGCCAAAAATATAATGGCTGCGGTTTCTTCCAACATCTTATGCTAGACAGACAAAAATATTTGCCCGTGGCATGACTTTATTTCATCAGCCTCTTTTGATATAGTGTGGACTCATTTACATAAAAAGAGACCACAGATTGGTTGAACCTCATGTGAAATTTCATTAGTTGTTTAAAGAAGAAGCTTCTCCATTCTTGTGCTAACACAACAGTCATCAAGGAGCTGTTTGGCTATCCTTAGATTAAAAAAAAATCCTTGTGGAAATTGAAAGGCACTGCAGTTTAAATTCACAGGAATGATTCTTTCCTCTACTTCGATGGGTGCTTCCAACACATACACACACACACACACACACACACACACACACACACACACACACCCCTCTTGTTATCTTCATGCTTCTGTTCATTTTTGATAGTTTGACTCATGAAATTCTTGACTTTCAAAGACTGACCTTAAGTCCTTTGAAAGTAAGACTCGTGCCTAACTTGGTTCAAATGCTCCTGGCACCCCTCCATCCAAAAGCAATTCTCAGTTCTTGATAAGGCACTGAACCATTCATTGACTTCTCCTCCCTTCCCAAACACTGAAAGCAAATTTGCAGGATGCTACCTGCTATTTCTTTTTTGAATTGCCTTACATTGTACAGTATAGAATCACAGGATGGTTAACACTTGATCTGAAACTCTTAACCAGCCAAGGCTACCCCAAGACCCCAAATCTCTTTCTAATGTCAAAGATGAGAGGTCTTTTTAAAATACAAATGTAATCTGCTTTTCTTATTATGTAAAGCCTGCAATAACTGCCCACGGCTCTTGGAATCAAGATACCCTCCTTAAGTGGACCTACAAGAATCTTCAATTGTAGGCTGTTCTTTCTAGTGAAGAGTCTATATTTATTTGATCACTCTCTCTGCCTCCCTCTCTTTCTCTCTCTCTCCCCCTCCCTCCTTCCCCCTCCCTCCTTCCCCCCTCCCAGAGTGCAAGTTTTATGAGAATCAGCAGCACCTGTTTCCTTCATCAGTACATATCCATCATCAAGTTACAGCATCCAAGAAATGTTTGTTGAATTAAAGAGTGAAAAAATGAGTAGATGATGTTGAGAGTCACAGCCTCTCAAGCTGAGAACCTGACCTCATGGTGGTGTTTTAGGGGTCACAGCGGAAGTAGGCACTAGAGTTCAGTAAGTGGCTTAGAACATTAAGAAGCTTCTTAATGTGTTTGCACAGAAATGTTTCCAAGAATCAACATGCCCACTGTAGCTGCACACGACAGTCTGTGCCCACCTGTGTTTTATGAGAACAGATTCCATTGCATGCAATTTTTAAATGGATCTTGAATCTCCAAGAGGATTCTTAAAAACACTAGTTTATTACAACTTCTAAATAAGAACAAGGTACATGCAGAAGTAAAATCTGGTTCTTTGAATCCTCAGTTAATGCCTTATCCATTGCACTTTCTAGCATATAATGATTATTCTTCATTATGATTATTATGATTATTAATTATTATTATTCATCTAAAACATTTGTTTTAGTGAGTTCCTGATTGTTTGGGAATCCCCCTGGGTAAAATGAGCTCTGGGAAACGCCTGACTCTCTGTTCAAGAGCTGGCTAACTGTCCCTCGTTGTCCAGACTCATGGCTTCTTCTTGGGTCCTCACTAGAGAGAGCTCTGAGGGCACTGCATAGCTTAGGGCTTCTCATCCCTCATTTGCCTCTCATCCTTAACTAATGAAGCCTCCTGCCCTTGTTGGGCCTTGTTTCTACAAGGCTGGACACCTTCTTTTAACAGAACGTACTTGAAAAACAAGATATTTTCCTTTGTGCTAGAAACAAATGGTGATTAATGTGCTCATTGTAATTAATCTGTGGTGACAGATTAGCAGTGTAGCAGCAGTTCTTTTGCTGCTCTGGGAGCCTTCCTTGATAGGACAGCTGGTGAGAGGGGACACCAAATTCAATTCGTTTCTCATTTGCATACATATGACAGCCATCTGTGCTAATAGCACTGCAATGTCTCCATTAGATACAGTGCTGGTGTGTAGCTCTCCCAGGCTCCCGGTAGGACTGGGGAGCTCACAGCATAAATATTTGTAGAGGGAAAAGGGTGGGGTTACTGGAGCATAACCAACCATGTCCCTCCTCTACCAAAGGTTAAACATTAAACATGGGCTGAGAGTCCTCTTAACCATAGGAAGCCAGTCTTCTTTGGAGAACTCCAGCTCCCTTCATTGAAAAGACTTACCCTCCGCATGTCACAGATCCAATCAAATTACTCGTGGTCTATTTCCTATTATCTAGTCACTCAAAAACCAGCTTCACATCAGCAGAGACTTTTTTTTTTTCTTTAATGATGCACTCATTCAAAAAATACTCATGGCCTGTTCATTAAATTCAGGCACTGTTCTAGGTGGCAGAAAATAGCTGTTAACAAGAGAGAAAATGTTTTTGTTTTGTGGAGTTTACATTGGTAGTGGTGAATAGCAATAAACAAATAACAACAAACAAATAAGAATAAACAAGAAAAATGGCATGTAGCGTTAGGTCCTAAGCGGAAAATCAAAACAGTGCAAGGTGGTATGGAATAAATAGTATGTGGTGGCTGTGTTAGATATGGTGATCAGAGAAGTACTCTCCCTGAGAGTGACATTGAAGATGTCATTTGAGTGATAAGAACGAGCCTGTGATCACCAAAAGAAAACACATTTTTTTCCCCAGGGAAAAAAAAAAAAAAGGAAACTTAATTTCATCTCGTTCTAGCCAGAATGGAAATCATCAAGAATGCAAATAATAATAATTGCTGAAGAGAATGAAGAGAAAAGGTACACTTTATACATCATGGGTGGGACTGCATATTAGTACAATCACTTTGGAAACCAGTATGGAGATTCCTCAAAAGACTAGAAATAGAACCACCATATGGCCCAGCTATCCCACTCCCTGGTATTTATCCAAGAGAACTAAAATGAGCGCACCAGAGTGATGTATGCATTCCAATGTTTGTAGCAGCACAATTCACAGTAGCTGAGTTATAGAAAGAAACTAGGTATCAATCAACAGATGAATGGATAAAGAAAACATGGTACATGTACACAGTGGAGTTCTACTCAACCATCAAGAATAAAATTATGTTATTTGGTAGTAAATTAATGGAACTGGAGAACAATATGCTAAGTGGAATATGCCAGACTCAAAAAGTCAAGGGTTAAATGTTTTCTCTCATTTGCAGAAACAAGAGAGAAAAAAATAAATTTTTTAAAAAAAGAAGACCTTGCAAAAATGGAAGGGAGATTAGGGGAGTAGAGGCTGGGGACCAAGGAAGAAGGCAGAGAGAAAAGGAGAAGAACTGAGGCATTAACTTAACTAAATTATGCTATGTGTATGTATAACTATATCATTCATGTATGAATATAATTCATGTATAAATGCATTACATATATATATATATATATATATATATATATATATATATATATATATATGGTGCTTATATATATCCCATTAAAATTACATATATATATATATATATATATATATATATATATATATATATTTTATATATAATGCACAAATTAAAAATAAATAAATAGAATAGAGGAAAGGAATCAGGGGAGGAAGGAAGGGAGGGAAAGGGGAAGGGGAAGTATTGGAATTGAAATGGAGCAAACTATATTATATGCATTTATGAATATGTCAGAATGAACCCCACTATTTTGTATAACTACAATGCACCAGTAAATAACATTTTAAAAATAAGGGCCTCTAGAAAGAGTCAGCTAGACACATTAAGGAAGAGGAAGACAGCCCATGTGACTGGAGGGAGGGGAGGGAAGAAGTGAGAAGTAAGGAGTCTGCATTAGTTTCCTGGAGCTGTCACAGCAAACGACTACAGACTGGGTGGCTTAGAACATCAAAAAATTTATTGTACAAGAGTTCTGTATCCTAGGAGCTCAAAATCAAAACATCAGCATGGCCCTGAACTACTACAGGGAACAATCTCCCCTTTTTAGACTTCTAGTGTTTTGCTGGTGCTTCTTGGTGGATTTTGACTTGCAGAGAGACCCTACCCCACTCTTGCCCTGTGTCATGACAGGGCTGTCATCTCCCCGTGTGTCTCTTCTTACAACTAAACCAGTCCTAAAGGACTAACCAACGGGAGCCCATGGGAATTTGAAACCCAGGTAAGACATGGAGATGACAGTATAAGAGCAATAGATGACTTCTAAAGACTTAATGCCATGAAAAGTTGAGATGGACTTTGCATGTCTGTGTCATACTGTAGATTGGATGGGAACTAGACAAAGGGGCAAAGTTGAAGGTGAGCCATGAAGGAAGCCATCCCATCAATCATCGGGGCCTATCTGTTGTGGCGGCCTGACTGAAGGGAGTACAAAAGGATATGGGTAAATATTAATGGGGTAAATATTGGGTTGTATTTAAAAGGTGGACTCTCTAGAATTTATAACATTGGATGTAGGTACTTGGAAAATGAGAAGAATCATGTTTTTGTCCTAAACAGTTGGCAGATGGTGCATATGTTCTAGAAAAAAAAAAAGGAGTCTTTACTGGGGGGTGAGAGATGAGTCTGGGAGACAGAAAAATCAAATGTTCCACTTTGAACACGTCAAGTTAGAAACATCTAAGAGGCAGCAACACGGAAGCACCAAATCACCCATTTGGGTATATGAAGCTAAATGTCAGAGGAAACGACTGGGATGAATACAGAAATTTGGGAATGATAAGTTTAAAGAGATGATACTGGATGAGCTTTCTCCCTAAGGAAAAGATAATAGGAAAAAAAGGACTCATTCCCCAAATTCTGAAGAGCCCTTTGGCTCTTGGCCTCTTTGTGCCTTTGCCAGGGGCCATGACATCCCATGGCTAGTGCTCCTCTCTGGTGTGAATGGCCGTTGCTCTGTGACACAGAGTGAGTGATGATAGAAGGGCTGATACCTCGTTCTACTCATATTTCATCTCATTTCCCTTTGTCCTGCTTCACCTCTGTGATGGAGGAGAACATTTATATCCACAGAAGGCATTTGCTCAATCTCCCTCTTATTGCTATTGCTATTTGGAGCTGAAAAATTCTTTGCTGTGGATGACATTCCCATTGTCCCATGTATCATGTGCTTAACAGCCTCCCAGGCAGGCATCTACCCACTAGCACTCTCTTCCTCGACCAGTCATGGCACTCGACATTTGCAGATGTTCTCTGGGAAGAAGGAGGAAACAAAATGGCCACAGCTACAAACCATTGCCATTGACAATTTAAATTAGTTTCTCTCCTGCAGAGAGAGAAACTCATTTAAATATTTGCCATTGGTGATGCCAACAATTAGATCACAGCACACAGTTTCTCTCAACCTTCCTCTATCCACTGAAGGAGACAGAGTCATCATCAAACCCCCATCAAACAGCTTTAGAATTTCTCATCAGCCTCTGGCCAGGCTTCCACGTTCCAAATCCCTTCTTCAAAGTTGAAGACAGATGTGCAAGAAGCCAGAATGAGATGTGAGAGGGGGGTTATTCTTTCAGCCAGTCCACCCATTGCAAAGTCAAACAACTGAATTAAAAGAGCCCTTCCACAGCCAAAGCCTGGTTTGATAAGATAGGAAAGGTTGTTACCTAAGAAAAATTGCTACCATACATTCCAGCGACTTTGCAACCTACCAAAAAAGTCATCTTTAACACAACAGATGTCCTTTTAAAATTTTATCAGCCAGAAAAAGAGAGAGGGGGAGAATGTAAACCAGACCATTAAAATATAATCTACAGTCTACAAATTAATACAATGATCGCATAATCAGGTAGAACTGACATGAAATCAAATGATAGATAGCTGTCCTTATGGTGCCACGTAGAACGTAGCTCCTGGACCCTGAAAAGGTGTGTGTAAAAATATGGAGCATGGTGACAGCTTGAAGAACAGAGCCACCTCTGCTGAAGAGTCCCCAAACAGCCTCAGGAACCATGCTAACACAGCATTCCTGCATGCCTCTAACCACTCTGTGAGGGTGTTACAGGTCATGTGCGTTTGCAAGGGCAGCCTCCTTGGAGGCCTGTCGGTGGTCCACACTTCATCAAATCCACAAATTGAATCACTTTTGTTGTTGAGCATAAGTACAGAAAATTGAAACTAAAGTAGTAGAAAGTCCTCCTTTCAAGAACAACAACAGGAGGGAGAAGGGGCAATCATGAACTGAAATTGATTTCCATGCATGTCTGTTTTGGGAGATGAACCCAACTACCATGTATAACCATAAAGATCTGATCAAGAAGCCAGTTTGGTCAACCCCCCGCCTGTGATCTCAGCAGCTCAATAATCTGAAGCAAGAGGATTGTGAGTTCAAAGTCAGCCTCAGCAACAGTGAGGTGCTAAGCAGCTCAGTGATAAAATGCACAATAGGGCTAGGGATGTGGCTCAATGGTCAAGGGATCTTGAGTTCAATCCTGGAACCCTACTACTACCCAAAACAAAACAAAATAAAATCTGGTACACTGACGATTTGATATTTTCTCTTCAAACTTCATTCAAGTCCTGATAGGTCCTCTGAGGTATAGAGATGAAAATGTTGTTGGGACAGCAAGAAGGAGTCTTATATTAGCTTGTTGTTTCTGTGATGTAAATTTAGGAGAGAAAAATTGGAAAGGAAAAGAAAGACATTGTAAACTAAATGGCTTGCAGAAAATAACCCCATATGAAGAAAGAGATATACTGGTTATTCCTAACTCAAAATGTAGTGCCTTAACAAAACAATTCATTACTTCTCATTCTGTAAATTAAACGGGAAGTTCTACTTCTTCTGGTGTTGGCTAGAGTGTTAGAATGACTAGGAAATTGTGTTGGCCACATTGACATGGCTGGCAGTTGATGCTCACTGTCAACTGGAAGTTCAGCAAGGGCTATAGCAGAGGTTCTTAGTTTCCCTCCAGAGGGCCCTTTCCACATTACTGCTTGGTCTTCCTAACAACATGGCATTTCTTTCCAAGAAGCAGCATTCGAAATCATGAAGCAGAAGTTGCCAGTCTCTCAAGGTCTGCAAATGAAAATACTAGATTGTTACTTTACATTCCATAAATTTAAGCAGTCACAGGATAACCCCAGAATCAAGAGGAGCAAAAATAAACCCCACCTCCTCATGTGAGGAGCAGTGTACAGAGGGGAGAGGTCATCTTTGGACAGTAATAGCCATGATAAACTTGTCATTTGACTCCATATCTTACCACTTTGGGTATTTCTATATTTTTGATCCATATTTGCCTTTTGTCCCTTTCTTCTCCTAAAGTAGTGTCATATTGTAAGAGCAATGGATAGGAGAGAGGGGGACGTTCCCCTCCTTCAATTACAAAGATGGGAATGTGTCAGTCAGATACCTATGTGAACCGAAGGAGTCACCAAAAGGCCAGAGACAATGATTTCCTCTTTATACGAGTTTTGGCTGTGAACACTGCTTTTTCCCCCTCCCCATGATTGTAACAAAGGAAATATCTAGACAATGTTCAAGAGCCATTTTCTTCTTTTTAATTACTTTTTAAGAGATCTGATTCCCATTGCATCTTCTGATGTTAAGAAATGAATGCACAAGTAAACAGTTGGACTCTATTTAAACCAAACTGCTTCACATGGTTAGTACAAACATTAATGAATGAATATGAGATTGCCTTTCATACAACAATGCTCAAAAATGGATGATGAAGATGATGAATAAAATAGCTGACCATGCCACCTGATGTAGTAGGTGTTTAATAAATGCCAGCTAATATTATTGAATAGGGACTCTTTTAGAGTAGCATTGGGAGGACACGGGGGCCATCCATTTGAATGGGGGGAGAGGAATGTAAGGACCAAAAAGCTTGGGGTCAGGGGACGAGCGAGGTTCACAATGCCTCAAGGAGCATTTGACAGAGCTATCTTTAATACCAAATTATCAGAGTCAGTTTCGGGATTTTCACTGGCACAGAAATGCATTTCCCCTGAGCCTTGGAATAAATACTTGCAAGGTTAGAGTTCAGTTCATTAATCTCCCCAGTTGTCTGTTTGATTGGACGTACAGATGCGCCATTGTTAAGGCAATTTGAGGAGGGATGAAAGACATGCTGACCAGGAAGAAGTGTGTATTCTAATCCACTTCAACACGGTGGGGTGCAGGAAGGAAAAAAAAATATATTTTAAATTTAATTCTCTGTTTTCAGAAACTGTAATCAAAATTGGAAGCTTGTGACTTGGTTCTGTTCCTTTCCAAGGTTTGTTTATGAAATTTCCCTTCTAGCTGGCATCGGATCAACATTTCTTTTCCAAGCAAATTTTTATTTTGCTCAATTAGCCAAAACCTGTCAGACGAGAGTGTTGTTAAGTTCTGACCCTGTCCCTTTGTACCAATGTTATTATATTGCTTTACCCTAATTCAGCACATCTCCAACCCTTCATTAGACCCTGGTGAAGCCTTGTTCTTAGAGATGTCGTAACGAAAGCACAGAACAGGCTTGTATCTCCTAATGAGGCAAAGTGTGGGAGATTTTGACTAAAGTTGTCCTTGTCAGACTCAGCATCATATGTTTTCCTTTTTTTGGCAGTACTGAGGATGGAACCCAGTAACCACTCTGCTATATCCATGGTCCTTTTTATTTATTTTTTTTTAAATTTTGAGATAGTGTCTTGCTAATTTGCCCAGACTGGTCTCAAACTTGTGGTCCCCATGCCTCAGCCTCTCAGCTAGCTGAAATTAGAGGTATGCACAACCATACCTGGCCAGGGTCATTTTTTTTAATTGGCAAGATGCTTATACATTTTGATCTAAATGATTTAACCTGAAAATGGTCAGCTCTCCTGAAGACTTTCCAGAATGGAGAAAAAAGCTTGGGAAAGAAATAGGGTGACTTGCTAATGATTATATGTAGACAATCTGAATACAAAGAAGGCAAATCCTGCATGTTTCCCACCTACCTGATTGGGAATATGGGGAGGCAGACATCAAGGTGGTCCCCCTGATGCCTATCTCTTGATATCCATGAGTCTGTGCAATCCTCTCCTTCAGGGTGTGGGTAGGATGTATGGCTTGCTTCTAAGCATTAGAATGTGTAGCAAAGGTGATCATTCTATTCCCATGATGATGGTATGGTTACAGTACTCTGTCTTCTGAGCAGATTTACTCTGAAGTTCTGCTTGCTGGCTCAGGTGAGAAGGAAGCAGCCCTGTTGGAAAATCCCACAGGGCATAGAACTGTGGACAGTCTCTAAGAACCACAGGTGGCCTCCAGGGAATATAGGTAACCATATGGAGCTGAGCATGGCCTCGAGCCAAACAAAGAGCTGGGCTCTCAATTGCCCAGCCACAGGGAATGTGTGTGTCCGATGACATGAGAGAACATGGAAGTGGCTTATCCCCCAGTCAAGCCTTCAGATGAGTTGCATCCTGGTGGCACCTCGAATGCCCACTTTTGAGGCACTAATAAGAGGACTCAACCACCCAAACCTGAACTCTTAGCCACAGAAACAGGAGGTGATAAAAGTGTGTTGTGTTAAGCCATTGTGTCTGTGCTAACATGTTACACCAGGACAGAAAACACGCACGGTGCTACTCTGCTAGATAGCAACATATTCTCGGCATCCTACTTCAACTTGCCATGAATGTATCTCTGATCACTTGAAGGAAAACCAAGAAGTTCTCCCTGTATTTTCTTTTTTTATGTTAAAATTTCCCAAATGATTCCCTCTATTTCCTACCTCCACGTCAAATAACTCTCAACCAAAAATGTGTTACTTCTCATATTTTCTCTCATTTTTTAAAAAAATGGTTGCAATAGAATATTAATACAGATGGCCTTACTCACATCATATCTGGGGGAGTTTTAGCTCTATGGTCCCTTCTACTCCAACAAGCTCATCTGGGCTTCTTCACCTGACAGTCTCAAAGCTCCTAAAATCCAGAAAGAGAGTAGGAGTTACAGTGCACATTTTTAAGTCTCTTGGTCAGCCATGTTTATTTCTGTTCCATTTGCCCAAAGGAAGTCCTAAGGCCGGCCTAGATTTGGAAGTGGAAAAAATAGACTCTGTCTCTTTGTGAGTGAAATCACTATACCACATGTAAGGGCAGGGAAATAGGAAAAGTATTTGTGGCATCTTGTAATCTACCCCAGGATGGGAGACATAGCTGAGTGTGTGAACCAGAGTCAAGCTGCTAGGAAAAGGCACGATTCCAGTGCCCACGACTAGGGTGGCATGGAAGGCTGAGTCTCCACATTCTAGGACTTTATGTCACAGTACATTTACTCAGCTGCCAGGGCCGTCTCCTATTGTGGTGGAAACAAGAAATAGCGACCTTCCCCTACCTTCTCTCTCAGCTCCCAAATAGAAAACAGCACTCGAACACCCCCCAGAGATACATCAGTACAAGGAGATATCTGACCACAGAAGAGAAGAAGGAAGGAGTGCTGATTCTTATGGACCTGTGGCCATTATTACTTAAGGAGAGAGCTCAAGATGCCACTCTCTGCTGATGGACAGACAGAGGCATGAAGGCCACACCTTGAAACATGGGGCCTTCTCATAAATTCCGATTTTTACAAATAAAGAAGTTGAAGTGCAAGGAAACAAAACAACTTGCTCTAAATCCTATGGTGACTGAACTGAGCTAGATCCCCCCCGACATCTGAACTCCTGAGAGGCAGCTCAGTAAGGTAAACAGAGACCTTGGAGATACACATGCTACCACCAGATGCTGCTGCACCTCCTGCACAGCAGTATTTCCATCTTGTTCTGATTTCCACTCTCTCCCTGGGGTTCAGGGAAACATCACCCCTACCTCAACTTTCAGGAGTAAATCCCAAAATCCCAATGGGCATTAAGCCAGTGATAGTACCCCTTTTCTCCTTGTCTGAAAATAGCCTGCCCAAGCTCATGGACAAGGATGATTTGAAGGGGATGCCATCTGTGCAAACCACACAGGATCCTAATCTTGAAAGCTCTCCATCGCTTGTCTTGGTGCTCTGCTGTCTTCTAGAAATTCTTAATAATGAATGAACAAGAGATATCACATTATGATTTTGCACTGAGCGCTGCAAATTGCTTAGCTGGTCCTGAGCATGTGATACAATTCTGATGAATATGACATTGGGGAACTTTATTGCAAATTCTAAAAAATATTTTTGTTGGTGACAGAAAAAACATACAGAGAGAGAGAGAGAGAGAGAGAGAGAGAGAGAGAGCGAAAACACACACACACAAATGCTCCTCTTCTACCTGTGATGGCTGGAACACCCTTGAAGGGTGTTCCAAGACCCCTAGGAAGTTGGTCTTCCTTTTTTTGCACCCTTGAGGGTAGCTAATATTTCAAACTAAGTTTAAAAGAGCACGCAGACACTGAGAACAACATAGATTGCATATTTCCATCTCAATGATGCCAAGAACTACTGAATAAATGATCCTTGGAGTTTCTTGTCATATGATATAAAATAAATGCATTTATTTTTTTTCCATTTGTGATGGGGCTTTCCTTTAAAGATTTCATTGACAAGTAGTAACTAGATGACTTTCAGCAAGTTATTTGACTTCTGTGGATGCATCTTCTTAATTTTAAAATAAGGGCAGTGCCACTTCACAAGTTATGAGAAATAAATAGTTGTCATATAGCAGGGAATAATCCGATGATGATAGTGATGGTAGCTGTCATTGTTATTACTAGTCCAGGGCAACTGTTTACTATAACCTACAACCTCCCACCCATTCCCACCCCATTTTAGATGTATTCAATTCACCTCCCAATAGTTCCTTAAAACATTTATTCAGTGACAAAGAAAATTTAAGCAACTTAATACAATCCACGTGGGTCGCGTGAATGTCAGATTATGAGGGCTGTTGAGTGTGCATCTGTATATATGCTAATAAACCAGCTCATTGATCCTATGCCTGAACCAGCAGCCATCAAAAGTAAATTAGTAGTTGGGTGCAGTGGTGGATACCTGGAATCCCAGGAACTCAGGAGGCTGAGGCAGGAAGATCGAGGGTTCAAAGCCAGCCTCAGCAACTTAGCCAGGTGTAAGCAACTCAGTGGGACCCTCTCTAAATAAAAATACAAAAAACAGTTGAGGCTGTTCAGTGGTTAAGTGCTCCTGCAAAAAGGGGGTTGGGGATGTTCAGCGGTTAAGTGCTCTGAGTTCAATTCTTGGCACCAAAAAAAAAAAAAAAAGAAAGAAAGAAAGAAAGTGAGTTAGTACCTAAATCTTCACATGCCAACGCAGACATCTCTCAAAACCATAATACTAAATGAGATAAAAATATTGAAGTCTGTTCTGATTACATGCTGCATGTCACCCTTGACATGACTGTAAAATAATAACAGTAACTTCCAGAGACACAAACAAAGGTTTATTTAGGTAAGCCAGAGTCACTTTGAGGGAGAACACAAGCCATCCCCAGAGGGAGAGATGGCAAACCCTAGGTGATGGGCCTTCATTTTTAGAGAGAGATGATTGACAGGGGTGGAGCCAGGGTGGAGCTACACAATGTCACAGCAGCTTTCCCTGAACTTGCATGTGGCCCTCATGTTCCTTTTTACAGGTAAAGAAATGGATAGCTTTCACTTTGGGAAGATGAAGTAAGTATATTTTCCCCCTTTTCTTTATATTAAGTAAAACTAAAATCCCTGGATGTTATATATATATACAAAGAACACACAAAAAGTCTTTGAAAAGTGATAAGAAGACCAACTGCCTAGTTGTCTTGGAACTGGAAAAATGACACAGTGGCAAGTCCCCCTAGTCTTTCATATATCATCCAGATTAGGAACTCTATATAGACACCACGAAACAACAACAACAGCAAAATCCCTCATCAAAAGTCTGCCCGGTTTAGTCAAAGGACAAGGAAAGGGGCAGCCTCTCAAGAGAGAAAATATTTTGACATAATCCCCTCTACTCCAGCCAAACAACATGGAAAATATCATATCTCCCCGTCACCATCAACAAACAGTGGGAAGGGAACCTAGACTCTGCCGATCCTGTGAGACTTTATAAGGTACCTCAGTATTCCCACCATCTCCTTCCCCTGGGTTGTCAGAGAAAACCAGGTAAGGACCTGGGACTTCTATCCCCATTGAGTAGTAATGAGATCTCAGTGTCTGTGGAGACCACCTGGAGCTGGACCTGG
Organism: Callospermophilus lateralis; assembly: GCF_048772815.1. Lineage (NCBI taxonomy): Eukaryota > Metazoa > Chordata > Mammalia > Rodentia > Sciuridae > Callospermophilus > Callospermophilus lateralis. Next base: position 93,742,746 of record NC_135315.1, on the reverse strand, counting down.
ACTTCCTTCTCCACCCAACAGTGATCTCCATCCTTCCCCATAAACGTGCACTCTGTGCCACTCTCCATGGCTGAAGGCAGCCCAAAAGCCCTCTAACTCCTTCCTGCTGATATTTGAGAGTGAGCACCTCACTATCCTTTATGAGCTTGTTAGAACATCATTACTCTAAGAAATATAAATCAAGATGAGATTACCAGATCCACATTCAAGTTTTTGAATCATACCCTAGCTGCCTTCTCCTTTGAGTCAGTCAAACTGGTACCCCCAACATTCCTCTTACATAAAAATTCCAGAGGTCTCCATCAACGTCAAGGCTAGAAGTACATCCGAGAGGAGCATCAAAGTGATAAATGGAGAGATCTGAGTTTGAAGGTTCCATTGTGAACCTTTGAATCTGCAGGTCACCTGAACTCTCTGATCTGCTGTTCATTATATTTTCTTTCTTTATGAATGGGTGGGGATGGGCAAACTAAAAAATCAGAAGCCTCTTCCTATTGGAATAGCCTATGCTTTCATTATCTGTAAATCAGATTACCCTTTATTATGAAGGCAAGGCTCATGTGCAGAAAAGATCCTAACCACGCCTGGTGGATAATTATGACAGGAATATTTTCTAATCTAACTCTAATTCTGTTTAGGAATTTGAATGGTTTTAGCTTTGTGCTTGCGGCTTATAATGTCACCAGAAACCTGTCACACAACCATAACCTTGTAACTCACTTACCTGTTGATGCTCAAAGATATACATATATAATTTTAACAGTGCCCAGTACACAGAGACTGCTATTATAACACTATTTCCACTTGGTCATAACTTCATGAAAAAAAATTCCCCTATTGGCTAAAATTTTCCAGGTCTAATCATATTCTTGAGGCAAACTTTTTCAATTAAACTCCACTTAAGCCAATTTTGAGCTCTTTGAGTGAAGGAAAAATATATGTGCCAGACTCTTAAAAATAACTGTCAAGGCAGGTTCCTTTTTATGAAAATGTTTATTTAACACACTGACATTCACACTTCACAAAGGGGCTGACCCGCCTTGCATCTTAAATTTTCCCAAGTGCCGGGCACAAGTGCATCTCTGCCTGCTCCTCCCCAAGAATTCTCCATTATCTCCTCTGCTGTGGAAAGTTACCAAGCCTGTAGGGTGGTAAGCTTGTGGAGCTACTTAGCATCTATGAGACAGATTTCAGTGAATACACATTAACTCTCCCCTTTACAATCACGGCAAAGTTTTCCATTTGGGGACTAATGAGAAGAAAGTCATTTGGATTATTGATCCAGTGTGAGTCACATAGAATGGGGGAAGAATGGGCAATTACCCACTATTTTGAATCACCTCCATTTATTGTTTCTAAACTTCATTCTGGAACTTACAGCCTTTGTTGATTATATTATTTCTGCAAAGGAAAACACACTTTGATTTCTCTCTCAAGCAACTGGAAAGGCAAGGCTTCTGGCTCTGGGGTCCTCTCTCAGACTCTCAGTTTTCCTTTTCTAGCAAATTCCCTCTATTCAATCTGTACATCTTCATCTGGTTGATTGGGAGCAGGAAGTCTGCCAGGACACACAGACACAGCCATCCTCTGTGGCACAGCCAGCCAAGGACAGGACAAGAATGGATTTTTTTTTTTTTTTTTTTTTTTTTTGCTGGATTCCTCATATCTGGGCCTCTGTGCTGGAGACTTGCTTCTTGATTCCAAAGAGGTTTCCTCAGCACAGAAAACATGTGCAAGAAACCTTGCAGAATGGAATCTCCTTTCTCCCAGCAAAAGCTTCCACAGGCTGCACGAGAAGCTCCAGCTAGGTAGAAATGGTCTTCCACAGGAGGTCAAAATACCTTGACCTGCTGACATCTTCTTTTTTGCCAAACCTCTGCTTCACCCCCTCCTTTGCAGGGAAGTCTTCTTGACCTTCTTTTGGGAGGGTTGGTTGGTCTCTATGCAGCAGTTATAGTGACCTTTTAGGCTGAGAATGTACCCCTGCCTCAGGACCTGTGCACATGCTCTTCTCATTGCCTGGCACACTCTAGCCACCCCTCTTCCTCTGCTGAACTCCTACTCATTACCCGGATTTTAGTTGACATTTCTTCAGAGAAGCCACACTCATCTTCCCAAATAGGTCAACCTCTGAGAACACTTGCTCTCATACCACCATATACTTCCCTTTCAGGTTACATACCACTGTCATAATCTCACATTTATTTGTGTGATTGGCCTTGGACGACTAATTCTGTCTGTACTAGTTCCATGAATGCCCAGACCCCGTCTTATGCCCAATGCCTGACATAGGGCTTATGTAGGGGCCCAGCACTTATTTCTTAGGTAAACATAATGTAGGAATGAATGCACTTTAGAAATTTGGAAGGGGAAATGAAAGTCACAGAGCCCGGGCCAGCTCTTGCCAAATGCCTTGGCATCAGAAGAATTTGCCTGGTCTGTTTTACGATGTTATTCTAACCTTAATATGTAAGGCCTGGGAAAAGAGCAAGTGGACAGGAGAGGAAATGGTGGAGAAGAGGACCTGGACAGAACCTTAGTCGAGGTCTATGTGAAATGCTATCTGAGCCAGAATCTTGTAACCTAGAAATGGACCTTGGAGATCCTTCCCGGATTTTACAGAGGAAGAAAATGAGGCCCAAGATTCCATGGGAGTTATTGACAGACTCACCCCTCCCTTCATGACTCCTCCTCCCGGCCTGGCCTGCTGCTCCCTACAAGGAGACAGATGAAAAACCAAACAGAAAGCAGAAATAAACAGGAGGTGAAGCCTGTACTGAGAAGACCACAAGAGAGGAGCGTCTGGCTTCACTAGGAAGTCCCTAAGGGCACTGTGGCCACTTTTTTTTTTTTGGTAATTCCCCATAAACTCTTTTGTTCACTAGCCTGTAAAGATAAAGGAGGGGAGATAGAAGAACCTACCCCAAATACCAGTCATTCTGTTAATATAGCCATGTGGCTTAGGGTATGGGTCCTGTGACCAGACTCCTGATGGCATCCTACCAATGCCATTTGTAAGTTGTCTGGCCAATTTGCTTAACTTCCCTGCCTTGGTTTTCTTATCTATAATATGGGAGTAGCTGAAGTCATCTCAGGGTTATCATGAGGACGAACTGGTAATGTGATTTACAAAGTACCTGTGCATAACCCATAGGAGATGCTGGGTAGAAAATGACATTATTCAACATGCATGTATTGAGTGCTTACTGTATACCCATATGGGACTAGGCTAGATCTTGGGAGGTGGTTACTATATAACAGGAGAAGGCAGACAAATTTAAGAAATAGAAGAAGTATATGTAAGTGATGTAAAGAGACCTGAAGGACTGGGATTACAGCTTAGTGGCAGATGCTTGCCTTGCTTGAACGAGGGCCTGGGTGCTATCCCCAGCACTGTCCCCCAACCCCCTACACACATGCAAAAGAAAACATCACCAAGAAACTGGAATGGAAGTGGGGGGGCTTTGATACTTTTAGACAGGTTCAATCAGGGCATGTCCTCTTTGAGGACAGGACATATGAACTGAAGGACCCAGCCAGATTGAGAGTTGAGAAAAATGTATGTTCCAACCCGGGACAAACTAGAAACAGAAAGTACAAGGAGCTGAGTGGGACTGTTCTTATTCTCCATGCAGTGAAAATTCTGTGGATGTTTACAAGCAGCCAGGAGATAAGATCTGAGTGATTTTTTTAAAAAGATCTCTCTGGCTATGGTTTGAAGAATGGGTTACCCTTCCAAAAAAAAAAAAAAGTAATTGGCATTTTGAGGGGATCTTACTTTATTACAACAGTTCATGAAGCCAGGGGACAATCCAATGTCACTTTCATAGAAGCTTTCTATTTTTAACATAAATGCAAAGGAAAGAACACTAGATGGGTATCTTAGAGAACACATCAGTTCCAACTGAAGCACTCAAAGTCACCTGCTCTCTTTGGGCTTTGGTTGGTTTACCTGGGGGGGTGGGGAATAGGGAATTGGACTCCATGTCCTTTCCAGAATTAATGGCCCATCAAATATTGGCCAGGGTGAGACAAACTTTTTCACACTAATCAGGGTGATAATCATTCGTGCATTTGCATTTCCTGCTCTTTGGTTTCCCAGATGCTCAACTTAACTCCCTGCAATTCAGCCCCATTGCTTTGATAGCCTGTCAGCTCCGGAGCTTCTTGCGTAAACTCTTCTAAGTTGGCAAGGAATCTTGGAGAAAAGAAGCATTCTTTGTGTGTAAGAATCAACCCTCTGCATAAACCTTGTCTGGAGGCCACATGTCTTGAAAGGGAGTCCTTTTCTTCCAAGAGCCCCCCCACCCCTCACCCCCAAGTTACAAGTCGTTCCAGTTTTCATTCATTTTTGGGTGGCTGCCTTACATGACTGAACAACAGGGGAACCCCCACAAGGGGATTTTACATGTGTAAAGCAGTGGTAATCAACCTTATCAACTTGCTCTGTGACACATGTGCGGCTTTGATTTTAAACCAAGGCAAAAAATGCATAGATACAAAATGATGAGCAATGATACAGGAATAAGGCAAGATGCTGACCTACAAGAACTGCAGGTTTGGAGCAAGGATCTCAGCTCTGCCACTCACCAGCTGTGTGTCCTGGTGCAATTCATTCTGCCAGACTCAGTCTCCTCATCTGCCAAAAGCGGGGTTTGAATCATCATCATCTCCATGGTCTCTTCCAGCTTGGAGATTCCATGAGCAGTTGTGGAGCCGTATGGTTATCTATGGGTAGAGGACAAAGGATGACTTCCCTTGGCCTAGTTATTGGACTGGTACTTCTTCCTCATCCCATCACAGGGAAAAGTCAAGCAAGGAGCTAAGGAGCAGGGGACCAGGGATTGTGGAGACTCTAACGAAGGATTTCACCTTTCCCTGAAGGTTTCCCCAGGGTCTTTGAATTGGAGCCAGGACAGGTGGCAGCCACAGGGTAATGACGATTAGTAAAGCATGATGAGGTGGAACCTGCAGGGTGAGGTATTGACATTGGCCTCCTTTAGAGTAGGAGAATGAACAGATGGAGTCTTACACTTCCACACATGTTTTTTTTTAACTTAACCTTGAATGTGCAGAGAGGCAGAAGCCTAAACTCTCATAATTAGAAATATCATTTGTTATTGATTCTCTTCTTTAAAAAAAAAAAAAAAAGTAAATCCAAACAAAGATTAATCTCGGAGCATTTCTCTGCGTTGAAAATCTTCATAGTCTCAAAATATTCAACTAGATCTGGAAAATAAGATTCAGAGAGGAGACTTTTCTTTTAGGGTTTTTAAAAATGAAAATGACCAATATTTGTTGAATGCAAAAACATTTCTTCTCGGAAATTCATAATGAATTGATCATTATGATTTCAGTTATTCTTTTGCCAGCAGTTCTCAGTGCCCTGGAAATGTTCCAAGCAGAAGGAGATGATAGCTCCCTAGGGTTATCATAGGACCTAAACCATTGAATACCTGTTCCTTTTTCAATTCTATTTTTTTCATTCACTTATTCAACAAATACCAGTTGAATATGAATTATGTAATATGCTCTCTGCTGTGCACTAGGGAAAAATAGGGGATTGGACTTGATAAATAAGATATCAGAGAAGTCTGCAGCTTTCTCCTATATTTTATTTAAGTTTGAGTTCCTTTCCTGTTTTCTAAATTCTTCTATAATGTTCCCCTTCATCTATAAACACATACAATATCCCTCTACTCATCCTGGTAAATGTTCTAGTCCATTCTGCCATTTTCCTCCACACATCTACACACACCCTCACCAGAACACACACATAGATGGGGTTCACCTCCCTGTCTCTTCATTTTCTCATGTCCACCTAGGCTCCCCATAACTCTTATTCCATTCACTTCTTTAAGTCCCACCCAAGAGATCAAAACAAATACTCATTTTCTGGGAAATGCAGGAGTCCAACCTGAGGCCTCTTTTCCCTAATTGTACATACCCTAGACCACACATCTAATCAATAATTTTTCTCGTGCTCATTTCTCTTTATGTGTCCTGAATTGATCATCACATATCCGTTCTATATACAGTCCAAAGAAAGGCAAATCATATTTTATGTCTTCAGTAATCCCACAATATTTGCTCAATGCTAGTCTCCAGGGAAGTTTTTCAGTACTTGCTTGGTTAAACATTTTATCAATAATCAAGATAAGCTAACATGGTGATGGCAGAGCTTCAACCACATGGCAGATGTTTAGAACATACATTAATGAATACAACATGCTTTAATCTGATACATTTCTTTGAGCCTTACACCAAACTTTCCCTTAACTCTACAACTCCTAAAATCATACAACATCAAAGGTCATAATATACTTTAAAATGACATGCCTAAAATAACTAAATACAGCTTACTACCTTTCTAAGTTCAATTATTATATGTAATTTAATTTTAGGTATTAATTTAAAGTCTCCTCTATTGCTCTGTACTGTCATATTCATCTTAAATCAAGTGGCCATATATATGTATCTACCTGGATCTGCCCTTATACTATCAGATAATAATTATTTTGCTTTCATAATCCATCTTTTTTTTTTAATGAGAGAGAGAGAGGGGGAGAGAGAGAGAGAGAATTTTTTAATATTTATTTTTTAGTTCTCAGCGGACACAACATCTTTGTTTGTATGTGGTGCTGAGGATCGAACCTGGGCCGCACACATGCCAGGCGAGCGCGCTACAGCTTGAGCCACATCCCCAGCCCTTATAATCCATCTTGATACCTAATAGCACACAATTCCTACAAGGTTTTTCATTAAAGATGTCTTGATTATTTTCAGCCTTATGCATTTCTTAATTAATTTAGAGATCGAGTTTTCAATTTCTACCACAAAAAACTGCTGGGGTTTCAGTTAGGACTGCACAAAATGTACAGATAAAATTAACTGACATTTTTAATCATATTCAGTCTTATCTTATGTGATATATCACATTATGAAAAATATAATAACCAAATTGGGAGGGATAAAATATGATCCTGACCCTCACACCACACACAAAATCAACTCCAGGTAAATTGAAGTCTAAATGTGAAATATAAACCAAGAAACTACTATAAAATAACATAAAAGTACATTTTCGAGGTCACAGTTTAGGGAAGGACTTCTCAAAAGGGACAAAAAGGTAATTATAAAAGAAATAATAACTTGGTCTTCACTGAAATTGAAATTAAACATACGGAAAAGACATAATGTATGTTGATTCTTACATACAAAGATGCATGCTACACAATGAGAAAGACACTGTAGATAGCAAAAGAGTTGTACCCAAAAGATATAAAAAACTCTTACAAGACAACAAGAAAATAAAGAAAGCCCAAAGGAAAAATGGGATATAAACTTGAAGAGGAATTTCACAAAGAAAATTCAAATAGCCCACACATATAAGTAAAGGTACTCAATGCAATTTTGCATTAAAACTACAGTGAGATACCATGTCACAATCAGCAAAAAGACTAATATTGTCAAGTTCCGGCAATAAAATGAAGCAAGCAAAAACTTCTATACATAGCTGTACCAAAGACACATGCACCAAAATATATACATGAGAATAACAGCAATCAAGAATAGTCAAAATAAAAATTACCCTAATCCATTCAATTTCAACGCTGATCTAAATGAATAAATTATAGTGTGCTCATTCATTATGAAACTACGCAACAGTGAAAATAAACAGTCCATTTCTACATGCAAGAATATTGATGAACTTCAAAATAATGCGAAGTCAAAGAATCCAGTCAAAACTAAATGTGTCCCGAGTGATTCCACTTCTATAAGGTTCAAAAGCAGACTGAATTAATCGATAGTGGAGAAGAGAAAATAGACAGTGATTGGGGAGAGGATGCCAGGACTTACACAGTGCTGATAATCGTATTCTGAGTGGGGATCACACATGTGTGCTCACTTTGTGGTAATGAATGCATCATGCTGCACAATTGTAAGTGCACTTTTCTGTATGCATATTATGTTTAAATAAAGGTATTCTAAAATCAGAGGAGAAAATTCACCAGTATTTCTAAAGTAGAGTATAAAATATGGACTCAAAATTAATTGGTGAAGGAATTAGAAATACACCACTCAGCATATTGACTATTTAATCTAGAAGCATTTGAAAAACATCAAGTACAAAAATATCTCTCTGACTTCCAAGCCATTTCTTAAAAGTAGAAGATGAAATATCCCTGTGAAAAAATGTTCTCCCTGTAACTAGGGAAAAAAATGGCATTCTTATCATTAAGGACTAGACAGTTGAGGTCAAAGAAATTCTGTACAAACAAATCTTATTAAGCTAATCTTTACCTACGCGGTCACTTCCCTGGCCAATTATGCCCTCCCCAGCCCCTCTTGCCTTATCACTTTTCACAACTTACTATTCTTTTTTTTTTAAATTTTTTAGTTGTTGACAGAAATGTATTTTATTTTTTTATTTATATGTGGTGCTGAGGATTGAACCCAGTGACTCACACATGTTAGGCAAGTGCTCTACCAGTGAGCCACAACCCCAGCCCCACAACTTACTGTTCTTTATCTCATTCTGTATGTAAGCAACTAACTGCTTCTTTGCATGTTAATTCCCATTTGAAGACTCCAGTGCCATGAACAATTTTTATTAAATAAATTTGCATGCTTTTCTCTTGTTCATCTGTTTTCTGTCAATTGTCTTCTCAGTTTCATCCAGGACCCTAAGAGGATAGAAATAAAGTTTTGCTGCCCCTGATCTATTAGTCAGTTTGCTGCTACTATAACAAATATCTGAGATAATTAACTTGTAAAGAGGAACAGTTTGTTTTTTGCTCATGGTTTTAGGGTTTTTAGTCCATGATTAATTGGCCCCTTTGCTTTGGGGTCTGTGGTTAGGTAGCACTTCATAGAGTAGGAGCACTTGATGGAGCAAAGACACATTTTGGCCTGGATGTAAAAGAGAGGAAAAGGGAGGGGTGGGGTTCCATGTTCCCTTCAAGGGCACACTCTCCCAATGACAGAAGACCTCCTATTTGGTTTCCCACTTTTTAGAGTCTCCACCACCTCCCCATAGCTGGAGAAGGAGCCTTTATTCAACACATGGGCCTTTGAGAGAGATTCCAGATCTAAACTATAGCATCACTTAATTTTCAGAAAATCTGAAGCAATATGGAAAAGATGTGTAGCACCTAGGGCTAGATTGGTCTCCCTTCTAATTAATGCCCCATTGGTTCTCAACTTTTGGTTACTTAATGTAACCTGTCTTTTCCATCCATTGGCTGTTCTGGATCTATTAACACCCAGGCAGTGAGCTGAGGACATACCACTTGGCTGTTTTACCCAAGTTCACCTTGACTTCTGCAGTTTTCCTATTCTGGCTAAAGATCACTCAAGGTCACCACCACATGGTCTCAGGAGTGCCAATTTTCAGAAAGGAAATTCCTTTCACATCCTATTTTCCCTCTCAACCTGCAAAATGATTACTTTCCTGGTTAGAAACAGGAAAGGGTTCTTGAAAACCCTGGGCTGCTGTTATTCATCCATGTAACTGCTTTGACTTTTCACCTTTCTACCTCTCAAAAACTGTAGTTTTTCTCTTCCCAGACACAACAGGAAGAAGGAAACATTTTTTTTTTCAGATTTTCCCTAAAATCTGCTACTACTTCAATTCTTCAATTCAGTAGACTATAGCAGAAGTTTCAGATGAGGTAGTTATACCTTTAAGTCAAAGTTCCTAACTTTTATTTCATAATATGGAAAGAATAATTTTCCCTTCTATCTTTAGAAAAAAAATATAATACATGTATTATATATATATACATATATAATATTATACATATTATATATTATATTACATATATAATACACATATATTTTATATGTAATACACACATATACATAAAGTACATATATATTTCATTTTGAAATTACAGATATAAAATTTAAAGATTCAATAGTTCTCAGTTATCTCCTTTAGCAATGGAAACTGTGGAATTTCTAACAAAGCTCTTTTTATTATTCTTTTCATAAAAATTTCAAATACAAATTAGAACTTTGTAAAAGCAATTTACCAAGTTTTAATGGATCTACTAAACAGTTAGATACACATTGGCTTCTATATCAAAAAAACACAATTATCTAACAATCCTTTATAAATGTGATCACTAATTCTAAAAAGTCATTATCTTAAAATAATTAACTAATAAACTATATATATAGTTTTCTTAGTAAAGTTTCTAAGCAAGATTCAGTATGTTTTCACTTTATATAGGTACCCAATTCTGGTGAATGTGTTTTGTTTTTGTTTTGTTGTTTTTTATAACTATTTTAAAATCAGTTTTAAGTCCACAAGCAAAGTCCACTGATGGAAGGTACAGAGATATCCTATATGCTCCCTACCGCTGGGCATGGATAATGTCTCCTATTATTAGTACCCTTATCAGAGTGGTACATTTGTTATAATTGATGAATTTACTCTGACTTGAATACCATCCCTCAAAGCTCGTGGTTTACATTAGAGTTCACTCCTGATGTTATATATTCTATGGAACAGGACAAATGAATGACATGGATCTACTATTACAGTATCCTACAGACCATTTACTTCTTTTTTTATAGGGCCCAAGTCATATTTTATAAATCAAAATTTACATACCAAATTCATTAATGGCACTTATATCACAGACCAACCTCTTCTTCAATGCTTGGACTTTTCTGTTGCATTCATTAGTTTATCCATCCATAAAACAGTACCACACTCTTTTAATTACTGTAATATAAAACAAATCTTTATATCTGCAGATGCCTCTTTCTTCCTATACTCACCCCTACCCTACTGGTGGAACCCAACCTTACCTGGTTCTTCTCTCTTTGTAGGAGTAGGATTGATAACCAGTACCTTCTTATTGAATGGGGCCATATGAATGATTTTGACTTGTAAGCACAGTGATGTGTGTGATTTTCAGGCCAGAGTATTTAAAAATCAATTTCATACCTTCTAGATATCTCTTTTATGTGTCACAATGCCTGAGATGGAGGCTGCTACTTCAACTTGACTCTCATTGTAAGGAAACAAAAAGAAGTCAACCAGGAGAGGACACACAGCATTAGAAATAAAGCTGTATTATCTTAAGGCACTGAGATGCAAGGCCAGGAAGTGGTATTCTTACTGTATTTCAGTCCAGTTTATTCTCACTAAACATACTCCAAAATCAGTGATATTTTCAAAAACTGCCTGCAATTTCTTTTCTCATTCCAGTATTGTTTGCAAATGCATTAAATCTGAAGATTTATGTTGGAAAAAGTGATATCTTTACAATTAACCTTCCTGTCCAAAGGTATAGTGTGACTCTTCACTTACTTGTGTCTTCATTATTTGGAAAAATTTTGTCTATATTTCATGAAAATATACAGAGACTAAGAGCTAGGCAAGTATTGCTATTTCCTAATTATTCACATTTCCCCCCACTTTTTTGTGAGATTTTAATTATTTTGCAATTTGCCATCCTGGTGAGTTTATTAAATAAGTTCTAAATTGCTTTGAATTGAGGTTCTTAAGTTTCCTAGTTCAAAAATGAATATTGTTACAAAATGCTATTTTTTCTATGCCTTACTAATACCTATTTCCATTTCGTATCTTGTGTTGGATTGTAATTCCGGAATAAAACTGACAGTGTCTATGAATGTGTTTTTTTTTCTCTTGTTCTATATAAGAGATTGGCAAGCTAATTCTGCAAAGATCCATGTAGTAAATAAATTTGGGAGGGGGGGAGGGGGTAACTCTTATATAGAAAATTTGTTATTTTTTTGGTTTTGTTTTTTGAAAATTTTCCCCACATTTTTAATTGAAATATAATTAAAAGGAATAGTTGCATTGTTCTGCAGTATTTCCCCTTCCCCAGATAGTGGTTACTTTTAGATATGTAAGCTATACCATCTCTGTCACAACTTTTCAACTCTGCCATTGTAGTATGAAAGCAGAAACGATGATTTATTTAAAAAAAAAAAAAGTGAGCATAGCTGGATTTGGTCCATAGACCATGATTTACTGACATATTTAATGATAGGACTTTTATAATGTTTCACTGCTACTATAATTTTGGTTATTGGTTTCTTTGGTTATTGGTTTCTTTGTTACTTTATTCTACAATACTAAAGGTCTTTTCAATTTTTTCTCTTTCTTTCTCTTTCCCTTTTTCTTTCTTTCTTTCTTTCTTTTTTTTTGTTTTTAAGAAAATTGCTTTTTGACATCTACCAAGATCATCACATTAAAAAAAAAAATCTTTCATATTTTAATTGTATAAATATATTTTAAATATCTCTAGAATGTTCTACAGTGTTCTATACTTCTGTAATATTGAACCAATCTTACATCCCTATTATGAATTTTACTTAGTAAAAGTGAAATATTTTCCGTTTATTCTTGAACCTTATTAAATACATATTATCTGAATACCGACAACCGTCAGCCTCTCTTCTAGAAGGAATGCAGTAGTCAATTAAACAGACAAGAGTCCCTGTTCTCATGGAGAATCTAGGGGGAAGGCACAGATAATAGCAAAGACACTTATTTTGTTAGGAGAAGGATAATAAAGCAGAGATACAGAGTGACAGGGTACCATAGTAGAAATATGGGGTTCAGGAATGACCTCTTCAATCAAGTGAAGTTTGAGCAGAGACTTTAAGGAAGTGAGGGCATGTGTGAGTCAGCTAAATAAGAAAAGTATCTGGATAGGGAGTAGGTAGGGTGTTGCAGGAGCACAACCCAGGAACCCCACATGGGCCACTTGCAGAGGAGTAGGCTAAACAATGTTGTGGGGAAAAGCAGCATTTAATCTGACACTTAAAGAAATGCTAAATAAATGTAATGATGACTCTCATGTGCAAACTGGACTAGGCCACAGAGTGCCCAGACAGTGTTCAAACATTCCCCTAAGTCTATCTTTAAGGGTGTTTCTGGATAAGATTAACACTGAAATCAGAAGTACTACAGATTTTCCTCCTTAATGTGTGCGTAGGCCTCATCCTGTCAATCAAATAAAAAATCTGAATGGAACAAAAACTGGTGAGTAAAAGGAAGCTACTCTCCAGACACATACTGAAACATGGCGTCTTTCTAGGTCTTAAGTCTGACAGCCTTCAAATTGGAGCTTACACCATCTGCTCTCCTGTTGCTCAGACTTTCAGGCTCAAACCAGAACTACATCATTGGCTCTCCTGGGTCTCCACCAGCTGCAGATCCCAGGACTTGTCAGCTCCAGGATCATGTGAGTCAATTTTTTTATTACAAATATAGATATCAATAAAGATAGGAACATTCATCCTCTTGGTTGCTCTGAACAATCCCTAATACAATAAATAAGAAAGAAAAAATGTATTCCATAACAATATGACTCATGGTTCCAAAATTAGAGGGAAAAGACAGTTTCAAGCAAATGAAAGAAACTCAGTTTGATTGAGACATGGAACATGAGAAGAGGTGAGGGTCAGGGCTGACTGGATGGAAAGGATCTGGATTTTTGCATGGTTCTGAAAACCCTGCTGGATATACACCATATCCTGCAGGTATAGAAAGCCATTGTAAGTTTTCTGTAGCAGAGTAAAATGACTAGTGAGGCCACCAGGTTTAATAGACCCAGGGGTCATCATTCCAAACCTAACTACTAGTAGAACACATGGGCTGGCACCAGAGGAAATGGGCAATGTTGGGACATTGAACTGGATTTTGTCATAAATTGGGTTACAGAGAAAATTTACATGAATTTTATGCAGAAATTGTTCAGGCTACATTCTTTGGTCAAAGCAAATCAAATTAAAATGTAATAAAAGAGTAGCTAAAAAATATAACCACAAAGGGAAAAATTGTAAATACTCTTTTAAGCTTATACTTGAAAATGGCATTTAGAAACTACTTAGAAATTAAAAACAAATTTCAGATTTATGCAGGATATTTTCTTATTCTGTTTTGTGTTTCTACAACAAAAGACCTGAGACTGGGTACAGAAGAGAGGTATATTTTCTGATGTTTCTAGGGGCTGGAAAGTCTAAACAACATGGTGCTGGTGATTGACGGAAACTTCCTGGCTGTATTACAGTATGGCAGACAAGCAGAAAAGGGAATGGCTGCCTGCAGAAAGGAGCAAGCACCTGGGGTGGCCTTGTTTCATAGCAATCCACTCTTGCAAGGACTAACCTAGTCTTGTGAGAATTACTATTCATCCCATCCCAGGGTGGTTCCCCCCATGATCTACTCATGTGTCCCAAGGTTCTACCATTTAAAATTTCCACCAGCTCAATAATGTTACATCAAAAAATTATGCTTCAACTTGAGCTTCATCAAGGACAAACCACACTGAGACCATCCTTCCCCTGACAAGGTCTTTTCAACTTATATTACTATCTCTATCCTCCGGCTGGAATACAAGTTTCCTGAGAGCAGGGACATTGTTTGTCCCCTAATGAATCCCCTACTTCTTGAGGCGTGCCTGTACTAGGGCTCCATGTGGCAGTCTCTCTGACTAAATTTTATTAATTTTACAATGTTTCACTGGACTTTTAAAATAATGAATATTTTTTGAGATATAAAACATACATATGTAATTATTAAACAAAATATAATTATTAAATTAAATCTAATGTTAAATTATTTATTTCACTATATCATCCTTTTGCATCTAATTGATCAATTGGATTCTGAAAGTCTCACTTTATTAAAGGATAATATGAAGATTATATCAACTTCAAATTTTCCAGATAATTGTGCTTTCTATGTCTCAATACTGAATCTTTGGGGGACATAAAATTTCAGGACTCTTAATTTTTCTTGTTTATAATTTCTCATTTATACCACATAATCCTTTATCCCTTATAACACATTTAGTCTTTAATTCCATTTTGAGTGATACTAATATTAAACTAAGTGTTTATTTTTGTTTCATTTTCCTGGAGATGCATTTGCCATCCCATTATTTTTAACTTCTGTGTCATTCGGTTTTAGGTGTCTCTCCTGTGAACAGTATATAACTGAAATTTGCCTTTTCACCCAATCTGAGGACTCTATCCTCTCATCCATAGTTTCAAATTTCTAGAAACATTCTTAATAGGGCCACAAGTAAATCTGGTCATATTTTCACCTCTGTATTATATATTTCTTATTTTGTGAATGTCTTAGTCTACTACGGCTGCTATAACAAAATGACATAGATTGAGTGGCTTAACCAATAGATATTTATGTCTCACAGTTCTGGAGGCCAAAATTCCCAGATGAGGGTGGCCTTCAGCATGCTTGGTTCTGGTGATGGCCTTCTTTCTGGGCTCCAGAAGGCTGCCTTCTCATTGTGTTCTCACATGGCAGAAAGACGAAGATCTGGTGACTCTTCCTCTTCTTATAACAGCCCTAATTCCATGATGAGGGCCTCCTCTAAACATAATTAGTTTCCAAAGATTCTATCTCCAAATACCATCACATTGAGAGTTAAAAGCATCAACACATGAATTTGGAGGTGGGGAGGTGACACATTCAGTCCCTATATGTCTTTGTACCAGGGCCATGTTTCTAAATCATCTTGTGCCTTCTACCCAGTCTCTCTGTTTTTCTCCTTTATGGATGCCAAAATATCTGGCTTTCAGAGAAAGAGCCATGCAGCTAACAGCCTGTGTCAGGAGGATAGGGTCTGTCTCAGCAGCTTCTTCCTGTTGACTTGTTGGGGCACCTCCCAGTACCAATGCTCCCTAGATGGTGTAGATCCTGACATTTGCCCAGATCCAGGGACCCAGCATCTTCTCTTCATGGCCTCTAATTCCTGCTGCCCACCCTCACACCACATACCCCGTTCAGGGGCTTATCCCAAGCCACCACTTACACCAACTCCCCGTGACAGTAATAGAGCCGACCTGCAGGCTTGTGAGAGCTGAATCTGTGCATCCCTTCCCCATTCCCCTTCAGTAACTTGAAATAGGCCATGGGGGTAGCACTATACCACATATCAAGTGCTCTAAATCAGGGCTTTATTTTTCCAGGCAACCAGTTTACCAGTTCACCATTGCCAGCACCTGCATTTTCTAAAAAAAGACAAATTATAGCCATATTCTCTGTCACCTTCTCTGTGTGGTCTCGGAAATTCTTTAAACTTTGTAGCACTTCAGCGGAACCCTTTCCTCATTTCTGGTGCCAAGTCTGTATTTTCCTCATCTTTCCATCCTCTTGCTAAATTAATTGGGTTTCTGAATGTGGGTTGGGGATATACAATGAGATCATGTTATCATCTTTTTCAAAAGTCCTTCTGGTAAGTCTTGATTCCATTATCCATGCAAAACATGGACAGGATAAACCAGGTCCTTGTTTGTTCCCTTAATTATCTCCACTCAGCCAAATAGCACTTGCTCTGCCACTAATGATTCTAATCCAAACTGGGAATTGATGTTGACAAAACACAAGCTGTTTCATTTTTGCAAAGGCTGATCAAATCTACAAAAAAAAAAAAAAGACTTTGCTAGATATTCATAATCAAAGCCCCAATTATTGGAGAAAGTTCTAATTGATAGGCAGGGGAGTAGAAAAGCAAAACCATTGGAAAAGTAAGAGGGTATTTGCAAAATCGTGAAAGTATAACTATAGTCCTATCACAGAGATAAGATCTGAGCCAAGTTCTCAGTTTGTCCCTCATGAAAATAAGACAAAATGATCACTTAACATACATGCCCTGTGGAAGCTCTCTATGGTTCATTGTTAAAATAACACCTCGTTCAGGGTAGCTCGCCAAGGGAGCTGTGTGTGTGTTTTAGAGCTTAGAAAAGAATCCAGTTGGCATCTGAAGCAAAACTGGGGAGATTATGGCGATTTTGTAAATCAAGAAGAATTTATAGTGGGAAATAGGGAGCCATTGAAGAGCTTAAAGCAGGAAAACAATGCCATAAAAGTTGTAATCAAGCAAGATTAGTCTGGCAGTATTAGGGCAAGATCTATCTTAAGTGCCTTACGTGGAAACAGAGATAGAATTAGCAATGAGTTAAAAAACCAGAAGAAGAAGAAAAAAAATCCTATCTCTTCTACTTTTAGTAGGTAGTTAAGGTAGCACATAGACTGGGAAGTCCTCAAGGAGTCTTGCAAAGCTTTCTCAGTTCATTAAGTTAAATTACCTATTTGCTCTCATTCGATATTCATGAGTGTTAAAACAAGTCCTGCAGCCCAGGGAGTCTCCAAGCAGCCCAGGGACCTCTTGAACATTTCTTTTCCTACCGTTCCATGGTTGCAGTAAATGAGCACTATCAACCAACAGCCCAGATACCAGTTTGAACCTCCTGTTGTCCCCCTTTTCTGGAACAATGGAAATCTCTTTCATTCTTATGGGAATAAAAGAATAGGAGCTCATGTCTGCTAACTCTCATTCAAAAGTCATTAGACAGCAGTAAAAAAGGCAGCCAAGGAAACCAAGATGAGGAGGAGCTCATGCAGGCTTGACACATGAAGGAAATTTACTAAATGTAATGGTCAGAGTTCATCCGTGGGATAGATCGGATCTAAAAACTTCCAGCCAAATCGTGTTTGTCAAGCAGCAGGCGTTCTCACCCGGAACACCTGTCCTGCTTGTCTACATTATCTATGGCTTACCCAAGATCCAGCTCACATCTCCACTCATTGGTGAATCCTTCTGATCTCATATCCTCACAGCAATCTTTGACCTTTTCCACTGTAATAGTTGTTGCCTGCACCACAAAATAGCATCTAGCTTGTGTTTCTTGAATGTTTATGTTTTCCTGGGTGAATTCTTTGTCCGACCAGACTATCAGGTTCTTCCAAACAAGATCTGTGTTTTAGATGTCATTCACGCTCAGGAGCATATGAAAAACAGAAGAATGTTGAGTTTAAATTCATTCTCAATAACCCTTGATTCCAAAGTATGCCCATCATGGTGAAGGTCATTTCATGTCTCCCAAGCCCCAGACCCAACCATTGGTCACTCACTCTCAGCAGATGCTCAGCAATTGCTCCTTTCAGGAGCAGTCACATGAATTAAGTGACCACAACTTCCTTCCTCTCTACTTTACAATCCTTATCTTTCCTTCCCCGCTTTCTTAGAAGAAAGTTTGTTCCGGATTGGGAAATCAGACCGCTTCCTTTTGAAATTTCCTTCAAGAGTAACCCTGTCTTTTACCTCAACATCTTCAATCCATCCTTCTGCTTCAAACATCACAAGTTTCCCCTGAACCCACCATTTCCTAGTGTTAGTGCTCTCACTGTTTCCCAAAAAAATATTTCCCCCCAAATATATTTTTACAAATAGTATGACTCCTCTGTCCTCTCATAGAAGAACTTTGACTTTGGTTTAATCTTGGGTTTTTCTAATATCAATTATTTGAAGCTAAAGGAATAGGAGCTCATGTCTGCTAACTCTCATTCAAAAGTCATTAGACAGCAGTAAAAAGGCAGCCAAGGATACCAAGATGAGTTAGGGGCTCATGCAGGCTTAACACGTGAAGGAAATAGATCTGCCAAATGTCAGGGTCAGAGTTCATTCATTCTTTTAAGATTTCCAGTTCAAGCTCAGGAGTTCTATGATTCATGCCACTGGAGGGGACTTGCTGTTCAGACACAGAGAAAGAACTGATTGTCATTGTCACTGGAGCTTCTTCTCAAGGTACACTGTTCCCTGAGCAGAGAAAGTATAGAATAAATGTTTGAGTAGGCATTTGAAACTAGGGTTTCACGTTCTTGTAAGGTAGGTCAGTATTGTTAACGTTGAGATGAGTTATCTGCAGGTAAGCAATCGTGTAAGTTCAACAGTTAGGAAAAAAACAAGAAGAAAAAAGGACTGGTGACATAATGTTGGGAAATGACAATATGAAAGGGAAAAAATTGAGGAGGGTAGTGAAAGATGGAGAACAAAATAACATTGGGCTGGGGATGTGGCTCAAGTGGTAGCGCGCTTGCCTGACATGCGTGTGGCCTGGGTTCAATCCTCAGCACCACATACAAACAAAGATGTTGTGTCCGCCGATAACTAAAAAATAAATATTAAAAATTCTCTCTCTCTCCTCTCTCTCTCTCTCTCTCTCTCTCTCTCTCTCTCTCTCTCTTAAAAAAATAACACAAGGAAAAGGAGATGGAAAAAGAGTCGAGAATCAAGCATATAAAATGTTCCAGAAATATTTTTAAAAAAATGAGACTTATGAGAAAAAAATAAAAGTTTGGGTGCTTATGTTATGGGTTTTTGTTGTTGTTGTTGTTGTTGTTTAGTGCTAGGGATTGAATTCAGGGCCTTGGTCATGCCAAGTACACATGCTACCACTGAACTATATCCAGAAATGATGCTTCTTAAATCATAAAAAGATTATTATTCATTGTAAAAAAATTAAAAATTACAAATAATCAAAAGAAATAAAAACCAATAGTCTATAATCTCATCATTCAAAGGTTAAGTTAAATTACAAATAAAAAAGGAATACTTCACTCATACTTATCTTCTCTAACTTTATCCATTTACCTGCCAAATGCCATGATTTTATTCTCTTTTATTGCTGAGTAATATTCCATTGTGTATATATGCCACATTTTTTTATCCATTCATCTATTGAAGGGCATCTAGGTTGGTTCCACAGTTTAGCTATTGGGAATTGTGCTGCTATAAACATTGATGTGGCTGTGTCCCTGTAGTATGCTGTTTTTAAGTCTCAAATAACCAAATGACAAATGTTTTCTTTGATATAAGGAGGCTGATTCATAGGGGGATAGGGAGAGGAAACCTGGGAGGAGTAGACAAACTCTAGATAGGGCAGAGGGGTTGGAGGGGAAGGGAGGGGGCATGGAGTTATTAATGATGGTGGAACGTGATGATCATTACTATCCAAAGTACATGTATGAAGACACGAATTGGTGTGAACATACTATGCATACAACCAGAGATATGAAAAATTGTGCTCTATATGTGTAAAAATCATTATAATGCATTCTGCTGTCATATATAAAGAAAAATAAATAAAGTTATAAAAAAGGAATGCTTCTAAAATATGAGTATACCCCAAAAGTTACACAGGGCATACTTATAAGAATCATAATTAAAACCCTATCTGAAAGTCAAATTAAAGTGGACATCTTGCATTTATTTGGCAACCTCAGTTAGAGTTCTGGGACTCTAACTGAGGCAGAGTCTGAAGAAGCTTACAGAGCTGCTACCTACCCACAACACAAGGTCCTCACTTGGTTCCCCCAACCTCACCAGACACCTTGGTGCTGAAAGCAGACTGCCGCCATCTTGGCTCAACATTCTCGTCATATTAGGTGGAGGCAGTGCCCAGATTGGATCTCCAGGGCCCATGGCATTTTTGCAGAAATCACCAGCACTTCGACCACCCACACAGAAATCAGAGCCTCTGGGCTTGAGTAAGTCTCTGGACTCTGGACCCAAGCCCATAGTTTTAGCTCATGCATGGCTCACAAAGGACCTAGCAGAATCACCTATAGTACCTCTGCAGAACTCGAGATTGCGTTCTGCTCCCATGCAGGTCACTCAGTTGCTACCTACCCACAGCACAAGGCCATCGTCCAGCACCCCCCACTTCACCAGACACCTCAGTACTGGAAGCAGACCAACTCCACCTTGGAAAACCTTCCTCACCATTTTGTGGTGGGTGTGGCTATCAGATCAGATCGCCATCTGAGCAGGTACCTGATTTCCAATCCTCCTCCGCCCCCCCCACTGACGTTAACTCAGTACAGTGGCCACCCAACACAAGATCAGCTGTCAGTTGGACAGGAGTGCAGTGCAAACAGGATGCCACCCACCTGGTGTGAGCCTGGGGGTGAGAGGTCCTGCAGTTGGGGGCCTGATAAATAAGAGAGAAGAGACGACTAAAGTCTAGAGCATAATAGAGGGATTAGGATTTAGGAAATCTCCATGCAAGAGAGGGAGACGATACCAGGGGCTTGGGTCAGATGAGTGGTCACAAAAAAAGACCCACAAGGCGCTATTTCTCTGCTGGGACTGGTGGGCGGCACTCCCCACTTCCAGATGCTCCACACCAGGTCCAGTCTTCACACCCTGGTTACCTACACCCTCCTGAGGGCAGAGACACCTACTGGATGAGACAACCCCACCTACTGGATGAGAAGAAAAGAAACGGATCTTTAAGAGCATTATTTTTTCTCTCTCTGTCTCTCTTTTATCTTCTGTTCTACCCTTCTATCCTCTGGCTCTCACATCCCCAACAAATGTAAAACCAACAACTTTGCATGAAATAGGACTTTGAGGACTATGTCACCTGAATAATATAATTTAGAGGAATTGCATAAGCCCCCCTTTTTTTCTCTTATTTTTTTCTTTTTCCTCTCTCTTTTTTCTTTCTTTCCATTTTTTCTTTCTTCTTCCTTCACCCTCCAAATTATACTATTTTAACATCCTGTATTTTTCTAAAAACACATATGTGTATGTTTTATGTACTCTACTGTCTTCCCACGTAATTGTCTTCCCACATAATTATCTACCCCAAATTTTCTCCTATCTATTCTCCTGCTACTAACCCTCTTCACTAGATATCTCATTCACATTTCCTAACATATATTAACCCTATACCCTCACATCTTCTCCCTTCAACATTTCATTCTACGCCTGACCCCCAGTTCATTGTCCACCACCAGAAACTGTAAAGCTTTTTATGAAATTACTGATTATATTTTAAATAATAATTGAATCCAACATTTCTGGACATTAAGGCTAAACTGTAAATGTCTTAATAACAACAATATGTTCATAGGTGATGTATTGTTGATATTGGGATCTGTTAACATTATACTTCCCCACAAAGGAGAGATCTTGGAACCCTACAAAAGCACTACAAATCTATAGGGTAAAAACAATAACACACCAGATCCACAGAGCTGGAAAGGAAGACACATGAGCAACATGAAAAGACAAGGGAAGAATGTACCACAACAAATCAAGACAACACATCATTAGAAAAATTAACAACCATAGCAGAAAAAAATTACAGAGAAAGATTTCAGTATATACATAGTAAAATGTTTTGGGATGTCAAAGAAGACATAAGAGAACAATTACAGGCAGTGAAAGATCACTTCCATAATGAGCTACATAAACAAATCCAAGAAGCAAAAGAGCGCCTCAACAGGGAGATGGAGGTTCTACAAAAAAAACAAAAAAAAAAAAAAAAAAAACATACAGAAATCCTTGAAATGAAAGAAATAATAAACCAAATTAAAAATTCAAATGAAAGCATCACCATCAGAGTAGAACACTTAGAAGACATGAGACAATGAAGATCAAATAAATCATCTTGAAAAGAACATAGACCACACAGTGAAAAATGATAAGAAACCATGTGTAGAACATTCAAGAAATGTGGGTTAGCATAAAAAGACCAAATTTAAGAGTTATTGGGATAGAGAAAGGCATAGAGGTTCAAACCAAAGGAATGAACAATCTATTCAATGAGATAATATCAGAAAACTTTCCAAACAGGAAGAATGAATTGGAAATCAAAATTCAAGAAGCCTACAGGAAGCTGAATGTACAAAATCCCAACAGACCCACACCAAAGGCACATTATAATGAAAATGCCCAACATACAGAATAAGGAGAGAATTTTAAAAGCACAAGAGAAAGGAATCAGATTACATATAGGGGAAAACCAATTAGGATAGTGGCAGATTTTTCAACACAGACCCTGAAAGCTAAAAGATCCTGGAACAACATATACCAAGTCCTTAAAGATAATGGGTGCCAACCAAGAATCATGTATCCAGTAAAATTAAGCTTTAGATTTGAAGATGAAATAAAAACCTTCCATGATGAACAAAAGTTAAAAGAATTTATAGCTAGGAAACTGGCACTACAAAACATCCTTGGCAAAATATTTCATGAAGAGGAAATAAAAAACAGCAATGAATATCAGCAGAGGGAGGTAACACCTTAAAGGAAAAACTAATCAAAGGACAAAACTAATTCAAGTAAAATAACAAAAATAAACAAATATGGCTGAAATTACAAACCATATCTCAATAATAACCCTAAATGTTTATGGCTTAAACTCACCAATCAAAAGACATAGGCTAGCAGATTGGATTTAAAAAAAGACCCAACAATATGCTGCCTCTAGGAGACTCATCTGTTAGGAAAAGACATACACAAACTGAAGGTAAAAGGTTGGGAAAAATCATACCACTCACATGGACTGTGGAAGCAAACAGGGGTTTCAATACTCATCAAATAAAGTAGACTTCAAGCCAAGGTTAATCAGAAGGGAGAAAGATGGACATTACATACTGCTCAAGGGAACCATACACCAACAAGACATAACAATCATAAATATATAGGCCCCAAACAATGGTGCAGCTATGTTCATCAAACAAACTCTTCTCAAGTTCAAGAGTCAAACTGACCATAACACAATAAACTTGGGTGACTTTAAAACACCTCTCTCACCATTGGATAGATCTTCCAAACAAAAGTTGAATAAAGAAAATATAGAGCTCAATAACACAATCAATAACTTAGACTTAACTGACATATATAGAATATTTCAACCAGTATCAAGCGGATACACTTTCTTCTCAGCAACACATGGATCCTTCTCTAAAAGATACCATATACTATGCCACAAAGCAACTCAATAAAATTCTGGCAAATCAAATACAAAAACATATCAAAAAGATTGTGCACTATGATCAAGTTGGATTAATCCCAGGGATGCAAGTTTGGTTCAAAATACAGAAATCAATAAATGTAATTTATCACATCAATCGACATAAAGATAAGATATGATCATCTCAATAGATACAGAAAAGGCATTTGACAAAATACAGCATTCCTTTATGTTCAAAACACTAAAAAACCTAGGGACAACAGGAACATATCTCAACATAGTAAAGGCTATCTACGCTAAGCCTGAGGCCAACATCATTCTAAATGGAGAAAAATTGAAGGCATTCCTTCTAAAAACTGGAACAAGACAGGGATGCTCTCTTTCACCATTTCTATTCAACATAGTTCTAGAAACACTGGCCAGAGCAATTAGAGGAAAGAAATCAAAGGAATATGTATAGGAAAAAAAGAAATTAGCACTATTCGCTGATGATATGATTCTATACCTAGAAGACCAAAAAAACTCCACCAGAAAACTTCTAGAACTAGTAAATAAACTCAGCAAAGTAGCAGGATATAAAATCAACACCCATAAATCAAAGGCATTCCTGTATATCAGTGACAAATCCTATGGAAAGGAAATGAGGAAAACTACCCCATTTACAATATCCTCAAAAAAAAAATACTTTTGAATCAACTGGAAAGATCTATAGAATGAAAACTATAGATTCCTAAAGAGAGAAATCAAAGAAGACCTTAGAAAATGGAAAGATCTACCTTGCTCTTTGATAGGCAGAATTACTATTTTCAAAATGACCATACTATCAAAAGCACTATACAGATTTAATGCAATTCCAATCAAAATCCCAATGGCATTCCTCATAGAAATAGAAAATCAATCATGAAATTTATCTGGAAAAGTAAGAGACCCAGAATAGCTAAAACAATCATAAGCAGGAAGAGTGAAGCAGGTGGCATCACTATACCAGACCTTAAACTATACTACAGAGCAATAGTTTAAAAAAAAATCATGTATTGGCACCAAAATAGACTGGTAGACCAATGGTACAGAATAGAGGACACAGAGATTAACCCACAAAATTACAATTATCTTATATTAGACAAAGGTGCCAAAATATGCACTGGAGAAAAGATAGCCTCTTCAACAAACGGTGCTGGGAAAACTGAAAATCCATATGCAACAAAATGAAATTAAACCCCTATCTCTCATCATGCACAAAACTTAACTCAAAGTGGATCAGGTACCTAGGAATTAAATCAGAGGCTCTGTGTCTAGTAGAAGAAAAAGTAGCCTCTAATCTTTATCATGTGGGATTAGTCCCCAACTTCCTTAATAAGACTCCCATAGTGCAAGAATTTAAAACCAAGAATCAATAAATGGGACGGAATCAAACTAAAAAGTTTTTATCTCAGTAAAAGAAATAATCTGTAAGGTGAATAGAGAGCCCACATCCTGGGAGCAAGTCTTTACCCCTCACACATCAGATAGAGCACTAATCTCTAGGGTATATAAAGAACTCAAAAAGCTAAACACTGAAAAAAAAAACCCAAATCAACAAATGGGTCAAAGACCTGAACAGACACTTCTCAGAAGAGGATATATAATCAATCAACAAATATATGAAAAAAATGCTCATCATCTCTAGCAATCAGAGAAATGCAAATCAAAACTACTCAAAGATATCATCTCACTCCAGTCAGAATGGCAGCTATAATGAAGACAAACAACAGTAAGGGTCGGCGAGGATGTCGGGGAAAAGGTACACTCATACTTTGCTGGTGGGACTGCAAATTGGTGCAGCCAATATGGAAAGCAGTATGGAGATTCCTTGGAAATCTTGGAATGGAACCACCATTTGACCCAGCTATCCCTCTCCATGGACTATATCCAAAGGACTTAAAAACAGCATACTACAGGAACACAGCCACATCAATGTTTATATCAGCACAATTCACAATAGCTAAACTGTGGAGCCAACCTAGATGCCCTTCAGTGGATGAATGGATTTTTAAAAAATGTGGCATATGTACACAATGGAATTTTACTCAGCAATAAAAGCGAATCAAATCATGGCATTTGCAGGTAAATGGATGGCATGGGAGAAGATAATGCTAAGTGAAGTTAGCTAATCCCAAAAAGACAAATGCCAAATGTTTTATCTGATATAAGGAGGCTGACTCATGGTGGGGTAAGGAGGGGGAAACATGTGAGGAATAGATGAATTCTAGGTAGGAAAGAGGGGAGGGAGGGGGAGGAAAGGAAAGGGAGGAGGCAGGGGATTAGCAAGGATGGTGGAATGTGATGGACATCATTATCCAAAGTACATGTAGGAAGACACGAATTGGGTGTCAACCTACTTTATATATAAACAGATATGTGAAAAATTGGGGTCTGTACGTGTAATAAGAATTGTAATGCATTCATCACATCTATTCTTTTAGTTACTAAGCCATATTTGCAAATTCATTCAGTCACTCATACATTCAGTGAATGAAGGGTTTGATAAAGTAACAGCATCTAGCCTCAACGATATATGGGAATTGCCCAGGAAGCCTCAAAAGTTGCTAATGCTTGGGGCTGGCATTGGAAAAGTGCTTTCCTAGCACATGCAAGACACTGAGTTCAACAGTAAGCACCACATAAAAATAAATTAGTGAAATAAAGGTTTTGTGCCCAACTATAACTAAAAAATAAATATTTTTTAAAAATGCTAATGTTTGCAGCCAGGTTTGAGGTGCACCAGTAGAGCACTCGTCTAGCACGCAGGAGATCCTGGGTTCCTGGGTTCGATCCTCAGCACCACATAAAAAATAAAGGAGTGAAATAAAGGTATTGTGTCCAACTACAACTGAAAAATAAATATTTAAAAAATTTTTAAAAAATAAAAATGCTGATGCTTGTTTTCCACCTTCAGAGATTCTAATGTAATTGATCTGGGGTCCTATCAGGGAATTAAGAGTTAACATTTCCACAGGTGATTTATGATGTACAGACAGGGTTTAGCCACTGTCTAACAGAAAAAGAGTAGGGCTTAATTACTGATTGCATGAAGAAGGAGAGAGAAAAAAAAACAAGCTTTCAAAAACATTTATTTACTTCCTTTTGATACCATCTGAATTCAATATTTATATTATGAATGGCAGTAACAGAACTTTCTTAGTGTAGTCACCTCCTCATCAAACTCAACTCATCTTTTTACCGTTTGCAGGATATATGGAGAGATATTGATGTTTCTCAGCTTATAATAAGTTTATTTCCCAATAAACTCATCATAACTGAAAACATTTCAAGTCAAAAATGGATTTAATGCACCTAATCTACTGAACACCATAGCTTAGTAACACACTTACACTGTAAAGTGCCGTTGTTTACCATCATGATTGTGTGGCTGACTGAGAGCTGTGACTCACTGCCACTTCATAACATCATAAAAAAAGAATTATATAAGGCATAACGCTAGCTCAGAATATATTCAAATTCAAAATCTAGAGTATAGTTTCTACTGACTACATATTACTTTCACACCATAGTAGAGTGTGAAATATCATAAGTTAAACCATATTAAGTCAGGGACCATCTAGTCATACAGTCATGTAGACACTCCTGTTTTCCAACACAGTCTTCCGACTGTTTGCACACATCAATTAATAGAGCTTTCCATTACTCCTGAGACACTATTCCAACCTGAGTTTGCCTTTGCCTTTACTATTGCTTCCAACTTGGATCTCCTTCACTTCAATCATTCTCTATTCCACCAGTCCTTTATCTGTTTGATGGAGAACCAGCGATGACAGCAAGTACCTCTGGACCCCCAGTAGTAATTCCTCACTGTCTTAAACTCCAAAGCACCCGACTGTACTTCACAAAGTCTGTCTATGAAAAAGTTGTGAAAATACACACCATATGCTTCCAATTAGATTTTAAGCTCCCTGGGGGGAGAAGCTAAAAATTCCATCAATTCTATATAGTGGAAATAAAGGGGTTCAGTGTGAAGGCTCCAGAGTCATCTTGTCTGAGTTTATACTCAAACTCTGCCACTCACACACAGCGTGTGTGACTTATAGGCAGGCAATTGACCTTCTGAGCCTCAGTTTCTCTTCCTGTGAAAGCTAATAACAAGATCTTTCAAGATTTCTAGGAAAGCAAAATGGTAAATATATACAAAATGCTTAGCAAGATTGCTCCAAATGGCATCAGAAGTGATGGGGATCAGCATTTGAGGGACTAAAATATATCAAGAAAGACATTCAGAGATGAGGTTGACAGCATTTCTGTGTATAAACACTCTTGGATTTGGAAAATATTTATTATATTTTCTAATGTTACACCCTAGGACAATTCAAGTTATTACTGGGGTTTTCAATTATTCCAGACAGCTAGTCTTGCTTCCTGATAGTATGTAAATTTCCCAGCTTGGTGCCATCTCTCAGATTCTAAATTTCATTTTTGCCATGACGGCTTTTTTGAAAACTCGGATGCTCCAAGACCCCTGTGTGCTAAATGCTGTTTCTTTGTGGAATGCAACAGTTTTAATCAGGTGAAACAGTGATGGAGAGCATGTCAGATATGCATACAGGCCATGCTCATTTATGAAACATGAAATCCCGCTGTTCAGACGCCAATGAGCCAAGAGAACAACAAGCTATTTCTAGTGAGCTGATAACATTACAGTCTCCGGACCTAAAATGAGATCTATTTTAAATTTAATTCATTTTCTGAAGGATGAATAACAAGAGCCCCTTCTGTCTGCAACTGCATCTGAAGACCATATGTTGTGCAGACAGCTAAGTAAGCAAGGACGAGAACTTAGAGGGCAGGTTTCTTGGGGACTCCATGTCCCATGGCCACCATTTCTCTCAGTACAATGATCATGCTGTGTTTGAAGCCCACTTGAAGTACCAGAGACTTAACAGAGTGAATCTGTGTGGTGAGACTACAAACAAGTGCATCATCTGACCTTACGATGTATCTGCAATTTCTTTTCTTTCTTTTATCCTCATCCTCAATCTCCCTGTAGAATCCATTCATCAGCATTGAAGTGTGTCCATAACCCTCACAGCATTTTAAATTAAAAATTCCTCCTTGATACATACCTCATCCAACTGCCAGTGCACTTCCTACCTCATCTTCTGAACAACCTTGAAAAGCCTGTCTGCACTGTTTCTACTGGCTGTGTTACATGCACTCCTCAAACCATCTCAACATGGCTTCCGAATCCTCATTGTTTTAGTGCCGTGACCAAAAGACCTGCCAAGAGCAATTAGAGGAGGAAAAGTTTGTTTGGGGGCTCATGGTTTCAAAGGTCTCAGTCCATAGATGACTGACCGACTCCATTCCTTAGGGCTCAAGGTAAGGCTGAATATCATGGTAGAAGAATGTAGTGGAGGGAAGCAGGTCAAGACATCATCCCAGGAATCAGAGAGAGAGAGCCCTGCTCACCAAGGACAAAATATATACCCCAAATGCACACCCTCAAGGACCAACCTCCTCCAGGTATCCCCTACCTGCTTACAGTTACCACCCAGTTTATCCCTATCAATGTATTAATGCACTCATTAAGTTAAGGTTCCTATAACCCAATCATTTTACCTTCTTGTATTGTCTCACGCAGGAGCTTTTGGGGGACACATAATACCCTAACAATGACACTCCCCTCTAACTTTATCAGAACCACTCTTCTGAGGTCAATAGTGATTTCCAGGTAGCAAAATCCATTTCTGAGCTTCTGTGACACAACTTACCATTTTTTTCTTCTAAAAACATTGTGTTTTCAGATTTTATGATTCCTCATTTTCTAGGCTTTCCCCTGCTTACTTGACCTCTCCTTCTCCATATCCTGTTCAATGGATTTGCTTTCCTATATCAAGGCTGAACCTTGGGCCTTCTTTGATTTATAATCTTTCTTCCCAAGAAATATCAACAACATCCAAAAAGTTAATGATTAAGGACAGCTGACTAGTTCTTCACCACCAAGAGCTCCCCTCCCAGGAGCACATAGCCACGTGTCTGCTCTGCATCTTCTATCTGCATTCTCAAGACTACAGATGTCCCTTGACTTACCACAGGGTTCCATCACAATAAACCCATCATAAGTTGAAAATGCATAAAATAAAATAATTTTTAAAATGCACGTCATACACTTAATACTACCAAGCATACTAGCTTAGCCTCACTATCCAAAATATGCTCCCAACACTTACATTAAACTGTGGATAGAAAAGATAATCTAACACAGATCCTATTAGATAATTAAGTGTTGTATATCTCATTTAATTTATTAAATATGGGGCTGGGGTTGTGGCTCAGTGGTAGAACACTCGCCTAGCATGTGTGAGGCCCTGGGTTCAATCCTTAGCACCACATAAAAATAAATAAAATAAAGGTATTGTGTTGATCTTCAACTAAAAAATAAATATTAAAAAAATATTAAATATTATGCTGAAAGTGGAAAATGATATGCTTGCCTGGATATACTTTTTGCCCCATCATAAAATCAAAAAACCCTAAGCCAAAGTCAGAGATCATGTGCATTCTAAATTAACTGTCCCCTCCTTTATTTAAATGATCACTCCAGAAACCCAAGAAATACCTTTAACCTTTGCCTTGATTCTGGTCCACCCTAACATTTGCAGGTTCTCAAGCTCATATGCATACATGTAGCTTTTATGTGTATGTAAAGAAACAGTACCATGTTAGGTCTAGCTCAGTGTAATATGAGTGGTATATTATAGCAAAGTATTCTTTAGCTTATACACACAATACTGTAACGAACATACTAACTTTTGGAATTCCAGCAAAAGAGGAAATGCACAAGGTGGATGCTGAACACGTTGACAAATTGCACTTTGCTATGAGAATATATCTCATTCATATCATAGACTAGGCAAAGATTTGGATAAGGTGGTAAATTCTTCTTTTATTTCACTTATGCATTTCCTTTGCCCAATTCTTCCTCACACTGGAAAGCAGTATTAGCCATTGCAAGCATCAAAATTGACACAGCATTTAGGTACTTTCATTTGCAGGAGCTGGAATGAATTGATGGAGAGAAGCCCCTCCTTGGTGCCTGGGCAGCCTTAGTCCTAAAGAATGATGGTTAGGGTTATGGTCAAGAGATTTGCCTAGGCTGACAGAGACCTATTTGTTTCAGAACACCTTCATTTTTTTGTGAATATTTGTGGTAAGAGAAGACTTCTAAAGCAGGGTCGGCACATTTATCCTGTAAAAAAATCAAACAGTAACTATTCACTATTGTGAGTCAGACAGTGTCTATTACAACCTCTCAACTCTGCTGTTAAAAAGTAAAATAGCCCGAAATAAAAGATCTTCTCTGTGTTTCAATAAAAATTTATTTAAAAAAAAAACTCAGAACAGGGAACAAATTTAATCCCCAGGCTGAAATTTGCTAATTCTTCATCTTTTTAAAAGTACAAAAGCTCCTCACCTTGCAATAGGGCCATGTTCTGAAAAACCCATCAAAAGTTGAGTTGTAAGCCAAAAAATACATTTAATACCCTTAACCTATGAAATATCGTAGCTTAACCACGATGTGCACAGTAGAGTAGCAGTTTTTTTCCACTCTTGAAGACATGGCTGAAAGTGAGTTCCAGATGACTGCTGATGCCCAGCATTATGAGAGAGTATCATATTGTATATTACCTGCCCAGGAAAATGTCAAAATTTAAATTTTAATATATGTTTCCATTAAATGCATGACTCCCAGATTACCATAATGTCAAAAAAATCATAAATCAAACCATCATAAGTCAGGGACCATCAGAATGAGGGCAAAGTAGAGACACCTTTGCCCAAAGATAAGGGTGGTATTGCCCTCACCATCTATTTCTCATAAATAATCCTGTTCTGTTGTATACCTTATTCTATTATATATGTATACCTATCCTGTTTTGTACCTTAAAGCCTATTTCAAATCCACTTCTGAACTTTTTACCATCACCAACCTGGCCAAAACTGCATTTATTTTCCACATTTTGAAATAAACGTATAACTGACTTCTCATTTCATTATTGCTCATGTAATCTCTGCCCCCCTCCCCACCTTTGCAGCTAAGGAGATCTGATCACATTGCTTCCCTATGTTAAACTTTTATACATTCCCTGGTAACAAGTTGATGGTGGGTGACCTGTTGGCACCCAACCAGCCTCAACAAAAGCTTCCCCTCTCCTGATACCAATCCTCAAGCTCTCTTTCATGTCTTGCAATGCTCCTGTGTCCTTCCTTCATGAATGCCACCTCTTCTCCTCTCCTGACTGTGGCTCTTCTTCAGCCAGTAAATACTTGGGTCTTCCCCACTAAGAGAATTTCCTGGTCTTCCCTAACAAGTCTTGGCCTGACCCCATGCTCTCACCAAAGCCTGCATCATTTTAGTTTCTAATCACAGTGATAAGAACATAAGACAAAGAAAATCACTCAACTCATGACCAGGAAAGAGAAAGAGAGAGAGAGAGAGAGAGAGAGAGAGAGAGAGAGAGAGAGAGAGAGAGAGAGAGCACAAGAGCGCAAGGGACTGGGTCCCACAGTCACCTTTGAAGGCATACCTCCCACTGTCTTCTAAAGATCCACAGCGCCTCTCAGTATGTCACCCTCGGCACAATTCCTTTAACTCATGGACCTTTGGGGGACTCTTATCTAAACCATATCTCTACCTAAGGTTCTGGCTGCCTTCAAGAATAGGTTGGTTTTCTGGTTCAATTTCTTTGATTGTTGCTGTTGTTTTATGCACGGCTTGCCCTCTGCTTAGCTTAAGAACAGAAACAGAAAACAGTTCAAGCTCCTAGAGGTTTCTCCTTTAACCCCCCAAATCACATTCTTTGTTGTGGGTTGAGTTGTATTCATCCAAAGATAAGATATATTGAAGTCCTAATCCCCAGGACTCTGTACCTCGGAATGTGATACTGCGTGGAGATCCAGACTTTATGGAGGTAATTAAATTAAAATGGGGTCATTAGAGTGTGTCCTGATCCAATATGACAGCTGTCTTTATAAAAGAGGTAAATTTGGACACAGAGAGACACAAAGACACATATGGAGAGAAAATTATGTGTGGATGGGGGTTGAGAATGGAATACAAGGACTGTCTGAGGCCACCAGAGGCCAGGAGACATTCCAGAGCAGATTCACCTTCAGAGTCTTCAGAAGGAACCAATCTTGAAGTTATAGGCTGAATTGGGCACCCACCCCCCAAAATCCGTATGTTGAAGTCTTAATTCCTAGGACCTCAGGATGTGAGTGTTATGGTTGAAATATGAGGCATTCCCTAAAAGCTCACACGTGACATAATGCAAGACTTTTCAGAGGTGAAATGATTAGATTGAGATGTATAACTTAATCAGAGGATGAATCTACTGGTATGAATTCACTGGGGAGTAACTGTGGGCAGGTGGGGTGTACTTAGAGGAAGTAGATCCCTGGGAATGTGCTTTTGGGGTTTATTTTTTGTCAGCTTCCTGGCCATAATTCCCTGGGCTGCTTCCCTCGGCCACGCCTTCCACCATAATGTTCTGCCTTACCTTGAACTCAGAGCAATGGAATTGGTGACCGTGAACTGAAACTCTGGAACATGAGCCAAGATAAACTTTCCCTCCTATATACTGTTCTTGTCAGGTGTTTTTGTTGTGGTAACAAATAAAACACTGACTGAATTTGGAAATAAAGCCTTTAAAGAGGGAATTAAATTAAAATATGTTCACTATGGTAGGTCTTAATCGAATCATACTGGAGTCCTTACAAGGAAAGTAAGACACATGAGAGGCACTAAGTGTTCAGAATAAGTGTCCTGTGAAGACACAGGGAGAAGGCGGCCATCTGCAAGCCAAGGAGAGACACCAAACCTGCCAATACCTTAATCTCAGACTCCAATTTCCAGAATGTGAGAAATAAATTTCTCTGTTGTTTAAGGCCCCCAGACTGTGGTATTTTAGTATGATAACTTCAGGACACGAATACATTTTCCCTCAGCTCGATTTTTGCATATATTGCTTAATAATTGTATTAAACATGCATATTCCTGTAAACGATATGTAACACTGCTTTGCATGAAGCAAGAAAGGGGTTGCCCCATGTTGGAGTTTTATAATAGCAGAGACTGGAAATGTGTGTAGTCAACTAAGTAGAGAACAGTTCACTAATAAGTCTATAAAGAAGTCTAGGATGGGAGGTGGGTACTGCTTAATAATAGAGCACACATTTAGCATGTATGAGACCCTGCACTGAATCCCCAGCATAGAAGAAGAAGGAGGAGGAGGAGGAGGAGGAGGAGGAGGAGGAGGAGGAGGAGAAGGAGAAGGAGGAGAAGAAGAAAAAGTAGTGGGAGGAGATAGTTGAAAGGTAAGTGAAGCAAGATTCAGATGTGTGGGGAGTTTGAACTTGGTCCTGTAGCAAAAGGACTGTTGAAGTTTACCTGTAAGGTAGCATACCTACCTCTGGAAAGTGTCTGAGGAGAGGACAGTTACTGTATTTAGGGAATGACAAAAAGCCCATTTCTATAATAGGATGAGGTTGAACTACATCCTTTCTGAGACCTCATGCTCTGCATAAACAGGCCATCTTTAAAAGGCATGAGTGTATTAAGAGGAATGAAGGAAAGGCACAGTGGATAGTGTTGGAACATAAAAGTTCCAGACTTGAGCTCAACCCCTATCCATGCCATGTACTGTGTCATTTTCTCAGCCTCAGCTGAGAAACTGTAAAACAGGGAGGGTTACTATAAAGACACATGTTGTCTTTAGCAGCCTTAGGTGGAGTCTCTGTGCATTGCTGCTCTGTGATGAATATTCATCAATTTTATAGTCATTGAAAGGTCAGAAGCAGCAGTTTAGTGAAGATGATCTGACAAGACTTTTGATGAGACATCTAACACCAGCCATCTATATAGTGCTTTGATTCCAAAGTGCTTCCAATTTGACATCCGGTTTAATTTAGTGTTTAATACCATGAGTTAGGAATGCTTCTAGAACTTTAAGTTCATCAGAAATAGACAAACTTAACCAGACAGGGTGGTGCACGCCTGTAATCCCAGCAATGCCAGAGATTGTGGCACGAGGACTGTAAATTTGAGGCCAGCCTAAACAACTTAGTGAGACCTTGTCTCAAAATAAAAATAAAAAAGGCTGCGGATGTAGCTCAGTGGTAGAGTGTTCCTGGGTTCGATTTCCAGTACTGGAAAAAAAGAAAAAAGAAAAGAAAGAAATAGACTCATTGGTGAGGAAAGAATAGTGCACCATTAAAATTCTTCAAAGACCAAGCCATTTTGGATTGCTTTGTTCCTGAAGATCCTTCATAGCTGGCAAGGCAGACCATAAACCAAGTTGTCCAATACACTACATTTGTCATCCTGCTCCAGGAGAAAAATCCCCAGGAGGTGATGCGTAGTCCTGGCCCTTCCCATCACTGGACAAACTGCTTTTCCACATCTGGAAACACAGAAAGAATCAAGCCCTCAAAACTCACTAGAATGAGTTGCACAAATGAAAACTATTGTAGTCAGCTTTGTATGCTCAGAGCCACATCAGGGCTTAGCTAAGTACTTGTTTGAAACACAGTATGGCCCCCTAAGAACATGGGCTTTGGATCAGGTAGGCTCAAGGTTACATCTCAGAGCAAGTCACTACTAGCAAAGAGCCTTTCAGCAATGACCTCGTCTCTGTGTTCTTTACTTTCCTTCTTCAAGAACTGAGCCACCAAACTGGCAAAGCTGGTGAAGATTGGTAGGTGCTGAATCTCAAGTCTCAAGTCTCTGACTTTGGACAATTTGTCTTAAAATACTTTCTTCTGAGTACTGGTGTCAGATCCACGTGGAATTTGAAGGTTAACATGCAGATTCAGAGTTCTGAACAAAGCAACTGAATGAGGCATACAGAGATAAG
Organism: Callospermophilus lateralis; assembly: GCF_048772815.1. Classification (NCBI taxonomy): domain Eukaryota; kingdom Metazoa; phylum Chordata; class Mammalia; order Rodentia; family Sciuridae; genus Callospermophilus; species Callospermophilus lateralis. The sequence continues at coordinate 93,707,278 of NC_135315.1, read as the reverse complement.
CCTCTTTAGTCTGCATTTTTAACAGGCTTGGGGTGTGTGTGGATATTTGGAAGTGTTCAGTGCAGGGACTTAGGATCTATTTGAAAGGCAATCTAGCCCTACTAAACCATTTCACCTGGTGTTTGTGCTGCATGGGGAATTTGGGGTAAGAAGATTCTGCCTAGAGGAAATGACAATAGCGCTGTTGGGTGCTTGCAACACAATGAACACTGTTCCAAAACTCAGTGCCTCTGGCTTCTCTGTGCCTGGAAGCCTCTATGACCACCTTCCACAGCTCCCTGAGAGTCAGACAGGCATCAGGAAGTCAGAGACTTTTTGCTCCTGGCCTGCAGCAGACTGTCACTTAAATACAACTGTGCAGGCTACCTGCATTGGTAATATTCTCTCCTCATTTCCAAAAATCTCAGCCAGCCAAGGTGTCTATGCAAAGCACAGACAGCCCTAAATCCCTTGTTCACAAGCATAAAAGCAAGCATCATTCTTAAAATTTCCTTGAAGTGACAAAATTTCCTTGTGACATTTTTTTAACGACAGTAATGAGTACAGGGAGAAAAAAATCTAACTTTGATAGGAGGATAAGATTTTAATCCTGCCCTTTTGAATAACAGCCACTTTAAAAGTTTTTGTTGCATAACAGTGAAGTTAATTTCAATGTTATTTCTCTTCCCTCTTGAAATAGCTAATAAACTATTTCTGAAGCTTCCAAGAAGGCTATTAGAGGATTTTCCAATATCTCTGCAAAAGGGTGAACTACTCTGGAAGCAGGTAGATTGTGACTTCCATCTATCTAGATGTACACACCGCTAAGCATGAGTATCTATATAGGATCACTTGCTCAGACTTCAGAGTAAATGGATCATATTTTAGTAACTCCCAAATCTGATGTCGCAAGATCACAAAAGTTTTCCTATTCATTTGCAAAAGGTGGGAGCCAGTGGCATTTGGTGGTTGTCCAGGATGGGGGATGTTTGCTGGTAATTCTGGCAAGGTGACCCAATTTTTTAAAAAACAGTATATTTCAAGAACTTAAAGGAGATATGTTAGTGACTGTTGGAAGCAGTGTTCAAGGAAGGTTAGCAGGCTCAGTGTGAGTTTGAATCAGAGGGGCCAGATGAAGGCAGGCAGGCAGGGCTGAGGCTGTGAAAATGTTCTTACCCCCTATACAATGTCTTAAGGTCTCCCCCATTCTCAAAAACTAAGGATGATACCCCCTTACAACACTTGTAAACAAGTGATGCCAAAGCCTTACTTGATTTCTAGCAGGGGGTACAGGTAAGGGTCAAGAGGGTAGGAGAAATTAAAGACCTTCAAGATAACTAGTCCCCTGTTGCAAAAAAATGTAAACTGAAGATGAAAAATATATTTACACTTGTTACTAAAACAGAGGGACCTGTCCTAAGAAATTTCAAAAGTGTTTGCCACTATGAAGATATTATTGATGCCCTTCACATTTAGAACATTGTCTACACCAAGTGTCTCAACAGTCATACCTGCCCCTTGAATGGAGTAAAAATTATATGATTGTATTCTGGCCTCCATTTCACACAGCAATAATTCCCAAGCGGACTGTATAGGTAAGCATGACCATCTTATTCCCTTTGCCAGTGGAATTAGCTTAGAAATGTGGAAGTGAATCAACTCTGGCCAATAAGATTGAAAAGCAAGTCTTTGGGGAACCCTCTGGGAATGATTTCCTCCATCAAAATAGAGAATAGAGAAAAACAAAGAAGTCTCTGTCTGTCCTAGACACTGTCCCGTGTAGTTGGAATTGCTGTAGCCACTCTGAGATCATAAGGGGGATACCACAACACCAAAGCAATGAAAATGGAAAAGTTGTCCAGCTGCAGAGTCAGACAACCTTAGAGCTACCCTATCTCAAGTCTCGTTAAGTTACATAATAAAATTTCCCTATTGCTTGAAGCAAATTTAATTTGAGGTATTATTTCTTGCAGCTTAAAGTATACCAACTAATGCAAACTCAAACATTCACAGGTGGATGGTTGTGCTATTCATTGAGTTTGTTCTCCTTGAAACAACACACATGCAACAGCCAACACCAAGTGGGAGCTACATAAAAGGACAGAATAACATCTCTGCATAAGAACCTCTTTACCCAATCTTACCAAATTGAATAAAAACTAGGCACAGTGATGGACATTTCATACCAAAGATTTCTTTTTCTTTTTCTTTTTTTGTACCAGGAATTGAACTCAGGGACACTTGACCACTAAGCTACATCCCCAGCCCTATTTTATTTATAGACAAGGTCTCACTGAGTTACTAAGCATCTCACCGTTGCTGAGGCTCGCTTTGAACTCTCAATCCTCCTGCCTCAGTCTCCCAAGCTACTGGGATTACAGGTGTGCACCACTGCACTTGGCCCAAAGATTTCTTTTATCATTTATTAATAATTTTGATTATTATGCTATCATTTTGATGGCAATAAATTGCCTAAGAAATGCTGAGAACTCTTCTAATTAATCATGGAGTGTGATACCTTTCACTTGAATGCTTTTTGTGAAATACACTCACCAACGTTCAGGTGAATGATTTTCCCAGCTTTCTAGTCCAAGAAAATTAACACAGAGACCACACAGCTAGTAAATAGCAGACACAGAAGCAGAATCTCCATCATGTCCAGGACTCTTCTCACTCACACTTACGCCACTGTAATACTGCCATTAATGGTATATAACTGTTTTTAAAAGTGGAGTAAAAATTATATACTTCCTTTGGTCTAAACCTTATTACTTAGAGCAGGAACTGAAAAATCTCAGGCTCCACCTTGGAACTGTTTAATTTGAAGCTGCATTTGAACAAGACTCCTGAGATTCCAGTGCACATTAAAGGGTGAGAAAGATGCAGCCCTCCAAAAGAAATGAAGATGGTAGGAATTGCTTAATGTGAATCAAAGTGAACTCTAGAAAGACCATGGAAGTGACACCAAGTGTCTGCTGGAAGCCACCATAGGCTGTCTGGGCAGTGTTTCTACTAATTTAGTGGTGAGTCTTCTGGCAAGGGTCAATCCAGCATTTGCATTCCAAATAACAGCAGATCATCTCGGTTTAAACACTAGTACTTCGGCTGAGAAGCACACTTCTGGCTATAAACACAAAATAAATCAAAAGAAAATTAAATTCAACACCTGAACCCAACAACCTGAATCCTGGAGCCAGGCCAGCCAAGCCCAGTTTCAGGCAGTCAACCCCTGGTGGACAAGCAGAGCAGCTTGGGGAACATGCAAGTCAGGCTGTCTGATCTGGTCTAAGCCACTGAGTTTGGAGTGAGAAGCTGACTGATAGACCAGCTGAACCTTATTCTGCCAGAACTGCTCGCTGCACACGGACCTCATAACAATAGGGTAAAAAATGTACATATCGATTATTTTTTTATGTGTGTGGTATTGGAGATTGAACCCAGGGTTACTCTACCACTTTACTACATCAGCCCTTTTTATTTTTTATTTTGATACAGGGGCTTGCTAAATTATCCACGGTGGGCTCTAACTTGCAATTTTCCTGCTTCAGCCTCTTGCATTATTAGGATGACAGGCAGGTGTCATGGTTCCTGTTAAGAATTATAAAAATGGCAAAGGTGGGGCTGGGGATGTGGCTCAAGTGGTAGTGCACTCGCCTGGCATGCGTGCGGCCCGGGTTCGATCCTCAGCACCACATACAAAGATGTTGTGTCTACTGAAAACTAAAAAATAAATATAAAAAAAATGGCAAAAGGACAATATTTTAATAAATAAAAAGATTATTCTCCTATGAACCTCAAGAGAGGTAACTGAATAATTACTAGGAAAATAATTTTTAATTTATTAATAATATTGATTTTTATATTATATAATAGCATTTATATATATTAACCATAAATGATTAGAAATGAGAGGAAAGGTTAATATACTATATTCACAAGAGCAACAAATATGGACTACTTGGGAATTTCAAGATTAGTACAAAATGCAAGTGAGGTTAATTAGCCAAATGTAGTGGCAGGCTGGGCCCTTGATGGTAATACTCACTATGTCACTTCTCAAATTGTCCTGTAATATATAACTCCAATAAAAATGGCAAAGGATTTTGGATAAATTGATAATACTGGAGTTCTTGCCAAAAAATATGAAAATATACATGAATAAAATCCAAGGAAGGAAATCACCTGAAACGTATTAAAGTATGTATTTTTAATACATTAATGTATTGTATATAATTCCATATCTTTTATCTTACAATGTACTACTATGTTACATTATATAAATAAATATGTTAATATATTTTATATAAAATGTAAGCTACAAAAATTTAAACTGTAGGATGATGACAAATAGATCAATAGAGCAGAATAATCGGACAGACTTCACGTGAAGCTCAGTTTCCTCATCTAAAATACAGGAAGTGATTACAGGACCTACTTGAATGAGCTGTTATGAGGATTTAAAGAAGCATACAAGTGCTCATCATGGTGCCTAAGTAACAAAGCTCACCAAGAAAAAACCCTTGAGGACTATAGTTCTCCAAGGCACCGTCTGATATGGAAGGAAGAGCCAAAACCCACTTCGTGGAAGTGCTCTGGCACAGATGGTACGTAAAAATTCAGAGAACAGAGGAGTCCAAGTTCACTAGGAAGGCTGAGGTCCTCCCCAACTGTCTTCTCTCACTGTCTCCAGGCTCAAAAAATGGGCCACAGGGAAAAAAATGGATGAAAATAAATAGAAACTTGAACATATAGTTCAAAAGGGAGGTTGGGTAAGAAACATGAATAAGCTAAACTAGGACACGTCATGTTGATTTTGAGTATAATTTCCAACAAGAGACATAATAAAAGAGATAGAAGGAATACATGATCCACAGTGATAAAAAGAACATTAAAAAAGTAGGCAAAGAAACCACTCTAGAGAAAAACATAACCCAAAGAATCCAAATGCACTAAACTATAGAATATAAATTCAATAAAAGTGTAATTGAGAGTCAAGATAAAACAAAGAAATAAATAAAAATAGAGAGTAAGAAACAATAAACCGAGGGTCAGAGCAATGTTATTTGGGATCAAATTTGATTTTTTTAGAAAGAGCAAAAAATATAATACATAATATTAAATATTAAGATAATGGCATGGAATGAGAATGTGAGGTATTCTCAATGAATGGAAGTGATGAGGAAATTGAATTACAGAGTGGTTAATATTGAATTATTAATATTAACTAGATCAATATGATTAATATAGTTCTCCTATAATGAAGAACTCAGGCATTGGGAAACAAAAGCATTTGGAGAAAATGAAAAAAACCAGAATCTGAAGATTAGACACATATAGCTGTATGAGGAATAAGTGACAGAAAATTATTGGCATCAAAATATAAACTTATTAAATCGTTTAAGGATAAAAATGGAATCTTCAAACCTACTAACAAGAAATAATTGGGAGCAGAAGGAAAAAATAAGGCTAGTTTCAGAGTTATTACAGCTACATTCCACATGCCAAATGACTAAGGAGCAATACCTATGAAGTAATGAGGGAAATAAAGCGTGAACCAAGAATATCTACTTAAGTTCATTATCAAGTCTAAAGTAAAGAACTCCATAATCTACTGTTCTTAAGCCACTGCAGAGTGGAAAAAACAAATTTCCCTGGTCATCTCTCTGGTTTCTAAAATCTTTCTTCCTGAAAATGAAAGAAATGTATTAGGATCTAAAGTTTCGTGTTGTGAAACTTGCTTCAGATTTACTTCATCTCCTCTTTCTTCAGTTGGATGAAAGTTGATATGTTTTATTAAAATATAAAAACTTTAGGAGAATTTTATGCCACCTAAGATTTGGCAGGATTATTACTTGAACAGGAATTTTTAATTAGCAAATGCAAAGCAAATTCAACACAGAACACACACACACACACACACACACACACACACACACACACACACACATACACACACACACACACAAATGTTGTATAAAACTAAGAGCTAGAAACTCACTAGATTGCACATGCTCCAGTCTATAATTAGATATTTTGTTTGTCAAGATAAATGAGAGTACAATTATTCCCCTGACATATCTGAAGGGCACTGGTTCTAAGACCACGTAACACCTCCCCCCAAAAGATACCAAAATATGTGCATGCTCAAGTCCTCTATATAAAATGGTACAGTACCAGCATACAGCCTATCTACATCCTTCCATATACTTTAAATCACCTCTAGATTACTTGCAGTACCTAATGCATTGCAAACCTTACGTAAATAGTTGTCACACTCTATCACATAGGGAATAATGACAAGAAAAAAATGTCTGTACATATTCAGTACATTTTTTTGGAATATTTTTGACCCATGGTTTGTTGAATCCAGATGCAGAAACCACACAGAGAGAGGTCTGGCTGGTGTATCTTATAGTAGGTGTGTATCTTCTCTCTACTTTTCCTTGAGTTAATGGCTTGCAACCAGGATTGTGTATTAGAATCACGAGTAGAGATTTTGGTTTTGCTAGGGATGGGTTCTTTCCAGTGATATTTTATCCAGTGTCCAGAAATTTATTTCTCCCATACCTGCACACAACTGCTAGTTCTTGCAGGGTCTTAAATGTTCTTAATTTGTAGGTGGCCAGGAGAAGGCAACACAGAAATATATGGCCCTGTTTTCTTTTCTTCCTTTAAAAAAGGGGGGAATAATAGGGTAACAAATGAGAATGGCTATGCTGTATCTTCACTAAATGATTTCAGTTCTTTGGAAATGCACCTAAATTATTCCTTGGCATCCTTTGGATGGGAGGAGATATCTTTGGGAGCGTGAAAGCGCAGGGCCACCCCTTTGTAGGGAGATGCAGAATTTTTTCCAAAGGAAATGTTTTTCATCATCTTTAAAAAGAGATCAATCCTGGGATAAGAAAGGAAGACTTCCTTAAAGGTGACTTCCTTCTCTCTTTGGAGAATTAATATTGGAACTTCTTAGCAGGGAAGGAGAAAATAGAAAATCAACCCAGATTCGGGCCACCTGGATTTGGATCCCATTTGCCGGGTGGATGCCCTGGAGTGAGTCACTGAATCTTCCAGGGCTTCAATTTCTTCTTCTGTCAAATGGGGATCATAATAGCACATTTCATAGCTTTTTTTTTTTTTTTTTTGGTACAGAGGCTCAGAATAATACTCATAAAATTCTTAGAATTGTGTCATCATAGGCACCCAATGTAAGCTGATGATTTCATTACATGAAGCAAGAGGAGAATTTTCCTCTGAATTTTCTCCTTAGAATTTTTCTTAAAATTCTCCTTCGATGTGGCCTGGATGAATCTAGAGAATTACTTTAGGTCATGCCTTTTGGTAAAGCCACCAGTGGAGTTCCAGTCCTGCTTTCTACTTGGCATCATTAGGAGGGAATTACCAGGGGGTGGCAGTGGGCCGCCTGGTTAATTCACAGCTATGACCTCACAGTTCTCAGCAGCAGCAGACTTCTCAGTGTGACAGCACTAGGCTGTGTCCAGCATCCCATCTGAAACAGCCAGGGTGCCCTTTCAGGGGGCTTGGTTTCCTGTTATCAAGGCAGTGAGGGCTCCTCTTCTCCAAAGGAGGATTTTTTTAAATATTTTTTTTAGGTGGACACAATATCTTTATTTTATTTTTATGTGATGTTGAGGATGGAAACCAGCACCCCGCGTATGCCAGGTGAGCGTGCTACCGCTTGAGCCACATCCCCAGCCCTCCAAAGGAAGATTTTAAAAGGAAACCTCAACAAAGCCATGAGGCCTCAATATTTGAATTATTCCAATACCTGTATCTTGAGACAACAGGTGTTCCAGCTGGGGTACCAGTGACTAACAGCAGGTACATAACACCTGGTCTGTGCCAGGGCCTGGGATCCACCCTCCCCAGCCCACCCATCCTGCATCACAGCTGTGGAGGTATGAATCGCTGACAGACCAGATGCCAGGAGCACTTCCCTGCCTTAGATTCATCCCCGAGGACAATCACAGCAGTAGGACAAATAACACCGTGCAGAGGCGGGGTGATCATTCATTCCTGGAGCTTGGGCATCCCCTCCAGCCAGCGCTAAAATGATAAAACAACAACAGAAAGAGCCTCCTCCTGTCGGTCAAGCCCCGGTAACCTTTGCCACTGTCTCCTGCTTCCTTTTCCTGTTAGGTAAAGAAAGGAAGTAGGTCACACCTTCTGAGTTTGTACCTGGAAGCAGCAAGGGAACTGAAAGAAATCCCTGGGACCAGTTCCCTTAGGATCATGATGGGAAGCTCAGGAGGTCTGAGGACCTGTTTCAAGACAGGAGCAAGTCGGGTCCAGCATGGGGCGGCCCTGAGGTGAGGTGTCCAGCATATGGGAGGGCGGGGGCCCTGCAGGCCTCCACAATCCTGTGCTTCCCCAGCCCCAGTTCACCTGGTCTTTAGTGCAGAGGAAACAGGAAAAGCCAGCCTTGCTGAGCAGTGGGAGAGAGAATTCTACCACTTAATCTCCTGGTGATTTAGGGTTCACAAGTGTCCCAGCATTTCATGAAAACCTTTTGTTTGCTTATTCTATATCTTTAAACTATTTTAATACAATAATTTAAAGAATAAATCACACAAACAACCAAATGGTCTATATAACAAATTTTAACACAATTTAACAAATGTTTTGAAGATCGGCAAAACCTGAATCTGTTGTTCAGTTCACTTGCTTTGCTGCAGACCTCAGAACAGAACAGGGGTCTCAGAGTAGGACCACAGAGACCCAGAAGTATCATGGGCACTGAAGGCCATTGAATCTAGGAAGCATATTTTTGCCTGAGGATATGTGGGCCCAACATTGCAGATCTTTGTTCTTTCAGATGGAGTTCTATGCTGTATCATTATGCAGTTATGAAAAATAACCACTAAGGATCCAACCTGTGACCAGCTTCATTACCACCTGCTCAATGAACTGTGAATACTAATCACAAAGAAAAAAGAAAATCAAATGAAAGTGGAGTCACATAGTTTTCCAAGATTGGCACTTAGTGAAATGAATAAAAAACCAGAACTTTGCATTCAAAGAAAGAATATCAGTATGACCACCTCTAGGAAAAAACTCTCTTTTTTTAATTAAAAAATATTATGGCCAACATGGTGTATTCATCTGTAATCCCAGTGACTCTGGAGGCTGGTGTACAAGGATCTCAATCAAGTTCAAAGTCAGCCTGGGCACCTTGGTAACACCCTGTCTCAAAATAAAAAATAATAATAATAATTTAAATGGCCTAGGGTTGTAGGCTTCTGGCAAAGTGCTTGCCTAGCATGTGAAACAGCCTGGGTTCAATTCCCAGTATCACAAAAAATCTTTTTCTGGGACTCCAAGGAGTTTGTTGAAACACACAAACAACAAATTGAGACTGGAATCTGCTGCAGCCCCTTTTCCCTTTGCTACTATGGGCAGGGTAAAATATACATTTCTTTTGTTGTTTACAACATCAACCAATAAAGATTCATTGGAGGAACCCCATATATTGAAGATTCGTAAGAAGAGGCATATATATTCTTCCAAGTCACACAGTGGTTTGAATTTTTTCCATGTGTCTGTTTGTCATATTTCATGATGGCTGTGTTCGAGGCAATTAGACAGAAGATTTCCTTAACGCTCACTATGTTAGCTTATGTTACATATCAAAATATTCAAAAAATTAGTGGCCTTAAAGACCAAACTGTTATAGTTGTGAAAGTTCCTCCAAAAACAACACTTGAAGTGCCTGATTCAATAGAGGTAAGGAGCCGGCATCTGATCCCTCTACAGAGGGATCTCTGTGGGGCCTGGTGCTCAAGAACCAGTGACTCTGGTTGGCGTCTGCCCTTGCTGAGCACTTGACGGTTCCTTCCCGTTTATTTTGCTTAACCCTAAATTTAAAAACATTTTTAACAGTTCACTGTTTGTTCAATATCCAAAAAGTCTATTTTCAACCTACTGGGACATTTAACTAGAGCTGTCAGGTGCCTTGTCCCTTCCTGCTTTCTTGTTCACAGTTGACTCTCTACTGGTTCTGATCAGTTAGAACCACTTGGGAAATTCAACATCGATTCCCCTGTGTGTGGGCCCCCACCATGAACAGAGATACCCGTGTTTTCAAGTATCTCCATAACCTAGCACATTTTAAGATTTTTAAAAAAATTATTCATAGTTTTAAAGAACTTAAACATGACTTTGGGGAAATGAAAAGACTTAAGAAAGTAGGGAGTATACTTTTCTGATTGCTTTTGGATATTCTTTGATAATATAGACCTAAACTATAACCTATAAGACAGAGATTGCACAGAAGATAGAAAGAGACTGTGGTCTAAGTGCCAGATGGTGCCTGGCTGTGGATTTGTGAGCCGTGCACCCTCTGTGTTGGCTGTTGGCTCCTGAACTCTGCCGCTGGTACATGAAAACAGTCACAAACGACTAGAACCATCTTGATTAAGTTCCAGTAAAATCTTATTTGCATGGCCAGTCAGGGGTTGGAATTCGGCCTTCAGGCTGTAGCCCTCTGGCCCTGCTCTAGCAGTTGGCAATTGTCCCTGGAGCTGAAGACCCAAAAGGAAGAATGAATGTTACCCTCACAGTCCACTTATAGATGAAAATGGCTAAGGTTTTCATTTTTAAAGGAGCTTCTGGGTTGAACTTCTCCCACTTCTGTTCCCAGAGCCTACAAATACATTTGGCAAGTACCCAAGGACCCATTGAGGTTTACTTGTGTCCAGAAGAGACTGAAACCCACAGTCCAATGAAAGCAAACAACCAAGACCACAATGGGAATATCCCTAAACCCACTTAAAAAGGTAAACACCCCTTTTGTCTTTTGGAAACAATGTTAAGAATGAAGGTAACTAGAAGGATCCTGTGTCAGAACTTCTCCTGATACTAAGGGAGTAGTTTAAGTCAGGCTGTTTACAGTTTAAAATAATGATTTTGGGCACATGGCTCCTCCTCTGCTACCAGAGTCCCTTAGGCTTCTGTCATCAGCAGAAACCATTTCCTCAGTGCTTTGGGGGCTGCTGAAGTGAAGACTGAGGTCGTGCCACTCTTGGAGGAGGGCATCAGCTACACCTGGCCATGCACCTTTGAACCCTGTACAGAGACTGAGGGACGTGAAAATGTGTGGACAGAAGAGGCTTGGCTGTCGAGTTTTTGGATATGGGGGGAAAATAAACCTAACTTCTCCTTCCACCTCTGTGGCTAAGACAAAGTTTTTTACATTTTCTACCCTACCGTCTCCTAATATAGCAGCAAAAATAGGAGTGATTTCAGTGAATTGGTCTGATTTAATACTGAGCATATACACTGCACCCGAGCTGGTAAAACAAAAGACCACCCTTTTCACCACTGAGATTCCAAATGGATGTGTCTTATTCTATGCAATATTTCTAATAAGCTGATGGTTCAAAAAAGAAGTTAAAATTAGTGAATTCCTACTAGGGAGCCGACTTTTAACTCTGTATGTTTCGTTTTTCTCAAAACAATGAGTAGGTACTGGAGAGAAGTCTTTGAACTCATTAGCCTCCAGTCTTTGAAGCTGCTGGGTTCTTGTTTTCTGACAGTGGGTGTTTGAAAGGATGATTTAGGCTAGGACATACTCTTCCATGCCTGTTAGCATAAAAGGTGATCTGTACCAGAAAGCCATCTTGGGGCGAGCAGACCAACGGTGACCTACTCATTCTTCTAGAAAAAATGAATTTGATTTCTCTCCTAACTCTTTGTTTACACCAATTGTTTCCCTTTCAGACTTAGCTTCAAATAACTCAGGACATAGCGACTGCTCGGTTTCTATGGCGAACCTCTCTCCCTTGGCCTCCCCTGCCAACCTCTTACAGCAGACTGAGGACCAAATCCCTTCCAACCTGGAAGGACCCTTTGTGAACTTGCTGCCCCCCACTGCTCCAGGAGGACTACCTGCTGAGCCTGGGCAAGAAAGAAGGCATCAGCGATCTCTTTGATGCTTATGATTTAGAAAAGCTCCCACTAGTGGAAGACTTCATGTGTAGTTGATTATGTTTTTTTTTTAAGAGCGAGAGAGAGAGAGAGAGAGAGAGAGAATTTTTAATATTTATTTTTTAGTTTTCAGCAGACACAACATCTTTGTTTGTATGTGGTGCTGAGATCAAACCTGGGCTGCACGCATGCCAGGCGAGCGTGCTACCGCTTGAGCCACATCCCCAACCCGTTGATTATGATTTGTATGAACTCTCCTGATAAACCGATATTTTTTTATCATGGAACCAGAGCATCTGTCATGCAGTGTTGACTCTTCCTACCTTCTTCCTCTAAGAGAGTATCATGAAGTAAACTACAAACTTGGTTTTAAGTCTGTTCTGTTGTGTGCATACAAGGCTGTAAATATCCCTCTAAGCATTACCTTTGTTGCATCTCACAAATTTTGATAAGTTGCATTTTCATTTTCATTTAATATCTTTAAATTCATCAAGAAGTTGTCTTTGACTCCTATTATTTAGAAGTATGTTGTTGTTGTGCCGCAGTCTGGTTGGGCACAAAATCACGAGCCACTCACAGCCTTGTAGATTCAAACAGCAATTCTTTATTCCCGAACTCACACTGGCACTCAACAAACATGTTCTGGGCAAAATCCACACACTCCACCGGGCTCTGAATCCCAAATACTCTCTGAATCCCGCGAGAACACAACGGGAACTCTAGGAGTGGGAACTCTAGGAGCGGGCGTGCCTGAGACAGCAGGATACGCCCTATTCCCATCAGGGTACACCTTAAACCTGGAACTGCCCTAAACCCAAGGAGCGGGATACTCCCTAATCCCAGCAGGATACACCCTAAACCTGGATTCGCCCTGGTCCTTGAGCAAGGTCACCTTACACGCAATGTCACTGCGAATGACCTGGGTCCAATATGGAGAGTCCTTCCTCTAAGCAACATTGGGTAGGCTGACAAAGAAATTGCCATGTGTCATTCCTACTTGGCAATGGCTCTCAGCATTGTTGTTGTTTAACTTCCAAGCATTCGGGGATTTTTAAGCTAGCTTACTGTCAAGTGATTTCCACTTTTATTCTGTCGTGGTCTGAGAGCAGACATCATGTGATTTCTTCTCTTTTAAAAATTTAAGGTATGTTTTATGGCCCAGAATATGGTGTTTCTTGGTAATGTTTCATGTGATCTTGAGAAGAATGTGCACTCTGCTGTTTTGGTTGATGTAGTTTATGGATGTCAATTGTATCCAGTTGATTGATGGTTCCAGTGAGTTCCACTGTGCCCTTAGTGAGATATATATATATATAAATATTTGTTTGCTGTTGCCCATTTCTGATAGTGACAAAATCTCTCACAATACTGGATTCATTCATTTCTCTGATATTTTTCCTTGCTCTGAAGTTTGTTCTGTTGGAAATTAATATATTTACTCTTGCTTCTTTTTTGATAAATGTTAGCATAGTAAATTTTCTCCAACTATTTACTTTAATATATTTGTGTCTTCATCTTTAAAGGGGTCTTTGTAGATGGCATACAGTTGAGTCTTGTTTTTATCCTGTTTGTCACTGATTTTAAAAGATTGTCAATCTCTTAACACTTTAAATGATCATTGATATTCAAAGTGATTATTAATATAGTTGATATAATCATGTGGTTAGTTCCTTGATAGCTTATGTGGCTTCTGTAGAGAAATTAAATGTGATTTCTATCTTTCCTTCTGTATGGGTAAAGTATTTCTCCCCTTGGATTCTTTCAGGATGCCTCCTTTGACTTTGGTTTTCTGTCATTTGAATATGAATTTAAATGAATTAATAGTCATTCAGTGAATGACTATGAACTCATTGTTGCGGAACATCTCCGGTGTTTCTACTACTGTTCCTTTACCTCTCTTTCTGCACTGGTATCCCAGTGTATGTTGTTCATTTTGTTTGCAGCCCTCCATTTCTTGCATATTCTGTGGTTTTCCAGGGGGATAGCCTCAGTCCCACTAAGCGCAGACTTAGTGTCTTCATTAAGCCATGCCTAGTGTACTGAGGAGCATCAAAAGCATCCTTTATATAGTAGCTTTGCTCTTGGAATTTTATGTCCAAATTAAACAAAAAAATATATCAACATGGAAATTTAAACTGATTCCCAGGGAGGCTAACATTATGATTTAGATAGGTGATAACTTCAAAACAACCACAATAACCACAACCACAACCAGGATAATGAATGCAGATTCTTATCTGAAAACTTGGGACAGGTGACAGGTAGACCAAGGATCAAAAAAAGAAACAGAACCCTCCAACACACAGCCTGATATCTAGATGAGCTTGCTGGACTCCACAATTCCCTTCACTAGTTGGGACCCATGCTTGTTTCTGGAGCCCAGCACAGAATCTGATATGTAATGGTATCAATAAACTAAGAAGTTTCACTACCTATTTCAATTTCAAATGGAAAGAAATCTGTTATTTACCCACTTACTTGGACAGTACTATGTTGTACTACAAAATAAGAAAAAAAAAAAGTTATCATAACCACCTGTAGTGTCAGCCATGACAGAAAACCAGATGTGTATACTAGTCAGAAAAAGAGCAAGGGCTTGAGGTTAAAACTTGAGAAGAAAAAACCTTTGAGAAGGGTATATAAACAAGTTAACTGAATTAGATCTTGCTCTTTATAGAGGCTGGGATTTTTTTCCCCCTTTCCCTAAACTCCCCTCTTTCCTTTGCCATTTTGAATTGAAAAAAAAAAATCAAGAACAACATTTAATAATCTCCCTCCTATTATAGTAAACACAAATGCCAGAGGCCCCTAGAGGTTCTAAGAATACTTGTTTCACATCCAGAAGTAGGTCAATTTCTCTAGAAAATGCATGTGTCTTCCAAGTACAAGTAAAACACACTTTGGGACACCCATTTCCAGCATCGACAGAGGCTCCCTTCACCAGTCCTCAGGCTGAGCCAAGCCTGGGGTCAGAAGTAGAAGGTTCCCAGCATACTGCCTGACACCCAGGACTCAAATTGTAGCTCTTATTTTTTAGATAATAGCTGAAGAATTAAATTAAGATACTTTAAACTCAGTTTAGATCTTCCAACTTCAATAAATAAATGAAGCTATTATTTTCTCAAGGAAAACTGAAAGGAAAAGAATAATACCCAATTTAAGAGTGGCAGTCCTGGGCTGGGGATATGGTACAGTGAGAGTGTACTTGCCTAGCATTTTTGAGACTCTGGTTTTGAGCTTTGGTACTTCAAAAACAAAGAGTGGGAGTCCTTAAAAAAATTCAAGTTGCAGTTATCAGAATAGTTACAAATTATAATTATTTATAGAATAAAATAATTGAATAATTCCTGAAAACTGGCCCTTCCTTAAAAGTATTACACATGTCCCTTGCTGCGCTGCCACAAGGACTTATTTATTTTTTAATATTTTTTAGGTGTAGATGGACACAACACAATGCCTTTATTTTTATGTGGTGCTGAGAATCAACCTGGGTCCTGCCCATGCTAGGCGAGCGCTCTACTGCTGAACCACAATCCCAGCCCCAGGATTTATTTTTAAAACATTTTTCTCTTCCCCTCCTCCTCCTCCTCCCTAATCTCAGGGGAAACAGGATTATCTTTCTTCCCCATCCTAGGCAGAATTATCAGTCCTTGGGCACACACCCACCACAGGAATGAAGTAAATCAAATTTAGGAATGGTTCCAAAAGATCTAAGAAAAGACTGTCTCCCAAATTAACAAGTAATTACAACTCCAGACAGAGAACTGGAATGTAGCCTTTGAATCATCTTTTTAAAAGGACCTCTTTTCCCCTGATGGGCAGAATCACAGCCTCTGGGACAGGAATCCCCTGTGTTTCCCTTTTGCTAGCAAAGCAATAAAACCCTTTCCTTAAAAAAAAATAAAAATAAATAAAAACCTACATGTCAATGACTTAGAGATTCCACTCAGGCACAGCCCCAAGGGAACAGGGGACCGTGATGTTCATACCAGCACTCCTAACAATCCAAGGCAGAAATAAGTCCAAAGCCTTCAGTGATGAATGGATACACAAATGTAAAAGAGCTGCGAGATTTACTCATCAAGAGAAACAAGGTTCTGACAGTACTACAAAGACAAGCACAAGACATCACCGCATGGCAAGAAGCTAGACACAAGGCCTTGTGCTCTGCAAGTCCATTTACACCAACAGCCCATCAGAGACAAATCCAGAGACAGAAAGGAGACTGCCATGGACAAGGGGAGGGGAATGTGGAGACTGAATGCTAGTGGGAACAAGGTGTCTTTTTAGTGATGAAAATGTTCTAAAATTAACATAGTAATAGTGGCAAAACTAAATATACTGAAAACCACTGAACTGTACACTTTAAAATGGATGAATTCTTTTTCAATAAAACTAATTTTTAGAAAGTGTTCTACAATGTAAGTGTATTTACATATGTATCCCATACAATAAGTTTTAATGATTAGAGACAGTTTCATATCTATAATTAATGTTAATTTTTTAAGGATTCTAAAATATTTAAAATTTAAAGGTACACTATAGCATCACATAACCTAGTTTGATAATCACTGAAATCTTCATTAAATTGGCAAATTTAAAGTCCTAAAATCAGTAGCAATCTGCTCTGAGTTAGCTTTAATTTCCATTTTGTATCTGCATGGAACCAAACCCTCTAAGTAAGTACATCATGACAGCAGGAGCTACGTCTTTCATACCCTCATAATCTTTGTGGTTTGCAGCACAATCCCTTGTACATATCTTGGACTAAATAATGAGTAAAATGATTTATTAATTATTTATTTATTATGTTGGGGCCATAATGGTCAAACTTTCACTGTTCCTTTTGATCAGGTCAACAGCTGCCTGTGAAGGCCACATGGGAAATACTTCAGGCTTTGTGGGCTAAACTGTTTCTGATGCAACTACTCAACTCTGGCCCAGAAGAAGAAGGCATTTAAATGAACCAATACCTGCGTAAGCCAGCACTGTCTCTGGAACTTTCTACAGTTACAGACACATTCCAGTATGCCACTACTGAATATCTGAAATGTGGCTAGGAACTGAATCTTTGTAAATTATTGCTGTCCTTCAATATCCAGGACCTCCTCCATACCAAAATCCAGATTCTCAAGTCTCATATAAAATGGTGCAGCATTTGCACATAACCTAATGCACACCCTCTCATACCCTTGAAAGTCATCTCTAATGATTTAAAACACCCAGTGCAATATGAACAACTGCTATACTACACTGTTTGGGGAATGACGACAGGAAAAAAATTATGCACATATTCACAACAGAGATCAAAATTTCCCAAATATTTTAAATGGCTGGTTTGTGGAATCCATGGACATGGAGCTAGTAAATGTGGAGAAGCAACCTATTTTAAATGTGAACATCTACATGTAATTGGTGGCTACTATACTGAATAGCAATGCATGAGATTACTAGTCAAATCTTACCTCTGCTCAAAAATTAAAGCAAAAAACAAAGTTGGTGACTGTATTATAGGATGAACTGGGAAGAGTAAACATGAAGTAAGATTTCTAATGATTCAAAAATCAAAATAGTAAATAATCAAAATTCTTAACAAACAAATCTCAGCTCAAGCAGGAGGATACGTGTAGAGTTCCATGTATCTTGTCTTGGCCATGCTTTGTCTGGTGTACACTTGCTGGATTCCAGCTCTGAGGTCATCCGAGATCTGGTCAAGGCCAATCTGCTTCAATCCATGGGGATTCTGACTCCCGTTTGATGACATTGTGAGCAATGTTCTGAAGTCGTCCAGGGCAGCGATCCTTATTCAAGACACAGCTATTTCTCCATTAGTTGAAAATATACAGTATCATTCCAAATTCATTCACGGCAGCTCAGAAAGGATGGCCTTTAAGTGTGAAGAATGAAATCTCATTGCAGGCAAACCTGAAGAAGAAATAAAGGGAATTAAGTTTTTCTAACATCCCTGAGCAGGTAACATGGTGACACACGCTGACAAAAAGACTGAATCTGGGCATCAGGAGGCACTGCTCTTGCCCTGAGGAAATGTGAAACATTCATTACACAGTCCATGTGTAGAAACATGTTTACTTGACATTTCATCCATAATCCCTTCACTCATGAGAAAAGTTGGGTAAAACTTTGCACAAGTAGAAACTGTTGCCTTTCTTTACTTCTAAATTTATCAATATTTAAAATATCATAACTTGACCTATATAGCAATTAGGAAAACAAACTTGAAGAAAAAAGGTCAAAGGACATGCTCAAGAAATTCCCAGAAACACAAATAGCAAATAAATAGGAAAACTCATTCAATCTCAATAACTATGAGTTTTAGTAATTTTTTTGCTTAGCATTTGACAAGAAGGTGAATGTTGGTGAAGGAGAAGATGAGAGGATATGGGCACTTTCTTGTAGAAGAGAATTTGGCAAGAACTATCAAAATTTACAATGTGTCCTAGACTTGAAGCTCACCTCCTCACCTTCTAGGTAGATATGGGCAAGCTGCTTATATTCTCTAAGCTTCAGCTGTCTACATGACAAATCACTTTCCTCAAACGGCTGTTGTAATACCTAAAAAAAGATAACATATGTAAAATATTTATACACAGAAAATGTTTAACAAGTGGTAATGGCTATTATTTCCAAGCACATGAAGCTATTGTGAAACACAATCTATGTTTCAGATCTTGGATCCATAAAGGCCCTTGGTAGTCAATATATATTTTTTAAATTTTTATTATTAGGTACCAGGGATTGAACCCAGGGGTGTTTTAACCAGCCCTTTTTAATATTTTATTTAAATACAGGATCTTACTGAGTCGCTTAGGACCTCACGAAGTTGCTGGGGCTGACTTTGAACTCACAATCCTCCTGGCTCAGCCTCTCAAATGCCTGGGATTACAAGTGTGTGCCACCATACCTGGCATCAATATTGTATAACGCTTCTCAATACTGTATAATTTAATGCTTCTTAATGCTGGATAAGTTAAGGCTTCTTGATACTATGTAAGTTAACACTTCTTAATGCACAGCATATTTCAGGCATACTTGTAAGGGTTGTCTGTGTATACCACATCAAAATGTGAAGGTTTTGAATACATATTTTTGGTTTAAATCAAGAAACACTTCTGAATTATTGTAATGATCATTGGAGAGCTCAAGGGATCTAAGACAACAAGGGCAACAAGGTTGCCAGAGCCTGTGGATCCAGGTCTGAGTTGCCATCTGGAGTTCAGTACATCCCATGTCTCTCCACATCACTGGGCTCTGAGTAGCCCAAAGCACATTTAAGGACCTCAGGGGTTGTGCCTATGGATAAGTTTGAACTACCAATACCTGAATCATCTCTAATACTTATAATCTAAGCTTGTAGGAGTTAACATTTTCTGAAACCACACCACTGAGTTCAAATAGATATGTTCAAATGTGAACTGAGAACATATCTAGCAGAAGGACTCCTTGAGTACAAAGAACTAACAACTCAGCAATCGCTCTGCAAATATTTCTAATGTGGATCTTGAATCGGTCCTTCTTTCCTCTGCCTGGGGAGGATCATAGTGACATCCCACGTAATAACGCTTAGCACATCTGGACTGGCACTTGCCACCTGACCATGGATGGACCTCTCTCTTCCCCAACCCTGTTCTAATTTCCCACTTTGACTGCCCAAACTAGAATTAACAGTACAGTTAATTCTACCTTGGATAAGCTTTCTCACATGCATCTAGATGTTCTTTGACTTTTTCTTTTCTAATTTCCACCAACAACTGAGGAAAATGTTCTCTGCCTCTAGCTCCATTCTCCACCATCACTGCCCACCTGTGTAGTGGCAACACCACTGTATCTAAGCATCAGAAATTTGGGAAGGATGCTGATTGCCTCATCTTTCATATTCAAGCTATTGATGTTAGCTGCCAAGGCTGACTTGCTCAATGTCATTTCCTCTTACAGTGATCTCCATGATCCCTTACCTGGGCCACTGTTTATTTTAATAGTCTAAACAGAGTATGGTAACTGTGTCCATTTGTATGCTCTCATCCCTTTCTGACCTACCTATCAGTCTAAAATTGTTGTCATCCTAATTCTGAATAAGCTGTCATCCTAAGAGCAATGGGGACACCAGAGAGTCAGAACAGGAAAATACTAATGCAGCACAACCAGACCCTTCTTTCTGCCCACTTGCATCTTACAAAGCTCCCCTTTTTTCCCCCAGAGTCGACACACAGAATCCTCTCCTTCCTGGGCTGGCTTGAAATGTGCCTCCCCATCTCCAAGCCACCCTGGTTTAGACCTTTCACAGGGAGCCATTGAGTGACATGACTGACTGCGTCAGGTCACTCAAGAGTTAAAGAGCAACAAGGTATTCACCAATGGCACACAGACATGCACTGTTTTTGCTGTACTGGGAGCCAGAGTCTAGAATCCTCAGCATAGGTACATGGTCAGAATATTCCTGAAGGCCACCTGGGGCAAGTGGTAATGGTAGACACATCTTACATAAGTGGCAATGAAGACAGTGTCACTGACAGCAGCACAGAATCCTCAGACTCAGAAGATTAAATATTGTTAAGTGCATACTTCACCGCATGGTAAATTTTCTCAACTTTAATATTTTGACTAAACATATGTATTAATGTTATTAATGAAACTAATGTATTAACTTTTTTCCACACTGAAAAAATGTTTGCTTTAACTGTCACAAAGAAATGATGTGCATAGATTCGGACTATTTAATTATAATCTACAGGGGCTGAGGATGTGGCTCAAGTGGTAGCGCGCTCGCCTGGCATGTGTGAAGCCCGGGTTCGATCCTCAGCACCACATACAAACAAAGATGTTGTGTCCACCGATAACAAAAAAATAAATATTAAAAAATAATAATAATAATTATAATCTATATTCTCAACACCCTAATCTTGCACCAAAGACAGGTAAAAAATTATTTTTAAGTACTACTAGGGTGAGGAAAAAGAATCTTCATTAATGGTTGCCCCTTTTGCAAAAAAAAAAAAGGCATAAAATGTGACAATTATGTGGTGAAATATGATACTCAGGTGAGATTGACTGGGGAGTCAGAGAAGAGGTCAGGGGACCTTCCTTTCTTAACACTTGTCCAAAGTGGTGGCCCATGCTTGTTTCCTCACTGTGACACACTGCTTCATGGGTGTGAAGATCCAGGACATACTTTTTCTTTTGCCTACCAGGTTATATTGAAAACCCAGTAGAGAGCCCAGCACAAAGCTCAAAGTTTTGCACATATAAAAGAATAAATTAAAGAACTAAATAGTTGTAAATTTTTAAAAGATCTACAAATATGAAAATCCAATACCATAGAGCATCTAAATTTGCTCAAAATCCCTTGAGAATCTCTACAACAATCTCTATCTAGTTTCTTTTAAACTTCTGCCTTCAAACATTCGATTTTAGACTAAAATTTACTTCCCAGCTGAGCATGGTGGCACACACCTGTAATCCCAGCAACTCAGGAGGCTGAGGCAGGAAGATTGCACATTTGAGGCCAGCAACTTAGTGAGACCATAAGCAATTTAACAAGACTGTTTTTATTTTTAAGAGAGAGAGAGAGAGAGAGAATGAGAATTTTTTTTAATATTTATTTTTTGGTTTTGCGGCAGACACAATATCTTTGTTTGTATGTGGTGCTGAGGATCGAACCTGGGCCGCACACATGCCAGGTGAGCGCACTACCGCTTGAGCCACATCCCCAGACCCAAGACTATTTTTAAGAAGGGCTTGGGAGGGTCCCTGGAGAGTGTCTCAGTGGCAGAGTGCTTACCTTGCACATGTGAGGCACTGGGTTTAATCCTCAGTACCACATAAAAAAATAAATAAAAATAAAAAAGATATTGTGTCCATCTATAACTAAAAAATAATTTTAAAAAAGATATTAAAAAAAAAGGCTGGGGATGTGGCTTTGTGGTAAGGCACCCCTAGGTTATGTGTCTGGTACCACCCAAAGAAAAAGTGTTTTTGAAAATAAACACAAACACTAAAATATCAAAACAGTAAAAAGGAAAAGGTCAGTATACCACATGTCCTTTCGAAAGTTAAAATACACCAAACAAAAACAGCCAGTGTGGATTCTCCTATTAGCACCACTGCTCTCCTGTCCTGCATATGCAATATGTCTGACGTGTGTTCTTCATGTGTTGTTCTTTATATTATACTTCTGATCCCTTGAGTCATATGCATCCTCTTCATGTTCAATGTTAGATTTATTTTATTATACACTCCTACATCCAGTTCTACATGTGATAACTGAGCTACACATTCAGCTTACATTCAGAGTAAGGTGAGAACTTGGCAAAAACTTCTAGTCCTGATGTTATATATTTATTATTCTCCATCTATCCATTCCCTTTTTCTGGTTGAAACTACTGAGTATTCAAAATCTACACGCTGATGTTCTGAGGTTTTCAAACATTCACAAGTCCTTACCTATACCTCATACCTACATACATAAAACATTTTTAGCTAATACAGCAAAGGAACCTAATAGTAAGTCTAAATGAAAATGTCAAATGTAAGCACCACAAAAATGTCTGAAAAGAGAAAAGTGGCTGATCAGCAGCAGCAGATCTGCTGATCTCAGGCTGTGCTTCTAGGGCAGATGTTGAGACCCAGCTAGGGTGCAAGATGCTTCTTAGGGATGCACACCTGTGAGAGGAAGAGCAGGAGCTCACCGGGCAGAGGGAAGAGGACTATGGTGTCGGCCCGCCAAAGCTGTTGTCAGTTCTTCACCTGGTGCCGCAGGCCAGCCTTCTAACTGAATGAACTGACTGCAAAACTCCATGGAGCAATGAAGAACACAGGTGCCCACAAAAGGCTAGTCTGGCCAGGCGTGATGGCACATGCCTGTAATCCCAGTGGCTCAAAGCCATCCTCAGGAAAAGGAAGGGGCTAAGCAACTCAGTGAGACCCTGTCTCTAAATAAAATATAACATAGGGCTGTGGATGTGGCTCAGTGGTTGAGTGCCCCTGAGTTCAATCCCCAGTACCCCCGCCCCGCAAAAAAGCTGGCTTATCTGGCACAATGTTGAATTTCCAGAAGTGTACCACTTTAGGTACCCTCTACCTCATATCCAGGCCATCAAAAACCATCAATAATCTTAAGCAGACTTCATAAAAGTCAAGTCAAAGGCCAAATGGTTTTAGGTAAAAGGTTAAGATCTTTACCTAATTACACCATGTAGCCAGAAAGCTTAGGAGGTCCGCCTAACCTACAGATAATGACAAAAACAAAAAACAAAACACACTTAGCCCATCAGGCTGTTTTGAAAGTACGCTTGGCATTAGTGTTCACCAAACTATGGTATGAAGGTCCCCAAGTTTCAGGACACATCTTCAGATCCTCTACTGCATGACTTTGGAGCAAGGCCCCAGCAGCTGGCAGACAGGAGGTCACCAACAAGGGAAACAAATGCCAGTTCAAGTGGCCACGGGTCCCTCACCACTCACAAGCCCCCTTCAACTCCACAAAGACCGTTTTCCTGATAGGTGATCAAGGACAGGACACCCAATTGTACCTTCACACACTCTGGCCACTGGTTACTCAAAGCTGTGCAGATTGCCACAGCATATGCTGTTGTCCTCCTTCAGTCATTTCATCTTAGGACAATGAGAATGGGATGGAACACAACAGTCAAAATAAGCAGGTCTAACAGAAGAAGGGGGACTGGATATTTAAGAACTCATCTATCAGAAAAACCTCATTCCAAAAGGAGATAAGTCAACTGATTCATTAAACAAGCTTTCTAACAATTTGAACTGTGAACTAACTAGCCCATTTCAAGATTCATGTTGTATAAGATTCCTTCACTGAGCAAAATTATCTACTAACTCAACAACTAAAGGACCTCCAAGAATCCTGAAAATGTATTTCCTCTTTGATACTAGAAATTCAAAGTTTTACCCATGCATACTGAAAGGCCTTTTAAAAAGTACACTTACAAGACCTTCCACAAAACACTAATTGGAAAGTCAACTGAACTGAACATCAAGGGAATCTGGGAAGTAGCAGCTTCAGTCAAGTGAAATACTTTGTTGCTACAACACTTCAGAGGCCTTAATGACTGAGCATGTCTTATGAACTGCCCAGAAAAAAATATTTTTAGTATACAACATTTTCACTCAAACTCACTTGGCCATAGCATTTATTTTCCAGAATGTATCTTGGATTGTTTCTCAAGAAAACTCTAGAACTGTAAGGAATTCCCCCAACTCCAAACAGTGTTATTTGTGTTGACCACCCCCCGCCCAGCTCTCTAGGTACCACATACTGTTCTGCAAACTTTTTCACTTAAAAATGAGCTACACCTCACTTTACTTAATATAATACAGAGAGCTATATAATATTTTATACTCATTGAACTAGTAGTCTTCTACTAAAAAGCTTTCAAGTCTTTTAAACAATTTTAAATAATACTGCAAAACACGCCTTGCAAGTATTTTTTTTTTGCCTACTTTAGGAATGCAGATAAAGACCTACCTGTATCTACATGACAACTATCAGGTGAATTATGACGCCACCTATTGGGACAGGAACAAAGACAGCAGACTTGAAAGTTACCTGGACAACTGGCCACAGGGGACTACAGCACAGAAGAGAAGACTGGACTGGCTCTGGGTTTATTTCTAAAAGATGCTGCTTGATTCTGGGAACCACCAAAAATCACAGAAATCACAGCTAATGGATGGTCTTAAACAGTTCTGAGTAACATTTAAGAACCGACTGGGGGACTGGGATGTAGCTCTCTGGTAGAGTACTTGCCTCACATGCACAGGGCCATAGGTTCAATCCCCAGCACTAGGGTGACAAGGAACCCAGAGAGTTTGTAACTGTGAACTAGAAGTCAGGAGATGAAAAGGCAGTGGTTTGGTGGCTGGGCCTAATGAGGCCACATAAAACTGCCATTATCTTTTCCTATGACCTTGAGCAGATTCCTTTACGTCTCTTCACCTGCCTATGGACTTGCAGTAAGGCTGTTAAATGAGGCGACAGTGCTTGGCAGATGCTATTACTGTCATTGTCATTATATCTGAATGTACCTTCTCAGTTGAGTTTTGTGTAAGTTGGTGGTGACCTTAACAAGGCAAGAGTTCCAAACTAGAATGGGCTAGGTCAGCATGCCTGTCATCTCAGGCGTGGAGGATCTCTGCAGGCTAAGGCAAGAGGATCACAAGGTCAGTCTGGGCAACCCAGAGAGATCTTATCTTAAACTAAAAATGACTGGCGGTGTAGCTCTGTGGCACAGCATCCTGGGTTCAATCCAAGAAGGAAGGAAGGGGTGAGGGAAAGGAAGAAATTGGAACAGGATGGGAGGGCTAGAAAAGCAGACTAGGAACACTGAGAAGGATGAACAAACAGAAAGGCCATGTGATCTGCCCCCAGACCCCAACAATTCTCTCTCTGCCTTTAGAGAAAATGGCACAGGATGGAACAGGAGGCATGGCTGGCAGGCAGACATGCAGATCACTGCTCTG
This sequence comes from Callospermophilus lateralis, assembly GCF_048772815.1. NCBI lineage: Eukaryota > Metazoa > Chordata > Mammalia > Rodentia > Sciuridae > Callospermophilus > Callospermophilus lateralis. Next base: position 93,681,853 of record NC_135315.1, on the reverse strand, counting down.
CAGGGCAACATCTGGGTGAGAAACTCAGGCAGGGCCATGTCTATGAATGACAGGAACAAAAAGAACCTCAAGGAAAGGAGGCAGGACACCCTGGCAGGCTTCCCATGTGAAGGGCTGCCTATGACAATAGGTGTTAAGAGTGAGGGAGGCTCTGGACAGGGCCAGAGGGTCCACTGAACTTCTAGATCTGGCAATTAGTGGTGGCCACTACACAGAGGAGAAACAGGCAAGCCACAGAGCTTCCAAAGAGCCACTTCTGAATTCTCTGTGGTATGAACGAACAGGTGTGAATCATGAGGCCCAGGGATGCTGGAGGACAATGGAACAGGTGTACCCTGAAATACCTGTGAAAAGTCTTCGTCCTTAGTAAGGGCTGGGAGGAAGGTGACAAGAGGCCACGGGTTGTTTCCTACTGGTGACTAGGACTCCAGAGTGCTCCTAGTCACAAGTGGAGAGAAAAGTGAGGGAATGGGGCACAGGCCTTGGCCAGAGGACATCCCAGGCAGCTGGGACACACCAGTTCAGACGATGGAAAGATGACCTGAGGCTCGCAACCAAATACGAGAGAGACAGGACCACTGGTTTCAGGAGGCTGGCCTCCACCTTGCAGGATCTGGCCCCAGAGGGCCAGTGTCTCTTCACCATATCTGACCCAAACAAGTTGCATTGTCTCCTCATGTATCACTCCCCTGGCAAGTCCTAGAGCTCCAAGAAGAATGCTACGGTCCCGAGCGATCAATGAGTATGAATAAATCTCTACTTGCTGCATCACAGATGTAACTGTGTCCCTCCTTAAATTCTTCAAAACCCAGACACCATTTTTGCCCATAAATGTGAAATATTTGCACCCATTTCTATAAATTAAGACCAAACACATGTCTCAGATACTACTGCCAAAGCCAATGTTGAAGAGTGTTAAACTGAGATGATTCAAATCAGAGTTGTGACAGGAACACAAGAAATAAGCTCTTTCAAGAAAAGATGACAACTACTCTGGTACAAATTGGTAGCTTTTGAAAAAATCTACAAGTATAAAAGCAGCAAGACAAAATGTTTTGGTATATCATTAAAAAGTCTATATTTGAGTTAATAAAAATAGTTAAAATTCACTATTAAATATAAAATAAGACTCAATTCAGCTTATCTAGCTCAGCGACACTTTAAAAAATGATCCTAGACACTACTCAATAAAGTAATTTTTAATTTCCTAACACCTGGTGGGAGCATGCACAACACTCAGGTGTGAGATGTGAAACGTGCAGTGAGCACCTCAGACCTAAAGAACCCCCATTTCTCCTCATCAGGAACATACAGGCACAGCACCTGTGCACTGCTTAGAGAAGGAAAAGAACACTCTAGAAACAGCCCTCCATGCTCCCTGGCAGGAGACTCACACGGAAGCCATGATAGGACAAAGCCATGATGGGACAATCACACAACACCATACACAAACGAGTGGACTGCAGCTACTGCTTGGCAGACGCATCTCTCAGAATCCACGTGAAAAAGTCACAGAAGGCCCATGACATATGGCACCATTTCCACACATAAGATTAATTTTTTAAAAGCATTTTTACAAAAGAAAAGCAGGTTGGAGCTCCCCCTGCCATTAACTACTGGCCACCATGGTTTCACTGCACTTATGTTTTAGAAAGAAAATAAACAAAACCAAACCCCTACTGTTGATGGTACATGCTTCTGTGGGTAAAATGACACGATGACTGGTATTTACTTCTAAATGCTACAGGAAAAGAACTATGAGATGCAAGGGGCACTGTGATTTCTACACTCCATAATTAAAAGCTAACAAAAACTCAGCCGAACCACACAACATATAATGCGATGAGAGAAAGAAAAGCAAAATGAGCCAGGGGACAAGTAGCCATGAAAGACCTGGGGTAGGAACAGCTCGGGAAAGCCTTCGGAGCCTTCACAGCTGGGGTCCCAGGGACTGGCTGTGGGCCTGTCACAATCCACTTGCTTCTCAGCTCCTTGTGCAGCACCTTATGTTTTATTACCATCTCTTTGACATATCCAAAAGGAAACTATTAGCGGCTGAAGGGTTCCTGGGTGTGAGAAGAGTGGGGGACACCGCAGTGGAGGCCATTCACACTGCCTGGAGGAAAGGAAAGGAACGCCTGGAGGTGCAAACCTGACCCAGTTCCCGTCAGCATTTTAGGAACAGGCTTCTTAAAAATCTGAGTAAGAAAAATGGCAACTAGCAGCAGGTGCTGCTGTGACACCTCCGACCTGCGTGGTCACCGCATGCCTTGGCCAGTTCCTCTTCCCTCCTTTCCCCCATGTCTTTCAAAGGCCACAAACTCCCATGTTCCAAACTCTTGAAAAGAAGCCTCAGTTACTCCAACCCGAGCCCCAGGAGTGAAGCCAGGGCGGCCCTCCCCTCCGAGCCCCCACAACCCACCCACCCTCCCTCCCCAGGCCTTCTGCAAAGCTGCTCATTACAGGCTTAGCCTGTGGGTTGGTCTCTCCACCCTCCTGGAGGAGCAGCAGAAGCTGCCACCTGTCCTCAACCTCTTAAACCCATTCACTTCTCTTTATTACTCACAACTGCTGGGGTCTGGACATTCTCTCTCCTGGAGTCACTAACTAAGGGGTCTAAAATGCTTTGTCACCAGTCTCTCCCCTCCAGTCCACACTGCTGCCCAAGGAACTTTCTTCCACAAACAGGCACTCGTTTTGAATGAGGGCCAGTGACCTTCTATACTCTGCTTATGTACCCCACACTCACAGCCACCTCCTCCAGGTTGGAGCCACAAACAGAATCATGCCATGGCCATTTATCAACTACGCAAGGGAGAACTCCTGCTCATGGGGGCTCCTCCACACTGTGCCACCAGAAGCTCTATGCACTAACTCACCAATCCTCAGACAGCTACACTCTCTACATGACACTACCGACATCTCACAGATGAGGGCACTCAGTCTCAGAGATGTGAAATCGTTTGTCCAAACCCACTCTGCCACTCATCGATGGCAAGGATTTCAACCCTGGAACTACACTCTAAAACCCAGTTCTTTCCACCCCTTGCTCAGTGCTGCTGCCATAGGAAGGTGAGTGTTGCTCATTCCATTTCCCTAAGGACACTGAGAGCTACCCTTCAATTTCAAATTACAAGCTGACTTCCAAGGGAACCATGCAAAAAGACAGTGAGTTTCCTAAAATAACTGGGTAATAAGTCCAAACTGCTACTAAAGAGCAGGACAGGGAGAACCATCAAACTCACAAACTTGACTTTTATTTACACTAAATTCCAAAACTACTTTAAACTTTCATTTCGATTTTCACTAGTTTACATCTGATTATTAATTATTTTTAATTTTGGTCAATTTTCTTTAATCCAGAAGGAACTTTAGCTTAGATGACAAGACAAGAACTAATATCTTATAAAGACAGAATAACAGTTTATGCATTCAATAATTAGAGTTCTACTTATACAACAGCCAAGAAAGGCATTTACTAGTTTAGGTAAGACTCAATGACTTGATTACTGAAATTCAAGGTTCATACCTCAACATTGTAAAAACTATCTATGCTAAGCCCAAGGCCAACATCATTCTAAATGGAGAAAAATTGAAAGCATTCCCTCTAAAAACTGGAACAAAACAGGGATGCCCTCTTTCACCACTTCTATTCAACATAGTCCTTAAAATTCTAGCCAGAACAATCAGACAGACAAAAGAAATTAAGAACTCAAACTGCCACTAATCTGCCAATGACATGATTCTATATTTAGAAGATTAAAAATAATTCCACCAGAAAACTTCTAGAACAAATAAATTCAGCCAAGTAGCAGGATATAAAAACCAATACCCCTAAATCAAATACATTTCTATATAAAAGTGATGAATCCACTGAAAGAGAAATTAGGAAAACTACCCAATTCAAAATAGCCTCAAAAAAAAAGCAAACCTTGGGAGTGACTAACAAAAGAGGTGAAAGACCTCTACAATGAAAACTACAGAACACTAAAGAAGAAAACTGAAGAAGACCTTAGAAGATGGAAAGATCCCCCATGCTCTTGGATAGGATAAGAGTTAATATCGTCAAAATGACCATACTACCAAAACTCTTATACAGATTTAATGCAATTCCTATTGAAATCACAATGACATTCTTCATAGAACTAGAAAAAGCAATCATGAAATTCATTTGGAAAAATAAGAAATCAAGAATAGCTAAAGCAATCCTTAGCAAGAAGAGCTGAAGCAGGAGACATCACAACACCAGACCTTAAACTATACTACAGAGAAACAGTAACAAAACAGCATGGCACTGGCACCAAAACAGACATGTAGACCAATGGTAAAGAACAGAAGACACAGAGACCAAACAACAAAAATACAGCTATCTCATACTAGACAAAGGCAACAAAAACATACAGCGGAGAAAGGATAGCCTCTTCAACAAATGGTGCCGGTAAAACTGGAAATCCATACATAGCAAAAGGAAATTAAACCTCTCTCTCTCATCATGCACAAAACTTAACTCAAAGTAGATCAAGGACCTAGGAATTAAACCAGAGACCCTGCACCTAATAGAAGAAAAAGTAGGTCCAAATCTTCATCATGTCAGATTAGGCCCTGACTTCTTTAACAAGACTCTTAAAGCTCAAGAAATAAAATCAAGAATCAATAAATGGAGGGCTGGGGTTGTGGCTCAGAGGTAGAGTACTCACCTGTCATGCGTGAGGCACTGGATTCAATCCTCATCACCACATAAAAATAAAGATATCGTGTCCACTTATATCCAAAAAAATATATTAAAAAAAAGAATCAATAAATGGGATGAAGTCAAACTAAAAGCTTCTTCTCAGCAAAAGAAACAATCAATGAGGTGAAGAGAGAGTCTACAATATGGGAGCAAATTTTTACCACATGCACATCAGATAGAGCACTGCTCTCCAGTATACATAAAGAACTCAAAGAACTTAATACCAATAAATAAATAAATGAACTACCCAATCAATAAATGGGCTAAGGAACTGAACAGACACCTCTCAGAAGAAGATATACAAGTGATCAACAAATATATGAAAAAATGTTCAACACCTTTAGTAATTTGAGAAATGCAAATCAAAACTACTCTAAGATTTCATCTCACCCCAGTCATTATGGCAGTTATCAAGAATACAAGCAATAATAAGTGTTGGAGAGGATGAGGAGGAAAAGGCTGGGGCTCAGTGGTGGAAGGAAGGAAGAAAGGAAGGAACGAACGAACGAACTTTGAGTCCAAGGCTATAATCAGAGAAGCAATATAAATAATGCCCAAGTAAATTTTGCTTCTAGAACGAATTCAAAGTTGAGTTGTCAGTACCTGAAAATATCATATATGCCTACATTGCCTCATTTATCTTTATTTAAAGCTAGTAAACATCAGGGACATTAAAACAAATTTACCATGACTCAATTCTACTACTACTCCCCAAGCAACAAAACATACATGCACTCAAAGACTTGTACACGAATGTGTTCATAGTTTATTATTTATAATAGCCCAAAAGTAGATAACCCAATGATAAATGGATAAGTAGACCACAGCACAGCCACACAGCTGCAGACTACCTGACAATAAAGGATGGAGTACCAATGCAGCAGGGATGAACTGCCAAACATTGCTCCAGGTGAAGGCCACATGCAGAGGACCACGTGTCATACCTGATTTACTATGTGTTATGACCAGGATAGAAAGTAGATTAATGGTTGCCTGTGGGTCAGGGAGTGACAGCAAACAGGCACAGGAATCTTTTGGGGTAATGGAACTGTTCATACATTAGGTCGTGGTGATGGCAGCACAACTGTGACTTTCCTAAAAATTCTTGACTTCATACACTTAAAATGAGTGAATTTTGTGGTTATTAGAACCATGTCTTAATAAAACTGTTAAGAAAAAAGACCAAACTTAAAGCATGCTAGCTATGAACAAACTGTCCAGGTCTGCTCATCCACAGAAGCGAATGCACCTCTCTCTACAAGATGGCAGGGATCCGCAGACACATAGGTCTTAGCATAAGCACCAAATGAAGTATTCCACCAGAAGCAAGCCCATTTCTAACAGAAGAGCTTGTACTGTCCTACAACAATATATAAACAGCTGAAAATACATAAAGAAGACTTGCCTCAAGGTATGGGAAGAGGTACATGGTATACAGGGTTTACCTCCTAATTACACACAAAAATGGCAGCAACTAGTTCAGGGGGAAAGAACTCATTCTAGGCACAATGGTCAAGAAGGCTTTGGTGAAATCAATATTTTCCACAGCTTCGCAAAGAACAATTAGGATTTGAACATAAGAGGTACAGGAAGGGTGTTGTACAGGGAAGAGCAAGAGGCAGAAAAACAAATCACACGAGAGTATGTGGGGCTGATGCAAGCAGCTGGGTGGCAGGGCAGGCGGGGTGGGCAGGCAGGCACAGGTAGGCCAACTTGAGGCCTTTGTTCTGTGTGGTAACAGTTATGAAGGCTTCAGGAGGGAAGCCCTTCAACAGACGTGATTTTAGAAATAGCAGTCTGCGCTCTGTGGAGTTTGCATGAGAAAGGACACAGGTGTGGCATTAATGGGAGCATCACTCAACTTAGACCAGCACCATGCAAAAAGAAAAGCTAGCAGCAAAGACAACCCAAAGTAGAAATCACAGTCACAATCACTCAACTGACTGGATTTGGGTGGCTCAGGGAGAGAAGAATTAAGGATGACAAAGGCTGTGTCTCAAATCTGTATTTCCTAACCTCCAATAAACTATCTCTGTTTACACTGGCAATTCAAAACAACTTTCCTGGTGGAAAATGCTCAATGATATGAACCAGAGTTTGGCCATTTCTAATAACAAAATAGACACATTTACCCTCTGACCCAGCAATCCACTTCTAGGAATAAACCAGCCAGGGCTGGGGCTGTGGCTCAGTGGTAGAGCACTTGCCTAGCCTGTGTGAGGCACTGAGCTCGATTCTGAGCACCATATATAAATAAATACATAAAGGTCCACTGACAACTAAAAATAAATAAATGAATAAATAAACTGGCCAAAACCACAAGAATTGTAAATTTAAGTTTAGTCACGGCAAAAGACTGGAAATCGACCCAAAACTCCACAAATGGGACAAGAAGACTGAACTCTGGCAGGTTCACATAACGGTGTGAAAAGGAAGGAGGAGGATATCCAGGCATGGGCACAGGGACTTCCCAGCAGAGATGACTGAACAATGCTGCCTTTCCTGTAGCTGCTACAATTCCAAAGAGCATGGGGAGGGGAGTGAACACAAGCACAGAGAGATCTGCTTTTCTTTTCAAAAAAAACTGGGAGGACAAGCTGATGAAGATGGCTCCCCACTGAGGAGGACCCAGGATAGGACCAAGGTGGAGGTGACACTTCAGTGGGGCCCATAGAGAACTCAGGGGCCTGTAAATAAAGACAGAGAAGAAATAACATCTTTATTTTCACTACCCCTGACTGAAATCTGACAATCCCATCACTTAGCAGGCTGATAACAAACCACAGTGGTTTCCGCAGGGCTCTTTTTCAACAAGAGATTTTCCATTGTCCCATGACAGTAACTGCCAGAATCATTTACAGTCATCAATACTTTGAAATTACAGTAGTGACAGAACTCACTCACTAGACCTTAAATACACAGCAAATAGGTTAAAAGTGGAATTCTTCATCTTTCATGATGAAAAAAGTAAAAAAAAGTCACAGTGCAAAAGCTATAAAAACATCTTGGGACTTATTTGCCTACAGGATCTCAACCAATCTCTCAACCAATCACATCCTCTGCTTTAGGGAATCACTTGGCAACACTATAAGGGTAAATAAATATAAACTCACATATACAAAATTCAATGTGGATCATTCAGATATTCCTAACTGTGTTTACTTGAAAATCTTTATATCACTAAACTGAGCACTCAATTTAAAAACCCTCATTGCTGGCAAAATCCCAAGGGTAACGGGAATTTGAGAGGAACTTTACATAAGAAAGTTGGCATTATTAAGAGAAACGGCTAAGTTATGTGAAGAGAATGAATGTAGAGGAGGTGAAGAGCATGATCTTAAGACATGTTGAATGTGAAGTGATTATAAAAACACCAAAATGAAAATGCCCAAGCAGGCAGTTTAGAAAACAAAACTGTAGCTCAAAGGAAATCACCTCTGATTAAATAAATTTAGTAACAGGGGGGAAAAAAGGTAAAATTATAGGCATCAGCCTGGATAACATCTTCAAAGTATAAAGAATGAACAGAGATGAGAACTAAAGCTTATAGTAAGAGGACTCAGGGACAGCGAGTCCCTGTCTCCCCTCCACCCCCCCCCCCCCAGAATATACAGGTAGGAGAACCAGGAGGCCAGGAACAGCAAGTAAAGAATAGTTAGTTAATGCAACTTCTAGTTCAACAGCAGCAAAGGTTGAAGATACATCAAGGAAAGTTCTAACTAAAAAAGTCACTGTAGTGAGTGTCAGAAAACTGGTGGCTTCAGAACAATGCTCCAGTTGGGTGCTGTGGTGGACACCTGTATTCCCAGCTACTTGGGAGGCTAAAGCAGGAGACCTGACAAGTTCAAGGCCAGCCCGGGTAACTCAGTGAGATTCTGTCTTCCCCCCAAAAAAGTAGAAAGGGTTGGGGATGTAGTTCAATGGTAGAGCACATGCCTAGCATAAATTCAATCCTCAGTATTAAAAAAAAAAAAAAAAAGCAAAACTCAGCTCCAGGCAGTAGATGTAATTCAGTGATGGAATGACTACACTTAAGACCCTGGGTTCAACCCCCAGGACAGGCACAGAGAATGGAGCTCTAGTAAAGTGGAAGGCAACAAAACCAGCTGCAGTCCCGTGGAAAGAGAAAACGGCCTGTCAAAACAAAGGTGAAGGGAGGACATCAGCTCTGTTGCTAACAGAAACAGACTAAGAGAGGGGATGACTATTACCCCCCATTCACCATTATACATACAGTGACAGTGTGAAAGGGACAGAAGGCTTCCTTTTAAGTTCTAAAGCTAGGATATAAATATAAGGATTATCAACATACAAACATCTGACAGCTCTCATGCTTCAACTTCCAAAATAAACCACATACTTCATTCAAAAATAATAATAAAAAACTTTTTTATGCATGTTTCAAAATTGAATGAACTTAATCCTGAATTCAAAATCTGGAACAGGGTCGACCACATCCTGCCTAGGTGTGTTCATGCTTCCTACTGCTCCTGATGACTTCTAGTAAAAGATGATCCCAACTCAGATGGCACCAAGAAAACAATACCATGCACTGCAGAGAAGAAACAAATAGGAAGAATCTGAAACAAGTGAGTATGCTAGTCAGATTCACTTAGGTTCCGAATTCTCTTCACTCACTTTAAAACAATCTTTAAAAATTAAACACAGGGGTGGCAGTGGGGAGATGTCTGTCAAAGGTATAAAATTCAGTTACACAGGATGAATGAGCTCTGGAGATATACTGTACAGAATACCGAATGTAGTTAATAATAATGTTCTATATACTTGAAACTTACTTTAAAAGGAACAAAAAGTTCTAAGAGTAAACCTTCAAAGTTCTTACCACAAAAAAAAAGTATGTGATTAGCTTGATTTAATCATTTCACAATATACACATATGTCAAGGTATATATATATATCTCATAAACAAGTTTTGTCAATTATACCTTAAAAAGGTTGGGGGATGGCTGGGGTTGTGGCTCAGCGGTAGAGTGCTTGCCTAGCACATGCAAGGCCCTGGGTTCGATCCTCAGCACCACATAAAAATAAATAAATAAAGATAGTGTATCCGACTAAAAAATAAATATAAAAAAATAAAGTTTTTTTTTTTTAAAAAAGGTTGGGGGATTAAACACCAAAATATCGAATTCTCAGAACTGCTGTATAAAGACTAATATTGGAGACATCATAAACATCCAATCCTATACCTTGTACACAGCAGGAATGCCCCAGTGGTAGCTTGCTTCTTTGTAAACACTAGAGGGGTTGGAGAAAATTCTTAAGGATCCATCTAACATGGTTTTAACCAGGAAATGATTAAAACCCATTAAATACAAGGCCATTTTTGTTGACTATTACAAGCCATAATTGCTGAATAATTATGCTTGTAATATTTGTAAACCCCTCCTTAAAAATCAAAGTAGCAGCTTATTTTTGACTTTTATATTTTGCACTCATGATACACACTTATAATTTTAAAAGCTAGAAAACTTTAGTAAACAAAAGCAAGTATTTAATGTTATATTTATTCTTCTTAATTCAAAATTAGGCTTCTTGATAATTATTGCTATTTGAAAAATGGATATTTTACTAAGTAGATTTTACATTTATATCTTTTTTATGTACAACTGGAAAATGTACCGGTAAAGGTTATTCTTTGTGTAGAAAAATCTAGAGATTTAATGGGAGCAATACTTCTGATCTGCAGGCCCCTGTTCTGTGCTCGTGCCCAGGTAACTTGTTCACAGTTTAATCCTCTCCACTCAAAAGTGGGTGTCTTGGCCAAAACATGTGTTCTAGAAATACAGATAAGTACTCCAAATATTTTAGGGACATACTCAAATCATTAAGATACATCAAAAAACATACCAAAACTCCTGGCATTTTATTTTCCCTTGGCCTAGTTAGAATACTATTACTAAAGGGAAGGCCACAAAGTTTATATTAAATAAAAATTTAAGAGGAATAAAATTATTCAAACAAGCCATGAAAACTATTAATACTGATCATTTTAAAGACTTAAATAAAACCAAGATCCACATCCTGGAGTAGTATAAGAGCAAATATAATTCAAACTTCAGTTATCTCCTGTTTCTCCCACTTTCTAAAAGCCAACTGAGCTATGAAATTAGCAGCCACTAAAATTTACTAAATGAATTAATATATTGCCCTTCTAGCTGTCAATCTTTGGTTCTTCTAATTACATAATATAAATACTTACACTAATTTAATTCAATCCCCCACACACATTTTACAATCATGAGAAACAGATCAAGTATGAATTTTCTCACTTTCTCCTATGAGCACTTCAAGAATTAGAAAACAAATTCTGTTCTCTGGTTTTTGCTGTCTTGCCCGTGTGTGTGTGTGTGTGTGTTGCTGGGGATTAAACCAGGGTCTTGTACATGCAAGGCAAGCACTCTACCAACTGAGCTATATCCCCAGGTCTTGTTTTCTTGCTTTTTGAGGGCCTTCACTATTTGTTTCTGCAGCACGAGGCATCAAACCGAGGTCCTTGGCACACTAGGTAAGCGTTGTATCACTGAGCTACAGCCCCAATCCACAATTTTTATTCTCTTAGACATGGTACCTGGACAATTAATAGAAGAAGCCCCTGCCCCTTTTTAATTGTTCTTAGTTGTAGATGGACACAAATACCTTTATTTTTATGTGGTGCTGAGGATCAAACCCAGTGCCTCACACATGCTAGGCAAGCGCTCTACCACTGAGCTACACAAACCGAGCTACACAGGCACAGCCCAGAAGAGCACCCTTTTAAAATTTAATCTATAGACAAAGCCCTCAAAGTCTTAAAATTGTTTGTAACAATTTTAATTCAGTCAATATCTATTATTTTTTCTACTTTAATGACTGCAGAACTTGTAAGTAGGGTACTACAAGCATTGCTGGTATAGTTGCTGTAAAAGCTAAAAATGTACAAAAAACTATGAGCACATTACACCTGATAGTTGTTATACAGATTAACCAGTTTGTCCAAATAAACTATTTGGAGCTGTGGAGAACTAGATTTCAATTCTCAGTTCCAGTGCAATGCTTTTCCTCAATGATGGAGATTGGTACTTGTATGCATTTTACTGCCAAGAATTTTCATTCATTGTAAAACAAGAAAAAACGGAATTACATTTGATCATCTATTTATACCATGTTTGTTTTTTCAACAGAGGGCTTTAATCCATTACTGTGTAGATCATAAAACCAACTTAGCAAATGGCAACTGGAACTTCTTAAAAAATTGAAATAGGCAAAAAAACCCATAGGCTCTAACAAGGTTAATAAGTATTATAGGCTGAGTAACCCTTATCTGAAATGCTTGGGACCAGAGATATCTCAGATTTGGGAGTATTTGCATATATACAGTCATGTATTTTGTGGATGAGAACCAAATCTAAACCAGAAATTCATTTATGTTTCATATACACTTTATACACACAGACTGAAGGCACGTTTACATAGTATTTTTAATGCACCTATGTTTTCACTATGACAAGTCATGTGAAGTCAGCTGTGGAACTAACCACTAGTGGCATAATGTTGGTCCTCAAACATCAAATAATGTTAGATTTTAGAGTATTTTTGGATTTAAACCTTTCAAATTAGGGATGTTCAGCCTGTGCCACTCAGTGCCTTTTCAGTTCTGACCGTTAGTGCTGGGTAACCCTAAAAAACACATTTCTTGTCAGGTGTGGTGGCACATGCCTGTAATCCCAGCAGCTCAAGAGGCTGAGACAGAAAGATTCCAAGTTCAAAGTCAGCCTCAGCAACAGCAAGGTGAGACCTGTCTTTAAATAAAATACAAAAAATGGGCTTAGGATGTGATTCAGCGGTCAAGTGCCCCAAGTTCAACCCCTGGTACCAAAAACAAAACAAAAAACCCCACATTTCTTATACAGAAATAGCTTAAGGGCCTCTATTCATATCACCGTGAGTGACAAAGACTATTTCAAATACCTAACATGCAAACATATATGCATGTTTGTGGAACTTAACATTTCTTAACTTCTGTGCCTGTATTTAATTTTCTGTAGTGGGGACAATACTACTAATTTTTAAGTCAAAATGAAGTAAATTAACATTGCCAAAACTTCACAATACTTTCGGTAATGGATAAAACTAAGGTAGTAATTCTCCTAAATCCCCACCAAAATGTTCCTATCAGAAGGGGGGCATTCCTTTGCATTCTATCAGATCTGAGGATCCAGTTTAAGAAGCTGATGAAGATCACATTTTCTTTGAAATATCATTCTATCTTAAAACTCATGCAATTTGGGGGCTGGGGATATGGCTCAATTGGTAGCATGCTCACCTGGCATGCGTGCCCGGGTTCGATCCTCAGCACCACATACAAACAAAGATGTTGTGTCTGCCGAAAACTAAAAAATAAATATTTAAATAATTCTCTCTCTCTCTTAAAAAAACAAAACAAACAAACAAAAAAAAACCTCATGCAAGTCGGGTGTGCTGGTGCACACTTTAATCCCAGCTCCTTGGGAGGCTGAGGCAGGAGAATTCGAGTCCAAAGCTAGCCTCAGCAATAAAAAATGGGCTGGAGATGTGGCTCAATGGTAAAGTGCTCTTGGGCTCAATTCCCAGTACCAAAAACAACCAAACAAAAAACAAAGACAAAACATCACTCATGAACTCACTCTACAACAAAATACCTATTTGAAATAGATATCATTCTACCATGAAATGCTTATTTGAAAAGCGCTTGCTCCCTGTCCTTCCTGGCTAGTGACGGGAGAGCCATTACTGCACTCAATCTACTAACTATAAAAGCCACGTCAGTCTTGGTGCCACAAAGGATCCACAACCCAGCCAAACAGATGCACGAATATTCATCCTGAGATGACCAGGATGCAGAGTCCAGGGAATATCTTCAGGCCACTGAGGACAGGGACTCAGATGTGCTCTTAGTGTACAGAGGACCAATCCCTGGCATACCCCACTGGCAAGTCTCTCCCCACCTCTCGTCCCAGCCAGATGTATGCTTGACCACTGCTTCAGCAAAGGATTGCACAGATGCTGTGATAACTATTTAAATATAAACTCACTACAACTCATAGTTCCCACAATTCTTCTCAACCAATTTCCCAAATTCCCTGTGCTGTGACCCGTTTACGCCATAGCTGGTGGATGCTAGGCCTTGAAACTACCTGCTTCATAAAGAGATTTTAAAAGCTAGCACATCTTGAAGTGATCAAGAAGCTCATCACCTCAATGGGATTTTCAATTAAAAAAAAACACACAAAACTTTTCCATTACTTTTCTTTTTAATAAGATAAATAATTTACTTTGGATAATGATGTCCATCACATTCACATTACACCATCCTTGCTAATCCCTGCCTCCTCCCTTTCCCTCTCTCCCCTCTTCCCTATCTAGACATGAATTGGTATAAATGTGTAATAAGAATTGTAATGCAAAAAAAAGTACATGTATAAAGACACGAATTGGCATGAACACACTTTATATAAAAGATAAATTGTGCTCTATATGTGTAATAAGAATTGTAATACATTCATCTGTCATGTATTTAAAAAATAAAATTAATTTTTAAAAAGATAAATAATTTAATCCTAAGTTAAAAATTTCTGATTAGCAACTTTCCCTAGCTAAGCAAATGTTGAAACTTGCACCCCATTTCACTACAAACTAGCTGAAAAGGACGTATACACCTACCATTCTCTTTATTTCATTTGAGCTTTAATGGTTTTTGATTTGCAGACAACTTACCACTCCATCCTAGGGAAGGCTGAGAAATCAGAAGGAAGGCTTAGAAGTCAGACCTAGCCCTGTTAGATGAGACATTTCCCAGGCACTAGTGATGGTCCTGAAGAACTAAGGCTTCACACAGAGCTTGTTATCAACCCTGCACCTACCTCCATTCTGTGTACATGGTCAATGCTGCATTTAATCAAATCCGTCTTGATGAAAATCCCTTTCTGACTTGTAAATTCTGTAAATTTTCAGACATTGTAAATGCTAGGGAAAGGGTGTAAGGAGATGCATAACCAGACTGCATATTTAAACATGGACATCAAAAGACAATTAGATTAAATGCAATCTATGAACTGACTAGCTGAACACACCTTCTGAGCCCATGAAAATGTCATTTGGTGACAGCTTTCACTAAAAAGTGGTGTTCTTTGGGGCTTTTAATTCAAACTTGCTTTCTACGGAGATCTGGTCATGTGTATCTCAAAGGGGAAAATTTGGTGAAGCCTGAGATGGTTTGAATCAGGGAAGTCTCCAGCATTTTCTACTTGAGTTTTTACACTGAGCACCCCTAATCAAGATGCGTCTTTTTACTTGCAAAGATTTCTCCTGAAATTCCCACACAGCCTGTACAACTTGTTCTTATCTGCAACTATCAAAGTGGTGTTGTTTGTTCGATTAGGTTGGGGGGGGGAGGGTTATGGTTGCTGTTCTGTTTTTGTGATAGGGAGGTGTGGGGAGGGTGTCTTGCTGTGTTTCCCAGGCTCAAGGGATCCTTCCAACATCAGCCATACCAGAAGCCAGGCAAGGGCATTGTTCAGAGGCAGAAGAGATATAAAAGCAGCCCCTCTGCATCTCTACAAAAACCAAAACCCATATTTTAAGTAAAAGAACACTCCACTGTGGAGATGTCACTAGTTTCTATTACTTCTCAGGCTATGACTGGTGCATCAGTCAATCAGCTTTACTGTTCAGCTCAAGGTTAGTGTGGGAGTCCGCATAAGCCTACCAGTATTCTTGAATTCATATAACTGACTTCATTAACAGTGTATTTTCTCAAGCACGGCTTTCAAGCTTATATTCCAAGTAGCTTACTTTGAAAATTACCATTCATGTTCCCATTTGAAAGTATAGTTAATGTTTTTAAAAGTAAAGAAAAAACACCAAGGACTGGGGATGTGGCTCAAGCAGTAGCGTGCTTGCCTGGCATGCGTGGGGCTCTGAGTTCAATCCTCAGCACCACATAAAAATAAAATAAGAATGTTGTGTCCACTGAAAACTAAAAACTAAATATTAAAAAAAGAAAAAACACCAAGCCAGTATTAAAGAAAAGAAGAGAAAAAACACCAAGCCAGGCATGGTGGCACATGCCTGTAATCCCAGTGGCTCAGAAGGCTGAGGCAGGAGACTGAATTCAAAGTCAGCCTCAGCAAAAGCGAGGTGCTAAGCAACTTTGTGAGACCCTGTCTCTAAATAAATGGGGCTGGGGATGTGGCTCAGTGGTCAAGTGCCCCTGAGTTTAATCCTAGTACCAAAAACAAAACAAAACAAAAACACCAAAATCCACCCAATTACAAAATACAGATTTTTCCATAGTTTTAATAAAATCAAGAGCTCACATTAACAGACATATTAGAGGAAACATGATTCAATTTTCTAAGATAAATGTGACATATCAAAACCGCAAATAAATCAACTTCTAAAAATTACAAATAAAGAAAAAATAAAGTGTGCTAGTTACTTAGTACATTTTAGGACTAATTTTTCCCCAAATCTCACATAAACATACACCCAAAGTCTTGTGGTCACTTTACTTTACTGTCAATCAAACAAATAAATCCTCTGCACATGGCAGGAGGATCTCCTTTTTAAGAAAAACTACAGCTGGGGATATAGCTCGGTGGTAGACTGCTTGCCTAGCATGCATAAGGCCCTGAGTGCCACCCCAGCACCAGAAAATTTTTTAAAAATGCTGATAATAAAGTAAAACTGCAGTTTCATTCACTGTTGTCAAGGGAGTTATCATTTTTTTTTAGAGAGAGAGAGAGAGAGAGAGAGAGAATTTTATTATTTATTTATCGGCGGACACAACATCTTTGTTTGTATGTGGTGTTGAGGATCGAACCCGGGCTGCACGCATGCCAGGCGAGTGCGCTACCGCTTGAGCCACATCCTCAGCCCTCAAATTTTTTTTTCAAATCACTTTTCCTGCAACTATTATGGGAACTAGTGTCACATATATATATATATGTATGTATGTATACACACACACACACACACACATATATATACATACACTCACCTTAGTATCTACCATAAAAAGCAAAGGAGACATTCATCTGACACATCATACTTTCAAAATAATTCTAATAATCTATAAATTCTTTAATCAAAATTTTTCATGGATTAGCTTTAACAAAAGAAAGTTTCAATACTTATATATACTATGGTACAATCCTAGTTAACAGAATTTCCACAAATTGATTGCTTTATTGAAATTATTTAATCTTTGTTCTTCAAAATCGTAAAGCGAGTTTAAAGAACAAAGATTGAGAGAAATAGCAGAACCAATGCCAGCTACTTTCAGGCAAGAAGTGTAGTAGAGCCTGTTAAAAAGAAAAAAAAAAGCAGCAAGTTAAAAATGGAAGGGGCTGCTGTGGTGAAGGACTGAGACACCGAGTAGGGTCCACTTGACCAGGCCATGGTGGCTCCGCACCTGCCCTGGAGAATGTGTGGGCCAGGGAGTCACGGCAGGTCCTGCATCAACACAGGCGATACAGGCTGGGGGCACAGAGCATACTGAAGCCCTGACAACAGGGTGAACCCTGAATCAAGAGCTAATAAGATCTGGTAGCTACTGAATACTAACAAGAAAGAACACAATTTTAGGCCTCTGTCTAGATACAGTGCTAGACACAGAAAGCTGGAGAGGGCTGAGGGAACAAGCTAAAGAGAGCAGTCTGGGGCAGGCTGAAGGTAGCAAGGGCAGGTTAGCCTAAGAGGAAAGCCCTGAAGGCAGTGAGCAGGAGGAAAGGATTTCTGCTCAAGCTGCCCAACCTAAATAAAACTGAAAGACACAGAACAGAAGTACAACAGGATCAAGTCAAGAGAGCTACCAAACCTCCACCAGGAAAAAAAATGACTGCAGTAAGGATTCCCCGCTGAATCCTCATGTCCACAGATCGCCTAAGAAAAAATAAACTGTGATCTGGCACAGAACATGGAGAACCGGTGCATATTACAACCCCTCTCTAGAGGGCACACAATGTTCTAGAAAGTAGACCTGACTACGAACCAATCTGACCTAACATATCATGTGAGCAGTAATCACCCTCTGAAGGCCACTGAGTTTAAAATGCAGACAAACCAAACTAATGTGTCAGGAAAGCACCTAAGAGTACTTTAGGAGAAAGAAGTACCAAGATACCATTAAAACTTAATGTTTCTAGACTCTTTTATGGTGTTGGAGACCATACACAAGACCTAATGCCTAGGAAAGTGCTCTGTCACTGAGCTATGCCCCCAACCCCTAGACTTTTAAAGAAAAAGATAATCTGAAATGTCTGTAGTTACTGTTACACACCAGTATTTTCCAGGTTTAAGAAGTTCTCTCAATATTTGATACTACCAATAAAATGTGATGAACACAGGCTTTAACTTTCTTGTTTTCTCAGTACTAATTATGGATTAATGCTGATGAATATACTTTAAAAAAATGTTTAAGATACTTCCTTTAACAGCAGCTAGAATTTAGGATTGAGACAAAAACTAAAGTCAAGCAAAAATCCCTTCCTGACAACTAAACCTACAACAGTTTTTCACTGGGATCCTGACCTCCAAGGTTCATACACACTGTGCTACAAAGAACACAAGAGCTTCCACATGCTCATCACCCTTCATCAAAGACAGAAAAAAATGAACACATAAATTTACTATATAACAAATCTTGGGCTGGGGTTGTAGCTCAGAGGTAGAGCGCTTGCCTAGCACGTGCAAGGCACCACATATAAATAAATAAATAAATAAAATAAAAGTCCAGCAACAATTTAAAAAATATATATTTTTTTAAAAATTACTATATACCAAATCTTGACTGTAAAAGCACATGATTTTCCCATATTCTGATTTGAAAATCTATATGTGTTCTACAAAACATGCTCTTTTAACATGTCAGGAGTAAGCTGGGTATGGTGGAACATGTCTATAATTCCAGTTACTCCAGAGGCTGAGGCAGGAGAATTCCAAGTTCTAGGCCAGCCTCAGCAACTCAGTGTGTGTTGTGTATGGGGGGGACAACAAATATCCCCCCCTTACAAAACTGCCAATGCACATTAACATATTAAATACTGATGCAAACCAGCATTACCTAAATTTATTCACAGATCTTCCCTCCAATTCTTATACCTTAAAAGGGACAAACTCTAATTTAAGAAAATAAATAAAAATCCTGAAAACACAGTAACATGTAGAGTGATAGAGCAGAGCTCCTTTATTGTAAAAATGATAGCAAAGCAAAATAAATAAACCAAAGCTTCCTAACGTTCAAAGAGATAACATATATTAAAAAGAAAAAAAAAACCCTGTTCAGGGCAAAGTCACCTATACTTAGGACACAAACAAAGCTACTACTGAAAAGATGAACTTCAGGCAAAACTGTTCCAGAATCCCTAGGCCTGCCTTCCCTTCTGTCTCTCTTGGGTCACTTGTTGGAAGCAACCTCCTCTCGGTATCAGGTGCCCAGGTAGACTTTCATCAACATGTCAAATACAAGACACTCAAATTCAGTAGTCGACCTGATAACTAATGTCATAAAACACTCCTATGCTGCATGTCAAAATCTACTTTCAATCAGGACAGCAAAGATGGAATTCTGTTCAATATAAGGCATTTAAGAGCAGCAGAAAGTGGATAGCCAGCAGCTACTAAGTAACAAAAACATGGTCAGCAGGTCTTCAGGGAACACTCAGTGCTGAATACTCCACTAAGTGTTATCATATGAAGGAAGAATCTGCAAGTAAATTTTCTTTGAATTTTTTTTTCCATTTAAAAATGGCATTGAGGATTGAACCCAGGGATGATCCACCTCTGATCTATATCCCCATCCCTTTTTATTTCTGAGTCTAAATTGTTGAGGCTGGACTTGAACTTGTGATCCACTTGCCTCAGCCTCCTGAGTCACTGAGATTATAGATATGCTCCATCATATCCAATCATTAATCTTTTAAAGATTTTTAATATTTAAAATGGGGAAATCAGAAATTACCCTGCATTTTTTCGTTTTTCACCCTCCCCCAAGCTGTATCTCCTAGTTCCCAAAAATACACTTGGGGTTTGGGGAGGAGGAAATGGCCTGGCCTTTGCATCTATGCCTCAATCTCCCTTTGGATTGTGGAGTCTGGTCTGTACTTTATTGTCTCATGCAGGATTCCTAACCTTTCTGATCAGAGCAGACCTCCTTCCATCTCACAGGAAGAGGGATCTGAGCTCTTTTGCCTTCTTCCCACACCCTGACTTGGCATGCCCCTGAGGCAGATATAATTATTTAGTATAAAATTTCTATGTGGCAAAGGCATTCCTCCCCCAATTTGGTGACAATGCTGTGTGCCTATTTTCCATAATTCCAACAGTATTCCTAATTTAAGCCATCTAGAGTAGCATTCTTAAGATAATCAATAGTGACCTTTCCAATTTACAAGCTGCAGAACTCTGCCAAAGTAATTAACTTTCTAATTTTTAGCAACTTTATATTCTTAAACATAATGACATCAACTTTAAACATTCCATTTAAAATGCATGTCCTATCACTAGGAAGCAAAAAGGATAGGAAAGTCACAATGTCCCTAAGAAAAGGAAACTTCCACTCCAAAGGCAACTAATCAGCACCTAATCTCTTTTTAAAAATGGCATTGGGGATTGAACCAGGGATGATCCACCTCTAATCTTTATCCCCCCATCCTTATCTTAAGTAAATCAATCAAAATGTAAATGAATTTCATTGTATTAAGACAACCTAGTGAAGGGTACCTAAGTACTGAAGGATTGCAATATGAGAAATGAATGGGAAGACAAAGGCAAACCTGACCACCAGAATCACAGGCTACCAGGTCAGACATGTCACCTGTACAGCACACAAGAGCAAGTACAGGTAAAGCAAGCACCATGTGCGGCCAGCATTAACAAGCAGAAGCTCTGCCTTTCCAGTGGTCCCTCTGCTTCTGTTTTCTTGGGATTTTCATACTGAATTACCCAACCTTTCTGGGGATGTAGTTCAGAGGTGGAGCACCTGTCTAACATATGCAAAGCCCTAGGTTTGATCCTTCACAATGCAAAAGAAAAATCTGTCTACTGTAACATAAATACATCTGCACTGTAAAAAATTGGAGGAAAAAATAAAAATAGCCCATAATCCCAATGCTCAAAGACATAATCAGATGCCAAAAACAATTTATTACATATAGCACCTTGTAGCACTCATGAAATGCTCATTAAATATAGTATTATGGAAATACAAAGATTTACCCAAACAATACTAAATCATCCATAATAGCACAATAAGAAGATATTAAACAATAGCATACCCAGGACAGACTACTAATCTATGAATCACTTTTTAGTTTCTTAACTAAATCCTTAGAAGCACATTAGCTATTTCAAGGTACACACATATTTTTATGCAAGTTGTTCTTGCATATTTTCTCCTGAAAAAATCCTATTCGATTACTCTTTCTAGCAATGACTGGATTCATTATTGTATATTCTCAACAGATATGGCTTATTTTATTAATTTTTGCTCCCCCATCCCTCCAAGGAACCCCAGTATCTCATAGATCTGCATCTTGGGGAATACTGCTAGTAAAACTGAAGACTTTTTTCATGTTTCCTGCTCCCTTTTTTTCCCAGGAGGCAGGGGACTATTTTATTGGTTTATAAGCCATCCTTTCATAGCTTGGAAAGTAAATTTGCTTGTAAGTTTCTATTTTTCTCAGTTTGCTATTTGCCTTGTAATTCTTTTAGGATTTTAACTTATGAAGTTTTATTACTCTAAAGTAGCCAAATGAATCTTCTCCTTTACCGTCTCCACTTTTGATGTTACGGTTATGTTATCTTCACCCTACTCTTTTATAAGTATTTAAAAAAAATAATTTTAGGGCTGGGGTTGTGGCTCAGCGGCAGAGCACTTGCCTAGCACGTGCAAGGCCCTCAGCACCACATAAAAATGTGGGGGGGTGGGGTCGCCGCATGAGGCGATGCGCGGACGCCGAGCCGCCTGCGGCTGGGAAAGGCCGGAGGCGCCAGGCCGCCACGGCTGGGGCGATGAATCGGGCTTTTTCCCAGTGCGTAGCCGGGCCTGGCGGCCGCGAGCCTCAATCCAGAATCCGAGGCCCCCGACAGGCTCGAGTCGGCCTGCCCGGTGACTCAGGGCCGGGGCCCGCTCGCCGCCCTCCGCCCACGAGTCCCCCGTCCCAGCCGCCATTCCGCCCCACGGCGGCGCGGGCCTTGCCCGGCACCTGCGCTCAGCAGCCGCGGCCCCAGTCACTGTGACACCGCGGCTCGGGCCAGGCCTGCGCCGCCGCAGCCGCCGTCGCTGGGCCCCGGCAGCTGCCGGCACTCACCTGCGTCTCCCGGGTGCCTCCAACGCTCCGGCGACGTGTCCGCTCGCTCGCTGGGCCCGGGCCCGGAAAAACCCCGTCCCGCCAAGGTCTGGCTGCGTCCCTCAGCCTCCCGGGCTGCCCCGCCTGGAGCTGCGTGCAACATGGCGCCCGCCTCCGCCTCCTCCCCTGCCCGCCCGCCGGCCCTCCTCCCGCCGCCGCCGCCGCCGCCTGCACCACGCAACCTCCGCCCTCTCGCCTTCCCTGCGCGGCTCCCCGCCCTCCGGGCCTCACCAGCTCAGGCGACCGCGGGAGAAGCCGTGGGGGAGGGCCGGAACGCACCGCCATCGGCGTCCAGGGAGGGGGAGCCTGGAAACCGCCGCCATCGCTCCTCTTGCCAGAGGAGCGGGAGGGGCCTGGAAACCGCCTGCCCGCCTGCCCGCCCGCCCGCCCGCAGTGGCCAGCGACCCGGCTGGCCCTCGGCGGAGGCCCTGCTCGCGGGGCGCTGTCTACCTGCGAGCCGCGGCCTCTGCCCGGGAGCCCAGTGGTCCCGCACGGCGCGCCGGATCCGCCGCCAGGTTTTGCAGCCGCCCCCACCGCCGGGCCACCTCTGGAGGCCGGGTTCCCGCCACTTTGGACCTGTCCAGTGGGCTGACCTTGGGCGGGGGGGCTCCGTGTCCTGGAGAAACTTCCCGAAGGAGAGGTGCTTCCGCTGCCCCTGCGCGCACACAGCCCGAGCTGAAGCGCAGCTGCACCCAGCCATGTGCCTCCGCTCCGGGCGACAGACCCCGGCCGAGCCCGAAGCCCGAGACGCGCAGAAATGGGCCAGGCTCCGAGAGCCGCGCCGGGCCCTGACCCCTGCACCTGCCCGCCGTTGGGCCTCAGGAGACCCGGGCTCACCTGCAAGTGTGTGTCCCGTCTTTTCTAACGCTTTCTCCAAAAGGACTGAACCAGGCTTCCCTCTCTAAACCCTTTAGCCCACTCATTTTTGCAAGTTTTAACAAAAACTCAGCTTACCCTTAGTCTCCGTCAGAAGAGATGGTGGCTAGACTTGGAGGCTTTGATGACACAAAGGGGTGGCCTGCGCTGTTATTGTGAGAATCGTTTTCACGTGTAGTCGGAAGTAGTTACTATCACTGGTTGGAAATTAAATCATGATTGGGGCTTTGGAATGTTCAAACTAAGTGGGAATTTTGGCAGCACGACTAGCCAGTGGGCTTCCTGTGGTGACGAGCTGGGGAGAGAGTGGACTTAACCCGTACCTAGGTGGAGGCAGGTGCTCCGATGCCCTGGCTCCGCGATTCCTTTGACAGGGCCTGGGCAGGTGTTCAGATAGCCTGTTGTCTGGGTCAGACATGTGGCTGATGCGATTTCCTGTTCTCTGCAAACTAGAACACTGCGGAGACCCCCTGCCAGAGCAGGGGGCGTCCCAGGGTCCTCGCTGTGTCCTAAATAACTTGGGTTTCTTGAAGAAGAAACATTCCACTGGTATGTAGTCCCTTGGATAGAAATGTGGCTTTTGTCAACTTTTGTTAAGTATCTTTAGATTTTTTTGTGGGTGGCTGGGACTGTCAATCACTGGTAGAGTGCTTGCTAGCATGTGTGAGGCCTTGGGTTCAAGCCCCAGTAGCTTCCCCCCCACCACCACCACCACCAAAAAAAAAAAGTATTGTTGTATTTACCTGTGTCCAAATTATATAATTCTTCAATTAATGATGGAGTTTAAAAATGGAAGGTTTATCGAATTTATTCCTGTGGACAACGCCATCCCATGTGCATATGGCCTGTTTTGTTTTGTACTGGGAATTGAGCCAAGGGCACTGAGCTACATTCACAGCCTTTTTTAAAAAAAATTTTTTTTTAAACACAACAATCAGGTTGTGTCCACTGGGCAGATAAGCTAGCCTCTTACCCATCAGGACAAGACAATCTGTTCTCTTTCCACTCAGAACCTCCTTCCCTTCTCTTTCTCCCCTATCTCATAAATCCATGTCTCTCAGATGACCCAAAGTTTGGAAGTATTATTAATTTTTTTTTTAATTTTTTATTAGTTATTGATGGACCTTTATTTATTTATTTGTTTATATATGGTGCTAAGAACGAACCCAGTGCCTCACACATGCTAGGCAAGTACTCTACCAACCCAGCCCCCGGAAGGATTTTTTTTTTAATATTTATTTAGTTGTAGTTGTACAGTATCTTTATGTATTTTTTATGTGGTGGTAAGGATTGAACCCAGTGCCTCCTACATGCGAGGAAAGCACTTTACCACTGAGCTACAGCCTCAGCCCTGTGGAAGGATTCTTAATTTAATGTCAGAATCAAAGTTCAAAACAGTCTTTAAAAAAATAGAACATTAGACCAAAACCAGTGAAAGAAAATATCACTTTACATTGTAAAATATGATGTAGTTGGAAAAAATCTCAAGTTTTAGATTTAGGTGGACCTTGGTTTCTACCCAGACTCAATTTTTTGGTCAAGTTCAGTGAACTGTAAATTGGGGATAAAAAGTATCTACCACTCAAGAGTGTTATTCCGTTATAATCTTGGATCATTCATTGTTAGCTCCCTTCCCTTCCTCATTTTCCGGAGTGGAGGCCCATGGGCATCTCTGTTGATACTCATAACATTCACATTTTCTAAGTCATACAGGCCTGGAAAGCAACTCAAAATCCTGACCCATTCACCTGGCATCCCAGAACCATTGCCAACTCAGGGAAATCCTTTGTTTATTTTGGCTCAGTCTTCGAGGTCATCATCATTATCACACCTGTTTTCCAATGAAAAACCCCAAGGCTCAGAGGTGTTAGGGAATTTTCTCCAAATCACCAAGCTCAGTCCTTGGCATTACCTGACCTGAGTGTGTCCACTATGTTATAAGACACTTTCTTCCACTGATATCATTGCTTTAATCTTTTAAATGATTTTCCCAGTTCTGGTATACCCCTATCCTTTCCCCTACATAGTAACAACTGTAGACTATTCCTTTAAACTAAAACCTTCATTACTTCGTTGTCCTTTTAAAATTCACTGGCTCCCCATCGTTGATAGGGTTGAGTCCAAATTCTGGCCCATCACTTAAGGTTTTATGTCTTGTCCGAACTTACTTTTCCAATTGTATTAGTTCCCAGATACCTCCTAAAAGGAATTCTCTGCTCCATCCAATCCCATTGGACATACTCATGGCCCATGCGTTCCAGCCTTGAATCACCATTGGTGAATGCTTGTTTCCCTTTGAACCCTTAGTAAATAGATACAGTTCCTGCCTTCTCATTTCTACCTCGAATCATGCTCCTGCTCCCTTTCCCTCCCAGGAAGCCCATCTGCTTTTTGACCTCTCCCTCGCTGTCAACTCTCACTTGTGTCTCCCCTCCCCCCAAACCCAAACAGTACTGGGGTTTCAAACCAGAGCCTCATACATGCTAAGTAAGTGCTCTACCACTGAACTATATTCCCGACTCTTTGAATTTTATTTTGAGATTAAGTGGCTGAGGATGGCCTCAAACTTGCAATTCCCCTGCCTCAGGCTTCAGGGTGGCTGGGATTTCAGGTAAGTGCCACCAGCAGGTGTGCCCCTGGCCTTCCACGTGCACTTTAAACTAGGAGTCTGTGCTTGGGGAGAAGGGCTGTTCCCTGAAGTGCCCCAGCCCCTGCAGCATTGTGCCTGGAGAACACTGCAGCTTGTCCAGAGCATGTTTGTTTACTCCTAAATCAAAGGGCACTGAGTCACTTGCCTGGCCCTAGGAGCCATTATTTTTCAGACCCAGGCAAGGAAATAACCATCCAATGCAAAGTAAATCGATTTAACAGGATGGTTTCCAACCTGACTTTGCTTCAGAATCCCCTGATTCTGAAAGACAATATTCCAGGGGCCCCATTCCAGACCCAGTAAATCAAAATTGGGTGGGAAAGAGCAGGGAGGGGATTTGAAATTGCCAGAATTCATAGCCTGGCTTCACTACTCATTAACTGGGTAACTTTGAGCAAGTTACATAAATTCTCCATGCCTCAAAAGATGATGGTAGTATTTCAGGCTGGGGACGTAGCTCAGGGGTAGAGCGCTTTGCTTGCCCAGTGTGCATGAGGTACTGGGTTCTAGTCCTTTAGCACCACAAAAATTTAAAATTTTAAAAATTATAAAATGAGTTTTTAAAAAATGAGACAATAATATTACTGCTGCTGGTGATGATGATTCTGTGATGACTTAAGGCCAGTCTGGTGAACCGAGTTGGCAACCACTGAGTTAAGAAACCATTCCCACTCCTTCCCCTGCTAGAGTTTAAAGCTTCCAGAATTAAGCATTATGATATATTCCAATAAACTTTGTTTTTGAAATAGTGTAATTAAGAAAGAGGGGCTGGGTTTGTAGCTCAGTTGGTAGAGGGTTTGCCTCGCATGTGTGGGTTCCATCCTCAGCAACACATAAAAATGAATAAAATAAAGGTATCTGTCTACAACTAAAAAATAAAAAGAATGAGGTTTTTTTTGTATGCACAATTTTAGTATAAATCTTAAATATAATAATATATTAATGTAATTATTAATATATAATTAATATAAATGTATACATTTATATTAATATGTAAATGTTGTACAAAATACAACATTCCCCAAAACCCAAAATTTATTATTGGTACTAATTGCTATAGGTTTGCTGTGTTACCACAAATCAAGAAACCACTAAATATTTCAAAGCATTTAACATCAAAAGTTTTAAACCCAAACTGTTTGTAGTAATCCCTTAAAAACAAACAAAAAAACTACAACCTGTTTTGTTTTTGTTTTTTGTACCAGGGATTGAACCCAGGGGCATTTAAAGACTGAGCCAAACTGCAGCCCTTTTTATTTTTTTATTTTTAGATGGGGTCTCACTAAGTTGCTTAGGATTTCACTAAATACAGCCTGAGTTTTAAAAAAAAAATATTTTCTCTACAAAGAATCTTATCAGCTATACAAAGATCAGTAGCTTTTGCTGTTACTTTTGTTTTCTCTGCAGTACTTGGGACTGGACCCATGGCTTTGGGCATGCAAGGCAAGTACTATCTCTGAGCTACATCCCCAGTTCTAAAAATCAGTTTTTATACTGAAGCAAGTATCAGCTACACTTGAACTTCCCTTCTTCACTGTGGCCTGAGTGCAGACACATGACATGCCCTCAGTATAGGACAGCCCGTATTCATCTTCAACCCCATCCTCCTCCTCTGGTGCCTTCTCCTTTGAGCCCGTTCCCCTGCCCAGCCCTTTCTTCTTACCTCACTCTCGCCTCTGGCTCAGTATGCAGCAATGTGCTTTAATATTTTCCCTTTAGCTTAGCTCTTTTTGCTTATCTGGATGATTCTCATTTGTGGACTGTACCAGACACATTTCACCCAGTTTTTTTTTTTTTTTTTTTGCAGTATCCACAATGGAGAGGTCTGGGTGTCGTCTCTGATCTTTGGGCAATGTTCAGAGCAAAACAGAAAGAAGGCAGATGGTAGTCTTTTGAGAACATCAGATCTTTTTTATCACCTTTGGGAGGAATGTAATTTCTCATCTCCCTGACATAGTACTTTGTCACTTTTCCCCATATCTTTGAACTTTAACTTTTCCTTTACAGACACGAGCTTCCATTTTTCTGAATATTTCTTGCAGAATTCATTGAAATTGAAAAGGAGTCTGGGTATTTCTTCTTTTGGCATATGAAGACATTTTGCCCCTCTCCTCCCCTGTGGTGACAGAATGGTGCCTGGTGTGAGCTTTTCCTCAGAATCCCCCAGAGGGGCCAGATCCAACAGAGGTGTTTCACTTGACAATCCCAGTATGAAACAGTTTCCAGATTTTTTAATTAATTTTTTTTAATCCATATCATGAAATGTACATTATTCACGATTTTTAAAAATCTGGTTCCTCTTAGAAAAATAGCTGTACATATGTTGTAACTGTGTAATTCAACCAGGTAAGTATTCAGAAGAAAGAGGAAAAATATGAAGCAGTGTTTTTCTTCCATTTCAAAGAGCCATAAACTAGTTTTGAAGAAGCAAGTGTTTTAATCTTCCATGTTAATTCATTAGAAAAAAATCATAGCTAATTTTGGCCCATCAAATGCCAAAGAAACAAGATTTTAATGATATTTAGAGGTAACTAGATGTGAAATATGAAGCAGAAACTTACCAAAGTCAAACAATCCTCATGGGGAACACGAAATTGGTAGACCTCACCTTCCCAACTCTAAGACTTTCTTTCCTTTTTTTTTTCCCTGAGAGACAGGCTCTGGCTACAAGGTCCAGGCTAACCTCCAACGCTCCACTCAAGTGATTCCCTACTTCAGCCTCCCAACTTGCTGAGACAGCAGGTGCTGCCACCACACCCAGCTCTCGGTTTCTGACTTCTAAATCACTTATTCAAGCAAATACACAAAGGGCTTGTTTTTATTGCTAGAATACACAAACAATTCCTAATTAGCATTGTTGAAGAACCCAAATTGTTCTGAGAGGGTAAGAGGGCTTGGTGGTCCTTTGTACTTTAGCACCAACAAGTTGAATCATATTGCCTTCTTTTAATATGGATCAGTAAAACCTAAAAATGCAAAAAGGTTGGAGCAAATCAAGTTTTGCAGAAACATTGAGAGCCTCAGGGAAGGTTGAAAACCTCAGATCAGAGGTTCAGGGAAGAGGAGACTTCATCAAAAGAAGGGAAGACTGGAAAGGCACTGAAAGATTTAAAAATTTAATACCTAGTTTCAGATGTCGCATGTTTCTGGTCCTGAGCCTCATGTTTTGGAACCTAGAAAATACTATTGTCAGTCCTGAATTAAGTGGTCTTTGGAAGTCCATCCTGGGGGACCTAAACACCATTTAACATTGGATTAGGTTGGATCACATGAGATTGCAATTCATTTTCAAATGGTTCAGCTGTCTCCATGAGAAACCATTCAGAGTTCCAGAAATTGTCCTAAAATCTCTCCTTTAAGGAAGCTCTCTCTGACCCTTCATACCTCAACCACCCATATTGGAACTAGGTGTCTGTCTTTGTGATTCTCTTGCATCCTGTGTCTGTTCTCAATGAAGAATTTATCTTCTTGCATTTAATTGTTCCCTTGTCTATCTCCAACTCCCTCATAGATTGTGAGCTCCTTGATTTCAGAGACAGTCTTTTGTTACTACATCCACTGCGTTTAGCATAGTGCCTGGCACATAGTAGAGGAATGATTGGAATCCAATTTATGCATTAGTTGGAATTGCTTGTATTATGAAACACAGTCATTTCACTTTCCTGCTCAAAGGCCTTTAATAATTCCCTGTTCCCTACTGAAAAAACCACAATCTTCTCAGTCCTAACCTTGAAACATCTAAAATTTGATTCCAATGGATAAATTCTTCCAGATTGTCCCCTTTAATTTCTAATAGATATCGCACTAGATCCAAACTGGATCCAAACTGGATCCTGGGAATGCCTGATTGGCCCCAAGTATTCTCTCATGCAACTCCACCTTCCATATAAGCTGCTCTTCCCAAGCCACTGCTTACCCCAGTAGAATCCATCCTTCTGGGCCCACTTTGAATGCAATCTCTTTAGCAAAATCCTCTCCTGCTTCTCAACCAGATGTGAATTTCATTTCTCTTATTGCACAGGTAGGTTTCTTGAAGACATTTTTAAATAGATTTAAATAGAACCACTAGTTAGGGTTCTCCAGAGAAACAAAATCAATAGAGATTGGAGAATCCATTAACCAATAGATAGATGGATATTTATTTTATGAAATTGACTGCAGGGTAGGTTTGCAGGCTGGCCCCCATGGAAGAGCCAACATTGCAGTTCAAGTCTAAGACCATCAGGATGCTTAGGGAAGTGTAGACCTTGCTTTAAAAAAATCTTCGATGCTAGGATGAGGACCACCCACATTATGGACAGCCAATTTCTTTATTGGGAGTCCACTTTGTTCAGAATGTTTATCTCTTAGCAGACCTTATGGTGCAGTCACACAGATGTTCCCAGACAGCATGGGTACTCCCATTGGCTTCCTTTGTTGGGAATGTCCTTTTTTTTGGTACCAGGATTGAACATAGGGGTGCTTAACCACTGAGCAACATCCCCAGCCCTTTTTAAAATACTTTATTAGAGACAGGGTCTCACTGAGTTGCTTAGTGCCTCACTGAATTGCTGAGACTGGTTTTGAACTCTTGATCCTCCTGCCTCAGCCTCCTGAGCTGCTGGGACTATAGGCATATGCCACCGTGCCCGGCTTGTCCTTCCTTTTTCTTTGGCTGAGGAATATTAATCACTTCCCCAGACTCCTGATTCAATGTCAGACTCTGAAGTTTTCTCAGCCTCTTTCTCTACCCTCACAGTGTCTGGAGATTTTTCTTTTCTTTTTTCATAAACATCGGGCAAAAGACCTCTGAAAAACTCCCTCACCCTGAACTTTCCTCATCAATTTCCAAATCACAGAATGTAAGTTTCGAAGCTACCACTCACATTCCTGTGCTCATGCAATGCGGGTAAAGCGTATCTTAGATTATTCCACATTTTTATTGGCATAAGTTGGAGAGAATATTCTAGTCATGAATAATGAAGTGTGTTTTCCAGGTCAGAGCATATTCTTGCCAGGAAAAACTTTATAGCTCATCAACACCATTTGTTGAAGTAAATATTTTAAAGAAATATTATGCACAAAGCATTCAAGAAATTGCAATGACCTTAGATCTTAGTTTTCATGTTCCATTAAATCAGTTGCCTTTTTTTTATACTTGGAATTGAACCCAGATGCTCTTAACCACCGAGCCATATTCCCAGCTGTTTTTAATTTTTTTTTTATCTTGAGTCAGGGTCTCACTAAGTTGCTGAGACCGTCCCAGAATTCTATCCTCCTGCCTCAACCTCCTGAGTTGCTAGGATTACAGGTATGTGCCAATTTATGGGGCGGTCAGTTGCTTTTTTTTTTTTTTTTTGGTACTAGGGATTGAACTCAGGGGCACTTAAGCACTAAGCCATATCCCCTGCTCTTTTTTGTATTTTGTTTAGCGACAGGGTCTCACTGAATTGCTTAGCACCTCTGGCTTTGAACTCTCAATCCTCCTGCCTCAGCCTCAGAAGCTGCTGGGATTATAGGTGTATGTCATCCCACGTGGCTAACTGCTTTTGACTCAAATAGAATAAGGAGGCTGAAGGAACCTGCAGCCTGGAGTCCTCAATTAATGGATAAGAACGACCACCACCAAAAAACATATTATATTATCATTTTGTGGGAAAAATTGCTTATTCCCCAAGTGACAAGTGAAGTGACATCTTGAAAATTTACATAATTTCTCTGACCTTTTTTTTAAAGGATGTGTTTAATTTAGAGTTGGGATCTGGATTAATCACTGCTGGCTAGTTCTGCTGATAGAAGAAATTCAGAAACCAAACTCTCATTGCACCATGAGAGCTACTTACTATTTTTGCTGATAATGTCCCAGAAATGTGGTCACAGTCATCACCCACTGATCCATCTCAGCAGCAACATGGTCATTAGCAGGCATTGGGCTTCTCTGAGAACAATCTCAGTCTTCAAGTCCCTTCTGAAAACTTAATAGATAAATAAGAGGGAAATAGCTTGGCGAGAACAAGAATTACAAATATTCCCCCTTAATAATTTGGTAGGGAAGCAAGAGATAAGGGATGGGTAGAAACTGCAACTCAAAATCCAGAAGAACAGCTCAACTTTCCTCCCAGTGGCTGGTAATCTTTCCCCTTCTTTTGTCAATTACACTATTATTTTTCCCCTACCCACTATCTCCCAATAGCCTAAACTACTATTTTTTTTTTTGATAAGTGCTGGGAATATACCCAGGACCCCGTGCATGCTATACCACTACAGCCCCACGTCTGAATCTTTTCCTAAGAGATTAGAACTAGATGAATATCCAGCAATCTTTTCCCTGGTTGTTAAAAGATTGCAGTCTTAATTGCATTTAAATGAGGAAATGCTACTTGAACTGAGCAGATGGACTTTTACTGTGAAGGTACCAGCAAGACTACTTGGAAGAAACTGGCAATGAAATAAAATTTAATACCAGACACTATAACACATATGAAATTCTAATGGTCAGAGTAAAGTGATTTTTGTTTTTAATCCCAGTATATCCACGGATTTGAAAAATATTTACTGAGATGTGTTTCTTGAGCAAGTATTTCACGAATCACTTGCTAACTGACTTACTTTTCTGTTTTATTCGCCCCAAAACCAAAACCTGCAGGGTGGTTGAGACAGGAAATAGGGGTGGCTCTTACCTTGTACGGAGCTGGATATAATCCACCCCCCACACCTTGAGATTGTGCTGCAGTAAGATATTTTCAGTTCTGCCCTCAGTGTGAGAATGGGGGGAAGATGCAAGGAAGAGCAGGCTATCAAAGGAACAAGACAGACTCAGGCAGGACAGGTTAGCAGAGGGTGTGAGGCAGCATGGGCTTCTGGCTGGTTCTGTCCCCAGACTCTGCCTCTTGGAGCAGAGGGGCATCTCTCAGGATGGTCTTGCTGAATCCCATTATTCTGACGCCAGGAGTTCAAGCTTTCAGAGCTGTCCCTCTCGTTGTATTTACCATTTTCTAGCTTGAACTATTTGGAAGCAGGGCTATGTCACTACCACACTGGTTACACAGTTTGTCTCTAACCCCATGGCAGGCTCACTCCCTGCCCTCCCCTCCTGTTCACCTTGAGCTACCCTGGGTCTTGGAGCATACCATGTAGACCCCCTGCACTTTAACTTTTGCTCGCTCGAGTTTGCATGCTCTTCTTCCTCCTGGGTCATTTCATTGTGTTTATTCTTCAAGTCGTATTTAGTTCTCCCCTCATCAGACTTCCCAGAGTACCAGGGCTGAAATGGATCTTGTCCTCCTGTGGTTCTCCTGATGCTTTACCTGGGCTTCTGGAGTCTTGTTTTTCTGAATGCGAGACTCCACACTCCTTGTCGTCCATCCTCTTTTTCCGCTCTTTCTCAGAGCAAAAGGTTTTAATTGGACAGCGTCCGCCTCCTCGGTCCTTCCCCTTATATATTGTGCTTTTGCTGTTGAAGCTGAGAACACTTCACCCACTCCTGGGTTTCAGAGAGTTCCTCCTGTGGTTTTCCTAAACATGTTTTAGGTTTATGTTTTACTTTTAACTGTGGGGTTTATTTTGAGCTCATTTTTGTGGGAAGTGCGAGGTTGAGGGTAAAGCTCATTTGCCCATGGACAGCCAACTGCTCCAGCAACATCTGTTGACAAAACTATCCTTCTTCTGTTGGATTCTCTTTGTAACTTTGTCAAACAAAGTTACAAAGTTGTGAATCATATCTGTGGGCTACTATTTCTGGGTTTTCTCTCCTAGTCTATTGGTCTACATGTTGCAATCCTATGTATCTTGAGAGCCAGATGTATGTCTTTATTTCTACCATGTCTTTGGCATATTACCTTGGAAACAGTAGTTAACTAACTTGGTGCCTAGGGCATTGTAGGTTCTCAATAAATTTTTGTTAAAAATAAAGAGTTAATAAGTGTCTTACAAATGGGAGTTAAATTATTGCTGAATTAGTTCTTAGAGTTTTGAGAAGCAGACTTCAGTGTCTCAGCCCAGTGATAACCTTTCCCTTGGGCTTCTTGACACAGTCACTAGAGTCCCCACATGTCCTGCACACTCTGAAGGCCTCTGCCCGTGAAAGAGGGTCTCATGTACAACAGCTGCCCCCTCTCCAACCCCAACCTGCCCCCACACAGCTTGCACGCCAGATCTTCTGCCCCATCTGGTGCCCCGATTCCCACTGTGTGCCCCACCCCCACACACCGATTGTTGATCCCACCTCCCAGGGTACCACCTGCACTCTGCATGGTGGCCAGTGCCTGCCCAGCTACTCCAGACCAGCTCTATCAAATAGTAGACTTCTCTGCTCCCTGGTGGGCCAAACTGTCCCTTCTGGAAGAAGAGTGAACCCATTGCAAGCTGGCCCCCTGACTCTAGAGTGCTGAATAGAGTTTCCTCCTGCCTTATAATCACTCTTAGCACAATCAATAATTCCTCACGTTCATCTTCCCTAACCAGTCTGCCATGGGGCTTCAATCTCCTGAGTGGACTCAGACTTAGCCACTGCCTCCACCTTTTAGGGTCCTGTGACACCAAGTCTCCCCTCCCCTCCTGTACTCCACAGCACACCTCTGAGAGCTTCAGCTGACACATTGGAAGGAATTAAGTTGGCTGGGACACTGGGAAGGTCCAGGTCTTTGGAATAACAAGCCAACTATTTATCTGTTGAGTGATAGCCAACGTGTATCAGGCCTTGTTAGTCAAGTCACTTTATCCATTTGAGCCTTCAAAGAAGAATAGTCATGATGCTCCTACTTCACAGCATTGACATGCTGGCACTCGGACAAGGCCCATGGAGCACTTTGTTCAGTGTTGTGTCCAAATACAGAGTGCCATTTTCATTTAACCTCAGGACAAATTATGGAATGGAAGTCTGAGTCCTGCTGAGCACCTGTCAGCATTCAGAACAGTGGAGCATTTCTTCTGAAATGAGACCACAGGGGCTGTGACCTTCATGTGACATTGGGCCCCAGCACATCAATCTATAGTGGTTACCTCACTGGGTGCAGCAACGTGTGCCTCTGGAAGCAGCTTCTTGGGAGACTGAGCCACGTGGAGCACTTGATCCCAGGAGATAAAGGCCAGCCTGGGCAACATAATGAGGTCTGTCCCCAAAATAATAACTATTACTATTATTAAAATGGCTGCCTCTCCATAAAAAGACCATAAAAGATACACTCCCAAAAAAAGGCAAAATAAAGATTCTCTTTTTTAAAAGAAATAAAAGGAAGGTTAAATATAGCAGAAATATTGTAGAAGAAAAACTGCTAGGTTTAATTAAGATTTCTAGCTGCTTAGAAAAATGACGACGTAGTTAAGGTTACAAGCATGTGAATGAACAGGGTCAGGTTAAGTGTGTTTTTATCCAAAACATGTGGGTATAGACTAATTATTGTAAGAAAGGAATGATGTTAAATCAGATCTCAGCAGTAATTTTTTAGAATCTGGTGATTAAAACAAATGTTAAAGAAGAATGGAGAGAGAAGGAGAAAGATAAGGAAAAGGAGAGGTGGAAGGGAAAAAAGAGGAAGAGAAGGAGGAGGGAGAAAGTTTTAAGATTTAAGAATTTCTGTGTTTCTGAGGCATCTTTAGCCTGACTTTTAAGTTCCCCAAACTTATCGTTTACACACATATTCAACAGGCAGTAAGTTTAACGTGCTGAGGACATCGTAAAAAGAAAACTCTAAATCATAAATATAATATGATATGCAGTACTAGGGATTTTTTTTAAATCATTACATTATGTTTGTTAAAAGTACTTTTAACAGAACTATTTGAAAATGGCACTTTTTTAAGAGATGAGTTTTCTGAACATGTCAGTTTTTCATCCTGACTTGTAACAATGAAAATAAGAATGCAAAGAGTTATTTGCCTATTTTTAAAAAGTAAGCAAGGATATGAGAGCAGCCAAAGTCAGCTGCCATCCTTTAAAAACATTATTTATTTACATAGGTAAAATTGTATATTTCATGTGCTTCATGTCACTTCAGTGCACCCAGTGAGACCTCAGCCTCTGAATTGTCACAGTCTTGGGGTTAATATTCTTTATAATGGCTTTAATATATGCACAATTTTTTATGCTCCTTCTTTTAAGAAATGGAACCAAATTCCTCTTCCCTTGAGTATGTCCTAGACTTAGGACTTGCTTCTAATAAATAGAATAAAGTGGAAATGATGACGCGAGTCTCAGGAAACTTGGTCCTTGAAGGTAGCATGGATTCTTTGTTGCTTTACTCCTCCTTAGATTGCTTCCTTTGTGGAAAGTCAGCCACCATATTGTGAGATCTCCATGTGCAGGAAAACTGAGGCCTACAGCCAATAGCCAGGTGAGGGAGGAGCTGGGAATGGATCTTCCAGCCCAGTCTAGCCTTCCAATGACCATAGCCTTTGCTGGCCTCCTGCTGTGGGGGAGACTCTGAGCCAGAGTCACTCAGCTCAGGCAGCCCCAAATTCCTGAGCCACAGAAAATGTGAGACTAGGGGCTGGGGATGTGGCTCAAGCGGTAGCGCGCTTGCCTGGAATGCGTGCGGCCTGGGTTCGATCCTCAGCACCACATACAAACAAAGATGGTGTGCCTGCCGATAACTAAAAAATAAATATTAAAACTCTCTTTCTCCCTCTCTCTCTCTCTCTTTAAAAAAAAAAAGAAAAGAAAAGAAAATGTGAGACTATGAATGTTTGTTGTTTAAAGCCACCAAAATTTGGGGTAATTTATTACACAGCAATAGATAACTAATACATTCTTAATACATTCCTAGAAATAACATATCTCCTTTCTCTATTTACCAGGAAAAGATCATATGAGCTAAAGTAGCTTTTCAGTCATATACTACTTGAATATCTCACTGTAGAACTCCTCTGGCTTCTAATCTCAGCCTGGGCTGGAGGGAGCACTTGAGGCCAGCTCAAGATGCAAGAGTAGTTGCTACATCAGGAGGCCAGCAGGGGCTGTGGTCATAAGAAGGCTAGACGGGCTGGAAGTCCATTCCCAGCTCCTCCCTCACCAGGCTATTGGCTATAGGCCTCGGTTTTCCTGCACATGGATATCTCACAACATGGTGGATGATTTTCCACAAAGGAATCAATCTAAGGAGGAGTGAGCAAGGAAGAAACCATGCTACCTTCAAGTGCCCAGTTTCCCGAGGCTCTCTGCCCATGCTCCTAGGCTCCTGACACTACCTCACCCAAACTCTGTTTCCAGCATCACATTTCCTTCTTTGACTCTGAAGGAATCTGTCTCCCTCTCAAGAGGACTTTATAATTCATTGGACCACCCAGATAATCCAGGACCACCTCCTCCAGAGTAAAGATACTTAATTTAATCACATTTGCAAAGCCCCTTCTGTCACACAAGGTAACATATTCCCAGGTTCTAGGGGTTAGGCCACGGACATCTTTGGGTGTCTGTTATTCTGCCTACCATATCCACTTTTAATGACAGCCCTAAAGGCAGATCAGATGGCTCTCTGATCTCACCCACCTGCAGAGCAGCACCCTTTTCTCCTCTTTGCCTCTCTGTGCCCAAGTACCTGACAGGAACAACTTAGAGGAGGAAAGGTTTGTTTTAGCTCACAGTTTCCGAGTTCAGTCCTTGGTCAGCTGGCTTTAAGGCAGAAACATCATGGTGGAAGGGTATGGGGGAAGAAAGCTGCTTACTGCAGGGTAGCAGGGAAGCAGAGAGAGAGGGAGGGAGGGAGGGAATGATAGAGAGAGAAAGGAATGGACCAGGGACAAGAGAAACTAAGATCCTACTTCCTCCAACTCCAGCGCCCCTTCCAGTAGTCCCTGCAGCTATCAACACAAAATAAGATAACATAACCCAGGATAAGAGCATGACATTACACAACAGGACACACAAATGTAATAATGTTTCAATCATCACCCAGGAAACAGTCCAGACTTCTTTCTGCAGCTTTTGGCAATTTCCCCTACTTCTTTCTCTCAGTGTATCCCTTGGTCTTCTCAACATCATTCTTTCCTAAATCTCTATGTCCTCCATTTACTGCTCAAAATTACTGTTTTCCAGATTTGTCTCCTCAGTGCTGGCCTAGTGGCTTAGCACTCTCCCCAGGAGGCTTTTGACATACCTGTGTGCAATGACTCCTAGCCCAGTTCTCCTCCTGGGCCAGGCTTCCCACTTCCTGGCCCACATTCCTCTGTGTCTTCTTGGCTCCTCCACCCAGATGGCTAGTGAGCACCCCAAGCTATCTTATTTTGCCTTCCTCACAGAAGATCTGTGACAGACACTTCTCTGGTTCTTTGTAGCTTTTTAGCCTCACTTGCCTCTTCCTGGCTTTTAAATGCTGGCCTTCCTCAAAAAGCCCAGTCTTGGCTTTTCCTCTTCTCACTTGATATTCTGTCAATTACCACCTCAATGTACACATCTTGCACATTTATATCTTTAAACAGAAGACTTCTTTGAAGCTCTGGACCAATACACCAAACAACTTCCTTGATCACTCTTAGGTATCTCGAAGACAGCGACTCTCAGCAGTGTCCCAAAGTGGATCTGATGTCTCCCCCGCCTGTTCTTCAGGATTCGTCATTTCAGCCCCTGGCTTTGCCATTCAGTCCATTGCATGACAGCTTTCTTCCTTCCCCCTCATAGTTCTCTTCATGGAGTTTACTTTTTTTTTAATTGATTGTTTTAAAAAAATGACAGTGGAATGCATTACAATTTTTATTACACATATACAGGACAATTTTTCATATCTCTGTTTATATATAAAGTATGTTGACACCAATTCATGTCTTCATACATGTACTTTGGATAATGATGTCCATCACATTCCACCATTCTTGCTAATCCCCTGTCCCCTCCCTTCTCCCACCCCTCTGCCCTATCTAGAGTTCCTCTATTCCCCCCATGCTCCCCCTAGCTACCCCACTGTGAGTCAGCCTCCTTATATCAGAGAAAACATTCGACATTTGTTTTTTGGGATTGGCTAACTTCACTTAGCATTATCTTCTTCCACGCCATCCATTTACCTGCAAATGCCATGATTTTATTGTCTTTTATTGCTGAGTAAAATTCTATTGTGTGTATATGCCACATTTTTTTTTAATCCATTCCTTCACTGAAGGGCATCTAGGTTGGATCCACAATTTAGCTATTGTGAATTGTGCTGCTATAAAACATTGATGTGGCTATGTCCCTATAGTATGCTGTTTTTAAGTCCTTTGTGTATAGTCCGAGGAGAGGGATAGCTGGGTCAAATGGTGGTTCCATTCCAAGATTTCCAAGGAATCTCCATACAGCTTTCCATATTGGCTACATCAATTTGCAATCCCACCAGCAATGTATGAGTGTGCCTTTCCCCCCACATCCTCGCCAACACTTATTGTTGTTTCATGGAGTTTACTTCTGAGTGTTGTTTATTTAAAGATCAGCTTTATGGAGTCTGATTTAGGCCCTGTACAATTTAACAAATTTTCACCCACATCATTTATTTAGTGAATGTTATAACACCAACCTAAAAAACAACCAAAAAAGCAAACTGAGGGGTATGGGAGGAGAGGAATGATGGTGATGGGGGTCACCAGGGTAACTGCTTTATAATTCACTAAGATCAACCTCAGAAACATCTACCTCTGTTTAGTGTATTTTCCTATGATGTGTTTTATTTTACAGAATGAGTTTAAAAAGTAACTGTTACCAAGTAAATATAATTTAATATAAAAAATTAACAAGAAGAACTAATATTAAAATTATTAAACAAAGAAAAATAAATAAATAAATAAATAAAATTTAACAATTTTAAAAGTGAATGGTTCAACAAATTTTGGTGAATACATGCAATCACATAACTAATACCAGAGTCAAGATATGGAATCTCTCCATGCCCCCCTCAACATTTCCTCATGCCCCTTTACAATAAGTCTCCTTCCCCCTATGCCAGGTGCTCTGGAAATCACTGACTTTTTTTAGAATTTCAAATAAACAAAACCATATGGTAGTTTGTCTTTGGCATCTGGTTTCTCTCATTTAGCATAAGGCTGTTGCAATTTGGGCGATCGTCACATCAGTTCATTCCATTTCTTTGCTGATGGCATTTCATGGTAGAGGCATACCACAATTTATCTCTTCACCAGTTGTTGGATAGCTGTCCTTCCCCCATTGAATTACCTTGGGATCTTTGTCAAAAATCAGTTGGTCAATGGGATTTTTCCCAGGAATGTGTTACTCAAAATAAAAAAATAAATCAGTGTGATAAAACACCCTAGTAGAAAGAAGGAAACACCTGGTCATGGTGGTGCGCACCTGTAATCTCAGAGGCTTGGGAGGCTGAGGCAGGAGGAGTGTAAGTTCAAAGCCAGCCTTGACCACTTAGCGGGGCCCTGAGCAATTTAATGATACCCAGGCTCAAAAGAAACAGTAAAAGGGGCTGGGGATGTGCTTGGCACTTAAGAATTCCTGGGTTCAATACTTAGTACCAAAAGAAAAAAAAATACAATAATTTTAATTAATATTGTATCTACAATGATGGCTGCTACCAGCATGGATCATCTGGGTTTCTTGCTGCCAGTGGATCAGGAGGCAAAGGAGTTAGGACGTGGACAGGTCATCATGAGGAGGACCCCTGACTGTGGCATAATGGGAACAGACACGGAACGTCCAGACCCACCCTGGCATCTTAGTGCTCTCCATTGTTAACTCTGGATAGGAAGCCATAGCAATTTCTGAGTGACAAGGGCATAGTCACTAGGGGTTCAGGGTCCTGAGAGGTGACCATCTGGATCATCCCATCGGATAAATTATTGGCCTGGTGTGAGGGTAATTTAGAATGGAGAGGAGAGAGATGAAAAGTCAACCACAGCCCTGGGGGCCACTCATTCCACGATGCCCCGCCATTCCCTACCATTTCCGCCCGGGGTTCCAGCAGGTCTTCTCTCCTGGACTCATGGGACTCATGGGTCATCTCTTTGTTGGAGGACTGCTGTCAGGTGGCCATGGCCGGAAGTGCTTGAGAATGTCCATCCCCTGAGGGGCAGTCCCTGGCCAGACCCCTGTGCCCTGGACTGCAGATATTCTGCTATTTATTTTGCCCCTGCTAATTAGGACACTTCTGAAACGTGACCTCCGCTGTTTCCAGAGCCCCTCTGAGGGTGGAGTCAGTTACCCTGGGGGGGGGGGGCTGTTTGACCTCAAGCCCTTGCCTCTCTCTCTGTTCCCCATTTCTCTGCCATTTTTTTTTAAATTCTTGCCTCAAGGTGTGCTGGTGAACCCAACCTACTACATTTTCTTAGGTGTTTGAAGTGAGAGAGAACCTGATAGGCTGGATTTGTAATTGGAATGTAAATGTCTAAGGCAATTTAGTTAATTTTTCTAAGTAATGTTAAATGTTGAAAGATGATTTGGTCTGGTAAGAGCTCATTGGAATATCAATAAGGGCACAAAAAATGATTGTAGATATACATTTTTTAGGCTTATAAATAAATTAGGAAGATGTGTGAATTGAGCTTAAAATGTAGAAAAAATTTAGATTTCTAATTTATAACTTAATACATTTGACTTGAAGAAAACAAAAAAATGTTTTTAGGAATTCCCATCCAAGCTATAGAGTCCTTTCTGACAGCAGAAACTCATTTTACTTTGAAGAAAATAAATATTGAATGAGTCAACGCTAGGCATACCTGTATGTTTATAAATATCTGCAGTTATATTCCTCATTGTAAATGTGAGTTATATATCCTGCAAGATATGTAAAATACTCCAGTCAACATCAAAATGTCAATTCGGAACTAAAAATTAGAAGCACTCATAAATTATCCCAGATACTCATTTACCAAACTAGACAACTAATTACAATTATGCTCATCAATGCATGTAAAATAGGTAGTTCAACATAAAAATGAATCTATAAAAAGGCACATCAATAATCATAAATGCAAGATATCATTACACCCCATCCTGGTAATCATGTGAGGTAACTACAGTTTTAAAATCTGAAATTTCACATTGAAACTAAGAGGTGGGATGAATACAGTTGAATATATTTTCAGCTATATCTATTTTTTCCAACACTGCAGTGCTCAATCTTACCAAAGAAAACGAGGACAGAGTTCAGAAGATGAAACGAAGCCTATTTATTTATTACAATAATGGGTAGTAGAATTTTATTTTCCTCAATTGCATGAAACATTAAAACACTTGGTGACATAAAAGATACACATATTGTTAACACTTTAGGGCTCAAACTTTTTTTTTCTTCTTTTTTTGGTACTGGGGATGGAACCCAGGGACTCGGTATACAAGGCAAATGCTCTTCCACTGAGCTCCATCCCCAGCATCTTGAGTGCTTTTGATAAATTACTATTACTGCCTGATTATGTTGACAGGTCTCTCACAGTTTGAGACAGAATTAGTCTCTGTTAATTTAGGTCTCTGATTTTATAACAAAGTGAGGGCTGGATAGGAACATGCTTCTTTGCACTTCTTTCTCTTTGGAGGCAAAGGAGAATGAATTGCAAGGGAGAAACATTTAAAATTTCTTCCCAGTAGAATAATAAGAAACTAAAAAAAAATAAATATTTGAATTTTCCCCTCAGTGCACAAATATTGAAGTAATATTTGCAAACAGTTTTTTTCCCCTACCCAGAACCTGTGGAATTCTGTTAAATTGTTTTTTAATGTAGTCATTACTGGAAGGACTGGGGTTGTGGCTCAGCGGTAGATGGCTCGCCTAGCACGTGAGAGGCCCTGGGTTTGATTCTCAGCCCCACATAAAAATAAAATAAAGATATTGTGTCCATCTACAACTAAAAGAAAATAAAATATTTTAAAAAAGAAGTACTGGAAAATAGACCAATTAAACAAATTTATATAATCATAAATATTGTCAGATTTGAAATATTTCAGAAAAAGTTTTGTTTTCCTCAGTTTGAAAAAATACTTCTGGGAGCACATGTTATTATGCTTCAAAACTCAGGAAACAGGTTCTACTTTCAGGGAGTTAATTAACAAATTATTGTTATTGTTTTTGCTGTGCTGGGAGTTGAGCTGTGCTCCCAGGCCATGGAGGTTAATTATAAATACCTCCTGTAGGAAGGTGTAAGAGAAGATGGAGCTAATGAGTGGTCCAAGTGTGAGAAAGTAGAATTTCCCCAAGAGAAGCAAAATAACAGAACTTCCCTGGACAGAAAAGGAAAGAAATCCAAAGAGGTTTCCAGATTTATTTAGCAGAGCTTGCTAAAATGAAACAGTAACGTGGCATCCTGCGAATTCACTTGGAGGCCTGCACAGGCTCCTGGGCCTGCCTGGGGCAGTGGTTACACTGGTCACCCCTCTCTGGCTGGGACTTCTCTCCAACAGAGGAGGAGGCTCCTCCCCTCTTGGTTTTTGTGTTCGCTTTGTCTTGTACCCTAACCTCACCTGGTAGTCAAAATGTATTCAAATGTCTTCTTTGATATAAAGAGAGCAACTAAGATCAGAACAGGGAAGAAGAGCATGAGGAAAAGATTAACATTTAACAGAGACGAGTGGGGTGGGAGAGAGGGAGAGAGAAGGGAAACTGTATGGAAATGGAAGGAGACCCTCATTGTTACACAAAATTACATATAAGAGTTTGTGTGGGGAAAGGGAAAAAAACAAGGGAGAGAATTAAGCAACAGCAGATGGGGTAGAGAGGGAAGATGAGAGGGAAGGGGAGGGGGGATAGTAGAGGATAGGAAAGGTAGCAAAATACAACAGTCATTAATATGGTATTATGTAAAAATGTGGATGTGTGACCGATGTGATTCTGCAACTTGTATTTGGGGTAAAAATGGGAGTTCATAACCCACTTGAATCAAATGTATGGAAGATGATATGTCATGAGCTTTGTAATGTTTTGAACAACCAATAAAAAATGTATTTTAAAAGCCTTATAGTTTTTAAATCCTTTACTTCGTTAGGAATCCATTTTTGGTAAGAAGTAGAGTTCTGTGCAGGGGCCCCATTGCCCAGGATCAGGGATGGAGTCTCTCTTTGCCACGGCCTGCCATCTCTCCGTCTGTGCTTTACCAAGTCTATATACTTGGGGTCTGATTCTTCCTTCTGATCTGTCTTCTATGTCCATCTGTCTGTTTTTGAGCCAATACACACATGGCTTCATTGTTAAAGCTTTAAAATGTTTTATTATCTGATAAAAGCAAATCTTGCTGTATTTTTTCTTTATCTTCAAATGGATTGACTATTTTTGGGTATTTGCATTCAGGCATACATTTTAGAATCAATTTGCCTGTTTTTACAAAAACAAAAAGCTGCTGTGATTTTTTTTTTTAATTTCATTGACTCTATAAGTCATTTTGTAATTGAACTTCAGAACATTGAGTCTTATCAATTCTTGAATAGAGAACATCTCTTCATTTAAAAATGTTTTCAAAAATGTGCTTCAAAACAAAATTTTTAATTTTCTTTGTAGAAGTCTTGTATATCTTTAATTTAGAAACTTAACAATCTTTGATGCTATTGTAAATGATGTCTCTAAAATTTAATTTTCTAATTACTGTTGGTAAATTGGGGAATTCATTTTGGTATGTGAGTATTACCATTGGCCCTGTGTTTAGTTACCTAGCTAGATTACCTTTTTAACTTTAGTAATTTATCTGTAGGTAAAAATTATGATTCTAATTAAAAATTTTTTATTGCTCTTTTTAATTATACATG
Organism: Callospermophilus lateralis; assembly: GCF_048772815.1. Lineage (NCBI taxonomy): Eukaryota > Metazoa > Chordata > Mammalia > Rodentia > Sciuridae > Callospermophilus > Callospermophilus lateralis. The sequence continues at coordinate 93,637,577 of NC_135315.1, read as the reverse complement.
ACAGTAGAGTATATTTTGACATATCATACATACATGGTTGTACATGCTGTGGAGTTACACTGGTTGTATATGAACATGATGAAGTTCTGTCAGATTCATTCTACTGTCTTTCCCATTCCTGCTCCCCCATTCATAACACCTAATCCAGTGAAGCTCCAAACTCTACTCCTTTTGTGAGTCAGTATCCACATATCAGAGAGAACATTAAGCCTTTATTTTTTGGGGGATTGGCTTATTTTGCTTAGCATGATAGTCTCTAATTCCATCTATTTACCAGCAAATGGCATAATTTCATTCTCCTTTATGGCTGAGTAATATTCCATTGTGTATATAAATAACAATTTCTTTATCCATACATCTATTGAAGGGCATTTAGTTTGATTCCATAGCTTAGCTACTGTGATTTGAGCGGCTATGAACATTGATGTGGCTGTGTCACTATAGTATGCTGATTTTTCTTTTAGTTGTATATGGACACAATACCTTCATTTATTTATTTTTGTGGTGCTGGGGGTTGAACCCAGGGTCTTGTGCATGCGAGGCAAGCACTCTACCAACTGAGATTTATTTCTAGCCCTAGTATGCTGAATTGACGTCCTTTGGGTATATGCCAACAAACGGGATAACTGGTTCAAATGGTGGTTCCATTTGAGGAATCTCCATACTGCTCTCCAGAGTGGTTGCACCAATTTGCAGTCCCACTAGTAATGTATGAGTGTGTTTTTTTCCCCACATCCTTGCCAACATTAATTGTTGTGTGTATTCTTGATAATTGCCATTCTGAGTGAGATGGAATCTCAGGGTAGTTTTAATTTTCATTTCTCTAATTGCTAGTGATATTGAACATTTTTCATATATTTGGTGACCATTTGTATTTCCTCTTCTGTGAAGAATCTGTTTAGTTTCTTTGCCCATTTATTGATTGAATGATGATGATTTTTTTTTTTGTATTAAGTTTTTGAGTCCTCTATGTATTTTGGAGATTAATGCTCTATCTTAGGTGCAGGTGGCAAATATTTTCTCCCATTCTGTAGGCTCTCTCTTCATGTTCTTGATTGTTTCTTTTGCTGGGAAGAACCTTTTTAGTTTGAAATCATCACATTTATTGATTCTTGATTTTGCTTCTTGTGCTTTAAGAGTCTTGTTGCGGAAGTCAGTTCCTAAGCCGACATGATGCAGATTTGGGCCTATGTTTTCTTCTAATAGGCGCAGGGTCTCTGTCTAATGCCCAAGTCCTTGATCCACTTTTAGCTGAGTTTTTGTGCAACTTTTATATATACCTTCTGAGATTGATTTTTACCCTTTATTTTCAATTTCTTTTTTTCTCTGTTATGCTAACTAAATTTTATAGTATGGGGCTGGGGATGTAGTTTTAGTAGTAAGCAATTTCTTAGCCCTGTGTTTATCCCAAACACACACACACACACACACACACACACACACACACACTCACAGAGAAAATTCCAGAATAGAGTTGATTAGAAGTAGTGATAATAAACATCCTTGTTATATGCTAATCCCAAAGAAAAGAATGTCAGTGTTTCAACTGCAAGAATAATGTTTACTGTAAAGCTTTAGATAGATGTCCTTTGTTAGATTATGGTTTCCTATTTCTAATTTGCTATGGATTTGAGCATGGATAGAAATTAAATTTTTATCAAAATCACTTTTTCTGCATTAACATATTTTCTTTTTTAACTGTTAATGTTTACAGAATTGAATTTTGCAATGTTAAATCAATCTTCAATTCTTGGGTTAAACCCAATTTGATTATTATATATTTACATATTTTTAATGTGTGAATGGATTCAGTCTGTTAATTTTTTTTTCAGGATTTTTGTATCTATGTTTACTGCAGTTGACATTGAGGTTACACCAGAGTCATAGACTCTCAGGAGTGAGATGTTCTGCCTCACCTCAGGCATAGAGCAATGGAGCTGGCCGTCTGTGGACTGAGACCTCCAGAATCAGGAGTGCCAAGTAGACTTTTCCTCCTCTAAAATTGTTCTTGTCAGGTCTTTTGGTTGTAGCACCTAAAAGCTGACTAAACAACTGTATAATTCAAACTACTTTTGACTTCCCAATGTGACTGCTTCCTTCATCTATGGTTTATTTTGGACTTGTGTTTCTCAATTTGCAGACACATGAGTATTTCCTGGTCATCTTTTGAATGTTGATACTTGGTACAATTATAATTATGGTCCTAGAATATGCTAAATATTATATTCTTTTAAAAATATGTTCTTATTTTTAACTGACAGGTAGTAATTGGTCATATTTCTGGGGTAGAGTTTCACATTGCAGTACATGTATGGAAGGAATGTGTAATGGTCAGACTGGGGTAATTGGCGTATCCATCACCTCATTCATAGCCTTTAAAATTTGTTGAGACTTGTTTAATGACTCAAATCATTCATCCTGCATGACACAATAAGTTTGTACCTATTAATTAACATCTCCCCCTTTCCCCTTCTCCAACCCCCTGGGAGCCTCTGTTTGACTTTACCTTTTGTTTCATATGTGAGTGAGATTACAGTATTTATCTTTCTGTGCTTTATTTAACTTACTTGGCACAATGTCCTCCAGACTAACCCATCTTGTTACAAAGGACAGGATTTCCTCCTCTTTTAGAGCTGAATAATATTTTTGCTGTGTATAAGTGTTACATTTTCTTCATCCATTGATGGATATTTAGGATCTTATTCTTGACTTACATATTGTAGTGCATTTCCTTTAAAAAAAAACATCTCTAGACATTGTTATTAGCAATTTAGAATAGTCAGCCGAAGTTCATGTCCATTGATCTACAGACTGGTCTCTTTCTTGGTCCTTTCTCTCTTCTTGCACCTCAGACCATCTGTCTCATAACCCTTACCTCTGTCTGTGGTATGCCCTTTAGTAATGCATGCAGTGAGGGTCTGAGGAAAGATAGATTCTGGTATTTGGGTTAATTATGATCCACCACCAGTTATGAGAATGGAATCAGGACCTTGGGTTCTAGATGATTCTTATTTCCTACTTCCCCAAAGGTGAAGTAAGAGTCTCTGAGGGTTGTATTTTTCCAGTATTGGAGGGAGGGGGCCCTAGGTGGCAGGGACCAGAGAGGGGCTCGTGTTTGCTTTCTGATGTTGGTGATCAGTCATTGGGGAGAACCTGCACCTGCCTCTGTGCTCCTCTGAGGGATCCATCACCGAACACAAAGCCTGTCTTCTCATTGGTTCAACCTAAGAAGCTTCCAGGGATGAGCCTAGAGTTCACAGCTTGGTGTTGGTTTCTGAGATATGTTTTGTTTTTGCAGAACACATGTTCCGTTTCTATTTCTGGTATAGGAAAAACATCGATACCATCATTATAGTCATGTTTTCTAAAAGAAGGAAGAATTCCCAGTTGCACCTGAAAAGAAATTGAAGTAAAGTTTATTATTTATTTATTTGTTTGTGTTTTAAAGACAAACCTGAGCTGGTTCTACTTCCTCATCTAGAATGGGATAATACTTTGTTCTATAAAATGAAATGAAATAAATTTTATGTTCCCATTGAATTTATCCAAAGTGATGGGGGAAATGTCTCCACTATCATGTAGGATCAGGAGGTGAAACAACAAAAACCAAATAGCAGCTGGAGAGATTTGTAAGTGCTACCAGGTAAGCTGAGAGACCTTTGAATTAGGTCAGTCTGAACAATAGGGGGTTATTCAAGTCCTGGCCCCTGGAAGGTCAGCTACACTCTGGGTGTTTGTGACTCTGTGGGTCTCACTAAGACCCAAACCCCAGGTGCCATGAGACTGCACAGCAATCTCATTGTCTTCCCATGTCATCTAACCCTGGGATTCTCCATGACATTTTAAATTGCTCATTTTAGAGCAGACCAAATGGAGTACAGTATTTAAACACAGAGTGTTATTTGCAGAGTGCGCTAAGCTGAAAAATGTGAATAGATTCAAATTGCAGTTAGAAAAACATATCTCGATTTGTCATGAAGGGGGTGTGTTCATACTGTGTTAGAACTGAAAGGTCCCAACAATATAATGTGCAGCCAGGCAATTTTGGGGACCTTCTTATACTAAAATTTTTCACTGGTTATGTGTTTGTTAGGTTGGAGCTCATGTGTTGGACTGTTTGAAAATTGAATTTAACAGCATCAGTATTTTGCTAACCTGGCAACCTTCTTTCCCAGCATCAGCAGACTCTCACTGTGTTTAGAATCAGGTTACTGCTAAGAGGTCTGTTAGAATGTTTGGATAGATTCAGAAACTATTGAAAGATTAAGAAGAGGTAATTTTGTATTCAAAACTTTAAAATAAGGCAAAGGAGGAGGGCATGGCCTTTCAATGTCATTTTGAAGCATTGTCTCACAAGTGTACTCAAAGATTATTTAAATATTTAGTACAATGTGCTTGTTTGTCTTGCTATCTATTAATGATTAAAAGGCTGGAGTCTTTGAAGTTGCATGTTATCTTGAGATATTTGAAAGAGATGTATAGGTAGAAAGGTAACTTGGGAGGTTATTATTGAATTGTGATTTGTAGGACATTAACTCATTTTTTATAACCTACAGTTCTTATTCTATCATTCTTTTTTCCCCACTTTTATTTTTTTAAAAAAATATTTATTTATTTTTAGTTTGATCTCTTTGGTACCCCAGGGCTTTGCATATGTAGGCAAATACTCTACTGCTGAGCTATATCCCTAGCCCTTTGCATTTTTTAAAAAAAAAAACTATTTTGTTTTAGAATAGTTTCTGATTTCCAGAATTATTGTGAGCATACTATAGGGAATTTCCATGCCTTGTACCCACTTTCCCCTATTATTTTTGTCTTATGCCAATATGTTACATTTGTCACAATTAATGAATATTGATTCACCATTTTTCTTTGAGAAAAAGGAAAAAGAAGTTTTATTTGATATCCTTTTATTAACTAAAGTTTGCATTTTATTCAGATTTCTTATTGTCCTTTTTCTGTCCTAGGATCCTGTCTAGGTTTCCACATTAAAATTAGTAGTTACTAACATTTTTTGTTCAAATAACCATTGTGTTAGTTGGATTTCCTTTGCTGTGACAAAATGCCTGACAAAATCAACCTAATGAAAGTGTGGTTTATTTTGGTAGGTTTAAGAGATTCCATTCTGTGGCCACTTGGTCACTTGGCTCCATTGTTTCTGGGCCTGAGGGGAGGCAGAATATCATGGCAGGGAGAGTGCATGATGGAACAAAGGTGCTTACCTCATGGTGTCTGGGAAGGGTAGGGCACAGGGACAAGTGGAGCCTTCAAGGCATCTCTCCCCCAAGTACCCATTCCTCACAACTAGGCCCCACCTCCTAAGTTCCCACCACCATCAATAGGCCATTAAATTATAAATCCGTCAATGGATTGATCCACTCATGAGAGTTGTCAAGATGCAATGTCCTTCCAAAGGCCCCACATTTGAACATTGTTGCAGTGGGGACCCAGCTTTCCCAGGATGTTCCAGATCCAAACAACAATGCCTATAAATATCCACTTCCTTAAGTGGATATTTATTTGGTTCCTTGGGCCAACTGTGCTACCTTGAGGGTTCTTTCTTCCATGAGCAGAATGAATCTTTGACATTGCTCATTCTCTATTTGTGCATAAAATTCTTTTTTTGTTTTTGGAAAAGTTAACTTTGATGGCTTTTTGTAAAAAAAAAAAAAGGCAGCTGTGAGGGCTATGAATGAGCTTTGGAACAATTTTGTGACTTTTCCAGCATAGGCCAAGCTGCATGAGGAAGAGAGTCAGGCTTGGGGAGCAGAAATCCTGTTTTCTCTCTTGCAGAAAAATGCAATGGACCAGGTTGTAGTAAAGTAAGCATAGAAAACTGAGTAAAAAAAAGTGATTGTTGAAAGTCAATAGCAACAGGCCATAACTCTTTTTTATGTTTTCCTGAATTTATGAAACCACTGTCTATTATACTTATGATTAAAAACTACTTAGGGGCCTGGGGATATGACTCAGTGGTAAAGTGATACACAAGGCCCTGGGTTCCAACCCCAGCACTGCCATGACCACCAGAAAAAAAACCCCAAACAGCAACAACAAAACAACACCACCTAAAACTACTAAATAGTTTCTGCTATAAAGATATTATAGCAGAAGGTGGCCTTCAAGGAACTGTTTTTTTTAAAATAATTTTGTTAGTTGTAGTTATGACACAATACCTTAATTTTATTTATTTATTTTTATGTGGTGCTGAGGATTGAACCCAGTGGCTCCCACATGCGAGAGGAGCACACTTCCAAAGAGCCACAACCCCAACCCCTAGGAGCTATTTTTAAGACTTGAATATGTGAACCATGAAGCACTGGTAATTAGGAGGAAGAGTTAAAAAGCTTATTTTTAAAACTGCAGGGGAAACTTGGATGACAAAAGTCTGTGATTAATTTATATGATTAAACCCAGGGTCTCTTGACCATTAAGCTACATCCTTACCCCTTTTTACTTTTTATCTCATTAACTTGCTGAGACTGGCCTTGAACTTGTGATCCTCCAGCTTCAACCTCCTGAGTCACTGAAATTATAGATGTGTGCTTTGGAATTTTTTTTGAAGTTTTCTCTAAAAGAATTGTTGGTTATTAAAAAATGTGTTTGTTAATTTTGGGCTATTAATTTTTACCTATAAAACATAATTGAATGAAATCATTGACCTCTCCTATACTGTTTTCCAACCACAAAAAACTTAATGATTTAGGTGGCAAAGTCCATAGGAAGAGACTTGATACTTAAAAAAAAGTGTAAGTAAGTAGTTGTAATCTACACAGCAGTGATTATGAGAGTTCCTTTGTCATTTGCATGCTAACTTAGGCATATTCTTCTCAAAAAAAGAAAAAAGAAAGAGAAAGTTGGAACAGACCCCCTTTGAAAATATAAGCTCTGAGTTATTAGAACTTCTGAGCTTCTCATACTGAGAATGGAGGTTGGGGGCTGCTCCCAGGCCCGAGGGGTACTGGGGAACCAGAGACCAAGGTGTTTCTGATTAACACAGCCCAGCTAAATCTATGTAGCTATATTTCTTGCCTTTTGTCTCACTGTGTCCCCTCTCCTCTTATGAAAGTGTTCCCTGCCCCTGAGTCCCCAAGATGGGACCTGAGAAAGAAGAAGATCTCCTCTATCCTTCTCACAGCTGGCTTTGAAGAAAACCTGTTTCCCCTCACCAGCCGTCTCTTGAGTTTTAGCAGAGCGTGAGAAGTAGTGGTAGAATCTTCTTCTCAGGTTTTTTAAGCTAACTTCTCATAAAGGAAATCAGGCAGAAACTGATGTGGTAACTGCCCAAGTTCACCTGGGTAGTGGATTGGGCTTTGAACCCAGGCAGCTGCCTCCAGAATACACTGTCCCTTCTGACATTCTGGTCCTCTCTAGACAGACTCTGAGGTCCCTTCTGTTAGGGGGAACCTAACAGCATATCAGTCATTGTTATTTTAAATTCTCAATTCAATAATTACAAAATCTCTGCCATATCTGAAGTTTGCTTTGTCTTTTTTAATATTGTGTTTCTTGTTTTTTAGGATGCTCTGAAATAAAAATTTTATGATCAACAGATAATTGCATCAGGTAAAAGAAAATGAGATAAATAGGACCTTTTATGGCACTGTGGTGAGAAGTTAGGCTGTTTGCTGCAGCTGTAAGGTCAGAAGCTAAATTTTTTTCTAATATCTGTGTTTCAGTCTCTCCTGGTGTCTTTGGGTTTCCCTAGAGACTTTTCCTTAAATAGGGTCTGAGGCCTGCAGTTCTCTCAGCTGGAATCCCTTATACAGCTGCCCTACTGATAGGAGAGGTGTCGGGGTGGGGGAGTGGACTTCAGGGCTAGCAGCAGCTTTTTAGTGACCTGTGTCCATGGGCTGCGCTTCTTAGCCCCCTTCCCCCTCCTCTCCTCTTTAGGTCAGAGGGGTCTTGGTAATCTTCCTTACCCTTGGTTTCACTTCCTATAGTTTGGGATTCATGGTCAATTGTGGCCCAAAAATATTCATGGAAAATTCCAGAGACAACCACAGAGTTTAAATTGCTGTTCTGAGTTGTGTGATGAAATCTTACTCTGTTCCTCTCTGTCCTGCCCATAAGTCATCCCTTTGTCCACTGTATCCATCATGTGTTTGCTACCTGCTTCTGGAGAGTGACTGTATTCACATAACTTATTATAGTATATTGTTATAGTTGTTCTATTTTATTATTGTTGTTGTTAATCTCTTACTGTGCCTAATTTAGAAGTTAACCTTTATCTAGATATGGAACTATAGAAAACAGAGAATATATATAGGTTTCAGTGATATCAGTGGTTTCAGGTGTGCCTTAGAACATCCTCCCTGAGAATAAGGGGAGACTACTGTATTTCCCTTCCCTAGGGTTGATTAGACCCTGGTCAAGCCCAGATGATCAGGTAATGTAGTTTCCCTTGAGGGCTTTTTTTTTTTTTGTACTGGGAATTAAACCCAGGGGCCCTTAACCACTGAGCCACATCCCCAGCCCTTTTTTATGTTTTATTTGGAGACAGGGTCTTGCTAAGTTGCTCAGGGTCTCACTGAGTGGTTGAGGCTGGCTTTGAAATTGCGATTCTCCTGCCTTAGGCTCCCCAGTCCCTGGGATTTCAGGCATGTGCCAGCAGGCCTGGCTCTTGAAGGGCTTTTCTTAAGTCAAACAGAATGCTCTGGGTGTTTTTCAAGTGGTTATTTTCTCTCTCCTCTGCCTGGAGCAGGAGGGGATTTCTCTCTGATGGTTACTGTGAGAGCCTGATACTGTCAGGGATGAGAGTCAGTCAGGGCTGGGTTCCATTTCCCCAGGTGAAGATTGAACACCCGAGAAACGCCCAGGCAAGTGAAGAAAGCAAGTTTTATTTAAAGGAAAGAACAGAGTCAGACTTCTCTGCAGAGAAGGGGTCCCAAAGAAGTGGGAGTGTCCTGTTCCTTTTGTATATTTTAGATTTTCTTTGTTCTCATGCCCTTCTTCTCCCCTTATCTTGCCTACCTGAGGAGGGGACCAAAAGATGACCCAAAAGGTGAGAAGGTCCACATTGAGACTCTAATGACCCGTCAACCACAGTTAAGTGCTCCTATGGGAACCTGTTCCTGCGGTGGGCTCCATTCCTGCACTCCTGCTCCTGGGACACTGTGGTCCTTGCTCTCCTCATCTCTTTCCAATTTTCAGGTCAGCAGCTTGGCTGTGACTCTGCTCTGACAAATCCAAGAAGAGCTGTTTTTTTTTTTTCTGGTTTCACATTAGTAAAGCCACTAACCAGGCTACCATGCGGTACAACTGGTTGGGAAATGTCATGCTACTGGCCTGTCAGGACAGTACCAGGGATTAAACGCAGGGGTGCTTAACCACTGAGCCACATTCCTTTGGGAGGCACCTTTTTGTTTTCTATTTTGAGACAGGATCTTACTAAATTGCTTAGGTCTTTGAATTTGTGATCCTCCTGCCTCAGCTTCCTAAACTGCTGGGATCACAGGTGTGCACCACCATGCCTAGTCAAGAGGAGCTGCTGGTTCTCACTTTGCTCAGCCTTTTTTTCTGGTTGTGAGGATGGATTTGGTGACTTTGAGCCCTAGACATGTGGGTTTGGAAGCTGGAAGTTCTTGTGGTCCCTCTTAGCTCTACTGTCCTGGGACTTTGTGAAACTGGTTGTGGGTTTTCATAATTTAGCCTAAATTTTTGAATGACTTCTTTTTTTATAATAGCATGCAAAATAGAGTATGACAATGAAAATTGACTTGTGTTCCTCCTGATTTTTGTGTCATCAGAGCCAATGCAAAAGTCATAATGTAAATGGCAAAGTAGCTTGTACAAAATCACACACAATTTGTATGTGGCAGCTCCAGAATTCAAACCCAGGCAGTCATCAGGAAGTGCCCAGTCTCCTAAGCAGAACTCAAAGAGCTCATCTTTCAGTAGAGCTGCCAATGCACATGTGATGCTCAACATGTTTGTTGAGTTCTGATGCTGTCAATCGCCTGGTTAAGGTGGTTCCATCAGATTCCTCAACTCGTTATTTCCTGAAATATTTATTCTTATATTTTATTCCATATATTTTCATCCTCTGGTCTTCCCATTGCTGAGATGCCATTGCTCCTATTTCTACCTTCAATGTCCTCTACCTTCATAGTCTGTTTCTCTTTCATTTTCCTATGCTACCTTCTGGGAGACTGCCTTAGTGTGATCTTCTAATTAACTAATTTGCTCTTCAGTTGTAAGCATCTATCATGTGTATTGCTTTCATTAATATTACTTTGTAGATAACACATCCATTTTATTAGTTCTTATTCTGTTTCATGTTAGTAAAGCCACTAACCAGGCTACCATGCAGTACAACTGGATGTGAAATGTTATGCTATTGGCCTGTCAGGACTTGTGGGGTGAGGTGGACTGAATCCCTAATTCCTAAAGTATTTTGATCATTTTTTTATTGAAATTTCTTGGTTTTTCTTTAAGTGAAACATTTTGGCTTTTTGTTATTTTTTTTAAAAAAATTGTAGCTGTTTTAAAGGGGTTTTTAAATTTTTTTCCTTCTCTGGAAGTATCTGCCATTCTTTCAGATAATATGCATGCTCTATCCAGGTGTGTTTCAACACACTATCAGCTGGAAGAGGAAGGCCCTGGAAGAGGATTGACGGCTGTCAGTGGAGGACAGCTGATCAATCTGCTCCTGCTCCTCCAGCAAAGCTTTCATGCTGTTTCTGATCCTACCCCGTGGACTTCACAGTGGCCTACGCTGTGTCTCATGGGTGGAGTCACACATGACGGTCCTGAGGTGCTTCAAGAGTGGCAAGAGTTGAACCCAGAAGGCTTTTCTCCAGGCTCATGGTCTCCTCTCACCACTTCCTCCTACTGCTCTCTGCCTCATCCCTCCCCCTACGCATCCATTTGAGATTAGCTTCAGTGGTTTCTCCTTTTTTTCTCTTTTATATTATATCACATGTTTCTGTAATTTTTCCAGGGTTAATTTTGGGAGAGAAAACCAGCACTTAGCTATTTATATCTAAGCTTGCTATCTTAGTAGGAGACAAATTAACTTTAATTTTTTTTTAGTTGTAGATGGACACAATACCTTTATTTATTTTTTGTGGTGCTGAGGATTGAACTCAGTGCCCTATGTGTGCAAGGCAAGTGCTCTACCACTGAGCCACAATCACAGCCCCAACAAATTAACTTTTATACCTAGTCCTACAAACAGTTGATAAGTCTTAGAAATTGTTCACATTTAATATATAACAAACTAAAATAACTGCTGTGATTGCAGTAGGTAGAATTTTAAAGATGCGCCCTCAAGAGTCCTGCCCTGTTGTTACTTAATCACAGACTAAGTAAGCATTGCTGTGAAGGGACTTCACAAACATAGCTGAGCTTGCTAATGAGCTGTCTTTAAAGTAGTGAGATTATCCTGGATTATTCAGGCTGCCAGATGAATCACAGGAGCCCTAAACACAGATGAGGAAGGAGGAAGTAGAGGTCAGAGAGAAATAGCAAACAGATGAAGTGGAGCAAAGTGTAAAGATATCACCAGCTTTGAGATGGATGAAGGAGGCCATGTGCCCAGGGATGGGGTGACCTTCAGAAGCAGACTCCCAGCCAGTAGCCAGTTAGGAGATGGAGATCTCAGTCCTACAGCCACAAGGAGGTGAATTCCACCCATAACCTAAATGAGCTTGAGAGAGATTCTTTCCAGAGTCTCCAGATGGGAGCACGCTGGTGGACACCTTGATTTCAACCTTGTAACCCCTGGAGCAGAAAAGCCAACTTCACCAAGACCTCAGACTCAAAAGAACAGGGAGAGGATACATTTCTATTGTTCTAAGCTGCAAAATTTGTGGTCTTTTGTTATAGCAACAATAGAAAACTAAGACAAAGTTCTCAGATCTAAATGTAATGGAGTGTCCTGGCTGAAATTTTACTTTGATATTTTTGAAAACTCAAAATGAGTTGGAAAGAAAAAAGAGCCCCAACCAAAACCAATACAATCCTGTAGCTTATCCCCATCTTTTCTTGCACAAACAGAAGTGGCAAACATTCATAAACATAGCTCAGCAAAGACAAATGCACTAGTAAGAATAACCAAACTTTGAGATGAACATTGTGATAAGAGAGAAAAGAAATCCAGCCAATGGGGAAACACTCCTAAAAGAACAAAATGAATGAAGTAATCAGAACAGAACTTCTATGTGTCTAATATCCCTGTAGCAAGAAGGGAGAATATTGTTTTGGAGACATTTTCAAGTAGTTATGAAACAGGGGCATTTCATTCAGGAACATACAGGCAGTTGAACTGTAAAATAATACATGCACTCCTAAAAAATCAAAATGGGTACAAAGTCGTGTATCAAAAACTCTGGGCTTGTGGAGAAAAGAAAATAGGGCACAATATTAAAAGCCTTTTACACATTAAAGAAAAAAAAGTAGGATCCTAACCACCCCTCTCCCCAAATGGCAGTACAGTCTTACATGTGGCAACTGGTTAGGAAATATATAAATACTAGAATAGAAATTGTGCATACCTTTGAGAGGAACTAAAGGCAGCCCAGACGCAGCCTTGAGAGCATCGAGAATGCAGAGGAGGGTTGTCTAAAACGTGACAAGGGTGGAACTCTGGTGGTGTGGGTGGATGTGGCTCCTAACACTGTGGTGAGCTGAGGTGGCTGGCTGGTGTTCAAGGGGTGTGTGTGTGTGTGGGTGTGAGTGTGCATGTGAATGTGTGCAAGTTCTGCACCTTCTGTGTATTCCTATGAGCTTCAGCTGAGTACCTTCCTTTTTTTTGGTTACCGTGTGTTTTGTGAACTAAATCACAAAAGTAAAATTCATATTATACTTTAATCATTTCCTAATCTATCAGTCACATTGGAACAAATGTACATTTTCAAAATAAGAACTAAAGCAGAACTAACTGTAACTTTGAAACCAAAATTCTTAAATCAGCTGAATTTAAGGTGAGAATTAAAACAATGACACAAGGTTTTAGTTTTGTAAAAACTCTGACGACTTATAGTCCTAGGCATTCTCTGAGAGAATTAGGCTTTCAGTAAGAAGAATAACGATTCAGGAAACCAACCACCTTGAACAAGGAGAAACATAAAACCTTTTGTTAAATATGATTTTATTATTTGTAAATTGAAACAAACAAACAAACAAAACACTGGATCTAAAGTTCCAGACCACATCAACTGGAAGCCACAAGGCAGGGAGGTGGGGTGGGGGAGGGGGACAAGAGCAAGGGATTCTCTGCTTACCTGGAGGAGGGGGTTGGACTGAGATGGCAATTGATGGTCCCCAGGTTTTAGAATAAAATATTAAACTTACAGGTAAAACTAGAAGAATGAAACAATAATAAAATGACAATTAACAGAGAAAAGAGGAACAAAGTATTAAAAGTAAGGGAAAGGAGAACAGAATAAAAAAGAAAATGCTGAAATTAAGAAACACCAGTTAGAATACCAGGAATATGATCCTAGCAAAGACAGATCTGCACATTGATAGGCAATAGGAATAGAATAATTGTGCCTATGAAAGGCATAGGCTGCAGGTTAAATGAAAACAAATGAATGATATAGAGATGACACACAATAAAAATAACACAAGATGATTTAAAATAGGGTGATGGACAGTACATCTGTCTATTTATCTGTGTGTCTTTTAAAATATATTTTGAATACAAGTCTCTAGTTCATTTTGATGGCTGCAGTTTTGTCGGAGCATGAAGCAAGATCATCACTGGGGAGTGAGGATGGGTGGGAGTGTGGATGTCTAGGGAATCAGAAAAAGGTGTGGTTCGGTCTCCTGGGCGGGCGGCGGAGTAAATGGATTGGGGACACAGGCTGACAGGTCCTGTTGAGTCCTGATTGTGGTCAGTTCTTCCTGCCATGGTCAGCTGCGTGGGGTGGAGGAATGAAGTGGGTGGAGGACTGGATTTAACTAGGGTTTCCATTCTGTCCAGTGAGTGGGACAAAGCAAAAGTGGAGGAAGGGAGTGGAGTGGGGATCAGGCAAGGGACAAATGACAGTGACTGGTGAGCAGGGTAGGTGGAGGAGGGCTTCAAAGCATGGGGCAGCAGAAGGGGCTGGCATCAGTGCACTGGAGGTCCAGCGGAGCCCGAGGCTGGTGGGCTGAGGCACAGTGGGAGTTGGCAGGAAGGGGCCACCGTTGTCTGGTTGGGATTCTTCCTGGTGAGGTCATGTCCGGCTGCAGTTCATGGCAGTGGCAAGATCTGAAGTTGGACTGTAGACATGAGTGTCTGGACTGGGTAGGGGATTTCAGTGGGAAAAACCACTGAAAGTGGAGAGGTCAAGAAACGGGGGTCAAAGTGTATTTAAGTTCACAAAGAAGTAAGACAGGCTGAAATTGAAGAGAATGACAGTGAGCCAAGAACTGTTAGGGGAGTGACCTCAAGGTCAGTAGATGACAGCAGCCCTAGGGTGAAGTGGGGACACAGTCTGAGGATGAGTTTCAAGACTATTTTTTTTTAAATGGAAGAAAAAGGAAGAAAGATCTGGAAGCTGCTATAAAAAAAGAAGGGAGGCTGGGCACGGTGGTGCATGCCAGTAATCCCAGCAGTTTGGGAGGCTGAGGCAGGAGTGTTCAAAGCAGCCTCAGCAATTTAATGAAGCCCTAAGTAACTCATGAGACTCTGTCTCTAAATAAAGTACAAAATAGGGCTGGGCGTGTGGCTCAGTGGTCAAGTGCCTCTGAGTTCAATCCCGGGTACCAAAAAAAAAAAAAAGAGAAAGAAAGGAAGAGGGCTATTATACTAGATTGGGAGCTAATGTGACAATCAGCTGGGAGGGTCACAAGAAAGCACTGGCCTCAAGGAGAGTTGGGTTTTTGCAATTAAACAATAAATGAGTAGATCCACATGTTTGATGAGCCATGTTGATAAGTGACAGAAGCAGGATGCCAAACGATACTTCAAGTATGAGAACACTCACATACACGTGTGTACACTTAGGTACAGAGGAAAGAAAAGGAAATGCTGTCCACTTGATTTTGGTGCATTGAGACCTGTTGTGGGGGCACAGAGAAAGCTCTGCATACTGAGAACAGGAAGCGAGGAGATGGGTGGTTGGAGATTTTTTCTACCAGGACAAAGCCTTTTTGTATTCCTAGTGAAACTGAATTTAAAAGAGGAACTGGATAGGACTCTGGATCCTGCACTGGGAAAGCCATTGAGAAGGACTCAAGGTGTTGAGGTGGGACCCTTAGTGCTGATTCAGTTGGTGTCAGCCACAGGTGCTGGGGACCATCCTGCCCAGGTGGTTCTGTGGGGCATCCTTTGAGGGAAGTGGACGTTTTCACATCAGGCGTCTGGGAAGAGGCACATCTAGGTTCAAGGACTGTGACTGGGAGAGGAAGGGAAGCAACTGGTACCTCAGAAAATTGGACCTGGGATCCCAGTAGGGGAGTTGGCTGCTGCCAGGCTGCACCAAACCACTGGCTCCTGGAGCGTCCCTACCACGTCTTCTCTGATCTCTGGATCTTCCCTTAGAATTGTAAGAGTAACTGCATTGCTCAGCGGTGCCCTGTGGAGTTAGGAGCAGGGACTGTGAGTGTTTTGGGGGTACTACATAAAAGGACGGGTGGTATCCCACCCTTGACAGTGGCCTGGGTCCTGTTGCGGTAGGAAGGGAACCATGGTCAAAGAATGGCACCAATGATGGGCTGAGAGTGGAGAGCGAGGTCAGATTTCTGACCTCCCGGAGGCTGTACCCTGAGATGATCTGAGCTGAAGGGGGAGGGGGAGCGTGCCTAGTCTGCAGCCTCCTGTCTGTGGGGATTAAACTGTAGCATTGTTATGTTTCCAAAGCTGGTAAGGCCTGAGTGTGCTGGTTACAGCATAGAAAAATCACTGGTATTCATTTCTTAGGAGGGCTTTATTAGTTTTGGCTGTTTGGCGGGTGTATTCTTCTTATAGGGGACAAGCAGCTGTTGTGTTTGGTGAATGGCTGTGCTATTTTGTGGTTTTGTTTCTCATGTTTCTTGTATGAAGGGCCAGGAGGATACTCGGATCTCAGGGATGTATTGCCACCATGTTATTTTAACCCCAGTTTACCAAAACTGACCACTTTGAGGCTAGGACAGAATCATGCTTTATCATCGAGAGCTCATACTTACAGATGTTTAAATTCTTTGAAAAAAATATTTATTTATTTAGTTAGTTGTAGTTGCACACAATACCTTTATTTTATTTATTTATTTTTATGTAGTGCACGGGCTTCGCATGTGCTAGTTGAGCGCTCTACCGCTGAGCCACAACACCAGCCCCAGAAGCTTAAATTTAATGATCCCCTCTTTTTTTCTCTTTTTTTTAAATTATTTTTTGCATTACAATTCTTAATACACCTTTATACCACAGTTTATCATAAGTATGATTGTATGATCCCCTTTTCATTTCTCCAAAGAAAAATTTTCTGAAAATTAAATGGTTTTAAGTTTTCTTAGTTTATCTAATTCATAAGATGCTTCCCTTTCCTGTTTCCCCCCAACTCAGAAGGGACATAGTGGCATCTTTTTAGGTATAGTTTTTTTCAAAGATCTGGTGACTTTTGTATGGGATTCATGAAAACCTGGGTGAAAGGTTGCTCCTGGGGATTAGCTGCCCAGGAGCAACCTTTCACCCAGGGAGGAAATTATCAGTTATGGTTGTTTTCTGGCCAACACCACATTCTTTCTAGTTTGGTCCAAGGTCTAAACTGTAAGAGAAAATAATTGAAACACAATGATGAAAATAATAGATTGATTCCTCTTGTTGCTATGGTGACAAGAATAAATTGAATCCATTGCTCTGAAAAATTGCCTGAAAGTGTACTTTTGCATTCCACAGTGGGTGTCTTTGTTAAGAATTTTAATCTGTCAGCCTCCATCAAAATGGTGCAGACAAATATTTTATAGCTGTACTTTTAGCTTGTTTGGATGATTTTCAAAGAAAGCGGTAGAGTCGAAACAGTCGTCATTATATTGGAAATTTACGTAATTTTCTAAAAGTGTCTTGGCAGGTGAAAACCTAAATGTACATCATAGTTTTGTTTCCACCATCATGGAAAATGTCACTGTCTGCACCAAATGTCACTGTCTATACCAGCTTCGGGTGACTTTTCAGGTCATGGATGATCATTAGTATGGCAAGGGACTCAAGGGATCTGGTCTTGAAGCCAGAGGAAGTGGATTTCAGAGCTCACTGAGTGTAAGAGTCGTAGAGGCTAACCAGAGCCGGCAAGCTCCGGGGTCTGTTTCCCCATTTGATTCTGGAAATGAGCATATTAATGACAACGGCAGTTAGCGTGGATGGAATGTACGGCTCTAAGCACCTGATGGGTGTTATTATGGGTTACCATCTTTCTCTAGCCTATCAGTTTTGTCCTTGGGCTCATCACTTGAGTCACTTTTAAAATTTGCTTAGTTTTCTGTAAAACTATCAAATGATCCATCAAATCTGTGAAAACTGGCCCATTTTTTTTTCTTTATGAAAACTCAAGGGTACCTAACATTATTTCCATCGCACAGTGTGGATGGCCTCTCCCGAGGTCTCTACGTCCTGTCCCAGTCTGCCCTGTGGTTCTCAGGATGTGAATGATTGCCATGGTGGGTCCTCTCTGTTTACTCATTTTTTCATTTATTTAAGCACCCATTGGATACCCACTGGGCACCAGAAACGTGAACATCTTTGGAAAATTAAAGATGCTTAAACATTTCCTTGGAAAATCCAAGGAAAGGTGTCAGAAATGCAATTCTTTAGACATACTCTGTTCTTGCAGTCCACCGGACCTTTGCTCACACACTGTTCCTCTTGACTAGAATGCTGACCCTGCTCTGTTTTCCCCTGTATTTCCTGGGGATCTCTGATTCTTCCATCAACACAGATCAAAGATTTTCTCCCTGTCGAGCCTTTGCTCACCAACCTAGCTATGGTTTCACATCCCTTCTGTGTGTCCCCATTCTGCCTTATAAGTGCCTCTGTTTTAGTACTAATCTTATTAATTGAATTAATCACTTACACTGTTTCTCCAGGCTTCTGAGAGTCACCCAGAAACAGTTTGCCCATACCCTGGGGTCCTTGTTAATGGTGGACCTGTGCCCAGTGAATTCTTGCTCCTCCAGCTGCACCTTTGAGTAAGCCCTCTGAAATCCAATCCAAGGAGCATTCTTGACTTCATCTGGTATTTTCCAGCCAGTTCTTATATTCTTTAGGTGTGTATATCATTGTTTCCTTATCAATCACAGAACATTTTTGGCTGGTGATTCTGGAATTTAACTTGTAACCCAGGAGAGGATGTGGGTAGCTCCTGAGCGGGTGGGGGCTCACTACTCTGTGGGGGGAGGATGCTGTGGTGTGTTCCCCTGACGAGGGAGATGTATCACCTTTGGAACATCCAGAGAGAGGTTCCAGAACCAAATCCTTGGGACATCAATCCAGATGGGCCAGTTTTCACATCTTGACCAGGTCCTGACCTTCACACAACACACCTAATTTTGGGGGAAGGCCAAATGTCCCTGAACTCTGTGAGCCTTTGAACTGGATCTGCCTTTGCCCCATAGTTACCACCAGAGCTCTCTCTGCCACCCAGCTGTTGGCTCCGTGCTGCAACTGTACTCAGCCTCTCGGGAGCTTCAGCTCCGCCATTGGGGTAGCTGCTCTTCTCTCATGTTCTCCAAGTCATCATTGCCCTTCTGCAGGATTTTCCTCGGCATTATGCAGGGACCAGCTGTGTCCCACCTACAAGAGAGAATGCCATCTGCACCTGCCAGCAGTGGGTGAACCAGCCTAAGTCCCCATGTGACCCTCCTGGAGTCCCTGGTCTCCCTTGTGCTTTTTGGAGCCTCTGAGAGGCAGACTTGGAGATGAGACTGAACACTGAGGTTTTGGTGGAGGTGACTGAATGGAAAGCCCATGGTGACGTTTCAGGGATTTTGTAAGCCTGTTGTTAAACACAGGCATGATTAGAAGTGAAATTAGAGAAACTTGTAATTCACTAAATTACATTAGAAGTTGTTGTTTTCTCATTATTATTATTATTTACTGCAGTTTACTATTATCTGTGATTTTGAGATCACTGGGGTCTGCTGCAACTGTTTGGGGGGAAATGGCATGTGATGGTGGGATGGTGCCCATCCCTTCCCCCCTCTGTGTTCTGTGATCTCAGCTGGTAGCTTGGAGCCAGCTGTGGTGAGACCATCTGCACCACGAAAGTTGACGCATGCTTCAGACCAGGCCTTGTCTGCTGTTTTGTGGATGGTCAGAGAGAGTGATGGAGAAAATGCTCATAATACAGATTGAAACTAAAAAGCCTTAACATTGCAAATAGTCTGAAAATCAAGGATATATTCTTGCAGCATTTGAAAACCCTTACCCATTTCACTGACAGAAGCTCTGACACACACACTTTTAAATTTTTCCCTTGTTCTTAACATAAGCCAAGTATCAACCAGTCCTCCCGTTGGAGCTGTGACCAGTTGACCCGGATGATCATAACCTAAACTACAGATATAGAATCCAGCAAAAATCAACCACACTCTGAGAATCAGTGGCTGCGTGGAACTTACAATGAACACCGCTGCACGCAGTATTATTGTTTCATGTGTTTCACAGCCTTCATATCATCATGATTGATGATGATCCTGTGGTTGGTGAGTGGTTTCCAGCACATCACTGGAGATGGGATAGGTTGGCTAGAAACTCTGTTAGGGAAGGCTGGAATCAGAGACTAGTGGCGAAGGGGTCTCATGTCCCCTGGGAATGGGCTTGGCCATTCCTCTACATTGAGTTACTGATTGGCAGCAACCCATGCTAGGAACAGCCTTAGAGCAAACATGGAATGGGTTTTAAATTGGGACCTTTGGTCAATCAGGCTGTGGGGCTGGCTTGCCTGTGAGAGTGGTCCTGCACTGAGGCAAGAGGGCCAGGTTTCTGTATCACCAGTCACCAGCTGTGGCCAGTTCCCCTGGGAGGGGGCATATGCTTGGGTGAGGCATTCCCTGTGACTGAGGACAACACATGTGAGGCCAGAGCTCTGAGCAGTCAGCTGAGAGTGGGCAAGAGTAGATATTCTCGAAAGCTGGAAGACAGGTTCTTCCAAGCTGAGGAGGGGACTTGGCTGGAGCACCATTGTAATATCTATCTATCTATCTATCTATCTATCTATCTATCTATCCATCATCTATCTATCTTACTATTTATAATAAATTCACATGTTTGTCAGCATTTAAAAGGCTTGAAGAAATTCGGTGGTTCACTTTGTCTGATGAATTGTCTTCTCAATTTATTTAACTAAGAAACCATTTTTGTGTGGCTGTCCTGTTACCATCTTCTGGTGTTAGTGCCATGCAGAACACTCATGGGCAAGGCTGCACTAGAGAGAAGGTGGGATCAGATGGGAAAGGGAGGTAAATGCATGCCAAGTACTTTTGCTTTTATATCACGGTCCCTGGGGAGCTGCTCTGATTTCCCTGGAAGCTTCTGGAGGATGATTGCTGTGGCAGTGATGGAGGCAGCAAGTCTATTTAAAAGTCCGCCATGTTTTCTGAGGGAGAGGCCAATGGGCCTGGCTCTGGGTGGCAGAGGGGAGCCCAATGAGAAAAACGCATAGGAGAGCCAACAGGGCTTACGACAGGTTCTTTCACGTTGGGATGTCATCTGGCTCAGAGTTCCTGCAGCTCGTCCTTGGTGTTCATTTCCAAGCTACTTCTATTTCCTCCTTGCCTTCCTTTCTTCCTTTTACCTTCCTATTATCTTCTCCCATTATTTACGTGTCCTAAAATGGTGTATTTAACAACCTCACCTGCCAGAAGAGCTTTCATATGCTTGTCTTTTCAGGCTCCTGTTGGTTTGTAACCGTTGCATCTTGCATTTTTCAATTTATTTATTTATTTATTTATTGGTACTGGGGATTGGACCTGTTGCACTCAGCCACTGAGCCACATCCCCAGCCCTTTTTTATATTTTATTTAGAGACAGGGTCTCACTGAGTTGCTTAGGTTCTCGTTAAATTGCTGAGGCTGGCTTTGAATTCGTGATCCTCCTGCCTCAGTTTCCTGAGCCATTGGGATTACAGGCACACCATCATGTGCAGCATGTTCTTCAATTTAAAAAGTGACAATTGGTTGGTTGCAGTTGTGCACGCCTGGAATCCCATCTATCTACTCAGGAGACTGAGGCCAGAAGATTAGAAATTTGAGGGCAGCCTGGGCAATGTCTCAAGACTCTGTTTCAAAAATAAATAAATGAATAAATAAATAAAAACAAACAAACAAAAATGACTGGGATGTAGCTCAGTGGTAGGGGGCCCCTGGGGTTGGTGGAGTCAATCCCTAGTATGAGAAAGAGAGAGAGAGAGAGAGAGAGAGAGAGAGAAAGAGAGAGAGAGAGAGAGAGAGAAATAGCTGGGGCAGCATCCTTTTATAATCACACTTGACACTTGCACTTGTTTCTTTGGAATTTCATGTTCTGGTGTCTTTTCCAACATGGAAGAATAACTTTGAGTTTATGGTGCACAGATGCAGGAAATGAAGATAATACAAACAATCTCATGTCTTCAGTTCAAATGGATTTTTTTCTGTTCTCTTTAGTGTTTGCTACTTTAGCAAACACTTCTTGTTGTACTACTTTTTTTTGTGTGATGCTGGGGATTGAACCCAGGGCCTTGTGCATACTAGGCAAGCAGTCTGCCAACTGAGCTATATACCCAGTCCCAGAAAAATATCATTTCTTTTCAAGAAGATCTTATTGCATCACAAGGATGGAGGGTGTAGGTTATGAGGTTTCTGGATGTTGTCTTTCCTTCCCCAGTTTGTGCTAAATGTAATTAACCCTGATGCTTCTTTTATACTTTTCCAGGAAAGGAAGTTTCAATCAATAACTAAAATAAGCTTTTTGGTGCTCTGAGATCTCAGTTGCATCTTGTGAATTAACATGGATACCGAAGGCAGGTCGGATGGAGAGAGAACACATCTCTAGACAGGGAGCTTCCCCTTAAGAATACCAAGGGCACCAACAGGAAATGAATACCACATTTTTTTTCTCTACCTCTAGAATTTTTTAACTACTATTGAGCAAACATGCAAAAGAATCGATTCTGGGTTTTTAATTTGGGGAACTTTCTCAGCTCTGGGAGGTGTATTTCAAGTTGTAGTCATTTTGTATATCTTAGGACCTAGGACTTGTTTTTCATGTTTTCCTAGGGAAACATTGACAAAAGCGCTATTTCCAAGTCTTGTGTCACCTACATTGCTGCAGGATTTCTGTTTTTGTTTCCTGTATTTTGACCAGGCCTCTTCAGGAGCAGGGAAAGCTAAGGGGTTCTGTCTTGTTGCCCATTAGATGACAGCCTGCGGGGAGAGCTGCCAGGCAATGCTGCGGAGCAGGCTGTGGCTGGCTCTCTCCAGGCGAGCGAGCAGACCCCAGGCTGTTTCTTCACTGGTTGGACCTTGAAAGAGCCTGGCCAGCTGCTAGAGGGTTCAGCTGAGACCTTGCTAGGAGGGGCCATGCATGAAAAGCTGAAGGCTATTTGCTGAGCAGCGAGCATCTGGCTGCTCACCAGCATGGTCATTAGGCTCCCCAGCTTCCCCAGCCCTGGAGCAGAGGGAGCTGGGCACTCCCGGAAAGTGAAATGCTGGTGTGTGATTCTGAGGCTGCTGCGGTAAAGCCAGCAAATCTTAAGCCCTCTCTGGAGCCATGAAATCCTAGTTTTGGTGACCATGGTTATGGTTGGAATTGCAAGTGGCCCTCAGGCCTCTGTAACTGGCCCATAGGAAAACTAACACTGGTCCTGCCTGCACCCTCAGTTATCAAGGATAAGACTCTGAGCTGAGTTAGGAAATGTGGTGCCAGGGCATGGAGCACCTTGGGACGGGGATGGGTTCCCCAAACAGATCCTCTGCACGTTCCAGAGAAGTTATTTGTAAAACACGTAATGGATAAAAGATTAGGATCCAGAACATATTATAGATGTTCCAAAACTTATGAAAAAATGTTCACCCTCATCAGCAAGTAGGAAAATGTAAAATTTAAAGCCACTAAAGGATATCAATTTATACTCAATTGGCAAAAATTAAAGTAAGCCAATAGGAGTGTTACTGAGGCTACAAAGCAAAGAGAGCTTGCATACAATGCTGTTAGGAGAGTGAATCAGCACAATTATGTCAGGAAACAACTTAGCATTAATTAGCCAAGTCAGACATTCCTGCAACTCAGCAATTATGCTATAAGGAATATAATTGCAGAAGTACACATAATTTCATTATTTGTAATAGTAAACATTCAAAACAACATCAACATCAACAGGATATAGGATAAATAAGTTTTATATACTCATAAAACAGTACATATAGTATGAAAAAAGTTCAGTTTTATGTATCATTGTTGGTGAATCTTTTTCTTTTTCTTTTTTTTGGGGTGTGTGTGTGTGAGTATCAGAAATTGAACTCAGGGGCACTTGGCCACTGAGCCACATCCCCAGCCCCATTTTTTATTTTATTTAGAGACAGGGTCTCACTGAGTTGCTTAGTGCCTCTCTGTTGCTGAGGGGCGGCTTTGAACTTGTGATCCTCTTGTCTCAGCCTGCCAAGCTTCTGGGATTACAGGCATGTGCCACCTCGCCAGGTGAAATATTGGTGAATCTTAAAAACAAAAAACTAGTTCCAGAAGGATACACTCAATAGGATTTCATTTGTGCAAAACAGCAGCAAAGTGGACAATTACTTGTTTAGAGATGTGGGTAGACTGAATGAAAAGGAAGAAATGAAATAACATGAACATCAGGAGAGTGGTTACTAGGATAGAGGAGGCAAGTGAGGGCTGTGGTGGTGGGTAAACAGGGCTGTCCCAGCCACAGGTGATGGGCCATTGTCAAAACTGGGCAATGGCTACAAAGGTGTTTGATTCATTATTGAGCTATAGGTTAGACTGTGTATTTTAGATCTATCTATGAATAAATGTGTATGTGTGTGTATATATATATATATATATATATATATATATATATATATATATATATATAATTTCTCTGTGTATAATTATAATTTATCCTTTTTGAAAGAAAGAAGAGGAAGGAGGAGGGAAAGGAGAAGACTTGGGAGCATTTTGGGTTCCTGTGTGAGGTGACATCAGTGCTGAGAATGGAGATCTGTGGAGAGCAATAAGGAAGCATCTCTGCACTCCAAATGCGTCCCTGATCAGGTGGGGTCTTTGTGATGCTGTTTTGATACTGCACACATTTCCAGACGGTGGGTCCAGGGATGCTTCCTGGGAAGACAGTGCTGGAGTTGATTCTTGAAGGGTGGAGGGCAGCATGCCCTGGCCCATAGGCTCACATCAAGGTGCAGATTGTCACTCATTCAGCAAAGATGTTCTGAGGTCCTATTGAAAAAAAGAATAGTGGCACATAAAGCTGAATCAGAATACAAAAATGCCATGAATTTGCACACATGAAGAAATGGAAGTAGAAGGTCTCACACTCAGCTGCAGCATCTGGGCAGTATTAGAATCAGTGTTTCTGAGCTGGAAAGAGAAGGGAGAATCGTCCAGTGAGCACTTTGGGAGCCAGGCGTTGTGTTAGGTGTTTCACCTGCCTGAGGGGCAGTGAGGGCATTTTAGGTGAAGAGAATGCCTGAACTAAAGACAGAGAGTAAATGACAGGGTTCACCAAGGAAGGGTGAGTAGCATCATTGGAGTGGAGTAACTACTAGTAAGTGAGCATTTATTGGAGGACTTGAAAAATCTTCCTGTAAAGGGCCACATGGCAAATATATTAGGCTTTGTGGGCACCATGGCTTCTGTTGCAAAGACTCAACTCTGCCTCTGTACTGGGGAGGGTCAGAGTGTGGGGAACTCACAGACAGTATGAATGTGACTGTGTTCTGATAAAACTTTATTGATAAAAATAGGCAATGGCTAGATTTTTTTCTCTATGATTTCTCTCTTTATTATTATTTTTTGGTGGCTTTCCAGGTTCCTGATTTATTGAATGTTCACCTTGCAACAAGCTCAGTGCCAAGCACTTTACATGCATTATCTCAACTCTGAAAATAGTCCTCTGGGCAGACACTATTATTACCATTCCCTCCTGTTTACAGACACAGAAACCAAGTCTCAGGTTGACTGAAGTCACTTAGTACCAAAGGCTGCAGGCAGGGTTGCCTCAGAGAGCCTGCCCCTGTTGCTCACTCTTAATCACTGTGCTTCCTGCATAATTAGAGGATGGGGTTGAGGGGCTGGGGCTGTCATGGAGATCCTTGATGCCAATATGAGTCATCTTGCCCAGATAGTTGAGGGCCATGGGGGTTCTGGGTGGAGATGATGGAGGCAAAGCTCCCCCACACCCTGGGCTTCCTGGCCTCATTCTCCTTTGCTGAGGTGGGAACTGCTCAGCTGCCTTTTCCTCAGCCTCCCCAGCAGGGCATAAAAGACAGAGCTCAGGATCATTTGGTATTAGCCCTGCTGGAATGCCAGCTGATGTCACAGTCCTATGTGGTGTGGGAGGGTGACCATTCTGTCCAGGAAGGGAGAAGGTGACTGTCCTGCTAGGAGGGGCTCCTCCTTGACAGCAGGAGCAGAGAAGCTGTAGTAATAGCCACACAGTTTCAGGTGAATACCACTAAGGCTAGGTTCTCTGGACTTGCTACAGAGAAAAGCCCTTTCTGGTTTCAGTGGCTTTTTCAAGCCAGGAGCAGCAGTGTCCACCATGAGCATCCCATCACATGGCAGCCCTCTCACTTTAGAGGGTAGTTGGCAAGCTCATTTCCTGTTTTCTAAGCCTTTTCAACCACAAGTGTCACTTCCCACCGTGTGGAAGGCTGGCCTGTCTTCTTTCACCAGGAGGCGGTCACTTGGTAATTGCTCTCCCACCCAGAAGATGAGAACTTACCAGGAAGGGTTCCTGCTACCATGTTGAATATGGGCTGGACAGAGGGTGGGGACAACCCATTCATTGTTTTACATCCTAATTTATAGTTGAAAAGGGAATTTTAGGATCAGATCTTGAAAATCGGTGTTATCCTCCAGGTAGTATCTTTTGAAGCACACTCCATAGAACCTTGTGCCTCGGTATGTTCTCTAGGAAGAGCTTCAGAATCAGTGTTTGGGAAGCCCTGTGTGCCCACCCCACCTCCTGGAGCCACACGATGCACAATAGCATTAATAAGGGCTGGGGCCTTTTATGGTACAAGTAGTAAACACATCTTTTAACTCGGCACTCCCAA
The DNA here is from genome assembly GCF_048772815.1 of Callospermophilus lateralis. NCBI lineage: Eukaryota > Metazoa > Chordata > Mammalia > Rodentia > Sciuridae > Callospermophilus > Callospermophilus lateralis. The sequence goes on along the minus strand of NC_135315.1, from coordinate 93,611,399 downwards.
ATCTAGTAGTATCTATTAAAATCCTGTAGGGCCAGTGTTCTCCAGACCTCATTTTGGGAAATAATGTTGCAGGTAATTAAGGTCAAGCGGGAATTTTAGGAAATTTGGGATCATCAGATAATATATGATTTTAAAAAATAACTCAGGCAGCCAATAAGAAGTTGAATTACAAAGAGGTAGACTCAAGGTAGGCAAAAGAACCAAACTAAAAAATAAAAAAAAATAGTCCAGATGAGAAACAAGGACCCAAAATATTGATAGTGATCATGAAAATGGAGACAGATTTTATTCAAACACTTTTGTGCAATGGGTGTGAGAGCACCTATGATAGATTCAATATAGACAGAGAAGAGAAGGAGACATCAAGGTTGCCTCTTGGTGAGCCTGTTTGGTTGACCAGATGGACAGTTAACCAAGACTGGAAACAGAGACTTTCCAACATGGCTGCTTTTGAAGACAGCAAGTGGCAAGTGGGTCCCACGGCTTCCCGAGTCCACACAGTGGAGCCCACAGAGGCGGAACTCCATCAAAATCCCAGACTCTGGGGTCTGCATCTGAGGTTCGTGTTTATGGACAGCGCAGACATCACCGCTCCTTCCGTTCTTCTCTCTTCATCTTCTCTCTTCAGGGTGTGAAACCTAGCAGGGCACACTGGCTGGGAACATAAACAGGTCCCTTTCCTGTCAAAATGCTTAATTATAGCAATACATTATGACATAACTGGCCAGCCTGGTCTGTCGGAAAGGCTCACAAACAAGAATGATTGTTTTAGAGTGGGAGTTTCCAGGCTATTTGTCAGAGTTTTGGGAAGTCACAGAGGCTGACATTTGTCAGACACAGTAATTAAAAATTGCCTCTGGATGTGTCTCAGATGGGAAGGTATTTAAACTCAGCATAAACACTAGTCTGTTATCCTCCTAGCACTGAAAAAAACTGGAACATAAGAACCATAATATTACCCTTATGTTTCCCATTGCAAAGAAATGATGACTGCAAATTACAAAGAAAAGTACAGCATGACACAGAATACCAGAGCCCGGAACCGCTGCTGGTTGGGGAGTGATATGGGAGAGGTCCAATTATTAGCACTGAGCACATAGGTTCTGTGGACAGGAAACTCAGACTCATGTTTATAAATAGCTCTCTGTAATCTAGAACTTTGCTCCCATTAAGCTCTCCTGTAGATGTCCAAATTCTACCACACCCACTTAGACCCCTTTACCAAGTCACATGTTCATATTTTAACCTTAATATTGATTGAGGGTCAATATTAGAAGGAGTCACATGAAGAATATTTGTGTAAAATTCCTGTAGATATAGATATGTCTTTATGTATACACATATGTATATATCTACACATATATCTATATAGATAGATAGATTTGTTCCTTGTAGGATTTACACAATTGCTTCTTTTAAGAATTTAGCACTAGAAAGAAGAGCATTGTTTCCTTTTCTGATTGTAATTTTTTGTTTTAGCTGTCCATAAAGAGAAACAACAAATTTAGTAATTCATTATAATAGATAATGTAGTTCTTGAGTGTGAAAGAGAGCCTGCAAGGTATTTTGGGCTTAAACACAATGGGGAAATACTGGATGCAGTCTTTCTCTTGGAAATGTATAATACATGTAGTATACTAGGCGGGTTTGAAGAGTCTAAGAAAAGAAACTTATGTTATTTTCACACAATTTCCCTTCTGTTTGAGAAGAGAAATCCTTCTCCCCTCCCATATTTTGTTAACTGCCCTTGGAACTACTATTTGTAGAATAATTTATTATGGTATCATATACATGACAAATTGTCCCCCAGCAGACTCTGAGGCCGTGAAGGGCACAAACTAGTCCATTATCTCTTGTAGGTAGCAGATGATAAGTGCCTAATAAATGATTGTTAAATGGACTAATCTAGTCCCACTACCCATGCAGCACCAGAAGAGTTCTAGGATACTCCTAGTGGGGGAAATAACAGATGGCAGGACACATCCAGATATCAGGAAGCCCTAGGATGGAGGCAACCCACTAATCTACCCATAATGCTGACTGTTCAAAGCATTCTTTCCATGAAGAATGATCTGTCTTAAGACTCAACCATATTACACTTGTAAACACCTGGAAAGTGTTTTTTTTTCTTCTTTATCCACTATCATATCTCCAATACCTAGAACAGTTCTTGGCAAATAATAGGCACTCACTAAATATTTATGAAGTGAAGAGTGTCATATTTTGTGTTAAAATTAGATATGAGGTGACTTGTTATAACTGTTTAATAAATAGTGTTTGAGTGAATGCATTAAATAAGAAAAAGAAATTTCATAACGGTTAGAAAGAAGAAAACAATAACATCTGTAACTGAAGAAATTTTATTCAGAAAATCCAAGACAACTAACTCCTAAGCAATTTAAAATTAGTTTAGCAGAAAAGTTGCTTGTTACAAAATTAATGTCTGAAAAATATATTTTCTTTTTCTTTTAAATTTTTAAAAGATTTTTATTGGACCCAATACCTTTATTTTATCCATTTATTTTCATGTGGTGCTGAGGATTGAACCCAAGGCCTCACATGTGCTAGGTGAGCACTGTACCACTGAACCACAACCCCAGACCCTGAAAAATATATTTTCTTATAGCTTAAAAAAAAGAAAGCCCAATAGTAAAGATAATAAAGAAATCCTACTTGCAATAGACAAAAATGTGAAATACCTGGAATCAATCTTCATACATGCAGGACCAGTATGAAGAAAATAACAGTGGTAATAGAAAAATTTGCTAATTATTTGCAGCAAAAATAAGTTGGATCTGTACTGTGTATCCTACACCAAAATACATTTAATTTTGGTTAAAAAGGTAAATGTATGTAATGGAACTATAAAGAATCAGAAGAAAATATGCATTAAGTATTTTTCAGATCTTAGGTCTGGATGGGGGAAAACTGTTCTAGGCATGTACACTTTTTCCCATAAGGAGAAAGACCAGTGGATTTGATGACATCAAAACAAAAAAAATTTGGAAACCAAAAAGCATTATATTATGGTTTAGGTATGAAGTGTCCCCAAAAGCTCATGTGTGGGACAACACAAGGAAGTTTAGGGATGAAGTGATTGGCATGTGAGAGCCTTAACCCAGTCAGTGCATCAGTCCCCTGACGGAGATGAACTGTAGCTGTAGGCAGTAGGGTGTGGTGGGGGAGGGGGCCACTGGGGCATGATCTTGGGGTTTGTATTTTGCCCTGGTGAGGAGAGCTGCTCTCTCTGCCTCCTGGTGCTTGTTCCTGGTTGCTTTCCTCTGCCACACACCTCTGCCATCCTGTTCTCCTTCACTGGGCCCTGAGAAGTGGAGCCGGCCATCTACAGACCAGCGACCTCCCAAACCATGAGCCCCTAAATGAACTTCTCCTCCTCTAATTGCTCTTGACAGGTCTTTGGGTCACAGCATAGAAAAAGCTGACCAGAACATATAATAAGAAATGTATACACATACAGAGTAAAAACTGCTTTATTGGGGGATAGTTGATATTTAAAAAGCAGGATCTATGTAATGTATGCATTTTGATGAGTTTCTTGGGCACCATCAGCAATATTAAAAGTAAATGAAGAACTAGGAAAACATTTTTAAAATGAGTGATACAGGAATCAAGTTCCTATTATATAATAAACTCAAAAATCAACAATAAAACTTCAACAGGAAGATAAATAAAAACTTAAATGAATAAGCTGCAAGAAATACAGTGGTCATCAATCTTATGAAAACATTTCCAACCTCGTTACTAATCAAAAGAAATTAAAAATAAAACAATGAGGTGCCATTCTTTCCTAGAAAGTTGACAATTAAAAGGAAAGAAAAGCAACCACTTGTGCTGATGAAGATGTGGGCATGTCTCCAGCTGCAGGCACATGGCCTGTGCAGGCTCTCTGTCAGGGCGGGCGACAGATGTCCAAATCATAAGCATGTTCAATCCTTGGCTCAGCGTGTTTATTTCTAGTAATTTTTCCCTAAGGACATAGTGATGTTTACATAAAAATATTTATCCTAGGATTATTTATAATAATGAGAAACTAAAAAATGAGGATAGAGTATGGACATATTCATAAGAAGGAGAATTTTACAGCCATTTATGATAATATTTTTTAAAAATATTGAAGCATCTAAAAATGGTTCGTTACATATTATTTGAGTGGATGATGAAGCAGGGCATGTATTTAGGCACGCCTGTGATTCCAGCTGTGCAGTGTGCACACGCACCTGCATGTATCCTTGCATGTGCGTGAACATCCAGGCAGAAGGATGGAAGGACCAAAGCGGGGGATGGTGGATGGTGGCGGGATGACATTTTTTATTATTAAATGTATTGTCTTTTCCAATGTCTTACACATTGCTTTTGTGATTATAATCATCTATTGTGGACACTTTCAATGTTGATAAAACACTTTCCGGCATCAGCTAGTACACACAGCCTGCATGCAGCCACTGGATCAAGTTTCTGAGTCACTGTCCCTTTCTTGTCACATATCTGAAACTCAACGATTCTTTAACTCGGAGGTCTGCAGGCAGTAGGTGCCCTGTTAGGAGCCTCACCTTAGCCCTTTTTCTTTGAAACTCTTTCCTTGTTTCTCACCAGGACAGAGATGTCAGCTCCCACAGTGTTCAGAGGAGCAGGTATGTTTCAGCGGCTTCTCCCCCATACCATTAGTATTTGGGGGGAGTCACGCTGTTTGACCTACTAACAGACATTAAATACCTCCCTGCCTCCCCTCTCAGCACACAGTGGCTTCTCTTAAGTGCAAGTCAGCAGCTCCTTGACTTCCTTTAGGACACCTGCTGTGGGCCATGAATCCTGCCATGAGCTGTCATTGCCAGGGTCTTGACCTGGCTCTCAGCATCGGCTTCCTTATCCCAGGCAAGAACCTCACATTTTTGACATCTACTTGTGAAATGAGCATGACTAGTTCTAGCATCCTTGGTTGGTAGTATTAACTCTTTCCTTGGTTGAAGGAAACTAGAGGACAGATGTTACCTGGAGAGGTGCGGAACAGCCGGTAGAGGAGATGAGTGCCGTCACAGGGCCTGCACCACTGAGCTGGGAAGGGTTTGGGGGTTTGTTGGTTTGATTTCTTAATGAAATTAGCTGAGAACCTGAAGTTTCCTTGTTACTGAAAAGAGCACAAGTTCACAGAGAGGATGACATAGGCTACTGAGACAGGGGCTGCGCATCTGAGCCTCAAGCTAGGCAATGGATTGGGTATTTGGACAACGGTGCCTGGCTCAGGAAGCTTTGTGGCCAGTGTGGCAAGTGGCTCTCGTGACTCTTCCCAAGCTGGTGCCAGAATGTTACTGGCACAAAAGGCTCCTCCTGCTGCACAGCAGTGTAAAAGTGCTTAACACTACTGAGCGATACACTCAGAAGTTGTGAAGCTGGTAAAATTTATGTTATGTGTATTTTATCACAATTCAAATGGAACAACACATCTGTGATCTTGTTATTGGACAAGTCGGGCTTCTGCTACACAACAGGCCCATTAAATCCAGAGACAAGGGGTGGAGGCAAAATCTGGCTCAGTGAGAAAATGAAGGACTCTTGTCTCACGTCCTCCTTGCAGGAAATCGATTTAGGAGTGGTTTATATAGGTGGAGGATGATTGTTTCCAGACTGGGGGTGCCTTGTACAGCAGGTGGCCAGAGGATGCATGTCAGATCCAAATCAACTAGACATGGAATCCTCTTCAGTTCGGAATCTCAAAAACAAAGATCAGCTATTCTCATTACAGATCAGTTTGCTCACGTGCAGTTCCTGACATATTACACAATAGACAGGCTCCAGGAGGTAGCTACCCTGGGGCTCTGGTGTTGATTGCCAAACTCAGAGCAGTAAATAAAACCTCCTTAATACTTCATTCTCATAAAATATAAGCAATGAGCACAAAATGCAAAATCACAAAAATCAAGTAAGTATAGAGAAACTTTTAAGAAGTTACTGGAATTAGTTTCTTTCTTCCTTTCAGGTGGTTATGTTAATTTTTTTGAAAAAAGTTTGATACAATAAAGATTCTGTGTTGGAATATAATTAGCAAATTCTGGGTTAAGCTAAGATAAACACATTTCCTCCGCGCTGGGGTTTTATTCACTGGGTTTTTTTTTTCAAGAGGGGGTTTCAGTACTGTTCCCCCAACTCTTCTGACCATTGGACAGTTTCTGAAGTTCTCTGAAGACTCTGCTGTTGAGTGGTTGAGAGATGGGACTGACGGAGAAAAGGGCCAAGAAATGGAATACTCTGGAAACAAATTCTTCTGAGGTCGACTAAACATGAATTTCCTGTGGTGGAGAAGTATGAGCCTTGAAGATCTTCTGTTTCTGTGCTTTTGCATAATCATCAAAACTTGTGCTCCCTACCCCCACCCCCACCCCCAGCCATCTTCTAGTTACTATTCCTTTTGGAAAGCTCTAGCTATTTTTCAGTAGTTTAAGGGAAGAAGGAGTTTTTCGTGCCCATGTTAAGAAAGCTGGGGATACAGAGTTCTCTAGAACGTGACTCTCAAATTCTAATGCATGTTGGAATCTCCTGGGGAGATTTCCTCAGGGAGAGTTTACTTAGTGAATCAGTGGGGGTCGGGGGGGTGAACAGGTAAAGGAAATTACCTTTTAAATAACAGATGAGGGAACCTGTGGGTCTGTGTACTGGGATGAAGCCCAAAGGTCTGTAGAATTAGGAAGAGCCAGCTGGGCTGGGACAGAGACTGAGAGGGTCACTGGGGATACTGGGAATCAAGGTCTTCTGAGCCCTTATATGGCAAGGCAACAGGACACATCAGTCATACTGACCCTGCCTTTATTTAAAACTGTGCTATTTTGTTCATAGCAGACTAAATTTTACATTAGAATATTATTTATCTCAATTAGTGAGATATTATGTGCTCCCTTTAATTTTGGGCTCAATTTGGGTGCTCCCTCTAGTCCTGACCCTAGCATTTCTGATCCTTTTTTCCAGGAAATTTCCACGAGTAGTTAGATGTTTACATGATTTGAGTTGGCCCTATTAGAGTGGAATTCCCTTACATGGTCTTCCCTCCTCATCTGTGAATTTGCTTCTTGTGGCTTTAATTACCCCTTAGTCCAAAAATACTATGTAGAAAGTACCCGAAATAAACAATTCATGTTTTTAAATAATTTTTTTACAGTTCATTCTTATAATGGTTCTATTTTATTAGTAGATCTTGTTGATTTTTTATACAGCCTAATTTATAAATTAAACTTTATCGTAGGTATATATGTATAGGAAAAAGCAGCAGATCCTGGGTTTGGCACCATTCGAGGTTTCAGGCATGAGCAGGGAGCTTGGATAGGAGGGGGGCTATTGTGCTACCTTTGTGCCTCTAAGATTCGTTCATGTGTGTTTCTTGCTGTACTGCGGTGGTCCTTTGAAGAAAGCCAACACCTTTGACTCAGCAGTGTCTGGGAGCTCAGCCTGAGTCTCTCTGTCTATCCGTCAGACTCTAAAGCACTCTGTGAGGACTGACCATGTGTCTCCCCACAGCAGTGGAGATGTACAGGGGATCTCTGTGTTGCTGTCCACTTCAGCTGAGCTCGCTCTGCTCCTTCTTGAAAGAGCTCACAAGAGACTTCTGGATTGTTCAGCTTCACTGCAGTTACAGCCACCTTGATGTCACTGTCAGGCAGGTCCTTTCCAAGGAGCATTTCTAATCCTCCTGATGAGCTTGTGTGTTTACAGAGCAGGAGCTGAATCTGCAGGCTGAGCCTTCAGTGCCAGGAATCTGCCGACAGTGCAACTCGGTTAGCAGTACTTAACGGGGTGCTTTGTCTCCAGCTTATTTCCACCTAATTTATCATCACTGTCTATTAAATTTGCATTTAAAATTACTATTATATTCTCTATACACAAAGATGGATCAATGATTCAAATGGGTACACGTACAGAAAAAAGGGTCTATATCAAAATGTAAACACAATAACTCAGAATAACAACACACATGTGAACAATGAACTTGCAAAAACAGATCGCAAATCTGCGTGAACCCAGAAGAATGCGTCTGTGTCTGGTGTCACTCTCAAAGTCAGCCTAAGAGAATTACAGAGGGGAAATGTGGTAAAAATACCAAACCTCTCAATATTACTGGCCGATCTGCAGACAGCCTCAGTATATTTTCCTTTAAAACTTTTCAAGTAGCAAGGAAGCTGTTAATTTGTGTGCATCATTTTCTAATAGTGCCCAGTGATTACTGTGTTAAAGCATTTCATTTTCACACCTCCAAAGGACAAAATACTGTCTCCCAGCATGAAATAAATGAATTTTGTTATAGGCCCTAAACTCATCAAAGTTCATCAAATCTTGACCCCCTCTAGCAAGAGTACTTTTCATCACACAGCCGTAGACAAGCTTGTAAAACCAGCTATGAAAATGAGTGCCACATAGTGCTGAGCTCCGAGAGAATGCAGAACAACTATTGGCTAAGCTCCTGTATTGCATGACTCTGCAGGATGTGGCATAAAAAATGAAAGAGTTCATCAGAAATTTTGCTTCATAGCCGGACAAGTTTGCTGCATGAAAAGAATGAGTCAGTGTTTGAGAAAGATATGGAAGGAGGAGCACTTGGTGGTGTTTTGTTCTGCTTATCACAGAGAACCTAGGCTACAGAAGATTTTTTTTTGTATTGTGTTACTGGCAATTTTTGTGCGCAGGTATTAGCTTGAACAACATAGGTCAGGGCAGTGTTTGTGGAATGCCATTTAGTGTACACCAAAAAGGCTCACCAATGTTGACAACCCTAATGTCAGCAGCAGCCTGAAAATAACTGCTCTATTCACAGAAGACAGCTGGCAGCCAGTAATACACCTCTGATCTTCAGCCCCGAAGGAAAGAATTTTTAAAAATGTGACCACCCAATCAACGTGACTGTGCATCCTACTCAGCATACATCGTCTAACCATGCTGGGAGAAGAACTGGGCCAGCAGGAAAACACTGCTCTTTTGCATTCATGTACAATGCTCTGGAGAAGGGCACACCCAGGGCAAGGGTGCTACACGGGGTTCACATGAGGGATGAGACAAAAGCTTTCCCGGTGCACGGTACACACGGTACACAGCACACTGTTTCTCTCGGTCAGGTTGCATGCAGCTCCAGGGTTGAATACGAGAGACATATTCAATATACTGCAAAGCCTAGCTCTGTCCTGGAGGGTTGAAATGTGATCATTGTAATGTCCAGGTAAGTTGTCATCCAGGTGTGTGTAAGTAGGAGAGCCGTACATGACTCCGTCACTGAACTTTGTGCCTTCTTAACAATTGTTTTTCTTTGTCAGAAAAACAGATGATGTGTTATGAATCATATTTAAACAGCATGTCCAAATGCTACATAAGCTGAAAGAAATGCTTTCCAGGGTGGAATCCTTGATTATGGAAGTAGTATTCTCACTAATGTAGCATTAACATAGAATACGAATTAATCTTGAGTGAAAATCTCTCCCTAGTTTCTGGGTCTTTTCGCAATCTGCATAGCCAAGATGACTTTGATTATATCAGTGCCAATATCCTGGGGGTGATATTTACTGTGTTTTGCAAGAAATAGGATTATGCCATAATGTAGAAATCTGCGGTTATGACAATACTCTTACACTATCTTTTATTCAAGGAACCAATGGGCTGGATCTGGGGCAAGGAGGGCAATCGGTTCTGTTGCACCTTGGGATCAATGGAGAGCAATGCTGGGAGGTCACGGTGGTCAATCTGAGAGGAGGGTCCTACTCATGATGAGCACGAGAGGGAGGCTGAGCATGAGAAGCAATGGTCACAGTCAATAGGCCTGGCCCAAGTCTGTAATAATGCTGTCAAAGAGAAGTTGGCAAACATTTTTTTTGTTTTGTTTTGTTAAAAGACTGAAATATAACCATTTTAGACTTTGTGGGTCTCTCTTGCTACTATGCAACTCAAGCCATTTTAGCATTGAGGACTCCATCGACAACATGGAAGTGAGTGCATGTGGATGTTTATAAATAAAACTTTATGTACCAAAGCAGGTGGTGGGCCGAGTTAACCTCTGTCATAAAGGGATATTAAAATCAAGTGTCCTGAAAAGATTAGGAGAGGCAGAGCATCATACCTATAGAGTTTTAAAGCACAGGTTTTTTATAAGAAATTAGGAAAGGCTGTATAACCATCAGACCAGAGTAAGAGTAATTCAGATTTAAAATTAGGGTCAAAATAAAACAGTAATTGCAGATTACTCTTTCTCTCCAAACCTTTAGATCTATCTAATTGTTTGGGGCTAAAACTTTTCTGAATTATGTTTAAAATGCTGTATGTGTGTAATATGATGTTTCCTGTGTGTGTTAAGCAAAAGTGGCTTAAATGTTTGCCATAGAAATGAGTCTGGCATGTTCTCCTCCTGGGCGGCTAGAACACCTGAGGCATTGTCCAGACAGCATGAGCTCACCATATTGCCATGGGTATTTGCTTTACGTTGGTGATGAAATTGAGTTCAATGCCAGTCAGGAGTTATATTGTATACCAGCTTCTTGGAAAGGCAGGTAGGGAAAGGAGATGCAGACTGAGATCTTTATATTCTGTATGTGCTGTTTTTAGAAAGCCCACATATGTTCCATCCCCTGGTAATTGGCCACCATGAAATATTGTTGAATGAATCAATGAGTCAGATGAGACAGAGGAGAGGGGCCCATGTCAACAGATCTCGTGAAGGGAAAGTGGCAGAAGCTGGTAACTCAGACCTTGTGGAGTGGGAAGGTGGAGCCAGCCGCCTGCCCCTGGAGACAGGCGTGGATTCCAGAGACTCAGGAGCAGGTTCAGGCTCAAGAAGAAGGAGAATGAGTTCCATTTTGTCCAAAAGTTTGAAGAGCTTTTGAGATGTTTATGAGCGAATTTGATGTATGAATCACAGGCTCAGACAAATTAGCTAAATTTGAGACGCTGATTTTGGAAGCAGCTTTCACAGAGAAAGTGATATAGCAACCTTGTGTTATAGAAAAGGAGACGGAATGGAAGACATGAGAGGGGTGTCACCTCTGTGGAACCCCAGCCTTTAACGGGGTTGACCAGACTGATCCCAGAGCAAGACCGTTGATGCCCAGAGGAGCACCGGGCAATATCACCAAAGCCAAGGCCGGGTAGTGCCCAACAGCCCCGCGAGGTCAGGTGTGCTGTCCTCCTCTGTCCCTCTTTTAGAGTTCCTGTGGCCTTAGGTTTACTCTGGAGCTGTCTGGATGTGCATTTGATCTCTCGGTTGGTGGTTGCTCCAGTCTGGCCCATGAACTGGTCTCTTTGCAGAGTGTGTTCATGAGCAAGAAAAGCCCCTGGCCACACCTTAGTGACGAGGAGACGATGACTGGCATGTGGGCAGGGCCCACTTGGGGTCCCCCTGCCTGGAGGCCGTGATGCTGGTGAAGGGCAGCCCCAAGGAAGACACCACGTCAGCTGGGTCCTGGCGGCGAGCGTGAGCCCCCTTCTTGTTGCCAGGTCTTTCTCTCCCTATGACTCTCCTTTGCTTCACTGCCCACTGCAGCTGCCCCTCTCTGGAGCCCACTTTAGGACTTAGTGGCAGCACTTCAGCCCTCTTGAGTGGTCTGTGGGCAAAGGTGAAGGATGGGAACCCGTTATTTCCTGTGGGGTGGGGGGGCTTCACTGATGACCTCACTGACAGAGACCATGGACATAGCACCTCAGAGCAGACTATGACCTCACCGTGCCTGCAGGAGAAGCAGGTGATGTCAGTCATCTCTGCTGCTGAGTCAGATTTCCTTAGATAAGGCAACTGAAAAACAACAGCAAGGCATCGAATGGCAAGAGCAAGGGCTGCTTCCCCACGGAAGTGCCTTCTAGCTGTGTCCTCCCACAGCATGGACAGGGCCAACAGCTCCCAGAGCTTCTTTCATAAGGGCCCTGACCCCAGTCACGAGGCTCTGTGCTCAGGATCTCACCTTCCCAAGGCTGCACCTCTTGGACTAGCACAGGGTGTCGGTTCCAGTAAACACAGACGTGTAGCCACTACACTGCAGAAAGTGTGGTTTCATTTCTATACTGTGTCTTCCTAGAGGTGACAGATTAAATCAGGAAGAGTAAATGTTTTTTAAAATGGAAAGTTGAGGGGGAGGGGAGTGGAAAGGTCCAACCTCTTGTCCTTGCAGTACATGTTTTAAGGACATCTGCCAACCCCCTCTACTGGTCCTTCAATTTCAAAGGTCACACGGGGACAGGAGATAAAGCGTTGGGCCATAGAGGAAGTAAGTTTACTTGTTAAGAAAGTCTTCTAAAAAATAGAGGGAAAAAAAGAGACCATTCCTGTCTCTGAGGATAATGTAACTTTGAAGCCCAAATCACAAAGGTAGTGTGAGAAAGAAACATCAGCCCTGGATTCAGAGCCCAGGATTCTAGACAGAGGAGCACTAGGGATCCAGCAAGGTCACAACTGTGTGCTGACTTGTGTTTGAATAAATCACAATAGATGTAAAAAGAGATCAAAAGTTAATCCCAGTTGAACATGGTTGGTTGAATACTAAACAATGCAAATATTTCAAGGACCGTATTAAAACATTAACAAAGAAATAACATGATTACTCAATATATAAAAAACATTTTGGTAAAATTCAACATAGATTTGGATCAGAGGTGCCAACATGGTCAAGATGTCAATTTTCCTGAAATTGATCTACAGGTTTAATGCAATTTCTGTCAAAGTCGCAAAGAGAATGTTTGTAGAAGGCTCGTTGTAATAGAAAAGGCTGGGTACTAAGTAATCTTGAAAATTTAAAAAAAATAAATAAAAGGAGAGAAACCCCTCCCAGGTTAGGGCTTACTGTAATACCACAGTAATCGAGGCAGTGTGGTATTGGCAGAGGGATGGATTTGCAGCTCAATGGACCAGAATACATAGTACACAAAGAAACCCACCCAAATGTGGCCCATCGATTTGTGACAAAAATACAAAAACAATTCAGGGGAGGGAGGGTAGTCTTTCAACCAAGGGGGCCTGAATAATTGAACATCCAAACAAGATCACACCTTGTATAAATCTCACACTTCACACAAACATGAACTCAAAATGGACCAAAGATTTCTTGTAAAATATAAAACTATAAAACCTCCAGAAAAAAATTACAGCAGAACATATTTGGGAATCAGAACCAGGTAGAGAGAACTTAGACTTGGAACCAAAAGCACAATCCAGAAAAGGAAAAATCGATAGAGTGAACCTCATTAAAATTAAACCCTCTGCAGGGTCAAAGATCCTGTGCAGGAGATAATAAGTCAAGCCACAGCTGGAAGACATATGGGCAGGGGGGTGGTGCACCTGGCAAAAGGCTCACATCTAGAATATATGGAGAATTAGAAAACAGGCAAATGACATAAAGAGATATTTCACTGAAGAAGACAAGCAGATGAAAAATAAAGGCATGAAGAAGCGCTATTGTTAGCCACAAAGGCAGTGCAAACTAAAATCATGAATTTACTACACACATATTGGGAAAAAAATGATAATACCAAATGGTGACAAGGATGTGGAGAAAGTGAACCATTTACACATTGTAGGCAGGGATAAAAATGGTACTGCTTCTCTAGAAAACACTGTGGCAATTTCTTACAAAATTAAGCATGTGCTTGCCATATGGCCACAAGCCAGTACATGCTTAGGCTTCTTTTTTCCCCTCCAGAGAAATGGAACTTTTCCACAAACAGACAAACATTACATGAATGTTCGAAACAAACTTTAGCGATGATAGTCCCCAAATGGAAACAACACATATGTCCCTTACATGTGTATGTTTAATAAACTATGATAATTCATGGCATGGAATACTATTCAGCAATAAAAAGGAACCAAATATTGACAAAGGCAACACTTGGAAAGATCTCAAGGTGATTATTCTGAACGAAGAAAGCCAGTTCTGTAAGGTGCATACTTTATGATTTAGTGGACAGGACTTCCTTGAAATGACAGACAAGATTGGTGATTACACCCATGGAAGTGCCTTCTAGCTGTGTCCTCCCACATGGTGGACAGGGCCAACCAGCTCCCAGAGCTTCTTTCATAAGGGCGCTGACCCCAGTCACGAGGCTCTGTGCTCACGATCTCACCTCCCCAAGGCTGCACCTCTTGGACAGAAACGTGTGAGCACTAGACCATCGCAAGTGTGGTGTCGTTTCTATACTGTGTCTTCCTAGAGATGACAGATTAAAGTAGGAAGAGTAAATGTTTTTTAAAATGGAAAGTTGAGGGGGTGAGGGGTGGAAAGGGTGAAAGGTTGGGGGTAAGGAGGGAGTGGCCATAAGAGCAATTCTTGTGATTGGTTCTCCTGTATCTCGACTGTGGAAGTGGTTACATGAATCTATACCTGTGATAAAATTGCAGAAAATTTAATGCACAAAACAAATGAATGCTGGTAAAATGGTGAAATTCTGATGGGTTATATCAGTGCAAATTTCCTGGTTGTGATATTGCACTGGAGTGATTCAAACAGTCGGGGGGCACAGAGAAGGGATTTGTTACCTTTAACAGCTGCCACTGAGTATCTAGTTAATTTAAAAAGTTTAAAAAAGTGCTACATCTACTTGTGATTAAAGAACAAACATAGATGGATGGGGTTGTGGCTCAGAGGTAGAGTGCTTGCCTAGCATGCATGAGGCACTGGGTTCCATACTCAGCACCATGTAAAAATAAAACAAATGTATTATGCCCGCCTGTAGCTAAAAAATAAATGTTTAAAAACAAACAAACAAAAAGAAAGAACATAGAAGTAAGACTCAGCCTTCCTGGCTTTCAAGTGAACTTCTTCATTTTGATAAAAGTGTATTGACTGAAAATAAGACACATAAAAGTCGGCCGTATAACTCCTAGCTACTGGCGTAACACTGCATGCTCCCCTTTAAAATCAGAGAAAGAGGTTTGCCGTGGTCACTTGTGCTCAATATGGTACTGAGGGATTTTCCAAGCCCAGAAAACAGGAAAACAAGTGAAATATTAGAGAATTGGAGAGAAAGAAACAAAACTGCCTGAGGGGAAAGTGATATTATGATCTATGCAGGAAATTTCAGAATACATAGACAGATGTTTTGTATCGGAGAGTTAAATTAATAGTTGCAAGAAAAATCTCTCCTGTTTCTTCTTTCTGCCAACTTGATTAATACTTTTGCATTTGTAAGTTGATTCATAAGAGCACTGTTGGTTCATTATAGAGCAACATTAGGAAAATAGAACTCAAAACAAAGGAAGTTACATTAGATAAAGAGTCATCGTTGCATCCTTGGACGTCTCTTAGAATCTCCATCAAAATATTCCACCTGCCTCCTCATTCTCTTTGGACACATAATTCAAAACTAAACTACCTCCTACTTAATTGTATCACTTAAAGTCTATGATTGTTGGAATTGTGATGATATTCACTATGACACAGAAATTCACTTACATATTCCAACTGTATGACAGGCCATGTACGTTTCTGAAGATCGAGGTGCCTGAGAATCTAACCTCCATGTTTTGTGTCACTTCTTTGGGAAAACACACTTTGAATTACAAACACTGCTTGGGAATGCAGCCCACTGTAGGTCAGGGACCTTGGTGCAGGCAGGAGTCTGAGGTTTCCTGGGTCTGACAGTCTCTGTCTGTGACCCTATCTCGTAGATTACATGAATAGCAAATGCAGAGGGCTTGAACTTTTCACTGTTTTGTTTCCCCCTGTCTTACAGTAACAGGTTTTCAATGATGCGCGTAGCAGGCCTAGCAGAGCCCACCTCCCCTGCCAGATGTGTCCAAGGCTACCACTGTACCTGGGAATGTGACCATAGTTAGAAATCATTGAAATTATAATTAACCTAAGGATATCGGGGAGGGGCATCCTTGACCATCTTGGATAGGGGGCTTCAATTTATTTATTTATTTATTTATTTATTTATTTTTTAAATTTTTTTTTATTGTTGGTTGTTCAAAACATTACATAGTTCTTGATATATCATATTTCACACTTTGATTCAAGTGGGTTATGAACTCCCATTTTTACCCCGTATACAGATTGCAGAATCACATCAGTTACACTTCCATTGATGTATATATTGCTATACTAGTGCCTGTTGTATTCTGCTGCCTTTCCTATCCTTTACTATCCCCCCTCCCCTCCCCTCCCTTCTTCTCTCTCTACCCCCTCTACTGTAATTCATTTCTCTCCCTTGTATTATTTTTCCCTTTCCCCTCTCTTCCTCTTGTATGTAATTTTGTATAACCCTGAGGGTCTCCTTCCATTTCCATGCAATTTCCCTTCTCTCTCCCCTTCCCTCCCACCTCTCATCCCTGTTTAATGTTAATCTTCTTCTCATGCTCTTCGTCCCTACTCTGTTCTTAGTTACTCTTCTTATATCAAAGAAGACATTTGGCATTTGTTTTTAAGGGATTGGCTGGCTTCACTTAGCATAATCTGCTCTAATGCCATCCATTTCCCTCCAAATTCTATGATTTTGTCAGTTTTTAATGCAGAGTAATACTTCATTGTATATAAATGCCACATTTTCTTTATCCATTCGTCTATTGAAGGGCATCTAAGTTGGTTCCACAGTCTTGCTATTGTGAATTGTGCTGCTATGAACATCGATGTAGCAGTGTTCCTGTAGCATGCTCTTTTTAGGTCTTTAGGGAATAGACCAAGAAGGGGAATAGCTGGGTCAAATGGTGGTTCCATTCCTAGCTTTCCAAGAAATCTCCATACTGCTTTCCAAATTGGCTGCACCAATTTGCAGTCCCACCAACAATGAACAAGTGTACCCTTTTCCCCACATCCTCGCCAGCACTTGTTGTTGTTTGACTTCATAATGGTTGCCAATCTTACTGGAGTGAGATGGTATCTTAGGGTGGTTTTGATTTGCATTTCTCTGACTGCTAGAGATGGTGAGCATTTTTTCATGTACTTGTTGATTGATTGTATGTCCTCCTCTGAGAAGTGTCTGTTCAGGTTCTTGGCCCATTTGTTGATTGGGTTATTTGTTATCTTATTGTCTAATTTTTTGAGTTCTTTGTATACTCTGGATATTAGGGCTCTATCTGAAATGTGAGGAGTAAAGATTTGTTCCCAGAATGTAGGCTCCCTGTTTACCTCTCTTATTGTTTCTCTTGCTGAGAAAAAAACTTATTATAGTTATTATTTCTTTCCCCAGATTACATTTCTATGAGAAAACAGCAGTCTAAATATGATATTGGGTCATTAATTCTAATGGTGAAAGGAAAATTTTTGACTTTGCAAATTCTGACCATTGGGGCTTCTGTGCCTGTAGAAATAGATTACTTATGTCTACTTTGCACTTTTTGTTTGTGGAACTCTGTCTCTGCACACCTAGGGAGGAGTACCGTGCATGCGCTGAGCTCTTCCTATAGCCCCTCCTGTTTGCCTGATTCTGCTCTGGAGACTCCATGGATGGACCTGCACTAGGGGCTCAGTTAATCCTGTAGAAAACCTGTCACTTAGACAGATGGCAACTGGAGTTCTGAGAGATGGGGTCCCTGTCCCAGGACACACAGTCGTGATTCTAACTACTCGGAACAGACATGGCGTTCAAATCTGCAAACACCCTCACCTACGCTCTCAGCAGCTCTCTGAGGAAGCCACCACTCTTTCTTCCTGTGGTTGCAGACATTTTAGAGAGCCCGCCTGTGCCTGGCACTTTGTAGATTCTGCGATACAGCAGGGAACAGGGTGGACAAGGAGCCTTCCCATGTGGAGCCTGCAGTCTGGTCTGCTGAGAGCCAGTAACTAGGTGATTGAGCACCCTGCCTGATGGCGTTGAGAGCACCGAGAACAAGAAATCAGGCAAGGGAGAAGGGGATTGGAGGGAGCACTGGTTTAAAAAGGTCTGTGAAGGCCTGGTTGAGAAGGGGCGGCAAGGACGAGGAGTGCCCAGAGCCCATGTGGGCTGGGCAGGGTGTGCCAGGCTCATCCCTGATTCACCTGGGAAGAATTTTGGGCTCTCAGAGGTGGAGAAAGATGCCCAAAGTCACACAGCTCTCGACAGTAATGAGACAATCGGTGAATACCAACTCGCAGAAGGCACATTAAATCAATTCTGTAACCATGCCAAGAAAGATCATGTTGTCTGTATTTATACTATTGTATGTATGTCTATTTTTCAGTTTCATTGAAGTATAATTGACGAATGAAGTTGTGTCTACTTAAAGTGTACCCCATGATTCAACGTATGTATACATTATGAAATAATTGGCACAGTCATTAATATACCCATCGCTTCATACGGTTCACGTATGTATTTTCACCAAGTGAATGATAGACACAAACTGCCGAGCCTCAGAGAGGTGACATGAGTTGTGCAGGGTCATACAGCTGGCCAGAGGCAGAGCCTGGATCCAGACCCGGGTCTCCAGGGAAGGTGTCCTTTCTGCAGCCACTGGTGACAGCCTCATGGCACAAGTTTATCAAGATGAGGCCCGGGTGCCAGAGGTGACCAAGCTTTCAGTTTCTGTGAGTGCGAAGCCGGCTGGAGTGGCAGGAACGTCACTAAGCTTGCTCTCTCCTGTCCTAAGAGCCTGGCACTGATGGCCCTGCTGGGAGCCCACAGTGTCCCTGGCCTTCTCCCTACAAATCCTCGCAGTTCTACTAGTTTCTACTGATCACCCAGGGACAGAGGTTGGAAGTAGGTGAGGGTTAAATATTTACCCTGTCATTTTCTTCCCTGAGGAATTGGCCACTGCCACAAACACTTCTTGATAACATATGAAGCTGGTATTTTATTCTGAAGGTATTTGTTAAAATGTTGTAGTGGGTGGTTATTTTTCTCAGTTAATATTTGTGCCTCAGACTGTGGAAATGTGCCATCTAGTGGCTCAATGCTTAATTACTTTGCCCTTGTTCTTTGTTGGTAGTCAATTTCTGAAAGCTTCTCTCTCTCTCTCTCTCTCTCTCTCTCTCTCTCTCTCTATCTATCTAAATAGAGTTTATCAAAAAAGCAAAATACAATTTTAAACAGGAATTCTACAAATACAGGAAAGTAGGTTAAAGTAAGAACAAATGTCTAGATGTTATTTTCCCGTAACGATGCATTGTCCAACTTTTCTTGAAACCTGTGAATCACTGTAAGATTGCATGTGATGAGGAGGCAGTCCATGTCCGTCTGGCATGTTCCATCCATGGGACTTGTAGCTTTCAACGCCTTAGGGCTAAAGTGCGGATAGCATTATTGAGGTTATGTAGGTCTGGGGTAAAACGGCCTCCTTAATAGTGGGAAGAACATCTTTCTCTGCACATCTCACATCTGTTATTGTGGGGCCTTTAGTTGTGCCCGAGGCCCCTCTGTACCCCTAATGGTGATGAGTGCTTCCAGAAGTTGTCTCTGGTGTGTGATGCAGTGGGTTCCAGTCAGCCTGCCTAGATTTGACCTCGGGCAACTTATGGATTCTCTGTGTGTCAGTTTCCTCCCATCAAAATGCTGTTGTGAGGGTGAATGAGCTGTGCATGCCAACGGTTTTGCCGGGCTCCTGATGCATGGAAGTATTTGCTAAGAGGGTTTTGCCCCCATCTGGCGCCTGCTGCTTTCTCTTCTTCTGGCTCTGGTTATGCCTCTGATTCAGCTCCACCTGCTGGATAAACAGTGGCTCTGAGGCTCTGCTCTTCCTGAGGCCCCTGGAGATGCGAGGCCATGGGTGCCGTCTGCTGGACACACAGGGCTGACTCATAATCGTGCTGAAGATGCTTCCTAGGTCCTAGCAGCTGAACAGCCTTTGGTGGGTCACAGCCTCCACAGTGGGACATTGCACTCTGTTCTGCCCCCCAAGCTTATGTGTTGTGGAGTGACACCCCAAACAGGGCTGCTAATGCCTCTTCTGTCCCACTAACCATTTGTTTTCTCGGCATCATAACTTCTACCCAGGAGTGAGGAATTACTGATAATCACTGCAGGAACAGCATTTTGAGATAGCATGGCATTGAAGAGTGTGGTCTTTGATGGCGTTTTGCCGGGGTTCACACACATCTGCTACTTGTCATCTCTGTGACGGTAGACCACTTATTCTGGGCCTCGGTTCTCTCATCTGCAAAATAGGAATAAAAAATTTAATTCTTCTCTTATAGACAGGTCTATCAAGTTGCATAGTGTATTCACCAAATTCATGTTCATCCAGTACCTCAGAATGTGACTTTATTTGGAAATCAGGTCTTTGCAGAGGTGATTACATAAGGATGTCAAAAGTTCTCCTGGATTGAGGATGGGTTCTAAACCAAATGACTTGTGTCCTCATAAGAAGAGAGGAACACAGAGATGCACACAAAGAAGCAGCCCATTTGAAGAGCAATGTGGAGCAGAGGTAGAGGTTGCTGTGATATTGCCACAAGCCATGAGTGACAGCAGCTACAGAAGCAGAGAAGGCACAGAAGCATCCTCCCCCAGAGGCATCAGAAGGAGCCTGGCCAGCTTGATTCTAGGATTCTGCCCTCATGAGCTTTGGGAGAATACATTTCTCTTATTTTAGGTCACCAAGTTGGTGTTAACATTTTGGATATGGTAGCTCTTGGAGACTGAGCTGGAGATCGCCAGGGTTAAACAAGTTACTGTGTAGACATTGTTTCTTGCACAAATTAGCCACACACTTATGTCAGCAGTTAGTCTTTTTGGAACAGTTTGGCATAGGGTAAAAGCCATTGGCAACTGGCCAGCCAGGTGTGGAGATCTGGCTCTCTACCTTACCTGCTGGTTGAATTCTGCGGAAGTTCTGCAACTTTTGAAGTTCTTGGTTTCTGTATGAATAAAACAGGACAATTCTAGATGCCATCTCTTAGGGTGATTGTAAAGACAGAGCCATGGATGCCACCACTGCACACATGCATGACATCAGAATGCAAGCTCCTCTGTGGCTGGACCAACCTTGTGCAACTGGCAGGTTGCCTGGGTAGTGAAGCTCTGGAGCACGCATGTGCTAGGGCTCCAAGTGTGCTGGACTCCTCAGGGGACCACAGTTCACACCCAAGCCAGGGTCTCTACAGCGCACGCAAAGTGCATTCTGTTTAAGAATTACAGATAATTAAGAAGTGCAAGTTGTTACCATCTTCGTTTTGGATTGTTCTAGGAACTGCCCTAGGTTGGGAGCCAGGGGCACTGAGCTGTAGCCTGAGCTCCATGACTAACTTGCCACCTGGCTTAAACTAGTTGGGGTTCACTCTTGTCACCTATGAAAAGAGGGGAACAGCTAATGCCTGAGATCTCTCTGCACTCTAATATCCTCCAGCTCTAAGGGGAAGGGAAGGTTCTAGCTGGGTGGGGGAACAGTAGGCCCTTCAAGCGAAGCCTCTGAAGCTGATGCTGAAGGCAACTTACCTACCCTTGATGTCCTTTCTGTGCCTGAAGTTCAGATGACAGCTGGTGACTAACCTGCTGGTCATCTACCTGCATAGTTAACAGATGACCATCAAGTGTAACCTTGAGATGACTCCAGTTGGCAGGCCAGGTCAATCCATAATTCTGTTGTGAATAAGAGCAACATCCTTTGGTGTGTTTTCCACAGTGAAAACATGTCAGAACCACGTGTCTTTTGGGTTTCACAAAGTAACAGGTGAGTTGAACAGATGAGCAGGCATTGTAGGGTAGTTCCAGCATTGGCTGAGATGCCCTGGGTGGTGGTAGAATGAATTAGGATAACATCTCTGAGTCGTAGCTCCTAACTTGTTCGATGGAACGCAAATGCCCGCCTCTATTGGTTAGTGTGTTAGTTAGTTTTTCATTGCTGTGACAAACAGTTTACAGGGAGGAAGGATTTGTTTTGGCTTAAGGTTTCTGTCCATAGTCACTTGGTGCTATTGCTTTGGGCCTGGGACAGCACAACCCATCATGAAGGGAGGCAGTCTGGTCACTTCATGTTGTCTGGGAAACAAAGAGAAAGACACACAGGGTCTGGGCTTCCAGTGTCCCCCTCAAGGGCACAGCCCCAGTGACTTGCCTTCCTTCTGCTAGGCTCCACTTCTGAAGGTTCCACCACCTCCCAATAGTGCCACAGGCTTGAGATCAAGCCTTCCACACACGGATCTTTGGGGAAAATTCCAGACCCAAACTTCAGCAGGATTATTTTGGTCATGCAAACCAGAAAGCCTGCTCAGGAAAAACTCTGTGTGTGTGTGTGTGTGTGTGTGTGTGTGTGTGTGTGTGTGTGTTTTCTGGGATCAAGGAAATCTTCCCAGCAGACTTCTCATATGGAGGAGCAGGGGCTGACTGTCATCCTCCACTTCTGGACCAGGGAAAGAGTCTGTGCCCTCTGAGGCTCCAGCTGGGTGGAGCTGAAGGACAAATGAGTGGAAGTCAGCTGAGAGGCCTGGGTGATAGTGGGCTGGCTCCCCATGGTGTGGAGCTAAGAATTAAACAATGTGTGTGAAAAAATCTCCCTGGGAATTTAAAAGTGTCAGTTATTGTTTTAGGTGAAGTTGATTTGGACTAGCTATATCTAATATTCCTTCCAACTCTGTATTTTTATAAAATTTCAAGTAGTGGTCATTTCCACCAGCCTGATGGTTTTCATGCTTATTCTCAGGAATGTTTCTGCATAACAAGATGCCAGCTAGTCTCATGCTTGGGGCATCAATATGGCAGCAGCAAAAGACAATCATAACAAAGTCACTCCCATTCCCACCACCATCACCCAAAAGCGAGTGAACAAACAAAAATACTAACCACCAAAGTGAGGAAATTTTAGGGAAGATCTTTTTTTCATTTCAGTATCCCTCTGGGACTTGGGACATTTTACAAAATATAAAAAAGTTTTCTTGTGGCTTATTTTATTTTGAATTCAAGTGGGACATCGTGATGTTTTCATGCTCAGGGGTGTGGATCCACACATCTCCAAAATCAGAAAACATTATAGTTACATATCAAGAATGAAGAAAAACAAACCCATGATAAAACAGACACAGATACCTTTTTTAAAAAAATTTTTCTTTATTAAAATAATGTGATTTTAATGCCTGGGGTTGTGGCTCAGTGGTAGAGTGCTTGTCTATCATGCATGAGGCACTGAGTTTGATCCTCAGCACCACATAAAAATAAAATAAAGATATTGCTTCCACCTAAAACTAAAAAATAAATATTAAAAAAAGGAACATAATGCAATTTTCTGCAGAAGGTAAGTATAATGAAAGAGATGATAGGTATAAGGCATGACTGTCAGTCTGCAGAGGGGCTGCTTCTCCCAAGCCCTGCTGTCTGTGTGCAGGGACAATAGCTCTGCCATGCTTTGTTAAAGATTTGGATACAAATAGAGAATAAATGACCATTGAATGTGTATAGACAATGATGGGGAGAAAGAGCTAATACATTAGAGGATAATCTTAAGAATAGAAATGGTTTTCATAGGCTATCATGCTCGACCAAGACCAATAAAGTGAGGTTAAGCCAAGATAAATAGCTTAGCACTTAATTTAAAATTTTTGCTAAATAAAGAAAAGAGGAGAAAACCCTGGTGTTTCAGCTTATCTCAAGCCACTATGAGCTCCGGCCTGAGCAGGCCTCACCTGCTCGGTCAGCTCTGATCCCAGTGGGGAGTCCAGATGGTGCACTGGGCTGGCGCCTGCTTACTAAAGTTAAGGACATTGAAAGGCTCAAGAAATTAGGCAACATAATAATAAAGTAGTTAGGATTGCTCCCAACAAGAGCGACCTAATCCACTAAGTCCTTAATATGTGTTATCTCTGGTTTTCACAGAGCCCTGGAAAAACAGATATTCTGGTTCAGTGAGAGGAATCCACACAAGAACCCCCCCTACCCTTATCCACCACCTATTTACCTTCCCACTCCTGGCCGTCCCCAGAAGCCCGAACCCCTTCATCCTGTCTCTGCACATTTGTTGTTCTTTGTTGTTCTTCTCTGCACATTTGTTGTTCTTTGTTGATGCTGTGTAAGTTCAAGTTCTCAGCACCCGTTCAAGCTGCTCCTGACCAGATTCCTCCTGCGTGTGCCGCATACACGTCGTAACAAACGGCCCTGCTCTTGCTTTCCTGTCTCCTGCAGTTTAGCTGCCAGGGCTCCAGTTGGAGAACATAGGATGTAGAGGGAGGAGATTTGTCCTCCCTTCACATATGACATGTTTGTCAGGGAAAGTGAAAGGGTCGAGGCCAGGCCAGCAGGAGTTCTGTTTCCCGCCCTCCATCATCCCCACAGGGAACTCGGGTGGTGGCCCTGCTGTGCATGCAGTGTGGGTGTCTGTGTTTCAGGGGAGCCACCACCCCTAGTGTGCTCCCCCGGTGTAAAGGGAGAGCCTAAGGGAACGCTGGCCATGGGATGGCCATGGGTCTAAGTTGGGTTGAGGTTCTGCAGGCCTGGGTGTGTCCCCTGTGCACTCTGGCACTACCCTGCTTAGCGAGCACACACCTGTGGGCTGGAGGTCACTTTCCCTCCAGTGACTGAAGGCAATGCTCCCTCTGTTGCTTTTCCGACCTCTGAATCGTGCAGCTTCCTCCCTCGGGTGGCTGTGTGTCCTTGTTTATTTCCCCATCTGGACACTTGAAGGACGCCTCTTTGGTACCGCTGTTGCCTTGGTCTCTTGCAGGGTGTGAGATGGACTTCTGCATCCGGGAGTTCAACTCCTTAAGTCTTGGGACCTTTTCTTTCCAACTCTGGCTGGAAGAGCCTGAGTGTGGCTGCTGGCCTTCTGGGAGCCCAGTCAGGGAGGAAGCCTGCAGGGGCGGGGAGGGTTTGGGGGGTGAGAAAAAAGTCCCAATCTGTAGGGGAGCATTCACTTCTCTGTGTTCCAGAGATACGGGGTGCCATTGATGCCTGTGCCTTTAGGGGCTCTGCAGTGCATGGGGTCTGCTTCTCGGGTCTTCCTGCCGCTCCCCAGTCTCCAGAATGATCTCAGCTCCAATTCTCTTTGTTTTCTCTTTAACAATCTTATTCAGTCGGGTTGTGGGAAGAGTCCAAGTACAAACTCGTATTTGTCCTTCATATTTAATGGCAAAGCTCTCTGGGCTGTTTACAGCTATGGACTTGTTCATCCTCCAACTGTCTCATGGCGCAAGGCCTCCTATCTCAATTTAACAAACGGGGAAATTGAGGCAGAGAAATGTGAGCTGACTTCCCCAGACTCAGGGCAAGACCACCCGGAGTGTGAGCCCTGGCAGCACCTGAACTCTGAGCCCAGATGCTATTCTGCCCACTCACAACTTCACCGTTGACAGAGTAGGAATCAGAAAGGTAGAAACTGACAAAACAGAGACTGGGGAAGAGAGCGCTGCCCCGGAGATGCGAGGTGAAAGGAAGAGAGTTGGCTGAGGAAGTGGAACACAGGAAGCCCCCGGCTGCCCTTCCCACAGCCTTGTGGACTAAACCTGGCCCCCAGCTGAGGTGCCACAGAAAGAGGATCCCCTCTGTAGACTGGCACAACAGTAGCCCCGGAGCAAGCAGATCACGAGGGAGCACACACACACACCACCCTCATCTCTGTCCTCAGACATTTGGAAAGATATTCCCATATGTCCCAAGAAAGGAACAGAGAATGGCAGATCTGGGGCTTGACACTGTAACTGTCAAACTTGAAGTTCAGTCTGCAGAGTTGCCTGGGAGGGAGACCTCTGTAGGCTGTACCCTCTGGGCCTTGCCATGGCTGCTGCTGGCTGGGTGTGGCTACTGGAAGCTGTTGGAGGTGGCTGGAGGGCAGTACCATCAATCTCTGTTGCTCTTGGAGTCCACACAGTGAGTTCCTCCCCCCAGATCAGCACACCCCATGGTTTTGATGCCTTTGGCTGCTGAGGCAGTGCTTTGTCTTCTTGTTTAAGACAGAACTTTCACATTCTGCCCATTTTTGGGTGATTTGAGCGTTTACAGTTTCTCCCAAGCATTATGCTGACTACTATCTATTGTTCCTAGGTGTGACAGGGCTGGGACAAGCATTATGGAGAAACATGTGTTAGATGAGCTTTTCAGGCATGAGTCAGGACTGTTGGTCAAGGTTAAAAAACTAACAATGTGTGTTAAATAAGATTTCTTTCAACAGAAACACACAGGGTTATGTCATCAGGCAAACCCCCCCTCAAATCCTGAGAAACAGCCAGAGCATGGTGGCACAAACCTTTAATCCCAGAGACTTGTGAGGCTGAGGCAGGAGGATTGCAAGGTTGAGATCAGCCTCAGCAACTTAGCAAAACCCTATCTCAAAATAAAATATAAAAGGCTGGGGATGTAGCTCAGTGGTAGAGTACCCCTGGGGTCAATCCTGAGTACTAAAAGAAATAAAAAATAAAAAGACCCTCATCTTTGTGGGGAGAGGCTGACCTGACAGTTGTTTCTCCAGCTTCTCCTTATACACTGGCTAAAGAATAAATGATCCTTCACTGCAGAGTTGGCTCTGGGTTTTGTTGTTGGTTCCATGAGTCTGAGAAGGGATCCAGTTGGGGTCAGATATTGGTAACAGTTATGTATCAATATGTTGACAAAAATGTGACCCAGAGTTCACGGGAGCCTACCCCTGTATTTCTCCTAGGAGCCATGGTTCAGGATTGGCGAGTTGAGAGTCTGTGGCAACTCTGTAGACTACAACTACAGTGAGCCAAGAGAATCCTCCACACTCTGGCTATGGCAATGGCCACTTGTCTTTTCAGTGGCTGCAGGTCCTGTCACAGGGTCCTCATTCACGCTCCAGCTCTTTGTTTTCCAGTAACTTCACTTTCCTGACCTTCTCGGGTTAGGGGTCGCTCACACTGTTGCTGGTCTGTGGGAATCTCCCCATCCTTTGGTGGCTCTTTAACACTGGCTGTGCCTTGGTACATGGTCTTTTTAGTAAGTTTTCTTAGGATCTTGATATACAGTTGGTATAAAACATATTCAAGTTATTCTCTCATGATGGAGAAGAAAATGGTAATGAGATATTTAAAGTATGAAGGAAACAAACAAGCTCCATAGAATCAGTTCTGAAACTAAATTCCTGTGTAATGGGAATCTCAGCTGGGAGAGGAGAGCTGATGGAGGGCCAGAAAATACCACTGATACAATACCAGAAAACGCTTCAGAATTAAAAGAGAACCTGAGGGCTGAAGTTGTGGATCAGAGGTAGAGTCCTTGCCCAGCTTGTGTGACACACTGGGTTTAATCCCCAGCATCAAATAAAAATAAAGAAATAAAAAACAAATGTAAGGGCCCTCATTTAGGGTGTTAAATATAAAGACAAGATACCAAAAGATTTTAGGGAGAAAACAAAACGATTATCTACCAGTGCAAGACAATCAGTGGCATCTGCTGTCTCTCAGAGCAGAGATGCCACTGAGATGATGGAATGCTGCTGTCACTTTTCTGAAGGGAAACAACTTTAACTCTACGTCAATCTAGATAACCAAAGGTAAGAAAAGAATACAAGTACTTTATATACCAAAAAATCCAAAATATTGACTTTTCAAGCACCAAGCATCTTTTCCTAGGGAGTTACTTGTAGATGCGATCCCACAAAATGAAAGAGTAAAACAACAGAGAAAAACCTGGGTTTCAGGAAGCAGCACACTAGGTCCAGAAGAGGACTCCTGTCCCAAGACCACAGTTACCCTGGATGCCTGGAGGGTGACTGGTCCATGTCAGAAGGGGAACATGGGGACCACCAGAGAACAGCCTTCTAGAAAAGAAAGAGGAGGAAATTTGATAGAAAAAATATATGATTAATAGCTTGGAAAAACCTGAGAATGAAGAAAGAAGTCAGTAATTCCAGGAAACAGCAATGGCAGATCACATAAGAGAGGCACCGATCGTGGTTCTGAGTGATTTTCACAGGCACCTTCACAGCACAAGCTTGTTCCCACAGACCTACGAAGCAATTGCTCCTAATACATGCATTGTGTAGAGGAGGAACAAAGAGATTAGGTACGTTGCCCAGGGTCACTCTGATGAGGTGGTGGATTAAGTGATATTTGAACATCTCACAGGTGAATCCTGAAAGGAACAAGATAGGGGTAGTGAGGCAGGGAGTTGGGCGACGCTGGGGAACCTGGGCAGTGCGTCAGGAGATCGCAGACACAGGCTTCTCACAGACCAAGGGCTGCTAAGATGGGTGGGAATGCGGCTCAGTGACCGGGACTGGGGAGCATGCTCTGGAAGGTATGGACTGTGAATGTTGTGAGAGGAAGTTTAAGACTTTAGTCTCCACAGGTACCCGTGTGGAGGTGCAGGGATGGGCACAAATGGCACAGACACACACACATTCACACATGCACACACTCACACACATGCACACAGAGCACACAGAGACCAGGCTTCTTATTTTGGAAGAGGAGTGTCCACTTTCATCATCTTCCTTTCTGGTTGCATTCCTGGCCTCACCCCTTAGTTATTATATTTATTTTAAATACCTTTATTTACCTGATTATAAAAGCTGTGTTTCCACTTCCATGTTGGCATATGTGATGATTCCAGGCCTAGCTCTTTGTCTCGTTTGCGTTACTTTGAATGAGTTTAGTGATGCAAGGCATGTTAATGTTGGAACTCTAAATCGGAGACAAAAAGGAAATCCTTTAATTTCACATGGAATTTTCTTTATAAAAAGAAGAAAAATCACTGGGTGCAGGGCATGCTCCTGAAATCCCAGCTACTTGGGAGGCTGAGGCAAGTTTGAGGCCAGCCTGGGCAACTTAGCAAGACTCTGTCTCAAAATTTAAAAAAATAAAAAGGACTGGAGATGTAGATCTGTGGTAGGGTGCCCCTGGGCTCAATTCCCAAATTAAAAAAAAAAAAAAAAGAAGAAGGAGAAAAATCACATGGTTGTTCCCAATTAAAGAAAAATAAAATTTAAAAAAAAGGAAAATAAGAATTGTTTGTTGTTTTGTCATTTAAAAGTTATGAGCATCTTTCAAGAAAAAAATAACCTCATGCATTTGCTCTTCTAAAACACCCTCCTAAAGTGAAACTGAATTATTAATCATATCTATACATTTGCTCTTGACTGCAGTATTGCTGAGCTTTTGCTCCCTGCAAAACAGATCAATGTGGCCTTGTGCTTCATGTATCCTGCGTCCAGGATGAAGCTGCCCTTGAAGAACAACAAGAGGTTGTTCTTCCTCATTGTCGATTCACGGCCCCACAGAGGAGGGGGTGGTGCTCAAGGTTCAGGGCGCCAAGAGAGTGTGATTATGAGGCTGTAGCTCTTCCTGTAGCTCACTGAGCTGCCAGGAGACAGGCGTGGCCATGGGGCCCCTGTCCCCTGTCCCCGCATCTCTCTGGGGGAGAACTTGGGCTGCAGCTGAGAAAGGCTCATGGTTCCTGGCTTTGTTCCGAGCTCACACTGTGCTGTAGTGGATCAATGGGCCTGAAACACTCAGAGAGAAGGAGGGAGTCAGAGGCCCCTTAGTGGAACCAGGCCCAAACATCTCAGAAAGAGTGCTCCCCACTCTCCCCTCTGGCCCCTCTCCTCCCTGCAGCCACTGAAATAACCAAGGCGACGGCTCCTGGTGTGGCACCCACGGACTCATCAGGCCAGGAAGGGGGTCTGAACTGGGGCCAGTGTGAAGCAGGATCCGGGCTTTGAAATGATGATTTCAGACACATGGAAGTGACTCCAGCCCTCGGTGTGGCCCCTGGGGACCGGGAGCTTTCTCTGGGGCAGCTCAGGGCAGGCAGTGCTGGTTCTCAGGGTGGGGACGTGGGGCCTCGTGTGGCCTGCTCATGACAGACAGGGCCCATGTCAGGGGGGCGCTGCCCTGGCCAGTGGCAACCGGAGTGGAAAATGAGGAGGTTGGGTGGAAGGTTTTCCAGAACGATCCAGGCTTTGTGGACTGAAGTAGGTCTTCCTATGCTTGAGCCATTAAGGAGCCAACAAGATGAATAGATTCACTTTCATTTCGTGCTTTGTTTTATGATGTTTCTTTTAATGATCAGGTTGGCCTTCTAATTATCTCTAACTTCTTTTTTCACTTGAAGAAACAAGTTTAATGTTTTCATAAGGGAAATATCTGCTTTGTTTTTCAGAAGAAAGAAGAGTTTTTGTTCATCAGATTGTTAGGGATTACTCATTCAAGATAGGGATAAAGGAAGAAATCATCAATAATGTTTCCAATCTTGACTTTCATGCTCCAGAATAATCCTCTCCAGAGGAAGAGCCCTCCAACTTCCCTGAGTTCCTTCTCTACCACTGAAAACAAGGTCCCTCTCTCGGGTGCCCATGGGTCTCCAGATCTAGAAGGTGCTAAGGGAATCAGAGACCTCTCTGTAAAAGTCCAGAGACACCCACTTGGCATTCCCATTCAACCAGAGCTGGGGACTGGCCACTGATAAGAGCTAAGCTTTTGTTGAACATTTGCTATATGATGGGCACTGGTGGCCGGTTACCAGCATTTTAATTTATTTATAGTTTTACTTTATCCTTCCCATTGAGATAGGCTGTGCTCTTGGCTAATTTATAGTTGAAGAACCCCAATCACATCTCATGACATGTGGCTAAATTGCTTCCTTCTTGTCGACCCTCGTAGTCGGCTCCCTGTGGCCCTGTCCCTGCCTACTGCATGGACGTCACCCCTGCCTTCTCCATCTCTCTCAGTCTGGCCCCTGTTATGTTCTACTGGC
This sequence comes from Callospermophilus lateralis, assembly GCF_048772815.1. Taxonomy (NCBI): domain Eukaryota; kingdom Metazoa; phylum Chordata; class Mammalia; order Rodentia; family Sciuridae; genus Callospermophilus; species Callospermophilus lateralis. Next base: position 93,580,886 of record NC_135315.1, on the reverse strand, counting down.
CTTGATTCTGTCTAGGAACTTACCCCAAAGTTTTTGGTTTTCTGCAGGACGTGGCCTTTTCTTAGGACAGCCACGTGCTCCCTTCAGCCAGTTGTCTTGGTCCCAGGAAAATTATAAGGGTCTGCTGCAATGAGTCTCATTTAAAGGCTGGTGATGCAGTCACTCGGCCTTTTATCCTGTGGCTGCCTGTGTGCTGGTTGGAGGAGACAGAGATAACTGTGAGCTGGGGTCTCTGTCCTGCAGGAGCTCAAGGCTGTACAAGAGGGAAATAGGGAGAGAAGAAATATCCACTTCAAATACAGTGTTTTTGGCGAGGCTCCAAGACTAGTGGGCTCCAGCAGACTTGGTTGGTGGAGAGGCTGGAGGAGAAGGGGGCAGTCAGGAAAAGCAAGATGACAGGGACAACATTGCCTCCTTACTCTGGTAAGTTTGTCCCTCTCCCCCAGTGGAGGAACCCCTCACAACACCCCCCCAGTCCAGTACTCGGCATCAGGACCATGTGGAACTGACCCCTCCCCATTCCTTTCACCATTTGAAAGTGCTCAGGGTGCCAACCTCAATCCTCACCATCTTAGCCATTTGGAACCTGTCTGCTTTACATGCTCTGTGAAACTCTCCCCAGCACCGTCTGGCCCTGGATGTGACAACCTTGGGGTATAAATACCCTGAGCCACTGCTGCTCTTGAGTCCTCTGGCCCAGGGCTGCTGGGGGACATGGCCCTGCTCCTGTCCTGCCTGGAAGTTCCCTGCCCTTCTCACCCCTCCTCTGAAGGGTCTCCTGCTGGGAGGGGTCTGCCTGCCTGCATCCCACGGAGCATCACCAGATAAAGCCACTGCCACCTTGTGGCTATGCTTTTCCTCCATCAGCTCTAAATCCCCAAACTCCCTACCCTGGAGGTGCCAGTGCTCCAGATCCCTCCAGTCCTTGTTCCATCTTTCCTGTTGCCTTGAGCTTCCCTCGGGCTCCTGCTAGTGCATGTCCAGCCACTTCCTCAGCAGGGTGCAGGGGTAGCCATCCCCCCCGAGTACTGCAGGTGCAGTGTTGAGGCCAGAAGAAGAGTGTTCTGTAATTGCAACACAAGTCTCAGGCTTTCCGCGGTCCTGCGTCTCTGGGCTGTGACCTAAGCAAGAGTTTCTTACCTTTCCCCCTCCTTAGGTGGGTTGGGAAGGCTGGAGTTCGGATGACCCTGCTCAGGGCTGGAGAAGCTCTGGTGAGGATTTTACCCTGGGAGTGTCTCTCTTATGGAGAAGGCTCTGCACCTATTTCACAATGGATGCTTTTCTTCTCTGGCTGACAGAAACACGAGAGATCTTTCTTGGCTCTTCACCATAATAGCCTGGTGGCTATTATTTTACTTCCTGGAAGTAAAACCCCCTGGAAATGGGTGTGTGTGGGGGCCTCTACACTGCTGCCCCCTGGGGTAGCTCCTCACTCTCCTGTGAGTGCACAGTCAACCTCCAGAAACTCACCAACATGATCATGTAGGTGTTCCTGTAGGTCCCAGGCTCCAGAAGCTTCCATGGAAGGTAAGCAAGTCTCTGCTTGACTCTCTGGAGTCTCCTCTTCCCTGGGTTTTAGGGTGGTGGTTTCCCCAGTAAGACTAGTAAAGTTCTCTCATGGTTCTAGGAAAAGTCACTGATTTTCAGTTTGATTGGCTTCATTCTTTTTGTGAAGGCAGGAGGGACAGCTTCTAAGCTTTTCACAAATTGGTGCTGAAATCAAAATCCCCCTTCTTCTTCTGAGGAATGAGCCCCGTTGCACAGATTTTTGCTTCTGGCAATATGACAGAATAGATAGTGAGAGAAGAATTCTACCCGCAGGACACCCAAAACTATCAGAAACAGGAGGACGCAGGCGTCCACAGTAGCCATCCTGAGGCAGCACTAAGGATTCATACCAGAGACCCAGAGTCCTGGGTTTTCATGGGCGTGTGGATGACAGGAGCCCTCGCCTTAGTTCTGAAGGGGGTGCAGGGGTAGAGATGCTTGCTACACCCTCAGCCAAACGAAGCAGAAGCTTGAAAGAGAGCTGCCTCTGTTAGGTGCAGGACAGGCTGAGTAAGCTGTCTGCAGGGCATGCCAAACAAAGTTAGCTGCAGGATGACCTGGCCTCTCAAACCCTCTGTCTGGTTCTTTATCACCTGTTTGCTTCAAGCCCAAATGTCCAAGACCCCACTCAAGGCTGAACACTCAACCCCCTGCTCAAGGCCAAACACGTAACCTGCCTTGTGCCAAAAAGGCAGCTTGCAGACCAGAGACCTCATTAGATTTGGGCTATAAAAACTCCCTCCTGCCGGGCCCCTCTCTCTCTTGCTTTCTCTATCTCTCTTGCTCTCTCTTGCTTTCTCTGTCTCTCTCTTTTGTGCACTCCCCCCTCCCCCCTTTCTCTTTTTCTCTCTTCTCCTCTGTTGCACTGCTGCAATAAAGATCTCTTGGTTGCTCCGAGTGGTCACTTTTCTTTCATTTGGTGCCAAAAACCCGGGAGAGGGTTAAAACCCACTTTTGGGTCCCTCTTCCTTCTGAAGTGCCACTCACTGGATGACCTGAACCCATTTTCTTGATCGACAGAACTCCATCCACCACGGGCCTCCGATTGGTGAGTTTCCTCTTCCTGGAGTCCTAAACCCAATGGTGGTGTCAGGAGGATTTGACCTTCGATTGTCCGGCAAACCTCTTTGCCCACCTGCGCGGAGGAAAGCATCCCACCACAGCCTTCAAGGCCACGGTGGCCCTCAGGGACTCCTTCCTAGTATAGAATAGACTGCTGGGTTCAAATTTATTCCCCTCCCACTTCCCAGCCAGTAATTTACCAGCATAGGCTTTGTAGGTCTCCCTCAAAGGACTGTGTAACCTCCAGGGACACATAACAGTGAACTGAACATCACACGCCACCCAGACCTTCATGGTCTCGGTGTCTCTCCTAAAGTCCTCACCTCCAAGACTGGGCTGCTAGAGAGAACCTTACCCTCCCCTTCCTCCCTCTTCCCCTGTCTCTCTCTTTCCCCTCTTTCCAGCCCTGGGAGTCTCCGGCCTCTCCAGGGGGGGTCCCGAAAAGCCTTGGCCAAGGTCTCCCATGGCTCCAGCTCCGTCCAGGACGAGAGCTTCAATTGTCAGGATTCGGAGATGACCAATCTCTGCAGCTCAAACCTGCGACTAAGGCACTCCTGATTTTTGGCTCTAGCAGGGACGCTCCTTTTGCCAATAAATCAGTTTCCTTTTCTCTCTTACACTATCTTTGCGTCTCCTACCTTCTTCCCTATACTACATTTGCGTCCTCTTCCGTCCTCCTTATACTACGTTTGCGACATGAGTAATGTGTCCTCTCTGCCGGTCGACTCTCCCCTACAATGCCTCTTGGATAACCTCAAAACCCTCTCCTTGACACCAGACATCAAACCCAAAAAATTGATCAAATATAGCACCCAGGCCTGGCCCACTTATCCCTTGGACAACCAAAGTAGATGGCCCCCTTTTGGGTCCCTAGATCCCTCCAATCTAAGGGATCTCTACAATTACTGTAGCATTCGAAAAAACAGGTAGAGATCACTTTCTTCTTGCTCCGATCCAATCCTGCTCTCTGCACCTCTTGGAAACATCTACAAATACTTCCAGCTTGCAAACCAACTGCCCGAACTACGATCCCCAACTTTCTCCTCCTCCGGACTCATCCACTACTTTTGACCGTGCTGATGAACCTCCACCCTATCTCCTGGCTCAAATAAGTCCTCACCCTCAGCCATCTGCCCCAGACTCTCCGCTGTCACTCCCACCTCAGTAACCTGCTTTCTCCCCTCCAATTACTAGATCAAAAATGTACACCACCACCCTTCCTCAGATTGTTGCCCCCTTACTGAGGTAGTAGTTACTGAAGGAATCCCTCCACCCACTCACTCCTCTCTTCTACTGTTAGCACCCACACCGGGTCCCACCAGGTCTTTTTACCAGCTAACCAAAAGCTAAAATGAGCTGAGGAGAGCCCTCAGACTCCTATCCAAGATCTGGTGAAAATGGCCATAAAAGTTGCTTTGTTATCAGTGAAAACAGGTTACTAAGAATTAAAGTCCCTTATAGGCTTTTTAGGATATTCATTCCCATCTTCCCCTCTGCTCTACCTGTTCTACTGCTCAAGTTTCCTTGCTAGGAAAATCCCAAATCCCTTTCCCATTATTCTTTTACATCACTCCTTCCTCATCCTCAGATCCACCAGAGCTGCTCTCAGCCCGGCCTTCCGTCTTCCCCCTTCCTACCCAGGCCCACAGAAAAGTCCTAACTGACCTTCTCCAGAATATTCACCATGGCTGATTTTAGGACCTTCAGCAAAAGAATCTCTATAAAAGAATTCAGTGTAGATAAAATTCCTATTTTCATGTTTCCCTGTTTTATTTGGCCACTGTCTGGGAAAAATCAGCACTCCAGGTGCTGGACACCCCTTACCAGTTTTTCACAAGATATGTGAACAAGGCCTCTGCCCTTGAGCTGGGCTTCACAGTGATGGCTACATTTCTAAGATAAGGGAGTTACTAACTGGGCTCCATGGTAACAGCTGGCAGGGGGAGGAAAAAAAGGGAAAAAGAAGTTCTCCCCTTCCCAGGTGTCCTTGAAGGGTTAACTTGCCCAGAACAGAGAGAAAAACAAACAAACAAACAAACTACTTTTTGTGAACTTCTGTAAACTGTGAACTTCTGAGCCCCACCCTTTACATGCTAGGTGCAAAATTCTGAAACTATTTAAATTTGGGATTCAGGGGATTAATTCATTACAGCAGAAGCTGTGTGCTCTGAATCTAGCTGCAACTAAATAAGACTGTTTCCCTATTTTTGGTGCTATCTTAGGTGCCTTGCTATCCATCCCTACAACAGTATAATTCTATATACTTAAACATTGTTCATGTTTTCATGAAATGGTAAACAGATGTGATTAATTCTGTACTGAAAATAACAAAATATCTCTTATTGAAATGGAATAACTTGCCTAAATTCAGAAATTTACAAGGATTGGTTCAAAATGTGAATAAAGAAGGAGTTAACAGATGGGAAAGAAATTAGAAGGTTCTAAGTATGGATTTAATAGAAGGAAAGGTGTTTCTAGATAAGAGAGTCTATTAAGTAAATAAGAGGGTTTAAGCAAGTGATAAAGTCTGTGTATGTTGGCTATATAGGTTTAAGTAAATGATAAAGAAGGTCTATGTAAGTTGGTTATATATATATATATATATATATATATATATATATATATATATATATATATATAAGTTTTTTGAGCAAGTAATCTTGAAGGAATTAAGGATTATACAACTATGGTTAAACATCAACTGTTATTTTGCAATATTGTAATATGTTATTTCTTTAAGAGCTAAACTTGATTAATATAAAAACATCAATGTAATTGTGGTACTAAGATAAAAACTTAAAAAAAATTATATCCAGCTGATGTTCTCCAAAAGTTGCATGGTAATTTTAGGCTTATAAAAATAACATAATGGAGATTTATTTATATCATTTAATGTTCTATAACTGGACCTGTTATCAATAAGATTAATATAAAGTTCTATACACTGGGTACAATTTAAATGTAATATCATATTGTGTTAGCTAGTATTCATGCGACCTCGAACAACAATATATGTAAACTTTATAAAATGATATTTAAAAACAAAGATCAGCTTCAATACTAGAACACTTTACCTAAGATTTATAAAGAGCCCTGGCTTACCTGAGATAAGGCTATGCCTTCCATCTTACTAGATGTCAGAATGATTCCAAAGTAGCCCAGACTTCAGCTAAAGCCCAATACTCTTAATTTAAGGTAAAACTGACTTTGATGGATGTTTATGATCAAGACTTAAAGTTAAATTAAAATGGCCAAGAAAAACAATATTTGGCTCTGGCACTCTGAGTCAGTCTGAAATCCAGGGAATAGGAAACTTCTCTAAAGAGCTTTGCAACTCTAGGACACATAACCTCCTGATCAGGGAGATTATTGAGGCCACTGGAGAATGAAAAGCCAATCAGTGCCTTTGCTATGAAGAGGAGGGTCATCGGAGATAGGAGACATCCCTGATGCTTCCAAGGGAAGCCACATGATCAAGCAAGACCTGGACCCATCCTAGCACAAATGGCACTAGCAGAACTAAGAAGCTACTCTCAAGTTCCCCCACGAATGACCCCTATGGGAACTTGGCTAATTCTTAACAATAGATAGAAACAAAGTCAATTTTGACCAGATTGATCTTAAACACCTACCCCAAAGAGTTAAGCCAAAAACTCATTTCTAGGAGTAATGAAAGACAAAAACAGCTAGAAAAGAGGAGACAGCAACTAGCCAACAGTCTCCATGGGGAATGTTCAGTCAAGTATGGCCTTGGCTTCTCCCCCTCACAGGACCCCTATTAGTCCTCTTTAGGTTTCTCCTAATAGGACCATGTCTATTAAATTGCCTACAGAAGTTCCTGCAAGATCAGATACACAAATTCACCAACCAGTCAGTCAATCAACTACCAGCCCCTGATGCCCAAGCAGAGACTTGGGACTCATGACCAACTCCTCTAACTCCAGAGACTCTGCCCCCACATAAAACCCTCTCTAACCCCCTTTTTTTCCAGATTTTACAACCCCTCTTTCACTTCCTAGGAATGAGAACTACTCTCCAGCAGGTCCACTCTGCTTGTTCTGTCTGCTCTACAGCATCCCCACAAGGAAGCATCAAACCTACACTCCCCACACCTCAGATGAGAAGCCACCAGCCAGGCGAAGGCTGGTAGATCAACTTCACTCATGTGCCTAGGCACAAAAAGCTTCGCTACCTACTTACTTTGGTTGATACTTTTTCAGGTTGGATAGACGCCTTCCCCACATCCAGGAAAACTGCTGACACCATTGCCTTCATCCTCATTGAGGGGGTCATTCCCAGGTTCAAACTTCCCACCTCCATCCAGTCAGACAACAGTCTGGCCTTCACTTATCAGGTTGTTCAACTAGTCTCCAAAGGCCTCAACATCACTTGGAGGCTCCACATCCCCCACCAACCCCAATCCTTGGATAAGGTTGAGAGGCCTAACGGCATTCTCAAGGATCATCTCACTAAACTTGCTATTGAACTTAGGCTCTCCTGACCCAATCTCCTGCTGTTGGCCCTCACCTAAATTCAGGCAGCCCCATAGAGCTCCCTCAGGTCTTAGCCCCTTTGAGCAATTCTATGGATGCCCTTTCTTAACCACCCAAAGCTTTATAGTCACTCCTCCTCCTCTGTGCCCTACCTGCCCTATCTCATACTTCTAACAAACTCCTAAGGGAACCTGCAGACCGATGCCTTCCTGCGCCATTCATTGCCTCAATCCCAGCACAACCACAAACTGAATTGGACTCTCTTCAACTCAATGACTCAGTCTTACTTCAGGAACTGCATTCTCAATCATTGGAACCTCTCTGGACGGGACCCCATACGGTCATACTTACTACCCCAATGGTGACCAAGCTTTTAGACATGCTCTCTGGTACTGTGTCTTCTGCCTTAAAAAGGCACCTGTTCCAAATGTCCACTCCTGGACTTTCACCACGACCACCAAACTCAAAATTTCTCACCAACTCTCTTCTTTTACTAATCATCATTCTCTCTCAAGTTTTTATCTCAAACTACAGATGCCGCTACTACAATCAAGCCACCAGGATGACACCACCCACTCTCAGTTTATGGGTCAAGGCGATTGCCCTTCCACTAGCTGCAATTGGGCTGTCACCCTTAACATTACTGGATTCAAGCAAGCCACCTCTAATACTTCCTAGAGTCCCTGCTACAGGACCAGTGGCTGATACCAAGAATCTCCTCCATCCAGGACTGTTTTGATGCCATCGATGACTGTGGCTTCAAGGAACTTTTATGGACTTTACCCCTACCACAGTAGTTGTCTGTAGCCACTGAGTGTTATTTCTGACTGCCCTGGTTTCTCAGACCTGTCCCCCGAACGTTCCTCCACTTTCCCTCCTAGGTCCTACACCGCCCACCATTAAGCAGGAAGTAGCCAGAGGACTTTACGCTGTCCCCCATGTCACTTAGAAAAACAAAAAGGGAGAAATGTTAGGTGCAGGACAGGCTGAGTAAGCTGTCTGCAGGGCATGCCAAACAAAGTTAGCTGCAGGATGACCTGGCCTCTCAAACCCTCTGTCTGGTTCTTTATCACCTGTTTGCTTCAAGCCCAAACGCCCAAGCCCCCGCTCAAGGCTGAACACTCAACCCCCTGCTCAAGGCCAAACATGTAGCCCCCCTTGTGCCAACAAGGCAGCTTGCAGACCCAGAGACCTCATTAGATTTGGGCTATAAAAACTCCCTCCTGCTGGGCCCTTCTCTCTCTTGCTTTCTCTATCTCTCTTGCTCTCTCTTGCTTTCTCTGTCTCTCTCTTGCGCACACTTCCACCCCCCTTTCTCTTTCTCTCTCTTCTCCTCTGTTGCACTGCTGCAATAAAGATCTCTTGGTTGCTCTGAGTGTTGTTGTCACTTTTCTTTCAGCTTGCCCGCCAGCAAGGCAACAGGGGGCACTTGCCTTGGACCTGAGTTGGGGAAGCAAAAGCAAGGAGAGGAGTGCTTCCGTGGAATTCCCAAGTGCCGCGTGGCCTCACCCACGGGGGTTATCATGGGTGTCCGCCTCAGCCCTGGGTGGGTAGAGCTCAGGGGAGCACAGAAAGAACAAAGCGAATTCTCCCCGGAGGAATCTCCTTCATCCTGGTTCCTTCCATTCCTGCAGACTTGGTTCAGTTGCGTGTGCAGCCATGGTAAATGGCACCAGGACATCCTGAGCTGGCATCCGGAGAAGCCACCAGTAACCAGGCCACAGCCTGCGGTGCAGATGTTGGGATTATCAGATTCTTAATAGGACACAACCCTTTCCAAAATGCTTAAGAAAAAAAAAGAGGGGGAAACCCACATGTCATGCTCATACCCTTCGTTGGCTCCTTTAATGGCGCTTAGCCCACCCCACCTGGCTCCTGTCAGCACCAGGCATGGAGGCTGCTCGTCCCCCTCCCCGGCTTGCCACGCTCACCGGCGGGTGGAACTTGATCCCTTCCCCATCATACTTACTTTCTCAACCATTTGGACACTCAGCCATCTTCTCCTGGACTCTCCTTTTTTTTGGCCTTTATGAGTGGCGGGCCCTGATTTTCTGTCTATCTTACCCGTCACTCTTCTCTTCTTTGTTGCCTATTCTTTCTCTCCCAGACCCCCCAAATGGAGGGCCATTTCAGGGCTTGAACATGACCTCCTTTTCTCTAGTTAGGGTCACTCTTATTATCCTTTCCAAGTGGCTTTCCAGAAAGATTAGACCAACTTTTATGCCTATGTGTGGGAGAAACTAGACCAGGTCTCAGGAGAGCTTCCCCTAGTCTGCTGGCTGAGTGGCCTGGGGAAGCTATCTTCTCTAGACCTCTGTTTCCTCATCTGTAAAACAACTCCTGTATGGCTCTACCCTCTAGTTCTCTGAAACTAAGCTTTGTACTTTGTAGTTGTTCATGATGTGAGTTCTTAAACCTTTCTGAGTCTCCACATTAGGTCATTGACATTGCTGTAATTAAATACGAAAGCTGTAGAACTTACAAAGAAAAGACATTTATTTTGGCTCATGGCTAGGGTGCAAGGCTTGCATCTGTTATGGCCTTCTTGAGGGCAGAATTCCTGGGCAGCCCAGAGTGTCACATGACAAGAACAGGGATGGCATGTGTGTGTTTCTGGTCTGTCTTCATCTTCTTCTAAAATATTCAAACTTGGGGGCTCCACTTGATGGCTTTATTTAAACCTCAGCACTTCCCAAGGAAGGTGAAACAAATAGTCATTAAGGTTTCCATGCTCTAGGGGTTAGATCTGTACATGGCCCTATGCCAGATGCAAGTCACAGCACCCTATAATACTGGTGTTCCCAGTTCTCTGATCCAAATGCATACGTGTGTCTCCTTCACGCACATCAAAGATTATCAGGACAAACTCCTACCAGGCGGGAGCCAGCGTCCTGAGCATGTAGGTTTTCTGCCACCTTCAACCATCCAGAGAAGGTTCAGAAAAGAGGTGGCTCCCTCTCCACCTGGACAATGTTGACTCCTCCTTTTAATTGTTCCTTTTTTCTCGCCATCTGCAACAAAACACACAGTTATAAAACAAGGAAGTCACCCCGTCCCTGGTTCCAAGAGTACTAAATCCTCAGTGTCTTTGCAGTTATCTGGGATATTTTTATTGCATTTCACTGCAAGGAGCTGCCCCTGCTCATTCTTTGCCTCACCTCCTCTGCTTCTAGCAGGAAGGAGAAATTTATCTTCAAGCCCAGGAAGATGTTTAGGTGATTTGGAGTTTTATACAAAAAGACTTAGTTTCCTGAAGATGGCACTGTAATTGTACTTCTGTGCACATGAGCACTTTAGCACACTCAGGAATTTACCTTCTGTCCAGTCCGTGGGCCCAGAGATGCATTAAATGAAGAGCAGCCAATGATTTAGTTGTGCCCCCATAGAAATGCATGCCACTGAGATGCGAAATTTGTAAAAAAAAAAAAAGAAAAAGAAAGGGAGCTCATTATTGGCTAAGGCCTCTTACTCTTGAAGTATAAATTTTAAAATTCTCTTCCTAAAGGTGCATTTGATAGGCCAGAGTTAAAATTAATCAAATGATCAACTCATTTTGCTCTGTTTTTAATTTTCTTATCTACCACCTTAATATCACTTAAGTAAAGGCTAAATCAAATAAGTGACTCAATCAGTGAATATTGATTGTGTTATTGATTATCTTCAGACACAGTGACTGAAATCACTCAACCCAAGTGTCCTTATGATTTCCGCCCAAGAAAAGTGAGTGTCCCTTCCCCAAGGGATCATATATGTACTTTCCAAAGACTTTTTATTTTAAATGGCTTTATATTTATTAGATAAATTGAATTTGTAATTAACATAACTTTGACTGCAAAAACTCTTGAGGACCAGGGGATTTCATTAATGAATTATGTTAAAGAGTAAATGAAGAAATAATGCCTGCCTGCACAAACTCAGAAAAGATGGGGAAATCACATTTGCCAACTCATTCTGAGTCAGTAAAACTGATATCAAACCAGACATTATAGAAAACAAAACCACAGAATATGACCCTTCACCACCATTTTTTTCAAACATGTTTTTAGTTGTAGATGAACACAATACCTTTATTTTATTTTATTTATTTATTTTTATGTGGTGCTGAGGATCGAACCCAGGGCCTCATACGTGTTAGGCAAGTACTCTGCCACTGAGCTATGACCCTAGCCCTTGACCACCAACTTAAAAAAAATGATTACATATTACATACAAAGTATACAAAATACATAATCAAGTAGGTTTTATGTCACTAAAGCAATCAACATTGGAAAAATTAGTCAGTGTAATTAACCACATAAACTGGTTTAAAATACAGAACCTAACTAGATTCATAAAAAGCATTTGACATGCTAAATAAAATTGTGGACGGCTATGAATTTGGTTTGACCACCTGTCCTGAGTCCAACAGAACAAACCATTTAATCAGTCATTTAATCATGGTAACAGAGCTTTGATTGCAGGGGATCCTATAGCCAACTAAGCTGCAAACAATTTAAAAATAATTAGTAGCTCTTTTTAGTTATACGAGAGTGGAACTCATTTTGCTATAATTAATAAAAGCAAGAAATATATCTTACTCTAATTCAGTCCCTCATGCTTCTCCTTCTCCTCCCCTCCCCCAGCCCCTAATGATTTAAAATCAGCATATTACTGTGATGCAGCCTCATCAATATTTATAGCAGCACAATTCAAAATAGCTAAGCTATGGAGCTACCCTAGGTGCCTTTCAATAGATGAATGGATAAAGAAAATGTGGTTTATATACACAATGGGATATTACTCAGCCTTAAAGAAGAATGAACATTTGTTGATAAATGGAGACTAAATTCCCAAGTGAAATATCATCCCAATCCCCCTCATAATGAATCTCTTTCTGAGTGTCTGTGTGTATCCTGTTGGCTCTGCTGCTCTGGGGAACTCAGACTGATTCACCTCCATTAAGGAAGGGCTGTTCTGCTCTACTGGCAAGGGAACCAAGGTTCAGTGGGGGTGGTCTGTGCCCAGCACCTGGTGCTTCATTGCAGCTGAAGGCTCAAGGTGAGAGAGCTGGTGCTGGTGGGCTGCCCTGGCCCAGGGGTGGGAGGGAGAAGGTGGGTACTGCCTGCAGCTGATCCGTGTGCATTACCAGCAAGCCCCACCCCAGCAGCCGTCCCTTCCTCAGCCGTCCCTTCCCCTGGTGGGGACAGGAGTCCTCTTTGGGTTATGTGAGTATTCTCCAGCAGGCTAAAAAAAATACCTCAAATTGGGTTGAAGTTTCATTTTACATCCCAAGAACAGGCAAGATCTTACAGTCAGAACTTCTCGTCTGCCTCCCGGTCGATCTGCATCCTGGGGCCTTCTTGACTTTCTCAGAGCTCTCCCTGGTATAAAATTCTGAAATGACCTGATCAGAATGAGAGGGAGGGACTGAAGTTATGCAAGGGTCAGAACTAGGACCAGGATGAGGTCAGAGGCGAACCCAGACGCAGCACCTGGGACAGCGCTGGCCCTCGGGCACTGCCCCTGACTGCAAAACCCTGCCCATCCGTGTCTCCTTGGGTTTGGACCCTGGGTCCTAGGTTTTGCTTGCTACCTCCTGGTCCTGGCCTGGCTATGCCTGAGTGACATAGGGGTGGGGAACTTTCATGAAACGTGGCCGCATGTCTTGAGTGCTTTCCAATGGTGGAGGATCACTGCCACAGGCTGCCATTAATCCCCCCCCCCCCCCGATCTGTGCCTCTGGGTGGTACTCAGGGCAGGTGGCACCCAAGGGTGAAGATTGGACTCCATTCTTTTGTCCAGTTGTCTTAACTTCTCCAGGTGGGTCCTCCTCATCTCATCAGTGCCCCATGCCCCTTCCTACAGAGTTGTTCCAGGGCAACTGAGATCGGCTCCAACCTTTCTAAGAACCACTAAATGTGAATCCTTGCAAGTGAATCTTGGAAAGGATTTCTTGAAGATTCTTTGAATCACAGGACTCAAGAGTAAAGCAGCATTTTTATGGTTATTGAGATCCTCCTACAGGCCCTGGGTTCTGCACAGTGCGGGTGGCAGGGAAAGAGAGTGGGGAGGGACAGAGTGGGCAGGTGACTCTGTCCTCCTGCCTTTGAGACCTGGACTGGGGAGTGAGTGCCATTTTTTTTTCTAAATTTTTTTTAAAATTTTTATTTATTTATTTATTTATTTTATTGTTGGTTGTTCAAAACATTACATAGTTCTTGATATATCATATTTCATACTTTGATTCAAGTGGGTTATGAACTCCCATTTTTACCCCATATACAGATTGCAGAATCACATCAGTTACACTTCCATTGATTTATATATTGCCATACTAGTGTCTGTTTGAGGCCTGGACTGGGGAGTGAGTGCCATATTTTAATAGAGTTCTTTATTTATAATTGCCCTCTATGTTCTACCTTTTCTGGGCCATTGTCATGGACACAGCCTTCAAACGCCAGGGGTAAGTTTCTGTGGCACTGGAGCTCCTCTCACACAGAGTGAATTCTGCGTATCCAGAGCTCTGGGGTCTTCCTAAGTCATGTTTAACAAGTTTGAATGTAATTTCTCAAAGCGAATCTGAATCCCATGTCTGCATTATTTAACATCTTCTGATGGAGCCTTTACTATGGGCTTTGTCCTGCCAGACACCCAGGGAGAGATGCTGGTGGCCCACGGTGTCTGCCGGGCTAAGTGAGACAAACAGGGCAGTTATTCAAATGATATTAAATATTAACGCCGACACTTTCCGAGGCTGCGTGTGTCATAGATCATGTGGGCTACATCTGTCATCCTGAATCCCTGTGGACTGAGTGAGAGCCAGGAACATCTGCTTGCCCATGTCTGCTTGTGGAAGGGGTTTCCTTTGGTTGTGTGAGAAACCCGCCGAGGCCGGAGGGGCCCTCTGCTCTCTATGGCTCCCTGTTTGCTACAGGTGGGAGAAAGCCCAGGCCAGGGGAACGCTGAGGGTAATAGGTCGAGAATAAATGACTGTGTGGGTCGTGGCTGGGATGGGCACTCTCCCTCTCCTGAACGTCCCTGCAGAGTCCCTTCAGCCCTGGGACCAGTCAGCTGGGCCAGTTTGGTTTTATAAGGACAAAGCCACAGGGTAATGCAACATTTGCAGGTAGAGCTGGGAAGGAGGCCTTTGTCCATGACATTTCTCAACTCTGGTATCCAGAAAACTGTTGAGGCTGTCCAGTCTGAAAAAGCCCAAGTTCAACTGCGAGGTTTTAACCAGTTTCATAGACAAGGCTATCTGGCTGGCTGTCTGTCCGCGGGCTCCCCTGTCACTTCAGACCTGTTCCAGCCACCTGAGTTGGGGACTTCTTTCTTGGGACTTCAATATAGCCCTTATGGAGTTGTGAGCTACGTGTGTGTGTGTGTGTGTGTGTGTGTGTGTGTGCATGCATGCATGTGCACACATATGCACAAGCGAGTACTATTTTCTTTTCTGTGTCCATTTTCTTTTCAACCAGAAATCTAGCACACTATAAGATTCTTGGGATGCCATTATCCTTAGTGAATTGAAGTTCATGTACCTTTATGGGACTAGCGTCCCTGGAGACCAATCTCATGTCCGGATAATTGGCCGAGCCCTGGAGGGCATTGGTTTTAATTTAGCAACTCCTAAAAGAATAATCATACTAGAAGCAGCTCTTGTGAATGCAGTGCCCCACATCCACGTATTTCACTTCTCATTCACCGTGTTGTTTTGTTCTTGTACTAACCTCCTAAGGGGAACATGATGAGCTCCATTTCTTGGTTGAAGAAAGGGGGCATGGGGTAGGAAAGACGGTGGAATGCAATGGTCGTCATTACCCCAAGTACATGTATGAAGACATGCATTTTGTGACTCTGTGTCGTGTGCAGCCAGAGATAGGGAAAACTGTGCTCTATCTGTGTACTATGAATTGTAATGCATTCTGCTGTCATATACGCCTAATTAAAATTAAAAAAAGAATCTGCATGTCACACAAAAAAAGAAATAGACATAGAAAATTAAGTAACCTGTCTGAAGACACACCATTGAGTAAACAATGAATCTGATATTCAAATATTCTGTCATTCAAACATTTGATCAGCTCTAAGATCGATACCCTTTCTGCTGTATCATGCTACCTTCACTTTTAGATCAAACTGGGAATTAAAAAAAAGAATATGCTTGATAATAACTCAGTCATCCTATTATTTGTTGGAGGCTGCGACCAAGTCAAGATGGCACCTGGCAGTTTGGCAGGAGAAGTGGCTTGTGAGGCAATGCCACCGAGCCATCAAGATGGTGGGGACTCCTTATTGGCTGACTGCTGTATCTGTAGGGGAGCAATGCAATGATTGGATGATGCTGATTGAGTCCTGCTTTATGTAAATCAGTTAGATATATATACCTCTGCTGTTCCGCAATAAAGCAGTTCCTGCTTCAACCTTCACAGTTGCTTGGCACCTCTAGGTTACTTTGCCCAGCTGAACTGCGGCAATTATTGATAAAAATGTTGATTGAATTTGAAAAATCGTTCAATATCAGTTGTTTTCAAATAGTTGATTCCAATAGCCTTCTGCTCTCAGCCCCCTTCGAGAGGTAGTGCCAGGTTCTCTCATGCTGGTCTGGCTGCTATGGGTCTTGGGTCTGAGGTCCAACTTTTAAAACATTTTTTATTTGTTCTTTTTAGTTGTATATGACAGTAAAATATATTTTGATATATTATTTACTCATGGAGTATAACTTCCCATTCTTGTGGTTGTACATGATGTTGAGTTACACTGGTTGTGTATTCATATATGAACATAGGAAAGTGATGTTAGATTCATTCTACTATCTTTCCTACTCCCATCTCCCCTCCCTTGTCTTTATTTCCCTTCATTCCAAAAATCTCACCCCATTGTGTGTAAGCATCCTCATATTGAAGAGAGCATTTGGCCTTTGGTTTTGGGGGATTGGCTTATTTCACTTAGCATGATAGTCTCCAGTTCCATCCATTTACTGGCAAATGCCATAATTTCATTTCTCTTTATGGTTGAGTAATATTCCATTATCTATCTATCTATCTATCTATATCTCTATCTATCTATCTATATCTATCTATATATCTATATCTATCTATCTATCTATCTATCTATCTATCTATATCTATATCTATATATATCTATATATCTATATATCTATCTATATATCTATATCTATCTATATCTATATCTATATCTATATCTATCTATATATATATATATATATATATATATATATCACATTTCCTTTATCCATTCATCTGTTGAAGGGCATCTCGTTTTGTTCCATAGTTTAGCTTTTGTGAATTGAGCTGCTATGAACATTGATATAGATGCTCCACTATGGTATGTTATGTTGATTTTAAGTCCTTTGGGTATATATGTCGAAGAGTGGAATAACTAGGTCAAATGGTGGTTCCATTCCAGGTTTTCTGAGGAGTCTCCATACTGCTTTCCAGAGGGTTGAACCAATTTGTTGTCCCACCAGCTAGGTATGAGTGTGTCCCCCCGTGCCATATCCTTGCAACATTTATTGTCACTTGTTTTCTTGATGATTGCCTTTCTGTCAGGAGTGGGATGGGATCTCAGTGTAGTTTTAATTTGCATTTCTCTAATTTGCTAGGGAGGTTGAATGTTTTTTATATGTTTGTTCAGAGGTCCCAGTTTGTTGGACTCTTTGTCATCATCACCAGCCAGAATTCTCCATAGCAGCACAACGGACGTTTCCTTCTGGATGAGTCTGTGTTTCAGGGCTGTCCTGTGCATCCCAGATCCCAGTCCTGGTCAACAATGTCTCCAGCCGTGTCCTAAAGTCCTCTGGGGACACGGTTGTCCCAGTGGGGGAACAAGTGGTGGGAAAATGCCCTCTGCAGGTTTTGTATGAAACCCACTGCAGCTGCTTCTTTTACTGCTTGTTCTGCTTCTCCTGCTCTTTCTGACCCTCCTTGGAGTGCATCCTTAACATCCTCCCCTCTGTCTGCTCCCCGGGGAGCCCAGCCCATAGTGCATGCTCACTGGCAATGGAAAGGAAGCCTTGGAGAGAACGGGTGGTTGACTTCGCAGACACCAGGTTAACCATTTGAAGAAGGAAGCCCCCTTCCATTCTGATACTTTGTGATATATAAAGAAGACAGACTGCGTAACCTGGGGTGCTCTTACTGTATCTAGAATTTTTCTGTCAATGAAATATCAGAGGAGAACTCTGACAATAAATATTTGTTGGTGGAAGGATGAAGGAAAAGGCTAAGTATTGAGAGGTGAGCCTCATCCCACTCTGTTCCAGCAAAGTGTCCGAAGTTGTCCCGGTTCCTGTAAAACTAAGAGCCTATATAAATGTATTGGAATATCACATGGCACCCATAGCTGAACAAAACCACAGCAACAACAGAATAAAACCAAGGGCCTAATGACAAGAACCCAATTTATTGAAACACGGGCTTTCTGGAATCAGTGGAGAGAAAAATCTGCTTCCTGCTTCCCACGGGGAAGGTCAGGATTTTGAATCAAGTCACGCAGCTCTGAGATCTAAATGGCTGCTGCAGCAGTTTAGAACGGAATCCACCTGCCCACATGTGAACCATGTCCAATGTGCAGGAGGCTGTTGCTGAGGGTGGGTGGGTGGCTCTGCGCTCCCCTTGTTGGGGCCCAGGTCTTCTGCTTCTCTCTCCAACACTCCTGCCTGAGCTGTGGCCATTTGGGCCTGGTCTTGCTGGGGGCTTCTGGTCGTATTGGTAATCGGTTTTGGTGAGCTTCTGCCTGCTTTCTCTGTGTAGACATGTGGTTCTCCTGTGACTAGAGAGTCTTTGTCTCCCATGTGGCCTTTTGGTGGCTGGGGACACAGCCCACAGCACTGACCTTTCTAACAATTAGCTTCCTCGTGGATTCTACTGAAACACAAGGCTCTGCCAGTCACAATCATGGGGTTCAAATTCTGATCCCCCCACTTGCTAGAAGTGTGTGACCTTGGCAGCCTGGGCTTCAGTTTCTTTGTAAATAGAAGCATCTGGGGAGTGGGCTGCTGCAGACCTGGAGGTCAGGCCAGGAACACAGTAGGATGCATTGAAGGCTTGATTTAGGGGCTTCGCTCAGGGTTAGGGTCACCTTGAGAATTCAGACTTCCTTGTTTCCTGTCCGTACATCATACATAAGCTCTTTCCTATATTCACCTGGCTAAATGCTGCCAGTGCTTCAAGGATCCATTAAAAATCCCCTTTTCTGGCCTGGAGTGGAGCTCAGGGGTAGGGCACTTGGCTGCCATGCAAGAGGCCCTGGGCTTGATCCCTAGCAAATGAAGCAAAATAAAACGAACCCCACAGAAACCCTACTTCTTTTTCTATGAAATCTTTCCTGATCCTTCTACCTGGAGAAAATGCCCTTTTTCTGTGAAGTCCTGCATCTCCCTCAGGGGACTCCAGGGGTTTATTTTGAATACAAATAATGACTAATATTTACTGGATCATTACTACTTGTGGAGAGTCGCTTTACATGTACCCTTGTGTCAGATAAGAGCAGTGGCCCAAGAGGTGGAGTGAGGCCCCGGTCACATGGCTCATCCAGGGCAGGCAGAACACGGAACCCTTGAGACATTTTCATTTGGGAGTCACAGTCTCATCTTCCATTAGCAGGCACTCAGCATCTGGGTGAACACGCTGTCCCGCTGACCCACAGCTCTGGTTACAGGGTCCCCTGACTCTGCAGCTCTTCTGTACCAGAGAACAGCACAGCTGCCTGCTCTTCACGGTGGTGTCCAGTAGGTGGCCTCCTCCTTTTTCCAGGATGCTCTTTTGTTCAGATCCAACTTTGGAAATGAGGCTTTCCAGCCATGGAAGGAAGAGGCAGGGAAGAGAAGGGAAGAAGCAGAGCAGGCAGTGTTTACAGATCACAGAGCCCCGGAGTCACACACACACAGAGACCCTGTCTCCCTGCACTGTCTTCTTTAGGGCAGCTCTCGATCTCTAATTGAGTCCTTGAGAGAAGCGGCTTCCATCCTCAAGTTAGTGTCCTGGGAGACAGAGCGGAGTTCTGGCTGTTTTTGGAACCTCTGGGATGTGTCGCCACTCGCAGACCTGCTCTCTGCGTCTCCCCAGCTGCCTGGAGAGAGGGTCTCTCAATATGAGCAGACCACCTTCTATTAGGTGGGAAGCTGGAGAGAGAGGCCGGGAGCTATTTGCACAGAAGTGGATGTGCTTGGTGGCCCCAGAGAGGCAACTGTGCTCCTCCTCTTGACATGGATGATGTGACTGTCAGGGCCCTCTGGCTTCCAACTGGAGAGTGTCTGGTTAAAAGACAGAGAAGAAGGAATAACTTTGAACAAAATTAAAAAAGGATTCTGAAGCTATCAGCCATTAAGTGGGAGGGAGCTAAAATTTACAACCATACACCTTTTACTAGGAATTTACAACCTCTTATGAGTATTATTTATAAGTTAGTCTCCATACATAGAACTAAAAATAAAATTATGCTGGGCTGTGTGCCCAGGGGATGGTGACTAGAAATCCAGCTTTTGGAAGGGATGACATAGGTCCAGGAAAAACTCAGGCTGAATAATAAAGGTCATGGAAAGTCAGCAGTGCAGTCAGGGACCTCGTGTGAACTTCCATCCTGAGGCAGACTCCAGGGGAACCCTGGGCCCCTGGCTATGCATAGGAAACCTCTCCAGCATTCGGGAAAGACAACTTGGTGCCACGTGGTCTTCTGGGGACAGCCTATCATCCTGTCATGTCTCCACAGTGATTCCACCTTGGATGGAGCAACTAAGAACTCAGGGAGCCAGAAGGTGTCCCTTTCTTTACAGAAGGTGATGAAGTCAAGGATGGAGGACAGACCCAGTCCTCCAGGACTCATCCGAGGAGTAGCAGGCCAGCTTAGCGAGTCCTGTGGAGGCCTTGTTTTGTTTGCAGGTTCAGTGACTCACAGCAGCACTCCCTCCAGCAGGGCAGGCAAGTTGGCTTCCAAAGCAAGTGGAAGGCCTCGTTACTTTCCCCTGTCAGTCAATTATCAGAAACATGTTTGTTGTTATCTAGATGCCAGTCATTTGTCCAAATTACTAAGACAAGTTTTCTAAGAAGGCCTGGAATCAGATACCTCCCCCCACTCTTTTAGAATAAACACACACAATTATTTTGCCACAGCCGGGTCCAGTTCTCACGGCATATGTGACTTGACACGTTGTATGAAAATGGTTTTCAGAAATTAAATCTCTGTTTCAATTGCACCAAATGTTAGAGAAGCTGTAATGATGGAATGTCAGACTCTTGTAAGGGGTTGCAGAGACTCTGCGCTTTTCCAGGGCTCCGCTAGGTTTGGGTGGCTGTGGTTGTGGTAGGGCTGTCCAAAGGCATGTGATGAACTTGAACCTGACCCAGTGCAGCTTCAAGTCCAAGTTTGGACTTGGACATTGAGTGTGGTTTTTGAAACACAAACCTCCCAGATCCTTGGGGGTCCTATTCTTTAGAAGCAGGACTCCAGTTAACTGTTTGGGGATGAGGAGGGGAACAGTGATCAGATCCCTGCAGGGGAGGGGGCAGCAATAAGCAGGCAGGACTCAGGATCCCAGCTGGGCAGGCTGCAAGGCAGAGCCTGCCTCAGATGAGTGGTTAAGGTGCTGGGTGGGAATACGGTGGACGGTGACAAAGCCAAATCACAATCTTCCCTGGAAGTTCTCTCAGGAACAGTGACGGCCAAGTGGTTTCTTGGAATGGGGCTCTGGGTGTAGGAAGGTCAGTTTGAACTTGGTCAGGGTATGGTGTCTAACCATGAGCCAGCAGGTAGATAGCGTGGATGGTGTCTTTCCCCACGGCCTGGCCCGTGGCTAACTCAGCCCTGCTTCTTACTTATGCTGCAGTGGGAAGGACACACTCATAGGCCCTTTATTCAGAGGGGCATTTGGAAGTTTCATTTACCCTCTTCATTGTCTTCTAGTTGCCAGGGCCCTTGCCGCAGGGGAATCTTTCTCCTTAGTGTAACTTCAGGATTCTGTCTCTCAATCCGTGGGGCTCTGGGCATGGGCTCTTTGGGAAGAAACAACTTTTGTAAGGCTGTACCCTAAAAATCACAGATCTCCCCTTTCCTTGGGAGAATTTGTGCTCTCAGACCTAAATTAATTTCAGGAGTTTTGTGAGTTTCTTTCTTCCATTACTCAGCCTCTTGTATTTTCTAAAAGTTAGCAAAACACAGCAGTGACCTAAAAGCAATTTCTCTAATATTTGTGAGGACGAATTAGCTACAGATAAAGAGGAGATGACCTTGGTGCCTGGAGGGGAGTTGAGAGGAAACTGTTGCAAAGGACCAGATTGAGTGGCTTTGAACATGGAGCAGAATTTATGATCCAAGGAAATAGGAGAGTGTTTCATTGGCTGGATCCCAGCCTCCACAGCCTGCTGGTGTCTTACAGACCCAAACCAAGGAGCTGAAATACTGCAATTTCCTGCTCTTGAGACATACTGTGTTGTACTCTTATTTTTCACTTCAGAGAATTAAACCTTACAGGTATTACTCATAGATTTTATCATTAAAACATGATGTTGTTATAGTTTAATGGTTATTGTTGGACTTAAAATGGATTAAATCTTTGTATGTAAGAATGATGAATAAGATCTGTATCAGTTAGCGGGGTTGTGCAGGTGTTCCTCTTTCGGTTTCTACCACGTACTACTCTTACATAAGAAATCTTTGGGTGAAGGGTAGGTGAGAACTCCTTGCATTATTTTTGCAATTTCTTATGAGTATTACCAAATGAAGATAAAAAGTAGAATCTTGAATTCAAAATAAAAAAAAAAATTTTAAAAATGTGTTTACAAATTCATAGGGGCTTTGAAGCAGGAGAAGGTTATGGGTTGAATTGAGCCACTCCCATCCCTATTCATATGTTGAAGAAATACTCTCCAGTACCTCAGAACATGGCCTTATTGGAAACTGGGCTGTTGGGAATGTAATTAGTTAAATTAAGGTGGACCCTCATCCAGTGTGACTGGTGTCCTTATAAAAGTGGAAACATGGCTGGGCATGGTGGTGTATGCCTGTAATCTCAGAGATTCAGGAGGTGGAGGCAGGAGAATCACAAGTTCAAAGCCAGCCTCAGCAGCTTAGGGAGCCCCTGTGTCAGGAAAAAAAAAAGGTGGTGGGATATGGACGAGACATACACACAGAAAATGCCATGTCCAGGATTGGATCAGAGGACAGGGCTGCACTTCTTCAAGCCAAGGAACTGTCAGTGAGCTCTAGGAGAGGAGAACAGTCTGAAGAGATGCCCCCCAGCCCCATGGCTTCAGAAGAAATGTTACAATCAAAATCTGAGGGTCAGTTTAGGATTAAATTCAAATAGCTCCATGCTAATCCACCAAGAGAAAGTTCTAATCAGTATGTACTTTATTTTTTAAAGAGAATTTTGGGGAAAAAAGGAAAATATGGAAATTCACAATTATAATTGGATGTCAGGATCAAGTGGCCTCCAGAATCTGAGGTCCTGCTGTGGCCCAACTTCAGCACACACCAGCAGCAAGTAACTTAGGGTTAATCAGCTTTGAGTGCCAGATCCAGGAGTCTGTACAGTGATGTTTTCACAAATAGAAAATCGTCACTATTTCTAGTTGTTATGAATTTCAGAGAATCTGCTTCAGAATTGCTGAGCTGGAAGTATTACCAGAGATATTTTGCAGATGGGTTTGAGGTCCTGAGGGCCACAAGACGCCACAGGGCTTCTGAGGAGCAGTGGGTACAGGAGCTCCGGTACCTGGCCTGCCACCTGGGAGTGTTCTGCTTTACAAGGGGCCTTCTCTCCTGGCACTTGATTATTATTATTTTAAAAAATATCTTTATTAGTTGTTGGTGAACTTCTATTTTATTTATTTGTATGTGGTGCTGAGGATGGAACCCAGTGCCTCGCACATGCTAGGCAAGCGCTCTACCACTGAGCCACAATACCAGCCCAACTTGATTATTATTAACCAAATATGCTCTGTGATAACCTCACCTTTTCCTGGACTTACCAGAAAAACATGAAAAGTACCTTTTATAAAAACCCACTCATAGCCTCTAGAGACTAACAGAAACCTTAAAGAAAAGTCCCCAGTAGTCCATCCTTTGGATGGGCTTTCTTTTTGACCCAGTTATTTTGCATTTGAGCAATGGCTTTGTAGAAAAGTTACCCTGAGGGGAGATGTGCTCATCTTTCAGATGGAGGCCACCCTTGCATTGGGTGCTCCAGAGGAGCAGAACCTGTAGGGTGCATACATTTGGAAAGAGAGTCACCATGAGCAATTGGCAGACAGTCAAGGAGGCTGGCAGACCTGAGACCCGCAGGGTGAGTGGGAAGGCTAGAGTCCTGGGAAAGTCGATGGCATACTGCAGGCTCAAGACCCAAGAAAGCTGATGCTTCAGTTCAAGTCCAAAGGCAGGAAAAGGCAGATGTCCCAGTTCAAAGGTCATTAGGCAACAGAAATCCTCTTAGCCTCTATGTTCTATCCAGGCCTCCACTTAGATGGTGCCCACCATGAGGGAGGGCCATCTGCTCCACTTAGACCAGCAGCTCAGACGTCAACTTCGTCCAGAAGCACCCTCACAGACGCACCTGCAATAATATTTGACCACATGCAAGGTCGCTCCCGAGGTGGTCTGTCACTGCAGAGTAGCACACTTCCCCAGTCTTCTCATGAAAACAAGTGGCTGGCTGGAGTTGGACCTCGGAACCACATTTGTCAGAAGCAGAAAGGCCTCTTTGTAGCTTTCCTGGGCTACAGGAAAGACATAAATATGAAAAATGTGCTTTTAATACTATTTCTTGGACCATTAACAGCAATCTATCCAGTGTTGAGACAACAGTAAGGACCTGTAATTCAGTGCTGTGGGAGACCAAGAGCAGGTGGGTGATTGAGTCAGTTTCCAGGAAACAGGCCAACAAGTCACTTTGTTGTTTAAAATAAAAATTCTTATTAAATAAACAAATCTCCAGAGCCCTCTTTGTCCAAAGCCTGATTCAACTGCCTTCAAACTAAGATGCTTCAATTCAATTCTGCAAACATTTGTTGAGCACCTGCTGTGGGCCAAGCACCATGCTGGGCCTTTGGAAATGAAAATAGGTGATGGAGTTTCTTCTGTCTAGAAGCATCCTGGCAGGTAGACAGGATACACAGGCAAAGAGCTTTTATACTTGGGATATGTAGCAGATGCTAATTTAACGTTTCAACCAGGTCACAATGGAGAAAGGCATAACTTTCTTTTCTCTGTTGCAGTTTCCCCTTTGGCATTTCTCTGGAGTTCTTTTTGAAATCAGAAAGCTCCCGACTCTCCAGGGAAAAGGAAATCCTTGGTGTAAAAAAGATAAATGTTGATCCTTTCTTGGAAAGTGCATTGCCTCGCACACCAGTAGACCCCACATTGACCTTGGCATGGAGACCCTGTGTCCATTTAATGCTGGATTTGGGGGTCCCCGAAAGACCTCCGGGAGCTGAATCCGATGCAATCACACAAGAGTCTTTATTGCAAGCTCGAGCCTGGATTCACAACCGTTTCCAATGCAGGGGTCCTGAGGAGTGAGCCCTGGTTCTTTGTTCAGTGAGATTTTATAGGTTTTTTGGGATACTTTAAGTATCACACAGCAAATCATTCCATACCATGGGAAAATCAAACAACAGTTCTTAGCATTGATTAATACATTCATTGGCAAGAACAAGTTGGGTAAGGGTGATTGGTTAGTACAAGAGGGGGATTCGTTTGAACTGATGAGTTTAATCTGTGAGGGGTGTACATGTTAAACTACATGGTTTCCTAACATGTTATCAGTCCACTGAAACTATTGGGGGGGGGTCACCTAGCATTCCAGGTATTTTCCCTATCTCATGCTGATTGGTGGTTGCTAGGAGATTGCTATGGGTCATCAGGGTCAGGCCTTAGGCCTCAAACATTTTTTGGTCTTTCCAGGAACTAGCCTTGCTGAGTCAGGGACATCTGACACCAAAGACCTCTCCTGTTATTTACAGACAAACAACTCAGCAGGGTAGCTCTTTGGAGAGGCTCTGCTCTGAGGTAGAGGTTGGAGCCACATTGGTCTCTCATCCACACTAAGTCATTTATCCTACAAGTGTTGATCAATAATTTACCATATGGCACTTTTGTGTTAGAGGAGATGTAGAAGTGAAAGAGACAGATGTCTGAGCCTTTCCTTGATGAAACCTTACTAAGAAGGTTCACACGACTACTTGGGGCCCGGAGGTCATAAAATGATTGAGTTTTTCCTTTGCATTTACCTTTTGGCTTAATAATTCACAAAATAGTCATACAAATATAATAATCAACCAATGTCAAAGATTTTTCAACTTCATAATTGATGAGAGAACTAGGTAGATATTGTCACCTGTCCAAAGGAAAAGTCTTAACAACCACATACTTACCCATGCAATAATTTTTAATAATTTTTTGACAAAAATCCTATTTTTTCACAAATACATACATGACTTTTGGATCAGTCTTTTTCTCTTTGTTCAATTTTTGGTGTCCATTTAAAGCTCAGGGGTCACAGGGGATCTCATGACAGGAGGCTATTCATCCTGGCTTCCTCCTGGAAGGCAGAACCTGAGGCAAGGGTTTGTGTGCAGAAACTAATTTTGGGGAATCAAGGAACAGGAGTTGGGGAGGGAATTTGGAAGAATGAAACAAAGCAGAGAAAACCATCAAAAATTCAAAAGTGCTTGCTGAGGTAGTCAGTGTTGTCCCGTTGCAATGGGACCCTCCTGGGAACTATGTAGATCGCATCCTGAAATGATTCCAAGATGGGAACACTTTTGAATGTCCCTCATGAATAAAAAATGCCCCATGGGGCCTTAATCTCTTTACTCTAAAAGGTGGGCTGTTCCTGACAGGTGTCCCACTCTTTAGCTTAGAGAAACCCTGGAGCAGCAATCAAGAGAAATAGAAGCATGAGGGTGAGTTACTTGGGCAAAAGGGGGCTGAGAGCATGCAGGGCTGACCCAGCAAGAGTCATGTACAGAAAGCCTTTGAGGGGTTCACTTAGGGCTCATGCCTAGAGCAGAGCAGGGTCTTTTTCTAGTTCTAGGTGGAGGAAGGCATTTTGTAAGTTCTGAGTTAGAAGATGACCTTGGACCTGACTCTTGCAAACTAGAAGTAGCTAGCATTTTTAAGGGTTAAATTTGTTTTAAATGGGAACTATTCTTCAAGTAACAATCACAGGCTCCGTTTTGGATCAGAATTTTATGAATGCCCAAGCAGGAAGCAACCCCAAAGAGAAAGAGACATCACCCCAGCAGCCCCTGCATCTCCTTCTTCCACTTCTGGTCATGTCTGAAGCTGAGCCAATGAGTGGAGAACTGTTTGGAAAGGAGAGGTACTTACAGACTAACCATCAATCATGCCACTTAGCTTTTTCTTTTCTCCACATTTTTTATTGGTGCCTCAGAGTTGTGCCTGGTGATGGTTTGTACACACCCCCTGGTTTCCTTCCTCTACTCTACTGATCTTTCTTTGCTTTTCACGTGATCACCCTGCACCTTTCTTTTCCTTTTTCCTCTCTAGCTTCTGCATGTGAGAGAAAACACACAACTCTTAACCTTCTGATTTGACTTATTCCATGTAACATATGGTCTCTAGCTCCATCCATTTCTTGCAAATTACAGTGATCAGCAGACGTTTTAGCAGCAGAATGTGGGCCAAAGCCCACGAGCCCTGGTGTCTCTGAAGGGCCCTCAGAGTGTGAGGAGTCTTTTTCTTATGATAACTTCTTGTTTATCAAAAGGCCTTCCTTAGACGTCCAGGCAGTAGGTGCTGGAGACACCGGCTGGATGGTTCTGTCAGCTAGACCCACGCTCTGGTGAAGATCCGCCTGCTCAGAGGTGACCCAAAGAAACCACATTGGTTTTCTCATCCTCCTTTTCCTCCTTCTCTCCTTCTTCTCTTTTTCCTTTTTCATTCAGGAGGTGGGTTTGTTATAGGGATGGAAAAAGATTTGGGGTTAGTTTGGGAAAATGGGCTCAGTGATTGTTAAATAAAATAGGGTACCTTTTTTTTAAAATAAGAAAAAACATTTAGAGTTATTGGTTAAGTAAATTTGAGATTTAAAAGGAAAAATGAAGTGCAAAGATTATGCAGGCCCCAAGTTAGAGGACCACGGCACAAAGAGAAGACTAGGCTTCGTGAGGTGGGAAAGAAATTTGTTTCTCATGAGAAGTTTTGGGTGTTGGTATGGAAGGGCTCGTTCTCTTTGTCTCCCTTTCCAAGGATTCTCCCTCTCCTTGCTGGTTACTATCTTTTGATTTTTATGCTTTTTGTTGGAGATTTCACTACTTAAAATGACCTCAGGCACAGTGCTGGAAGTGCTTGCTGTCTATTGAGCACAGAAAGGCTGTGATGTGCCTTATGGGGAAGTGCTGGGGTTAGCCTTTAGCCCAGTGTTGATGAACCCACAGAATGTGTTAAGTAAGATCTCTTCATGCAGAACACACAGAAATCTAGGTGACGTTTTGGTCAGTAGATCCACTCACCAAGCAGGGGCCCGTGGGATCCTAACCCTGTGTTCCCCCTAGAGCAACAGGCCAGTGCTTGCTAATTAAATGTTCAGGGTGACTTTAGGGAGCATCACCACCTCAAAAAATGAGAATCAATGATATTTATTTTGAAATGTAACCATGAATCTCTTCTGATACTGTTTGATCTCAGTTGTTCACTCCTGTGTGTCCTGTTTCTGAATCTTCCCTGGTCCTGGTAATTCCTGACCAACAGCTTACAGGATACTGTATGTAGAGTTCTCTGTGTAAATCCAAAGCCTCTAATGATTTTAGTCAGATCGGCCAAATAAATGGTCTAAAAGGACAGCTATTTTACTTCTGGCTTCTGTTAGCCTTTATGGTTGGAAATTGTTTCATAGGGAGAATTCTATAGGGTTAGCTCCTGAGATGAATAAAATACATAGCATTTCTAAGATGAATTAAAGAATAAGACTTACATGCACAGACACCTAGATCTCTAGATTTGGTATGGTCATTGTTGATAGCTCTGTGCACTTCCACTGGGATGACATTGACTTTTTCTTTTTAAAATATTTTTATTAGTTGTTGATGGGCCTTTATTTTATTTGCTTATTTATATGTGGTGCTGAGAATCAAACCCAGTGCCTCACACATACTAGGCAAGTGCTCTACCACTGAGCCACCACCCCAGCCCCAACATTGACTTTTTCAATAATTTTTTCTTGGTTTTTAGAAATATTAAGAACTCTTTATGGAACATTAATGGGTTAATAGTTGTTTTGGGGGAGATAGGGAAGGCAAGATCTGTATTTTTTAAGTGCTAAAAGTCTTGAAGTGTTTATTGGCACAGAAAAGAAAGTGTATATGCAGAGAGAAAAATATGGCTCTCTTTTGGTGGGCAAAGGGTTCCTGGTCTCAGTTACTAATATAAACATGGGTAAGAGAAAGCCGAGCAAAAGCAGCTCTTTATATCAACCTTGCCAGTCACAGAGCAGCATGGGACTGATGGTGCATGTGGCTGCCTGGAGAGCTCACCTCTCCTTTCAAGAACTCTGGAGTGGAAGCCAGAGGAATCTCTCCTAAGAAACAAGGGTGGTCTCCACCAGGCCCTATGTTGGCAAAGCCTGGGAGGGTCCTAGTGATGCCCTACAGAAAAGGGGGAGCTGGGCTGGAGGTTATGTTCCCACCAAGGGCTTGGGTAGACCCCAGGTGGAAATTGAAAGTCCCCTGGGACCCAGTCAAACAGGGATAATTGCCACTTTGGGAGGCCAAGTGTAGGCATCACTGTGACCAGAAGAGAACTCGACCAGCAAAGCCTGGGAGGGGCCTGTAGCAGAAAAACTTGGTTAACTTTTTGGGGGGCTAATAAAAAAAATTTTAACAAAAAAATTCCTAATGTGTGCAAAAGGGGAGAGAATGATATAATAAAACTCCATATAACCCATCACTCAGACTCAATAATTATCAATGAAAACATTTTCTTTATTTATCTCTTTTCCTTTTTGAAGTATTTTTACAATAAAATGGAGACATGTTGTAATTAATTTCACCCCTGTATTTTTAGTGTGTGAACTTTTTCCCCCCCTGGTACCAGGGATGGAACCCGGGGCACTTAACCACGGAGCCACATCCCATTTTATTTTGAGAAAGGGCCTTGCTAAGTTGCAGAGGCTGGCTTTGAACTTACAATTCTCCTGTCTCAGCCTCCTGAGCCACTGGGATTACAGGTGAGTGCCACTGCATCTGGCTTTGCCTGTCGTGTTATCACATCCTGTCTCTGGAGTCGTTGATGGTGTACTGACTAAGGGTGCTGAGAATGTGTGTGTGGGGGGGTCTGGGGTACCCCAGGGCTGTGAGCTGGGGCTGTCTGGAGCCAGGCTTGGTCTGTTTCTTCAGAGAAGTAGTAAAAATAGCTGTCACGTACTGGAAGCCCACTGTATGCCAAAAATTGTAGGTGCCTCAAATGTCAGTCAACAGGTGCCTTGCCCTGAAGCGAGGAATAGTAGCCCAGGTTTCACAGATAAGGACACAGACTGTGACTTTCCCAAGGGCACACAACTGTCAGAGAAGCTTCTCTTTGCCTACATCAGCATTTTCCTGAGCATTAATGGAGGAGTTCTGATGTGCAAAAACCAAACAACCCCCTCCGCCCCGCCCTGCAAAAAAAATCCCCTCATTTCATGGTCAAATAAATTTGGGAAACGCTGGGTTCAGATACTCAAACAGGCGTCTTTGCTGAGAGACTCCACCCTTTACACGAGGATGAGCAGACCCCTCCCCCCTTCCGGATGGAGGATGTCGCTGAAGGGCGTCTCCCTCTGTGGCAGAGGCCATTCTGCTTGCTGGAAAATACCACATTGGAAGTGATTTTGGGATTTCACATCAGGAAGAAAAGAGGCAGATTTCTCACCAATCTAAGGGAAGAATCCTGGAGAGACTTTCTATTGGCTGCAGTTTATCCATTTTAACCTGGTGTCAAAGACAAAATTCACCTAAGCAGCTTTACTTAGGTGATACAGTTGGTCTTTGTGATTCCTGAAGGAGGGAGCATCTCCTCTGAGAGCAGAGGGGCTCAGCTGGGTCTCTCCAAACAGTGGGGTGTTCAGGCAGCTCGTGTGGGGCCAAGAGCGCAGGACCTGACTTGGACAATGGGTTTTCCATAATAATGCTTTCTTTGTGAGGGTAAAGCAGGGGGACTTCCTTATTGTGCCACCCACACTGGTCTGTTTGGGATTTTGGCTGTTATCTCTTTCCAAAGGTCAGATTTTTTTTTTACTTGGTTTTGCTTTGGTGAACTTACCATGAATGACTCTATTGGACTTGGTCTGTTGGGCCTGGTGTTAATCAATGGGCTCAATCCAATCAATGGGCCCCTGTGAAATTTTATTTTTAACACTGGTAAACTGTTTAACACAGATTTTGGCACACACAAAGCACTCATAAATGCTAGATGATATTATTACTATTGCTATTGTTTGTTTTGAAGCAATCTGATCTTTAAACTTGTTTTTTGAGATGAGGTCTCTTTGTGTTACCCATTCTGGCCTTGAACTCTGGGCTCAAGGGATCCTCCTGCCTCAACCTCCTGAGTAACAGGGATAGCAGGGGCAGCACCTCACCTGGTTCAACTCTTAACCTTTATTTTGGTGCTCACTGGGTCCTGGTTTGTCGTGGGGACACCAGGACTCTTCCTTCCTTCTGGAGGTCCACCTCATCCCGATGACCTTCACTCTCTCTCTCTCTCTCTCAAGGCTCGTGTGTTTTCAGGTGCAACTGGGGTCCAGCAGTTCTGGGGAGGGCAGGGCTCTTCTCTCTCTCTCTTTTCAGCCCTGGGCCTAAAGCCCTGGGTGCTCCCACTGGGGAGGAGGTAGCTGGGTTGGTGGATAGAAGATAGAAGCAGTTTACACTGAAAAGGGACTTGAAGTCCAACTTTTCCATTTTCTGATATGTGGGAGGGACTTGCAGGGGACAGTGGCGGCACCCATGGCTCCTTCTTGACTTGATGGGCTTCTAGGCTCAGGATGAACAGTGACACTTCTCCCCAGGATGACAGAGTCCAGGGCAAGTCCCACAGGTGAAGGACAGGTGGAGGGAAAGGTGCCAGGGAGTTGTGAGGTCAGGGACTGTGGTCACCTGTGGCTGGTGTGGGCATTCTCCCACACCTGAGAAGCCCTGCACTCAGGGTTTCCTGCTTGCCCTGTAGAATTCTTCCTGATTTGATTTTAGTAAATGTGTTTGCAACTGAAAGCTGGTGGGCAGCAGGGTATGGCCAGGGCTTGGAGTCTCAGGATCTACACAGTCTGCCTCCTGTGGCCTCAGAGTGGCTCTCAGCTGCTCCTAGTGCTGCGTCCCACTGGGTTCTATCTGTGTTCCCTCTGCCAGGGTCCAGAAATAGGATGTGGGGTGGGAGTGTTGCTCTGTTCTGCTCTGACTGTCTGCCTCAAAGGGGGACACAGGGCCAGGCGGCTCCCTGTGGCATCTCTGGGGAAGGCCAAGTGACACTTTCCTGGCTGGGTCATTGTCATGCTGTGCTTGACAGTGGATCAGGAAGGGCCCCGTTGCCCACTCCTTGATTCAGGTACCCAGGGAGGCTAGTACAGAGATGGCAATCTCCTGAAGGCTCCCGTCCAGGTGGCAGGCTCTGGGACGGGGAGATCCACTCCCTGACTTTTCAATCAGTTCTCTAGCCAGGCCTGCTTAGCATCGAGGATGCCAGTGGCTGGGGCTTCTGTAGAGGAGCCATCGAGGCCTGTGGGAGATGGAAACTGGGGAGAGGTGAAGGGCAGGGCCCAGGGGGCTGGGTCTGCTTGCTCTTGAGTTCCAGGTCCAGGGAAAGAACATTCTGTGTGGGAGGTGCTGAGGGTAGCCCTCCAGAGAAAGGCTGCAGGCGGGCCGCAGACCTCCACGGGCTCTTCAGTAACTACGAACACGCTTCAGCTCTCCACTAGCAGCTGGAAAGCAGTGCGTGTGTCAGGGGACAGAACAGATGAGCATGGGCCGTCTGGGCGGGTTGGGTGGCTCCTCAGGGTCCCCATGGTCATGGTCCCAGCAGATGAGGGAGGGAGGCCAAGAGCAGACAGAACAGCAAGTGCCAGGCCACACTTCCACATGGCACTTTGGTGGGACATTTTTGGGGCAGCCCAGTCCTCCTCCCTGGTGGTGACTGGCACAGGGTTGACAGGAGCAGGATAGTCACTGTGAGACCTCAACAAGGGAGGGCTCCCTTTCCAAAGGGAGGACTGACTTCCTGCCCACCAAACGGTCACCCTCCTGGTGGTAGGCACGGGGAATGTGATGGCATTGTTAAAGGTTGGGCTAATTTAAGGAGGACTTGGCCCCCCTGGCCCCAGGTATATCTGTGAGATAATTGGGATGCTCTCTACCCCCATTTTGAGCTGGTGTCACAGAGGACAGCTGGTTTCTCCAGGGGGACATCCCTCAGGCATCCAGGGACCACCACTGAGGGAATCTTTGTTTCCGAGTAACCTCTTCGCATGATCCCATGTCTGCTACTCGTTCCTTCTCCTCCATTGTCCCAGAACTTGAGAAGAATGAATAAGTATTTCCCCAAATGAATCATACAATACAGTGCAGGTGCCAAGGCAAGCAACTTTGATTCAGATCCAGTTCAGCTGTCTGCTTTGCTCTCTCGGCGGGTTTGTGTTTTTAAGATGATTCACATTAACTCGTTTTTCTTTCCCATATGTACTGGACTTGTATTTTACAACACCAGATGGGGAAACTAATTAAAATTCAGAGTTCTTTCCAGCAGGGCTTAAACTGAGATCCTAATGATGGTCCTGGCAGTGATCAACATCTCTGCTACACTTGCAATGATTTAAAGCCAATGCCATGGTCACTGCTTGGGATGAAAGCAAATGAGCTCTGAAAATTGAATTTAGAGGAGTGATAACATGATCACCCAGAAATAGATTACAGAAGCTTCTTGTATTTTTACCAAAGCCCAGGGCATGCTTCTAGCAAGATCTGTGATTTAGCTAGAAACATTTTATTTACAATGAGGTAAGTAATCGGTGACATGTGCCCACTAGCCTGGCTTCGGGAACAGGCTCCACCAGCAGACGTGCTGCTCGGGCTCCACAGGACACTGGTTAAAAATGATTATTTCACATGGGATGCATGTGATGCCATCCAGGACCAGGAGTGGAGCCACTGGCAGAGTCCTGTTCAGGCCAGAGTGGAGTAGGGAGGAGTAATGAGGGTCATCTTCCCTGGAGGGCTTGGTGTGTGTGTGTATCTGCAGAATGGGGGGCCACTCGGTGCTTTTCTCTCGTGTCCTTCATTCTGTGATATGAGGATGATCCGCAGTCTACTGTCAGACCCTCCTTTCACGTCACCTTGGCCGGTGCTCCGGTGCTGGGTGGGCTGTGCGAGCTGTTGCATTTGGTGCTGAACGTCCTGAGCCACCCTCTGCAGTCTGCTCTCCTCCATTTAACTGTGGCCCCTGCAGTGGAAACAGGTTCTCTTGCAGTCTCCCTCCTGCCCCGCTCCCTCCCTCCCGCTGGTTCTGTTTCTCTGGAGCACCCTGACTGACACACCCTGTAAAACTTTCCAGTCAGTGGGGGTCTGCTCCCCTGAGTTTGGTTTTTAGGTGGGAACATCATCTCTGGAGCCACTGGTGCATCTACCTCATCCCTCCCTCCCACCTCCAATGCACTGACCCTCTCTGGGTTGGTTGGAGTCTCCAAAGTTCCTCCTCTCCTTGGCCTGTGCAGTAGCCATGACTGTGATTCCCTTGGTTCTCAGCCACCATGTCTTCTGCAGAGAAGCACCTCCTGTCCCCACCTCTTCCTGTCTGCTGTCACATCATCATTCCAATGCTCTGTCTAGAGGCTGTCTGAGGTCATCTTGCACATTATCTATTGACGCACTTCTGATGTTTCTCCTCCCTCTGAAATATCAGTCTCCTGTGAGCTGGGATGTGACCATCTCGTTGGGTCTGTGGGGAGTCTAGTGCAGTCCCATCCACAGTTAATAAATAAGTATTTATTAAATGAATTAATTCCATAGTCCTGATTGCCCTTGACAGCCCATGTGGTGAGGCCATCATTGAAATGATCTGTTATTCAGAAAGATAATTATATTTATGTTTATGTATATGAATTTACCTTCAATGATTCATACGAGCTGCAATGGGAAGCATTTCTTTTCTTTGTCCCACTTTCTGTCTGTAGAGCTCTCAGGGACAAGCTTGTCCTTCCCCTGTCCAAGTTTCACAATGTTCAAGGTTGCCCTCAATCTCATTTCAGTTCTTTCCTTCCTGGACTTGAGGTTTTCAACTTCCCACTTTCCATCCTGAACATGGAGTAAGTTCACCTCTCAGTTTCCACACCGTCACATCTTCATTTAAGTCTTACAGTTTTGGATTCCCAGTTGTAGAGGAAATGGCGAACTCTCTCAAGCTTTAGGTCAGATGTTTTTTAAAAAGTTTGTTTCTATCTTTTGATGAAAACTTGGTGTGAGAGTTTACTTGCTGTCCCAAGAGACTGACTGACTTGCTGTATACCCAGAGGAGGACTTAAGATGAGGGAGAGATTATGGACACAGGATCAGAAAGGAAACTTCCATTTTTTCCCAAGTAAAACCGGTTTGGCCCTGGACCTTTGCAGCATGTTGAGTGTGTGGGAGGAAGGGATTCTGGATAAGAGGAATATTCCAGTAAAGGGATTCTCCAGCCTGCATTTCACTGAACTGGTGTTTTTCAAAGTGATCAGTGAGCACATACTAAGGTTACTCATCTAGAACCTTCTGTGGGAGCTTGTTTTCACATATAGGCTCATCTGGGAGGACATAAGCCACTTCTCAAAAAATAACAGCCCAGCCAGGCCTGGTGGCACACGCCAGTAATCTCAGCAGCTCAGGAGGCTGAGGCAGGAGAATCATGAGTTCAAAGCCAGCCTCAGCCACAGTGAGGTGCTAAGCAACTCGGTGAGACCCTGTCTCTAAATAAAATACAAAATAGGGCTGGAATGTGGCCCAGTGGTCAAGTGCCCCTGGGTTCAATCCCCAGTGCCCAAACAAAACAAAAAACAGTGCAATTCTCTGCTCTCTTCTGAACCCTGGTAAGTCCATCACGCCACATCACAACAGCAAACTAAAACCATTGATGTTTTCTTCATTGTACCTCTCTCTCCCTGCAACTTTCCTTCCTATTCCTTTCCATCTGCTACCACATTCACCTAGCAAATATTGTCTTGTACAGAACAAAATTTGTGTCCACCTGGAACTTACGGATCTCTATAGCTCCATGTGTGCATGGCTTGTGGGGGAGGGGCTGGGGACGGAAGCAGGCATTATGGGCTCGAAAACTCCTCCTGTGGATGTGAAGCCCTAAATTGCCAGTTGTTGTTGTTGTTGTTGTTGTTGTTGTTGTTTGCCAATTCTTTTGGAATGTGTTTGTTATGAACTTCTCTAGGGCTGTCATGTTGTACCCCCACCCCAACCGCCCCGCTACCAAGGGACTCTCTGACATTCTGTCTGCACCTGCTGGATCATTTGCAAAGTAGAGCCATGACAAAGAGTCTTGTGGTGTGATGCTTTCTGAATCTGCCGAGCACTGTTGCTCTGGATTGGCCTTGGGGATCGCTGAGGAGCAGAGGAGTCGGTTTTCAGCTGGAATTCACACTTAACTTGGTGGACATCTACATGTGCACTGAGAATTGATTAAAAGGAAATGGCTTCCCAATGGTAATCGAAGACCAGAGAGTGAGAGCAATAGTAGTTCTTAATGCACATGGAATGCACTTGGAAAGATATGCTTCTCCATATGCATCCCAAGTCCATTTTATCACTGGTGTAGATCCATTTGCCCACTGCTAGTGGTCACTCCCCTCCTCCAAAAGATGGTCTGAATATATTCTGGAGACCACTTAACTCTGACCACATTTTATCAAGCTGTGTGTAAATTAATCCCAACTGTAAAGTCAATATCCATTGAGCTACTTCAAGAAACACAGTGGGGCGGGGATATGTGGCAAAAAGAGTTTAACCATGGATGTATCCAAGTATGGCCTGTCCTTGAGGATGGAGTCCATCCCCCAGATTTCAGGAGGGTTATTCCTGTAGCAGTCTGCTTCAGTGCCTGGTGCCGACATGTGCTGAAGGTTAAAAATCACTTCCAAAAGAACCAAGTGGTACAAAACACAAAGAATCACTTTTTGGATAATTAAAACTATTTTGAATTTTTTATTTATCAATCTGGTTGCTAATATAATTTTAGTTAAATGAAAGACATTCACAAAGAATAATAGGCATACATACATAATTTCCTTCTCTCATTCTAGTTTACATGCTGTTGCTTGTAGAGAGTGAAATTTGTGTAATTTCACAGGGATGGAGTCCTAACTGACTTCACAGAAAGAATACTTAACCCAGTTTTTCTCAGCTCTAATCTCTGCAGTCACCATGCTCACTTGAAAAGTTAAAAAAAAATCAAGAAAACAAAACTTAGAATCAGTAACACCAAGAATGGTTTCTTGGCCTACTGGAGAGGAACTGCCATATTTCACAGCCATCTCAGAAGCCAGCAGGAACATCCAGTAAGTCACCGAGCCTTGGACATGGTCAGACTGCCTGAGGAGACCTGTTTTTGTGGCACATTTTCATCTGGAAAAGAAGCCTGTGAATATGTGTCATTTGTCAACACACATTCATAATTGCTTTCTGACAGTTTTTCCTCAGTGCGAGATTTCAATGTTAATGAGTTTAGATACCACTTGTATGCCAAAAATATTCTGTAAAAGAAACGCACTTTTAAAATTTCCAACATTACCATGCAAGGAAAGTGTGGTGTAGGCACAGAGCCACCAGGTTACATAAAAATGCTGCCTTTGTATTTTGTATTGACTTACTCAAAAGCCAGTCTAACCACATTGGGTCGGGGGATGTGCAGGTAAGGTGAGCTGTCAGCCTCATCCAGGGGGGAACTCAGGGCCTGATGCACAAAAAAATGCCACTTTTTTTGGCATTTGGCTGTGGTGCATTTCCAGTGTTGATACGTTGGCTCTCTGGAAGTCTACGTGATTGATAATTTGGCTGTTGAACAGCACACCCTCTAAGCTTCCACATTCCTGGACATGGCCATGCAGTTCTTTTGATGTGACTTACAACCTCAAGAAGTTGGTCTTCAGTAGCTCTGTTGGCCTTGGCCTTTATATTTGGATTTCAAAGTGTTTCATAGTCAAGAATCAATGGCATTTCACAAATGCTTACGAAGTAGGTAAAATAGCTCCATCTTAAATTCAGAGCAAAGAGGGACAGAAGTTCAGGGACTTGGAGATTATGGATTGGGGCTCTGTTGGCTGATTCTCAGGGTCTGCTCTCACCAAAACATCATTTAAAAAAAGGTGTTTGTTGATTTTTAGTCCAATGGTTGGGTGGACAATTGTTGATTTATCACCTATTTCAGGACCAGGTTTTTCTACTGGGAGAAGCAATTTAGGACATATTATTGGTTGGCTAATTTAAAGTTAATGTAATAATTGTGGTCTTCCTTTTAAAAACTGCTTAACAGGATAGTAAAAGGCAAAAAATATGAAGTGGTTCAAATCAGGTGGGAATTATCTGGAGACATAAGATATAAAGGGGCCTTTAGGTTTCAGACTGTGACAAGGTTGTGATATGGGCAGAGGAGGGAGAGGACCAAGTGGAGGGAGGGAAAGGAAGAGATCCCATGGCAGAAGGAAGGAAGCTTCTCCTGACACTGCCTCAGCCTCTCATCTTCACAGCCCACACCGTTGGCTTCGTCCTAAAGTGCTGCAACGTGTCTGTCTGCACTGGGCGGCTGTGTAACAGATGTTCAACGATAACCGTAAGACCTCCTCTCTGGCCCATGCCAGCTCCTTCTCTGGTGGCTCTGAATTCCTGCTCCTTTGAGGAATTCTTGCTTGTCAAATGTAGGACAAGAGGAGCATGTCTAACACTAGCCCTTAAATTCTTGTTCCCAGCCCTTCAATAAAATCATTCTTAAATGCTAAGAAGTGCCAGAGAATAATTCAGCAATAAACTAGTGCCTTCTTCCTGAGCTAACTTTTCTGAGCTCTAGGGAATAAGCTATTTTGAGAACGTCGCATTCATTCAAAGTCCCCTGTTCCTAGCTTCTCAAAAGATGTTTGCGTCCTATGCAGATGATGTTTCTTGTACATCAACCCTAAATCATCCATCAATGTTCCCTGAGACTTTAAAACAGTCTCTTGGTGTGTGTGTGTGTGTGTGTGTGTGTGTGTGTGTGTGTGTGTATGCATGTGTGTGTATACTCATCACTTACAGAAGAGGCTCCTACTAGCCTGTTTGCCAGGTTAGTGGTGTATCGAATGTCAGACGTCGAGACCTGGAATATGAATGACCAGGTAAGACCAGCACTGAGTATGGATCATGTTATGGCTATGAGGCTGCCATGTGCTAAGTTGTCAAGAAAGGAATAGGAAAAAAAGTTATTTGATTTTCTTCATGTAAACAAGTTGCCATTTAGAATGTACTAGATAAAGCCTTCATAAACAAAGGTAGGTGTTTTTGTTGAGCCCATAATCCCAACAAGAGGCCAGAATTTCCAGTGCCTGTTTGATAGTTAACTTGGTGATTCAAAACCTCATCCACCTTTGTGTATCTTAGTGGTCTCTGTGTCCTAATTGATGGGAATGTGGGAGAACACCTGACCCTTGCAGTCATTCAGTGTCCTAGGTTTGCAAATTTGGTGAGACAAGGGTTGGATCTTATTTTTCACCTTTTGTGGCAGAAAGAGGAAAGAAGACAGGACAGAGGAAGAAAGGGTGAGAACATTTTAATACCAGGGGCTAATTTTGATGACTTTTACCTCCTAACCATTTTGGGAGGAAAGGAAAAGTGCTGACATGATGCATAAAGTATATGATGATTATGGGAAATGCAAGAAACAATAAATTTCCACCTGGAAATTTATTTTTAAGTGCAAAAGAAATACTTAAAATAGATTTAAAAATCAGAAGCAATTTTAAATCATAATGTTTAAGATTTGTTTTTCCATATGAGAATCCATAAAGGAAACCTTAATGGTAGTCATCTTGGTGAAATAAAATGGCCTTTGCTTCCAGTATGTCATTTGTCAATGC
Organism: Callospermophilus lateralis; assembly: GCF_048772815.1. Lineage (NCBI taxonomy): Eukaryota > Metazoa > Chordata > Mammalia > Rodentia > Sciuridae > Callospermophilus > Callospermophilus lateralis. Next base: position 93,541,721 of record NC_135315.1, on the reverse strand, counting down.
TGTATTGCTTTAATATTTAGTCAGATTAAATACTTTTCCATTTTCAGTGTATTTTATAGAGGACTGACCAAGCCTTCCTGAAATTTAAGTGTTTGTGAGAGTGTCTGAGGTCAACAAAAAGCCATGAAAGGGCCTCAAGATTGACTCCCTTTTGTCCCGTTACCTTGGCTCTCAGGGAAATGGACTGGTCCACTGTCTCCTTTGGAATGGGTCACTACTTGCATAATGTGTCATTGGCAGCTCTGAACAAGGTTTTCCATGATTCAATCAATTCATGTCCTTTAAAAAGTTGGGCCTACAGAATCTAACCAACTAGAATCTCCATTTTACTGAGCCAGACGATGGGAAATAGTCTCCACTCCTTTTAAACCTCACCGTAGGCTTCTTCATGGAGGAGCAGGAAAGAGTGAGCATAAGTAATTTTTCAAAATGTCGGGGTCTACAAATTTTTTTAAGAACAGCTTATTAAGTACAAGTATGAATGAATGGTAATCATTCTAGAAATAACTTTTGCATAATCTTTTTAAAGAAATAAATATATTAAATTCTCTTTTGGGTACTGCAACAGGAAGCATTATCCCATCTGTTCACATGAAGTCTATTATTTCAAAGAAAATCAATGAGCTATATTTGTTGGGATAAGTTAAGCTAAGAGGTGTTATAGATTTGACATATCCATTCTCTGAGAAGCAACCAGGCTTTAATGAACTTGAGCTTTAAATGTGTCTGGCATAGAAGAGCTCTGAATCATGGCAGTGTGTCTATTTTGGATAGAATAACACGTGGTGTAGTTGATTAAAAATATGGCAGTGTTTCCCACACGATTCCAGAGTAACAGCAATAATAACTTGGCTTTATTGTGTTGTGTCATTCAGAAGGCTCTATCTGCTAGAATTTTATCACAGGGGTTTAAAAACTTGAGATTTAAAACAAAGTAAGAAAAGCAACCTAATATATGCATTTGCTAGGAAGTGTCCATACTTTTGCTACAACTATAAAAGAAAAACAGAGCAAACAAATCATACGATCTGCCTCTAATTCCCCACTGAGGTGTGTCTACACATATAATGTGCTGCAGGTAAAACAGGAAAGATCTTTTGTAACAGTTGGTCACCACAGTATTGTAGCTGATAGTTACAGATATTGAGTAGATCTAAGACTACATACATAGGACAGTATTATCTCATAGAATTCAATGAAAAATCAAACCAACGACCCAAGGTGCATGCCTTTCCCTGTTCTTCCTTGCTCTCTCGGGTTGTGTTGATCACATCCATCTTTCTTCCAGCCGCCTGTGTGGGCTGGAGCCCTCAGAGTAGTGGCAGAGAGGGAGGTCTCTGAAAACTGGAAAACTGGTTCTCTTTGCCCTTTTCTTCCCTTTTCCAATTTAAAGGACACAAAAAGAAATATTATATGAACACAAACTAGTTACTATGACAGCCCATTAAAAGTTGACTCTATGCAAAAGGAAGAGGATGTTGGAGGCCATATGGATGGATGTAATTCAGTTTTTTTTTTTCTCAAGAAAAAATATCCACATTCTAAGGGCTCTTAAAAATGTAAAAAACTTGCCCTGTTACCACGGGTTTTTAGAACACCTCTAAACACGCACAAAATAAGACAGATATTACCTGCAAATTCAACCATTGCTTAAACTCTAAAAGCATTTTCTGTATTATTTTGTTTTGATACGGAAGGGGGAACTCAGCTATAAAGAAATATTAAGAAGTATTTTTATAGTGATCAGTCTTAAGAATATTCTGTCGCTTGCCTTCCCCAACTTGTGCTGATATTTTAAGCATGTGCTCAGGAGTATGAAGCGGGGTGCTCTTGTCCCTCCCTTCTCTCTACAAGTCCCCCCTCCCTATCCCATGGCCACATTGCCACCCATCAAATAAGCCATTCCTTTTTGCTCTCATCAATGGTCTCTGTAAAATTGGGGTTGTTGCTCATGATGGCAGCATCGGCGCTCTCTGCGGACTCGGCTCTCTTGGCTTCGTTAGTGTGGTAGGTGCCCTTGTGACGGAACATGTACCGGATGAGGAAGACCAAGGTGCAGAGGATGGTGAAAATCACCACGGCAATGACCCCTGTGGAGGCAGGAGAGGTACCAGAGTTAAGCACATCTTGCTGACCTTCTCCCACATACAGCAGACTCCCAAACAGCAATCACCATGATGATGACAGAAGGAAAATGTGGCTCATTTGGGGCCACAGGTGGGTATCAGGAACAACCAAGGCAACCCAAAGTGACAAGGATAGTCGACAAATCATAGGAAGCATCAGCTTTCATACCCTGGACAACAGGTGGTGCCTGAGAACACAGAGCCCCAAAGATGATTTTTTTATGCTTTTCCCAGTTTTCTGGCTGGTAGCAATTTCTGGACAGCAGTGTAGGGAGGTATTGTATGAGAAAAACACACTGTTCCCCTAATGGATGGGAGAGGAGAGAGAGGATGTGTCCTGCATAGCAAGAGCTCTGTGGTCTGCACAGAAGTCTCTGGATCTGTGGCTGAATAGTGACTCAGGAGCGATAGGCCGAACAGGGCTGGAAATGCTCATGTCTCCACCAGGCACAGTGGAGGGACACCACTGAATGACCAGAGCATTTTCTATAGATTATGAAGATATTTTGCTGAAATAGGCCTTCAGTGGAGGAGACTCAAAATTTCCTCTTAAAAACTTTGAAATGGACTTTGAAATCAAGCTGCCTAAAACTGAATTGCCTGCCCAAACAAACCTCAAAATTCATTAAACTAAGATAATAAAACCCCCAAAGGTAGTGTAATATTAACAATGTTAGCACCCAATAGAAAATTACTAAGCAAGCAAAGAAAAAATGAAAAGGCAGGAAAACATCACTCAACCAGGAGAAAAATCAGTCAATCAGGAGAAGATCCAGAAATGACAGAGACAATGGAGGTAGCAGATAAGAACCTAAGAAGACACCTAGAGTGACAAAATGGATTAGCTACACTACCATGAGAGAACAGATAAGGTTATTCAAAAGAACAAAGAGCATTTGATAATGACAAGTCAGTTATATAAGACACATGACTTCAACTGTGTGCATGCCTCACAGAACTCTACAGTGAGTGAAATGAAGACTGGAGGGAGAATGAGACAATCCACCATTATGGCTGGAGATGCTAACACTCATCTGTTTGTAATCGATAGAACAATTAAACGGAAAACCAGTAAGAATCTGCAATACCTGAACAACACTAAGTTTAACAAGATGCAGATTGGGAGGAAATATTTATAATACCTATGTCTGACCAGGAACTTGTATCCAGGATATAAAAAGAACACTTAATAATTCAATAGAAGTCAGCCAATCTAATTTAAAAAATGGAGAAAGATTTTAACAGACACTTCATGAAAGATTTACACATGACAATAAGCTCATGAAAAGATGCTCAACACAAGTGATAAGATAGAGATGAACATTAAAAGCACAGAGACACAATGACTCATCCACAAGAGTGGATAGATAAGAGGATTGACAATACCAAGAGTTGGCAAGATTGTGGGGGCCACTTGAGCTCTCAGATACTAATTGTGGGACTGTTAAATGGTTCAGTCACACTGGAAAAGTATATGACAGTGTCATGGTTTGGATATGAGGTGTCCCTCCATAGCTCCTGTGTTAATGTAGAAGGTGAAATGATTAGACTATGAGAGCTGTAGCCTCATCAGTGGATTAACCCATTTGGTGGATTAATAATTTAAATGGACTGAATGATAACTCTAGGCAGGTTGGGCATGACTGGATGGAATGGGTCACTGGGGGTGTGCCCGGGGAATTATATATTTTGTCCTTGGCTTCTCAAGCTCTCTCTGTCTCTGCTTCCTGATTACCACGAGGTAAGCAGATTCACTCTGCCATGATGTTGCCTCACTCAGGCCCAGAGCCATGGAGTCAGGTGATCATGGACTGAACCTCTGAAACTGTGAGCCCAAAATAAATCTTTCCTCCTCTAAGTTGTTCTTGCCTTCAATGAAAGCTAGCACTGGCTGTTTATTTATAAAGTTAAATATCCACTTTCCATAATATCCAGCGATCGCAGGACTAGGAATTACCAAAGAGAAATGAAAACTTATGTTCTCTTAAGACTTGTGCAAAGAACATTCATGGCAGCTTTATTCATCATAGCCCAGGTCTGGAAACAAACCAACAAGTGATCAGCAGGTAAGTGGATAAAACAAATTATGGTATATCCATTTGATGGAATACAACTTGGTAAGAAAAATAAATGAACTATTGATAGACACAGGAATGTGGGTAGATCTCAAAAACATTATGCCAATTGAACAAAGAAAGGCATGAAACATGACATGCTCTCAGATTCCAATTATGGAGTGCTAAGGGAGAAAAAACTCATCTATGGTGACAAACGGCAAACCAGAGGTTGCCTGGGCTGGGAGTGAGGAAGGGAGGGTGGTGTGTGTACACAGGGCAGTGAGGTCTGCTCGGGAGGATGGGATGTTCTGCTGCTGTGCTGGTGGATGTGAGTGTTTTCATTGGTCACAAGCCATCCCAAACTGCTGCATTGACAGGTGAACATTATGCTTTAATTAAGTAGATTATAAAAAAGCCAAAGAGCAAAAAACAATCAGGATGGGGACTTTGAGGACATTGTTCCTGAGCTTTGGACAATGTGAAGTGAGCACCCTTCTGAATAAATTTTAATTTCATGGTTGTATATGTTTCTTAAAGGTGTCTACTCTCTTCCCTTGGGAAGGAACTGGCTGAGTTTAAAGTCCCCCATATGCTTACATTATTGGATGTACTCAGAGAGGCAGGAATCAGACCAGAGCAGCAGGGAGAGAAGCAGACAGTAACAACTGAGCCCTCAATACTGATCCAAGTTCGAGGGCCCGTGCTAGGGGAGTCAGTGACTCAGCAGCTGCCCATGGTTAGAAGGCAGACTGGAATATTTCATGTACCCAGGGTGTTGGATTTTTCAAAGTTTTTGTTAAGATATCTGAGGTCAAATGGAGAATTTCTTCCCATTTTTCTAGTGAGCTGTTCTGGAACATTTGGAATGTGAGAGGGTGAGAGTAAAAGGAGAAGAGGCTAAAGAAATGTCCTGGGTATTGTCACTGCTGCTTACCTAAGTCCTCTGATTCTGTCTGGCTCACCCTAACATTCTCATTTTTACAATCCAGCATTAAAAAGTAGCTGGGTTATATTTATCACCATTTCTCAACCTTATTTCATAACTTTATGTCATATTTAAATGACAAATGAATGATATCAAAATCTAGAAAATTCTTCCTCCCTCTTCCTGGGCTACTATTTTATTGAGAATGGTTGCTCTCCACAGATGAATAGGCACACAGACTCCTGTTCTCAGTCACCCACCTCCAATGATAGCTGAGTTTCTGTTGACTCCATTTCTTATAGCTTGTCCTTGTCCTGGATTATATGGGAAATTAGCACTGGCTGTAAGAGAGAAAAGAAGAGTCAAGTAAGTGTAAGAGTCAAGTGTACCATTAGTCCCAAATAGTTGGATAGCTATTTCTTATATGACTTTTTGACATCTCTTACTTTCCCAAATGAAATCTCCATTTCAGATGGCCCCATATTTTTTTTTCCTCCTGAAAGAATCCAAGAAATCCACCCCCCCCCCCCCCCCGTTCTTGCTGTTCTTCTTTGCATAAGCCTAGGTAAACACTGGCTCATTCGAGGAATACTAGAGAATTCTAGATCCTCCAGGGGCTGGTTGCAGGACCCCTCGACCCCTACGGTACCAGATTCATGGCTGTTCTAGTCCCTCATGTACTCATTGTATATGACCTTCATAATCCTTTAGTGTGATTTTAGTAATCTCTAAATGACTTATAATCCCTAACACAGTTTAATGCTATGCAAACAGCTATTTATGCAATGCTGTTATTCAAGGGAAGAATGGCAAGAAAACGCAGGTGTGTTTTTTATTTTGGTGGCAGGTACCAGGGATTGAACCCAGAGGCACTTAACCACTGAGCCACATCCCAGCCCTTTAAAAATATTTTCTTTAGAGACAGGGTCTTGCTGAGTTGCTTAAGGCTTTGCTAAGTTTCTGAGGTTGGCTTTGAACACACAATCCTCCTGCCCCACCCTCCAGAGCTGCTGGGATTACAGTGCACTGCTGTGCCTGGCAGTGCAGATGCAATTTTTTTTTAATTTTTTTATTTTTTAGTTTTTTGAAAATCCTCTCGGGATCCTTTATTTCACTTCCTACTCACAAGGTGGAATTTCAACTTGTAGTCATCATTTCTGCCAGTTCAGTCAATGGCTCGGAACATCACAGTCCCAATTCTACGGTGTCAACAATCCCGGAGGCAGATCCGAGGTGAGGGATTCATGTTCACTAATGAATTCCACTACATTTTGCTTTCTTGTGATCCCACGGCCTCATTCCAATTTAGGATCATTGAAGAAACGGACTGTATTTCTATTAACTATTTCAAAGATCAGACCTACCTCATTTACTTGTCAAGAAAATTTTCTCAAGTATATTTAAAATTTTTATCATTTTCCTATAGTTCTTCAAATGCTTGACATTCGTCTTTTCCCTACCTCTAAAACTCCTTTCTTGTTCACATTATCTTTCTTGATTGCTTCTCAGTTTATATAAAAACAAAAAGAAAATGTGGATTTATTGTGCACATTAGCAGGTCTGTACATAAAAATGCACAGAGGTTTTATATACCACTTACAGTAACAGCTCAGAGTAAAAAGGAAGAAAGAATCTGAAATATTAGACTTGCTCGGAAATAAGGCTACCTGGGACAATGCCACTATCCAGCTTCATCAGAATTTTTACTTCTCCAACTTTTTAGCAGTGGCAAATAATAAAAAACAAACAACAACAAAAAACCCTGATAGTTAAAATAGTAGCAGTCACTCCATATACTGCCCCTCCCACCCAAACTTAAGAATAATAGGGTTTTTTTTTTCAAGTTTTATTCCCTTCATTTAAATTTAGTGGAAAAAAACTTAAAAAGTCATGTTGTAGCAATGTGTCCCCATGCAGAATTGCAATTTGCCAAGATTGTAATGTGCTTTGAGAGAAATCTTACTGAAAAAATAGTGATGACCATTTTCCAGTAAATCCTGAGTGAAAAAATCATTTGTACCCCAATCTGAGGTGTAAACTTGCTTTTCAGGGGGGACAAAACTACTGTAAATTAGACAATTGTAGCAACCACCCAAGACAATAAATGAAAGCGTATGACAATCTGCCACATTATAGTGAGTGTCTCTTCAAAGTTCATCATGATTTTTAGTGAGATCTTCCCCATAATTGGTAGCTTGGCTTCCAACAAACATGTTCCAGTTGTCCAGTATTTCCTCTTTAGTTAGCTTCTCATCCTTGTTCTTATCCGACTCGTATACCAGGTGTCTGGCCTTGGCCTGGGCATGGTCATAATCTTGAGGGAGGATCCAGTGGCGAATCTAGTCTTTGTCCATCTTCCCATCCTTGTTCAGATCTCGGAAGTCACTGAACTGCTCCCGTTCAGACAAAACCCAGTCTGGCTCAGGGCCATTATCCTCGTGAGAAAACATATCGGCAAATGTACTCATCCTGGTCCACAAACCCATCCCCGTTCTTGTCGATGTCCTCCAGAGTTTCCAACACCACAATTTCCTTCATATGCTCAAACTCCTCAGGATGTAGAAAGGCAGGGAACTCCTCTCGAGTAGCTGTCAGGTCCCCATCGAGGTCTGCAGCCTTGAACCTTCTCTCATCACATGGCAGCATCTATTTGAAGGTGTGATGATCGGAACTATCTTGGAACTCTGTGGGGTTTCCCAGGTAGTATCCATAGGTGGTTTGTTTGTATTCTTCCCAGGAAATTGTATCGTCTTTGTCTCTATCATAATCCTTCCAGATTTTAGCAACATTATCATAGATGTATCTTTTCTGCACCCGTTTGATCCAACTTTTCAGCTCCTCGGTGGTGACAAAGCCATCCCCATCACTGTCAATTCGATCAACAATCTTCCCCAGCCTCTCCTTGCTCTCGTCTGAGGTGAGCTGATCGAAGGTCTTGGAGTCCTCTTTGCCCAGGAAGGCCTCGTGGTCAAACTGGAAACTCTGGTTGTCCTCGGGCGGCCGCTTGCCCATCTCCAAGTCGGGCCTCACCACACGCTCCTTGCGCACCGTGGGCTTGGCCCGCAGTGCCCCCGGCGCCAGCGCTAGCGCCAGCAGCAGCCCCAGGGCGAGCCCCAGGAGGCGGCAGCGACCACAGCGCGCCATGGTCCACAGGAGAGGGCGGCCGCGAGGGAGGCAGGAGCGGGCAACGCGAGCCAGGGATCGGCTGTAGGGGATCGCAGAGCGACGGCTGGGCTGGGACCGGCAGGGGGAGGGACGGCCGGCGCCACAGCCAGAGCCTGCCCCGGGCCCTGCCGAGGGGCGCGCCCCGACCCCCTCAGATGCAATTTTAAAAAATGCTTTCAATCTGCATTGGTTGAGCCTGCAGCTGCAGAAACCTTAGGCATGAAAGGCTATGTTTTCTTATGTTTGCCTGAAATCTGTTTCCCATCCACTTTGATTCCATACATAATTGGAAAGGTAGATGAGCTTTTTACAGCATCTGTTTGAAATGTAATAACTTTCTTAAACTAATATTTTACATGGGTCTAATAAAACACCATACACTTCATGAATTTGTAAAGGGGCAAAGTTTCATAAAAGAAGAATTAATGTTCTTCTCTTTTTGAGAATATTAACAGCTGAATCAATTTTCTATTTCTCTGTTACAAAAACCAAGAAACTATTTTGTTAAATTGAGATGTTTCTCTAAGATAAAACAAATTTCAAGTACCCAAAAAGCAAATAGATCCTGAAGTATTTCTATAGGTCAGTGGAGCGTCTATTATAATTCATACAAACAAATTCAACTTCAAAACTACTTTGCATTGTGGGATTTCAGTTTTGGAAGTTAAGGTAATTCTTCCATTGAAGGCAGTTTTTCCCTGAGCCAAACAGAAACAACCACCTTGTTCTCAGGCATTCCTATGGTTGCTGGACAGCATCAAATTAGTGCAAAAAAATATTTTAAAAGTAGATGTTGGTGTAATATAGTGTGTATACACCAAGAATATAGGTAGTTGTTATGATTAACTTAGTTTTCTAAGGCTGATTTATTCCTGGCTAGAGACTTCCAAGAACCTCCAAGATGAAGAAACAAAGTGGGTAGGCGCCTTCTCCTCCTGGTCCCTAGAAATGTGGCAACCAAAGAAGGAGACTTCAGATTCCACCAGCAAGTGTGACTGGGCCCTTTCTCTTTTTGATTGGATATTCTTCTCAGGAAAATTATTCTTTCCTAGATGTATATAGTCCATATTATCTCAAAAGGCTCCTGACCTTCTACAGGTGGTCATGAGCCTTCCAACAATAACCTTCAAAATATTTTAGGTATGGTTACAAAAATGCCATGGTGGTTTTTTTATTCTATAATATGATATTCATGACACCATGAAACAAGTTGCTTTTCTGCCTCAGATAACACAACCCACAAACCATAGCATGGCTTCTCTCTGCTCCAAACCCCACCTTGCCTCCTTGGCCCCAAACTTCAGAGAAACACAGGTACTTAGACACATTGGTGGCCTCTCCCCAGTTCAGTTCCATGGATGTATATAAACAATGGTGGAAAGTATGGAAATAGTGGCAGAAGTGACCTGAGATGACTCCAGGAGAGTGACAATAGCTAGAGGACAGGATTGTGAGGAGACTGAACTCCATGGCAGGGGGAAGAGGGCCTCCATGGGCTGCATTTCTCTCCTGGCTCTTCCCTGAAGGGCCACTTTTCCCACTTAATATTCTGGGTTAACAGATCCCGATGCTTCAGGCCAGTATGTCTTTGCTTACCCAGATGATGGACACCTGGTCTACCTTTCCTCTCTTTGTTCATCAGATTTTACCTCTTTCCTAAATGCATCCTCAGCCACCTCAGATTAAGTGGCTGACGCTTTGATGGCTATAATCTTCATTCTTATCACTCCTTACTGGGTAGATGTCCTGCTAAAGGCAGGGGCCAACCTTAATGATGTTTGCAGTTTCAATGAATAATAATGTACTAGCGGGAGCTAAATGGATGTTCATTGACTTATATAATTACAATCAGTCCATTAAGTGTGGGTAAACATTTGTGTAGCCTCTCCAATAATCACCCTCCATGCAAGTGTAATTTAAAAAGTGAGCTGCCTACTCTCAACTAAAATCTTAAAACAAGCCAGCATTCTTATTCTCCCCAACAAAGGAAATGAACATGTTGGATACAGAAAAGATATTAATGATTCTTTGTCCACTAGACTTTGGTAATTGTTAGGAAACCATTAATGGAAAACCCTCAGGTCAAATTAAACCCTTATGAAATTCAAAGGCAGAATTCTGTTGTGTGTGTGTATGTGTTTTTTTTTTCCAGGAGCATCCCTGTTTTCATGGCTTTATTTATAACTTAAGCCTGGTTGTCTTAATGCATGGGAATGCTCAGTCCCTTGAGGCAAAGCTACTTTATTCTGGCAAGCAGAGCAATTGCTATTTTGATAGATATATTTCATTGTAACTGTCCTTTCCCCTGGGTTACCAAGAGCCTCTTGGGAATGCATGTAGAGAAAAATGGTGGCCAAGAAATACGGCTGACATGGATGACAAAACTCATTTATGGCACATGCTCTATTCTGCTAACTTCCATGTCCCCCACCCCGCCACCATTTGCTGAAGAACTAAGGAATTTTAGGGTATTGGAGCATTAAGGAATATATATTTTGAGAAACATAGAGAATAGGTCTGAATTTAGAATGTTAATTCAAAGTAGACTAGATGGATATTAACTATATCAGGACCCGAATTGCATCCTGTAAGCACAGACGGTATTTGACACACTCTTTTTCTGGATTGCCCAGTGGAACCAAATGATGATAACCAACCACCAAGCAGGGTGTCCTCCCAGCACTGACTTAATTTCTAACAGAAGTGTGTGTATTTCTGCATATTTCCCTTGCTCATGTCCTTGTTCATCTGTTCATCCCCAATATTATGCCCACAGACCATGTTCCCTTTGCACCTCCCAAGGATTGGCTTTCTTCCCCTTCTCTAGCCGGCACAGGCCAGCAGGCACGATTTTGAGGAATTGATGATGGGAGATTCTGCTCCCAGGAGCAGGCTTAGTGAACAGCCTGGCTGAGGCTTCAGAGCTCACCCACAGATGCATTGCTACCCTTCTCACCCAGAGAAGGCAAATATGTTATGGGTCTCCAGACATAGTTAGATATGGTCACATTTGCACTCTAACACACAGATGTTCTTTTTCACTGTCTCTGTCTTGCACATGTGAAGCAATCAGAGAGCTCACCACTGGCACATTTCCCCCTTTCCCTTTCTCCATTTCCAGGTTGCAAAAAACCCAAGAAGTAACAACCAAGCCTACTTTGTGTGAGCAAGTCTAGTGCAAGTTGTTCCTCATAATCACACAGATAGAGTAGGACAGTTATGAATTGAAAGTAGGTGAGGAAGAGCCTTCTTTCCTTCCCTCCAAAGAATAGAATATATGACTGTTGGATGCTGGGAGCCGTCAGCCAAGTAGGTATGACAAATTCCTTGCCAGCTTACTCCCATGCTGTCTAGTGGAAGGACTTCTGAAAGGTGACCTTGCTCAAGGACCAGGGCAGGATCCGTGTTTAGGGTGTTCCCCCTTTAGAATAGGGCGGTTTAGCATAATAGAAGATTAGGGTGTTCCCCCTTTAGAATAGGGCAGTTTAGCATAATAGGAGATTAGGGTGTTCCCCCTTTAGAATAGGGCGTATCCTGCTGCTGAGTTCCTCTTGAGTTCTTAGGGTCAGACAGTATATTTTGGGAGACAGAAGCCCATGCGGAGTGGATTTGGGCAGAGTGGATTTGGGCAGAGAACGTGGATTCCCCCAGAACGTGTTTGTAGATGGCCGGTGTGAGTTTGGGAATAAAGAATTGCTGTTTGAATCTACAAGCTGTGTGGAGACTCGTGATTTGTGCCCAGCCAGAGACTGCGGCAGTTGGATCCCTCTTCTAGAGTTATTTTGCTCTTCCTTCTACTACATTCTCAAAAGGCCTTATCACAAAAGCAGGAGGGCAGTCTTGCTAGCATGTCCTTTGCTGTGTGCTGGGCAGGGCCCAGTGTGGTGTCCTTCTCTCAGCAGCTGACACACCAGGACTCTCTAAGGAAAGGGACAAGCTCCAAACTCCAGCAAAGACCCCAAGTTACCACACAGGTAGTTTATATGTGCTGAGTGACAGGACTCTAAATTCTAAGAATTACTGAAGATAGTCATTGCTTGGGCTGTAGTTTCCTGGCCCATCCCACTCTCTAGGGCCCAGTCTACACCTAAGGTTCTGTGATTGTGGAACAACTCTCAAAGCAAAATGTTGTAAGAATGGCAAAATACCAAGAGGTTTGTTACAGTGGATTTCACCTAGAAGCATTTTTCTTTTATTTATTGATTGATTGCATGTTGCTGGGCTTTGAACCAGGGCCTTATGCATGTTAGGCAAGTGCTTTACCTTTGAAACCCATCCCAAGCCCCATCATTTTCCTTTTATTTTGGAGTACCAAAAGTAAGTTAACATTGAGCCGGGCATGGTGGTTCACACCTGTGATCCCAGATGCTTGGGAGACTGCGGCAGGAGGATTTCGAGTTCAAAGCCAGCCTCAGCAAAAGCGAAGTGCTAAGCAACTCAGTGAGACCCTGTCTCTAAATCATAATACACACACACACACACACACACACACACACACACACACACACATACACACATAAATATAAGACAGGTTGCTGTCTACACTGTCTCTATGCAATAATCAGCATGGTTGCATGGTCAAGAAAATCTGCTAAGCCAGGTTGTTTTCCTGCTGTGCACGGGGTAAATGTGGAGGCAGACAAAAGCCTTTTGACATCAGTAAGCTTCTGACTGCACCTGTCTTTCAGCTGTTGAGTAGGAGAACATTCCACATGATGGCAGCATCAGTTGAGCTGTGTGCCAGTCTAAGAATTCAGAACCAATGTGGTGGAAGAGGAGGAACGTCAGTTTCATCTGAACCCCTGTGAGGTTATTATCATAACAGAAGCACAATACTACGGCTAGAATAGGATCAGGAATAGTACTAATTGTGCTTTCAAACAGCATTGTCAGAATATAAATTTGGATGGCATTTATAGAATGTGAGAAATTAATCAAAGAGCTTTCAAGGCAGGTGCTTGAGTACTAGAAACATCTTAAAAGGCCTTTGTAAGATCAGAATATTAAAAAGAAATTTGAATTCTTTAGTTTCCAATTTCTTGTTGATCCTTGTGAAAGGGTGGGAGGAAGGATGAAGTAAAGCGTTTTTTACTACAGAAGATAATTTCGGCGGTTGTTGTTCTTATTTACTAAGTTTCAAAATACAGAAAATTGTAGACTTTAGGCTCAGAAACCAATTGCAAATAAAACACATTTAAGTGCACATAAAAATAAATTGAGATTATCTACCATAAAAACCTCCCCAAATGAAAGGCACTAAAAGCTTCAGGTTGTCACATATCAGAGACGAAACAATTAGATGGGATCTGACATCTCCTAGAGAAGAGATCTCCATGGAAACCACTGGTGCTTTAGCATCAAAAGTGATAATTTGAAGCACTTCAACACAACTGCTGCTATTAATTATAATTTAATTTAAATTGCAACATTAGTTTTGCAGCATGGCAGGCTGGATGGTGAATCTACACCCTTATTCTTCTCAGCTTCTTTCTTTCGTTTTCACTTTCTCTTTTCAAATCTGAGTTATATGGCAAAAAATGATTTTTTTCCTCAATTAACTTGTCTGGCCATTCACTATTGACAGATATTTCAGAAATAGGAAAACAAATGGCTATTCACTAAGATGCAGAAGGTACAAGAAACATTCTTTTATTTTAAAGAGATACTGCTGATCCTGCTTTGGGGAGGAGAGCTTTCTAAGCATCAGCAGGTTTTTACGTAGGCTGAACCACATGGGGATTGTACCTGTGTAGCCTGATGTCATTTGATATCTTTTTCCTTCACTTCAGCTTCTCAAGAAAGCTAGCTGCCAGAATTTCCTATGTCAAGGGGTAAAGGAATTTCACATCTTTGACTTCTAACTTGAGAAGTTAAAAAGCCAGACATCACCAGCTTCTTAAATGAGAGAGGAATGGCAGCCACTGGCATGATTGTCTAAGATCCAGTGACCAAAAGAGGTTAATTGAGTGAACTGAAACAGCCTAAATGAACTTGTCACCATTTGCTACTTGCATAATTATTTAGAAAATACGAGCTTTTATGTGAAAAGAACTGAAAGAGCAATCCGTTTTGTAATCTTTCCTCCTGGCATCTGTTTCTCAGTGAAATTCTGACTCTTCTTAATTGCCTTTCAAAAAAAAAAAAAAGATTTACTGCTGTGCCCAGACAAGGGTGACATTGCATTCTTCTGTCAGATTAACTAAAATCAGGTATTATAATTGGATATAGCTCATTACTGATAGACACGCAGACTTTGTGTTTTGGAAAATAAACCAAGATGAGATAGACAGTATTTATTTTCATATTAGACAAATAGGTCTTACTATTTCTCAGGTGGGCAAATTGTTCATTCTTTCATGCTTGGTTATAATTATTTATAAATCAATCGTCAAAGTTAGTGCTGGATAATGTGATGGGCACTTGCAGATGATCGATTGTTACTGCTAGCGTTGACAGATTGCACCTCTTTCTGTATCAGAGCAGGTGAAAACCACAACAGAGAGTGACTAACTCAAAGCCCTGTGACTGGCAGGTGCTGGAGTCACCAGGACCTGGAGACGTCATTGGATTTGTCATTCTGGCATTTTCCTGTAGCTCTTGGACATCTTGCACATCAAGATAGGAGCCCCAGAGCAAGGGCCACGGGGTGGCTGCATGGTGCAGGGCTTCCCTACTGACACTAGCATGCTCCTCTTGTTGAGGTTGGATGTCACTTCTGTCCCTATCTGCTTTGGGGTGTTTCTAAATTCCTGTGGACCTTAACAGGAGTGTGGGAATGAATACGTCCCAAATCTGGGGGGGGGGGTGATAAATTTGGGAATTACCATTCAGACCCCATCTAGGAAGATGCTATTTCTCCTGCTCTGTGGGTTTTGGACCACACTAGAAGATAGGGGTGGGGGGCGGTGGGGAGGACAGCAAATAATTCCTTTCTGGATGAGTCTTTGCCCCTGTTGCCTGGTGTTCCTTGGCCTTGGGAAAGTTATTATGCCTTGTTAGGCCTTTTCTGTCTTCAGTACTTCATTCTGATGTATCTTGGGGGAAAGCAAATTGATTTGAAAGTGCTCTGGTTCAGAACTTTTAAACAAGCAGGCGCAAGGGGCTGGAGTTGTGGCTCAGGGGTAGAGTGCTCGCCTAGCACGTGCAAGGCCCTGGGTTCGGTCCTCAGCACCACATAAAAATAAAATAAAGGTCCTTGGCCCATTTAAAAAAAAATAAATAAATAAAAAAATAAACAAGCAGGCACATGCAAATCACAGGGATCTCTTTAAAATGCAGATTCTGACTGAGCTGGTCTGGGTGGGGCCTGGGGTCTGTATTTCTAATAGACTCCCAGAGTGCTTGAATACCTAGCTCCCTTTGAATCATGGAACTTTAAATGAGACCCTTGGTGGTTCCTATCTCCAGCTGTTCTTTGTGTGCATGTATTTTAATTTAATGTGATGCCTGAGAGGGAATGGAAATAATTCCTTCTGATAACCTTGTCTTTCTTTTTCTTCTTCTCGGATAAGTCATTTGTGCTTTTAATGATCTGGATGCCAGAATGCCCTACGGTTCCATTTCCTTCAGCTCTATTTCTTTTCAGTGTTGTGAAAGTAGAATGGGAATACTGCTTTAGTTTCTGACTGTAGTCTTTCATATAAGGGTGAAAGTATATTTCTAATCCACATTAAGATAAGTTTAAAGCTAAATGGGTAAGGCATTTAATAAACAGTTATCTTAGGTATGTCTGTGAACACCTTCCCTGGTTCAAAACAAAATACAAGGTGGTTTCCTAAAGCAAGTGCAAAATATCTGGACAGTGGAACTCAGGTTCTTGAAGTATTCAAAGACATAAATGAGACAAATGAATTATTAACAATCCTGGGTCATTGTTTTTCTGGAGTTTATGGATTTGGTTTCTGAAAAGCATTCTTGTTTCCTTGCTGATTCTTGCCTGGGTACGGGGTGGTGCAGCAATGGAGCATGCCAAATCGGGGTGAAAGAGGCATATTATGGTGTGTTAAATATCCCAGTGCATCAGACTGACTGACCATGGCTTTATGAAATGCTGGTTTCCCTTATCAGAAAAGCAGTGTAGGCCAGAATTGGCTGTTTGCAGATTGTATAAATGGCTTCCTTTTCCAAGAAGATGGTTGAGAAAATACTGATAGAAGCGGGGGAAAGCAACTGGTCATAGTGAGGAACCACAAATGGACACTTTAAGGAATTCCCTGATATCCTTCATCCTTCCATGTAGAAGGGAATTGGCATGGTCCTCAGATGGGAGTCTTCAGGAGACCCTGGGTCAGTCCTCTTCAGGATTCTGCTAAGAGACACCCCATGGGGCAAGTATTCGAGAAGCTTTGGATTTATGACATGGGAACTTGAGAAGAACCACTTTTCTGTCATCTGAGACCTGATTAGGAGCTGAGTTCCATCACTGTGAGAACCGACAGGCACTTGCCATCATTTTGGGAATCAGTCGAGGAGGAGGGTTCTTCTACTGCCCCTCTGTGCAGGTTTCTATCAATTCAAAGGCCACAACTTATAGATGGCTCCCCTGGAAATGCCTGGATGCCACCAGTTGGCTTTTGTCACCATCATATGTCTTTTAAAGGAGTAGAGTGAAGAATAAAATGCATTTTACAAAAGATTTAATCTTCTGCTGAAGCCCCTGCCTCTCAATTTGCAGAAGCTGCAGCGTCCAGCTTGAGGTGACTAATAGGCTCCTGCTCTTTGGACAGGCTCTGCCCATATTTATGGGATGTCTGCATGACGGCTGCTATTTCATCAGAATGTGAAACTGGCCCTTTTTATTCCTAAGTTTCCAGAAACTGGTACCTGGAGGAGGAGGGTGCTGAGAACACAGTGGAGCAGGCCCAGATGGCAGAGGCGGGCAGACCTTGCTCCACCGAGTGGTCTACTGGGGAAGTGGAGTGAGCAAACATAAAGCGCTTTTAAAAATTAATTCTGCACATATATTAAGTCTTTTATCAATGCCCCTCTGGGCCCTTGGTTTTGAAATACTCTTTTTAGCTGCATTAGCACCGCAATCCCAAGACAATGCCTCTTTTTCTAAGACAGCTGACTTCAGAAATTGAATATAAAAGCTCCATGCTCAATATGTTTTCATTACCATTTGAACTATTTTCTTCTCGATTTAACTGTAGACCTCAGAAGACAAATGTCTTTGCTTGTTGGTCTGTGGAAGGGCTAATGGTCATTAGAGGAGCCTGTAAAACAAACTCTCCTTGGTTATTAAGCTGCCCAATGCTTCCCCACCAGGATGCCCTGGTGCTGGCTCATGTTGTTACAAAGATAATATGATAAGCTCCTAGCACAAGCCATCGCTCTGTCACAGCTTTTCTTCTCCTCATGTCAACAGAGTGTGAAAAAATATTTAATTGGCTCTAGCAGCCTTGAGGATGATTTAGTCCATACTGGGGTGGGGCTAGGGGAAAAATGGAAAAAAAGAGATGTGTGTTTAGCAGTAGTGATTTCACCTTCATGTATGCAAATTATACACCATTTTAGAAACACCAGGGATTTTTACCTCCAGTAAGCAAGTTATGCACCATTCTAGACTTCCGTATCACAGTTAAAGGATAGGAAAAGGAGATAGTAAAATAGATCAGAATAAAGAAGTGGAATTCTTTATGTTTAAATTCAAATTTTTCATTAGGAGGGCTTGGCATGCAGCTCAGGGGTAGAGCCCCTGCCTAGCATGTGTGAGGCCCTGAGTTCCATCCCCAGCACTGGGGGGTGGGGGGAGCTGGAAAAAGCTCTAACTCAGCAAGGGCCACTGAACTTTAGACCTGACTGTGCTACACTCTGTACACTTTTGAGCAAGAATCTCTGGGGATAGAAACCAGCTAGCAGGATTTCTACAAAGCTCCCTAGGTAGCTCTACCATTCAGGCAGGTAGATCACACCATTGCTGCTTATTCAATATTTGCAGAGGAAACAGATTGCATTTATTTTCTCTGGGAGGCATTTTTCTTATCTTTAAAATATGGCTAAAAATGTCCAGTTAGCCTACGTTTTGGGGGTTACTGCATTGAAAGAACTTTGGCAATTGAAGTCATTTACAAAATTATCATTACTTTTGTTTGTATCCTTTACAGTTTTCTAAAAGTTAAAATTCCTAAGTAAATGACTGAGTCCACTGCACGACCAGCACGCTGGTTTCATATAAGAGGTTCGTAGCATAGAAGTTAACTAGTGAGATCAAAATAAATACACAGGACTCAATTACCTTTTTCTTTGACCAGGTCCGTGATGGCCCTCGCTCTGACTCTTGCCTTGAACCACCTGGTGGGGCAGCAAGGCTTACTCAGGACTAGCAGGAGAAAGAGAGAGAGAGAGAGAGAGAGAGAGAGAGAGAGAGAGAGAGAGAGAGAAAACACCAGGGAGTGGCCTTTTATTGGGGAACAAGAAATTCAGGGGAAAATTCCATCCAATAAAGGTCGAGGGGGGCAGCATTCCAAGGTCAAGGTCAGTGATTGGCCTCAGGGTCAGTGGTCAGTCACACCCCGACACGGACAGGCTCTGGCACCTGGAGAGGGTGGGGATATCTCCGACACAGTTTGGCCAGAACACCTCACACTCAATCAGGGAGGTGCCCAATCATGTGTGAGAATGGCTTCCCACAACTGAGACCATTTTTAGCTTTTTCTAAGAAGGATTTTCAAAGTGATTCATCTTATCTTCTCTCATCAAAATAACTGCATCCCATATTCTTATGGATTTTAATGTACATTTATACTTTAACGTAAAATAGATTTAATTTTTTAAAAGCCTTTCATGGTTGCTCCTAGGCAAAACCTCAAGAGCAGAATCAGAATCTGACTGTGTCTTTAGACATTTCTGAACAGTATGGTAACAGGTGAAATCATCCATAGATCTCAGAGGAATGAATCACCTTATCATTTATTCATTATCTGCATCTACACAGCGATTTTCCTATGAAAATCTTGTGACTGTGGCTCAAAAAGATAATATGAATAATCTTTCTGCCACTTTTGAGGCCACAGGCCTAGAGACACAAGGTCCTGATGAAGCCAGATTTAATGTTAGGTAGTCAGTGTAGTTAGGTAAATCGGGTCTAATATCGAGTGAAATCGAAAATGGAGGGCATGCTGGGAATGACTCAGGGAAAACGCAGGACAATTCATGGAATGTTAATGAAGTCCTGAAAAGGCCCTAGGCCAAAGTCCACCTCAAAGAAATGTTAATGGAGCCCGGGAAAACAGCCCCAACAGACTTGGAGATAGCCCATCCCAAAAGGTGATAATTAAGCCCACCTGTGTCCCACCCCTCGGGCCTCCAACCTATATTCCATCACTGAAAGAACTATAAAAAGGGGAAAGAACAGCCCTTCCACGGATTCCACCTCTTGGGTCCCCTTCTTCCTCCGGGAGAAGTCTTTTCTGCTGTCCTTTAATAAATTTCTAATTTCTACTCTGACCTTGCCCCGGCGTGTGCTTTCTGGTGTTATTCTTCAACACTGGGGAAGCAAGAACTCGTCACTGGTCAACAGCGGTTTCATATTGGAGGTCCCATACCGAGATTCTACACCGAGGTAAGTGCACGCACCCCATGTCTGTTTGAGGTGCATATTTCTCTCTCTTTCTCTCTGGAGGGTAACGTGGGCACCCGTCGGCTACTTAAACGCAACTAGTGCAGCCGCCACTCTTCAAGACTCGGGTGAGAGGTTTCTCGGCCTAGGCAGCTCTTAATAACCTGTTCAATACAGAGCAGGCATGTTGGGTTCTGCCAAAGCCTCTTCCAACTTTTCTGTCTGGGCCCGAAGAGCAATTGGCGTGAGTACACGGTGTCCCGAATCCCGATCTGCCTCGGATGCGTGGAGGTGGGGGAAGGAGTTTGGAACAACTGCAGAATTCCTGTCTGGGCTACTCTCAGACGATTCTTAAGGTTCCTTTCTCTTGAACCTCCTCCCGACAGCCCCCAGGGGTATCTAGGGTGATCGGTAGATGAATGGCACTGAGGGAAAGCCCCAATCACATTTGCCTCCGTATGGGCTACGCAACACTCCAAACCCCGCATCCAATCCCTCCTGGATGCTCCCCTTCCTTCGTGGGTCAGAAACGTTAGCAGTTCAGGTTGTAGGACTGAGAGAAAGGCATGGGATAATTAGTAAGACCTGCCCAGGTTCCCTAAGGTGCATAGGTAACTTTCAATAGTCTGTTTTACCGCCCAATGTTTAAAATGGGCTGTGTTCTCTTTAAGCTGCTAGAGAGGCATTTTTAGAATCAACTCCTCAGGTAATCTGCTAGTCTACAGAGCAAAGGCAACAAAAGAGAACATGTTTCTCTTTTAAAATGGGTTTTTAGTGGCCAGGAGGATACAGTAATGCCCTTAAGTCTGAATCCTCCCAGGGTCTCTGGCACAGGGCAAACTGAGACCCTAGCACTTTGCTAAAGGGGACCAGAAACCCCTTGGCAAAGCAAGGTGAGAGACGGGTTTTCTGGACCCTTTAGGAAGCTCAAACCTAGGGAGACGTCCCTAATGAGAACAGTTTTCTCTGGCGCAGCGTGGGCGCCTGAGTCCTGTTTTCTTCTCACTCAGACGGGAGCTTCTCTCTCTCCAATACGCCAGGTGCA
Source organism: Callospermophilus lateralis (assembly GCF_048772815.1). Lineage (NCBI taxonomy): Eukaryota > Metazoa > Chordata > Mammalia > Rodentia > Sciuridae > Callospermophilus > Callospermophilus lateralis. Next base: position 93,520,843 of record NC_135315.1, on the reverse strand, counting down.
CCACTAGCCTGCGTATTAAAAAAATTGGGACAGTTTGATAAAATTTACAAAAAGGAAATGGTGTGAGGTGCTGTATGTTCAGATTTTCGTTGCTCTAAGGGAAAATCCTAAATTATGCCAACAGTGTAAAGTAGACTTAGCTATGATATCTGCTATGAAGAGAGAAAATCTTGGATTCACTGAGGAAAAAAATCAAGAGAAAAATTTGAGCCGATCAAAGTACATACCCTCTTCCCCCTTCAAAACCTAAGGCAGATAAAAACTGACTCTACTGGAAAAGTTAGGAGATATGCCAGATTGCCTGGGATTGGGTCTATCCAAAGGTGCTAATCCTATAAGTAAAGGGGAAACTGAGGATTTCCCAGCAGCTGCCAGAGCCACCTTCGCTCTGGGGAAATTCCTCATTCCTTCCCTGCGCTGTAAGGATTACTCCACCTGAATGCAGTAAAGTCAGTCACACTGAGGCCCTTAATTTTACACCTATAGTTGCCCCTATGTTAAAACATCTGGTCCACTCATGGGGAAATCTATGGTGCCACTGATAGGAGTCATAATTAAATGGAAGTTCAAAACCTGGAGAGATATTTTCTTATCTGGTTGTCTGATTGTTTCTTGGGGATAATCTAGGCTAAATGTGTGTCTAAAAGATGATGTTTCATTTTAACATCTGGTATCTAAATGAGTTTGAAGCATTGCACAATCTTGCAGTTAAAAGTTAGGGTTAGGTAATTGTTTAGTTTGATTTCAGATAATTCATACTTAGGATAGAAAATTAAAAGAACTCTACTTCCAAGTTGGCAAGTAACTCCCAATCATTCAGTTTTATTTTTTCATCAATTTTGAACTGGGTAGCCTGAAAAGATTTCACTAGGTGTACCAGTGCATTAATTTGGGCAAGGATAGTAAATTATGATTTGGTATCTGTTCCCCTTAGTGTGTAAGATTCAGGAAAAGAAAATGTTGGATTGGGACGTTGGTCTGGCTTATTAAAATAACATTGAGTAGCAACAGTCTTGGAAATTTTTAAAGCTTAATTTTAGATATACATGGTAGTGTGTAGTTCTCTTTTAAAATTTTTTCAGGTGATTTAATGTAACTTAGTACTACTTTAGAAACTTCAGAACAAAGAAAGTGGCTTAATGATCCTGAAGGGATCTCTTCTGATGGTAGCTTTATATTATTAAGTAAGATCCTATTTTCAGTTTTGTGTGAGCAAGTTTTTCTAGTGTAGGAAAATGTAAAGGTATGAAATTTTATAAATTGTATCTTAAACTTGTATCATAATTTTCAACATCCAAACCTGAAAATTGTGACTTATGGTTAAAATGCCTTAGGCATGAGGTTTGTGCTCAGAATTCCAGTTTTCCCAGACCTCAGCCAGGACTTAAGCTGATATGCAAATAGAAGAAGCCTGGAGCACTCAGTAGGAGACAGATCTGAGGCCCAAGAAGAAAAAATAGTAAAAGTGTCTTTTTATGGGAACTCAAACTAGATTAAACCAAAGAGTAATTACAGGCCGGTCAATTTTTTCTAGGACTTTTGCTTTTTTCTTAGATTCTGTATTTTTTTTGAGCTCATGATTTTGATCCTACAGACAAGTTAATGTTTTTCTGATAAGTTCTATTTTTGATCAACTATGGAGTTTTTAAACATTGCAATGAGATTTCACCTGAGAAAGCAACAAGGCTTTTACTATTGTGTTGTGTTACACTTGTGTTACGTGTTGTATGTCAGTATGTCTGTATGTGTGTATGTATGTTCATATATCATGCAGTGATATAACAATTGACAGATGAGGAGTGCTCATGAAAATTTTAAAAATGGATCCAAATATCTTTGATTCACGTGATTCAAATGGCTCAATTTAAATTAGGTAAACAGATGAAAGTAAAGATGTCTTTAAAATTAAGCTTATTATAAGTTTTTCTAGGTGTTCAAAAATAAAACCTAACAAAATGTTGATGTGTATAAAATAATCTGATTAAATTCAAAATTTACAAGTATTGTTTCAAAATGTGAACAGAAGGAGGTTAACAGATAAAAAGAAACTAGAAGGTTCTAGGTATGGATTTCATAGAGGGAAAATGTGTTTCTGGATAAGAGTCTATATGATTAAGTAATTAAAAGAGTTTAAGTAAATGATAAAAAGAAGGTCTGTGTAAGTTGCTTACAAATATAAGTTTTTGAGCAAATAATCTTAAAGAAATTAAACAGCTGGTTAAACAAGTGCTATTGTTTTAGAGAATTGTGCTATGTTATCTCTTTAAAAGCTAAACTTGGTTAATATAAAAACATCAATGTAATTGGTGCTATTAATGTGTTCACATCTTCCAGGTATACAAGTCTGATAGGTAGAAGCTTTAGAAAGAGCATTATATCAAGCTGTGTTCTAAAGTTGTATGGTAATTTTAGGCTTAAAAGAAAGACATGTTGGAGATATAATTAAATCATTTGTGTTCTATAACTGGGCTTCAATAAGATATGTACAGTTCTATGTTACCTTTTTACACTGAGATACAACAAGTGTATTTTTAAGTTAATGAGGGCTTAATCTATGTAAAGGTTTTATTGTAAAACACAACAGTACTTTGCTACTTTTCTACAAAAGATTAGAAGCTTTCAGCCTTTCTTTAATTCATGTTTTAGATGTGATATTATGTTATGTTTGCTCAAGTTCACAACAATTTATGTAGGCTTTGTAAAATGATGTCTAAAAAAGCAAAGATCAGTTTCAGAACTATAGTATTTAAGATCTATGAAGAGCCCCACCTTACTTGAGATAAGGCTCTATGCATGTGAAAGTGACTATGAAAAAAATAGGCTAGATTTCAGTACATTTAAAGTTGTGCCCAAAAGTTGTTTTTTGTCAAGATTACTAGGATCTCAAACAGGGAATATAATGTATAACTCTGCCAAACTTCAAGGTAGCTATTACATGAACTAAATATGTTTTTACCCTAGTTAATTTTGTTTTGTAGTTTGCTTTTAGATGGTCTAAAGATTACCTGTTTTGCAGAGGTACTGCTTTAAGAACTCACAACCTGGGTTAATGTAAGATAAGGAGTTATCACCTACAGGATAGAGAGATAGACATTAAAGCCCAGTGCTCTTAATATAAGGCTGTTAAAACTTATTTGCTGGATGTTTAAGATTAAGTTTTAAAATTAAAAATTTGGCTCTTGCCCTCTGAGTCAGTCTGAGTCAGGGGATAGGGGACTTTTCCAAAGAGCTTTGCAACTCTAGGCCACATAACCTCCTGATCAGGGAGATTAATGAGACCAGTGGAGTACAGAAAGCCAATCAGTGCATTTGCTGTGAAGAGGAGGGTCATCAGAAAAGGGAGACATGCCTGATGCTTCCGAGGGAAGCCACATGGTCAAGCAAGGCCTGGACCCATCCTAGCGCAAATGGCACTAGCAGATCTGAGAAGCTGCTGTAAAGTTCCCGAGGACTCCCAAGGAAACTCAGCTGACTGTTAACAATAGATAGAAACAAAAGTCAGTTTGACTTGCTTCATCTTAAACACTTAGGAAAGACAGTCAAAGCCAAAACACAGCTATTCCTGGGCATTTTAAATAAAATAATAGTTAAATGTAACTTCCATAAATAAGTAAACTGGAGGCTTCAAAAGAGATTCTCAGACAGGAATGCCTGATAACTATCAAAAGGAACTGCCAGAGTAGTTTTTAGTTCAAGGCCTTTGTTTGCTAGTATGGTTATCCAGCCCTAAGTTACAGAATTAAAGATTTCTCTATTAGACACAGAGGTCATACTAGTAAAAGGATTTTGCAAGTCAGATGACATTAAGTTATTAAACTGTATCTTAAGGAAAAGGACATCTGTAACCCTAAAAGTTAAATGTTGTGTTTACATCCCTGACAATTCTGGCAATGTGACAAATTTCCTTAAAGATTTACATGCTCAGATAGAAGCCATGTCCTCAGCAACTTTGTCATGGAAACAATATCTTGGCTCCTGGTACTTGGTACTTCCTGGTGGAAAACATTGTTAGTCTTTGTCTTTGCCATCATACTCATTGGCATATTCCTGTGCTATGGGATTTATTGCTGCATCAATCTGGTTCCAGTACTAATGAATTCTTGTTTCTCTTATAGACCACCCATAGACCACCCATCACTCAAATGGCCCTCCAGCCTATTACTTCTCAATCAGACTTCTATCATGGACCACTCGATAGCCCCGATTTTTAAAGGGGGACTCCAAACTGCTTGCCCCACACCGTCCCTTTTCAGCCTGAAGAAGCCAGAGAGATTTTCTTCGCCCCCCTTCCTTACAGCAGTAAGGAGTTCCCAAATTAGAGGGGGGAATGAAGCCAGATTTAAAGTTAGGTAGTCAGTGTAGTCAGGTAAATCGGGTCTAATATCGAGTGAAATCTAAAATGGAGGCCATGCTGGGAATGACTCAGGGAAAACGCAGGACGACTCATGGAATGTTAATGAAGTCCTGGAAAGGCCCTAGGCCAAAGTCCACCTCAAAGAAATGTTAATGGAGCCCAGGAAACAGCCCCAACAGACTTGGAGATAGCCCATCCCAAAAGGTGATAATTAAGCCCACCTGTGTCCCACCCCTCTTGCCTCCAACCTACATTCCATCACTGAAAGAACTATAAAAAGGGGAAAGAACAGCCCTTCCACGGATTCCACCTCTTGGGTCCCCTTCTTCCTCCGGGAGAAGTCTTTTCTGCTGTCCTTTAATAAACTTCTGATTTCTATTCTGACCTTGCCTCGGCGTGCTTCTTTGGTGTTATTCTTCAACATTGGGGAAGCAAGAACTCGTCACCGGTCAACAGCGGTTTCACTGATTTGCCAGCAAATGTGGAACTGGCATTTATTTCCAAGTGGGACAGGTGAGGACTCCCTGGGACAGGGAAAACTCACCCAGGGATTCTACCATAGTGTTTTTTAAAATGATGAATTGGCAAAAGAGGGGACGCTCATCATTTGGAGAGTTTTGTGCAACCCTGAATGTCCCTGTAGCCCAGTGATGGAAGGCCTTAGGGTTGCCTATGTCAGATGAGAAGGTACTCAAAAGTGGGGTACAGGAGGATGCCTCAAGGTGGGGGAACAGGAACCACTGAGCTTAACATTCTTGGGGCCCAAGAAAGGAGTCAAGAATGAATGCTGTAATCTGCTGGAGTCAGTGGTTCTGCCAACAACAGAGAAGTCACCGTAGCAACGGGTACCACTGGGTCACTCTGTACTTAGCCAGCCCCACCTGACGAGGTTGACAGTTGAAAACACTGTCAGGCATAGACCTAGGAAATGAATCTCTGAGTGCTCTGCGGGGTGGAGTGGGGGTTGGGGGGCTGATGGTCTGGAGAGAAGGGGACAGGATCCTCAGCTGAATAGGGCACACACTCTATAGCAGTGCAGGAAGGGAAAGAAAGCTAGAAAGAGTGGCCGAGGAAAATTGCCAATGAAGAAAAATCCACAGAAAGGCGGAAACAATGGCTTTAGACATTGTACCAAAGCTAGATGTTCATGCCCTTTGAATTTTTAACAGTGGTGATGCAGAGAGCTGGAAGCTGGTTAGAAAGGAACCAAAGAGGCCTCGAGGGAAGGCAGCCCCCTGGCCCAGGCACGCCTGCCCAGGAAGTAGCACCTGGGAGCTGCCGGAGAGGAGGACCCTGCTTCCCTTTGTTTTTAGCCATGTTTTTGACGTCATTTCCATAATGTGGCTGAGCCCTGGAAGAGCACATTCCCCCACTGCTTCTCAGAACTCAGGCCTGCCAGTCTGCTCTTTCAGGCATGTGGGGAGCCTGTGGCAACTCAAGCCAGTCTCTCTGTTCTTCCCAGGTCCCTCAGATAAAAGCCTGGTTAACAACTTCCACATCAGGTCAGTGCACCTGGAGTGACAGTGCACCTGGAGTGACAGTGCACCGGTAGGTGGGGTTGAGACAGCAGAAGTGTTCTTAGTGGGAGCATTTGGCTTGGAGCTCAGATGTGCTGACTTTGGTTCATATTCCTGTACAAGAAAACACACATACACACACACACACACACACACACACACACACTTACAGACACACAGCAATAATGAAAATAAGAGAACTGAATATTCAAATCACAAAGTTAAAAAGGAGCAAATATAAATTTAAAGAAGTAAATATAAAAGCATGTGAGAAGAATAAAACAAAAATCATAAAACTAATAAGGAAATTCAGGAGCTGCTTCTTGGAAAGAAAAAGGAAAAAAAGAAGATAACCTAATCAAGAAGAAAAAGGTGTGTGTGGGTGCAGCAGATGACATAGATATTCAATATGGAAAACTAATAAGAAAATTTTTAGAATGAAAATTAAATTATTATAAAAGCTTATTTTGTTCAACTCGATGTAAATGAATTTGAAAACCTACTAAAATGCATGAATTTCTAGAAAAACATAAAGTCACAGAAATGATCTGAGATAAGAAAGGGAATCTAATTAGATCAATTATCATAAAAGAAATTAAGAGGGTTGTCAAAGACTGACTCAAACACAAAGCACTAAGCTCAAGTGGTTGTGTAGGTGAAATCTACCAGTTAATGTGTCAAGGCCAAGTTTATCATTGTCAATCAGTGAGGCCCAAGGAGCAGCTGCTGGGAGCCATCAGTCAAGGAAATATGACAATTTCCTTGCCAGCATACCCCCATGTTTCTTTAGTGGAAGGACTCATGGAAATAGGACATTTTGCAGCGACATTGCATGTAAGGTGACCTTGCTCAAGGACCAGGGCGTATCAGTGTTTAGGGTGTTCCCAGTTTAGCATAATAGGAGATTAGGGCGTTCCCCGTTTAGAATAGGGCATATCCTGCTGCCTGAGATCCTCTTGAGTTCTTAGGGTCAAACAGTATATTTGGAAGATAGAAGCCCATGAGGTGTGGATTTGGGCAGAGAACGTGGATTTCCCCAGAACGTGTTTGTAGACGGCTGGTGTGAGTTCGGGAATAAAGAATTGCTGTTTGAATCTACGAGCTGTGTGGAGGCTCGTGATTTGTGCCCAGCCAGAGACTGCGGCATCTGATGGCCCGTACGGGAAACACCTGAAGTTTGGGGGTAAGTGAAATTGCTCGCCCCTGAGGGGAGGTGAGAGAATGAATGACCATTTCAAAAAACAATGTGTTCTTCTTTTGATTTATTTTGTTTTTCTTTCAAGCTGCTTATCCCTAGAAATTTCTCAGGCAAACTGGAAAAAATGGTTGACTGAAGGTTTGAAGTTTGTCGGCCCTGAGGAAGAGAAAATTGATACAAAGATTTTTTATTCCGTTTTTGTTTCATTCAGTTTTGGTTTTGTTTTGTGTTATCTTATTGGGTTGCATTATTTTTATAGTAGATTAAAACAAACTGAAAAGATGTTAAGTAAATTGTTAGAGGTTCAGAACATGGAGAAAGACATTTTAGATCAAGCAAAAGAGAAGGTCTCTCGAGATAGACAGAGGAAGAAAATTTAAAGGAAAAGGGATTATTAGGAAAAAGGCCACAACAGGAGGCTGTTACTAACTTCATTTTATCACAAGAGGGCGTAATTCAACCAACAGCCCCACCGATAGAGACAGCTGAGTGGCCCTCAAACCCCGTAGTTGATAAATGGGATCCTGAGACAGGACCTCAAAGTTTAGCATGCCCTGTACTTGAACAGGTAGGAGGGCAGCGAATTCACTGTGCTTTAGATTTTAAAACAGTGAAGCAGTTAAAGGAGGCTGTAACAACCTATGGTCCCCAAGCTCCCTTCACGGTAAGCATGGTCGAGTCCATTACTAACTTGGACATGACGCCAGCAGATTGGGCTAGCATGTGTAAATCTGTGCTAAATGGAGGACAATATTTGTCATGGAAGGTTGCCAATGAGGAATTTTGCGCAGAGACAGCTAGGCGAAATGCAGCAGCCAGTTACCCTCAAAGAAATCTAGAAATGTTGTTAGGGAAAGGACCTTATGAGGGTCAGTGGCAACAAACTGAATATGATCCTGCTATATATGCACAAATTGCTGCAGATGCAATTAGGGCAGGGAAGACTTTACAAGGACATGAAGATTTACAAGGTCAGCTATCTAAGGTAATACAGAGAGCTAATGAACCTTACGCTGACTTTGTAGATAGGCTAATTCAAACGGCTGCCAAATTTTTGGGGATACAGAACAAGCAATGCCATTAATAAAACAACTGGCTTATGACCAAGCAAATCGTTGCTGCAGAGAGGTTATTAGACCATGGAGACATGAAGATTTAAACATATATATTAAATTATGTAGAGATATTAATGAACAAGGGCAAATCTTGGCAGCTGCAGTACAACAGGCTTTAGATGCCAGGCCAAAAACATGTTATGATTGTGAACAAACAGGACATTTCAAAAGGAGTTGCCCCATAGGAGGAGGGTTTAACAAAACTAGGTATCAAAGAAATAGAATACTGGGTATTTGCCCACGATGCCATAGAGGGAGACATTGGGCTACTGAATGCCGTTCTCAAACTACCATAGAGGGTACTCCCTTATCAAAAAATGGACAAGGACCAGGTATTTACCCACAATATCATGGAGAAAGGCATCGACTCCATTGCCAAAAAACGGACAAGGGGGCCCAATGCTCCAGGGCCCACAACCACAAATATACGGGGCAGTGGAGGAACCCAACAACACCATCAGGGTAGTGCCCAGGACACATTGTCCATTAAATCCCTCATCAGACAAACCCGAGGGAGTGCAAGGTTGGACATCTGCGCCTCTGCCAGAGCACTACTAACTCCAGAGATGGAAGTTCAAAACATTCCCACAGGAATAAAAGGACCTCTTCCCCAAGGGACAGTAGGCTTATTATTGGGATGTAGTTCATCTACATTAAAAGGACTTATGATAAGTCCTGGGGTAATTGATCGCGATTATGTAGGTGAAATAAAAATTATAGCTAGTTCTCCAAGAGGTATATCAGTAATTTCACCTGGAGATAGAATAGCACAGTTGTTAATAATACCCAGCCTACATAATAAATTTCTTAGTCATAGTGTAAAAAGAGGTTCCAGGGGATTAGGCTCCACAGGTGTAGATTGGGCTATGCTGTCTTTAAATTTGTATTCTCGCCCAATGTTAAAACTAAATATTCAAGGACATGACTTTAATGGGCTACTGGACACAGGTGCTGACCTTAGCATCATATCTAGTCAAGAATGGCCAAAACATTGGCCATTACAACAAGGCACTCAAATGCTTTGATGCCTAGGAGTGGTGACTAATCCCCATAGAAGTGCAATGGTATTAGTTTGGAAGGATCCTGAAGGATGTGAAGGAACTATACAGCCATATGTATTGAATCATCTTCCTATAAATTTATGGGGACGAGATGTCCTAGATCAATTAGGTTTGACATTAACAAATAACATCAATCCTAATGTGCCCACTACTAGGGCTAGACAAGATTTTAGGAAAGGAAAAAGATTAGGAAAACAAGAACAAGATATAGCAGCACCAATTCAAATAAATCAAGGAACAGACAGACATGGGTTGGATTTTCAGAAAGGGCCACTGAGACAATAAAAATTACTTGGAAATCAGAAAGACCAGTGTGGGTTCCTCAGTGGCCCCTGACTAAAGAAAAGATACAAGTAGCCCATGATCTGGTCAAACAACAATTAGCGGAAGGACATATACAACCTTCCATATCTCCCCATAATACTCCCATTTTTGTCATCAAAAAGAAATCTGGTAAATGGAGATTATTGCAAGATTTAAGAGCCATTAATAATGAGATGGTTATTATGGGACCTGCTCAAAAAGGGATTCCTCAATTGTCTGCTTTGCCAAAAAGCTGGTATGTTTTAGCCATAGATATTAAAGATTGTTTTTTTTCAATTCCAATTCATCCCGAGGATAGTCCACGTTTTGCGTTTACTATCCCTGCATTAAATCATGAAGGTCCTGATCAGAGATATGAATGGAAAGTACTCCCTCAAGGGATGGCTAACAGTCCAACTATGTGTCAAATATATGTTAACAAAGCAATCCAGCCACTTAGAAATCAAAATCCTGAACTACAAATATTTAACTATATGGATGATGTATTATTGGCACATAAAGATAAAAACATATTGCTGGAATGTTATGCCACACTTACAAACTTATTAAAAAATTATAATCTAGAGATAGCAATAGATAAAGTACAATTAAGTTTTCTAATTAATTATTTAGGAGTTCTATTATCCTCAACCATGGTCCGTCCACCAAAAATTCAAATATGAGTAGATCAACTCAAATCACTTAACGACTTTCAAAAGTTATTAGGAGACATAAATTGGATAAGGCCTTCTCTAGGCATACCAACAGGAGAGTTAGGACCTTTATTTGATATTCTAAAAGGTCCATCAGATCCAAACTCACCTCGCATGTTAACTCCTAAAGCAAGAAAGGCATTGAAAATTATTGAAACATATATGGAAAATATACATTTGGATAAAATTGATATAAGTTTGCCTTTATTATTTATTGTACTACCAACAAAAAATATTCCTACAGGAGTATTTTGGCAAGAAGGTCCATTATTGTGGATACATTTATCTTATTCTCCTAACACTATTCTTACTAGGTATCCTGAGGCTGTAGGACAATTAATACTCAAAGGAATAAAAACAGCGAAGGGAGTGTTTGGAATTTCTCCCAATAAAATTATTACTCCATATACTATGGATCAAATTGATGAGTTAGCTAATGAGTTAAATACTTGGGCAATAATCATGTGTAAATCTAATGTTTCATTTGATAATCACTTACCATCTAATCCTTTGTTGTCTTTTTGGTCTAAGCATCCTGTAGTTTTTCCAAAAATGACAAGAAAAACCCATATCATGAATGCTCAAATATATTCACTGATGGGTCAAATAATGGTACAGAAGCAGTAGTTACCCTTGATCAAATTTTTACATTTTTAGTACCCAAACAATCAGCTCAAAAGGTAGAGCTTAATGCAGTTTTACAAGCCTTTTTGATGTTTAAAGATTCTATATTTAATTTATTTTCTGATAGTCAGTATGTAGTTAATGCTATAGTATCTCTTGAAGATGCTGGTAGGATTTCCCCTTCTTCTACTGTTTTCTCTTTGTTTTCCACTATACAAAGTCTAATCTGGGAGAGAAAAGATCCATTCTTTATAGGACATATTAGGGCACATACAGGATTGCCTGGAGCCCTTAGTTTGGGCAATGATTTAGCAGATAATACTACACATGACATACATATTTTCTCTACACTAGAAGAAGCTACAAATTTTCATAAAAGATTCCATGTTAATGCTAATACTTTACAAAAGCATTTTAAAATAACTAAGGAACAAGCCAGACATATAATAAAACAATGTCAAAATTGCGTGATCTTTTTATCACAAGTTAATCTCGGAGTCAATCCTAGAGGACTGATACCTAACCATATTTGGCAGGTGGACGTCACACACTTGCCAGAATTTGGAAAATTAAAATATTTACATGTTACAGTTGATACCTCTTCCGGATTTTTGATGGGCTCCCTTCATGCCGGAGAAAAAACTAAAGATGTTATATCTCATTGCTTACAAAATTTTGCCACTGTGTGCATTCCTAAACAGTTAAAAACTGATAATGGTCCTGGTTATACTTCTACCTCATTTAAATAATTTTGCTCATCATTTGGTATTACTCATATAACAGGAATCCCATACAATCCACAGGGACAAAGCATAGTTGAAAGAGCTCATCAAACTATTAAAACATACTTATTAAAGCAAAAAGAGGGAATTGGAAAGGGGTATATATCCCCCAAAGATAAACTTAAAATAACACTTTTTACTCTAAACTTTTTAATTAATTTAACATTTGATCTGATATTCCATTTTGCTTTTGATTCCTAATGACACATACTTTTTTCCCTAAGCATATACTTAGATGATCAATACCTCACCATTATGTAAAAAGGAAATGCTCAAAGAGTTAAAAAACAAGCTAAATTTTTCATTTATTATACATTTAAAACAATTCTAAATTTTTATTAACAAACTAATTTTGCTACAATCTGAATTATCATTAGAAATCAACTTTTTGAAAATAACTTTTTAATAATCTTAACATGCTGGTATAGAGGAAGCGGAACAGAATTCAATTGATCTAGAAAGTACACACTATTTCAGCTAAATATTACTGTTTACCATCTGTAAATTAACATCTAGACAGTTCTTTGTAATTGTTAGCAGAGGTTTAAGAAAAAAAGCAGAACTCATAACTTAATGCTTCCTCTAATCACAGAACAAAAAACCACTAATCAAACATTTTAGCCAATAAGGAAAGCTTTCTGTACTAGAAAACCAGAAGTAGTTTAGCACACTGTATCTGAAAGTCACAGACAACTGTATCACCATCACCTGAGAGTTTATTTAGAAAAAGAAAATCTTAGGCTCTTCACAAACCTGCTGAATTAATCTCTGGCAGTGGGATCCAGGAAACTGCCTTAACAAGTTTTTCAGTGGTTCTTACATAAGTTAAAGTTTGAAAAGCAGTAGCCAACAAACTAGGTAAATGTCTACTCACATCAGTGAAGCCTGTATGTAAAGGAACAGAAATGTTCTGGCTAAATATAATCCCTAGAAAACAGCCTCAGAAGATTTCAAATATCATTTCTTCAAGCTAGGGTAACTATTATTTGGAGATTTATGAATTTAAGATATTATCACAAAAATACAGTTTTTAGAGAGATCAGGGGGTTGGGAAGCCCTGAAATTGTGTGCAAAAAAATATATATATAAATAATTGTTTCCTTAGAGGAATGAGTCCAAGACTGGGAGGCATGTTTACTGGGGATTGAACCCCAGCATGCTCTACCAGTGAAATATACCTCCAGCCCTTTTTATTTTTAGACTAGGTCTCTCATAAATTGATGAGCTGGCCTCCAACTTGGAATCCTCTAGCCTCAACCTCCTAAGTCACTGGGATTACAGGTATGTACCACCAGGTTCAGTTCAAAATAAGTTATTTTTTTAATGACATTTTAAAGTTTTTTCTCTTCAAATAAGTGTACTGTTTTTATTTATTCTTTGATAAGGAGAGAGAAAAATTATATTTTAGGGTCTTTTTGATGGCTTCCACATCTATCTATAACTTGAACCAAATATCTACAAATGTTCCTAATTAAATTTTTAGTTGTCTGAATTCAGTTATGATTTAGAGTTCCCTATCTTTGGGGAAAAAAAAGCATTTATACTGCCTCTTTGACTCATCTGTATTTACTACATAACTTCTACAACTGCAATTTTATGTAATGTAAGAATGAAAAAGTGAATCACAACTCACAAATAAAAAGGAGGAAAAAGCTACCTTTCTTCCCTATTTCCACAAAGTTGATAGAAATACAGAAACACACCTAAGAAAACAGAAAAGGCTAAGACTTTTATTCAATACAGTACAAATACAGTGTTAAGACATAGGTCTAAAAAACCTGCTACCCAACTGCATGACTATAATTACCAAAAGCTCATTGAATTGTTCTTCACAAATAGGTAAATTTTATTGGGTATAAATTATACCTCAAGGAAATTGAAGACAAAATCCCTCTTTGACCATATTTTCCTTAATAATCTTGATTCCATGTAAGAAACAACTTAACTTTCTGAGAAACACAAAAGGAATGACTTCCTTAACATCCAAAAATATTGATGGTATACCTACTATTTAAGACACTAAACTGTAGAATGATGATATAATAACTAGAATGGTAAGTTGCCTGCCCTAGAATTCATGGTTGAGTGAAAGAGAAGAAGATGGTTTGACACAGAATAAATGCTAATAAATAAATGTGGAATGAATATATATTCATAAATTAATGCAAGAAAAAAATCAACAGTGACACAGAACTCTGTGTACAGGAACAAATCATTACAACAGCTTTCTTTTTACTTGGAAATGTTTAACATCTTTCTTCAAAGCCTAAGAGAAATGTCATTTATAGAAAGTCTTCTCTACTTCTTATTTAAAGAATTTATTCTTACCTTCTCTGTGCTCTCATAGTCATCTGCTTATCACATTAACCTAGGTAAACATATTTCTCCTACTAATTAGCAAAAATTAACAGCAAGGACTTGACCCCCCAATACTACCTGCCTATCACACTTTCTAGAAAACTGTATGGTTTCATATGCCTCCCACAGCTCATGTGTGAGCAATGCAAGAAAGTTTAGAGATGACTCAATTAGGTTATGAGAGCCTTAACATAATCAGTGCATTGATCCTAGATAGGGATTAACTGGGTGGTAACTGTAGGCAGGTAGGGTGTGACTGGAGGCTCGTCTTTGGATATATATTTTGTGATCATGAGAGTGCTCTGCCTCTCCTTCCTGATGCCATGTTTCCAGTTACTTTCCTCCACCATTTGCTTCCACCATGATATTCTGCCTCATCTCAGGCCCAGGCCCATGGAGTCAACATCTACAGATGGAGACCACTAAAACTATGAGCTTCAAAATAAACTTTTCCTTCTCTAATTGTTCTTGTCAGGTCTTTTGACTAAAACACAAACTGTACCTTCCTAGTATGTAATAATCAGTATTTGTGAAAATGAATCTGGGTGATATAAATTCTATTAAAAAGAGATATTAGTAATGTCCATTAACTTAATTCTCTTACATGTAGAAGAAAAAGTTGTCTCATATATTTTTTTGAGGAATAACAGTAATATTATATAGTAGTTAATTTTCACTTTCTCAGGTGATTTCGATTACCACTTACAAGCTATTAGCAAAGTACAATAATTTAAATAACTGACCCCAATAATACTATTTTTAAAAAATAATTTATAATTATGAAGTTAATGCTCTGTTTCCTTCAAAGAGTCTGACTTTAAAGATGTTTCAACAGCTTCAAGATTTTTTAATCTCTTCTTTGAGATTACGTTTGGGGTCTCTTCTAATTATAAATAATGATTATCATTTATAGTTTATAAAGTAGTAAGTGATATGATAAATACAAAGACCACTTCTCAAGGAGATTCTACATACACAAACAAAATGAAAGGCAGATCAGATGAATGGTACACAATTCAAAATAATTGACCAGACATTTGAAAGATGAACTGGGAGGGAAGGACAGGGTGTCATGGGGACTAATAAAGAATAAGAAAAAAACTACTATATAAAATAAGTATGGGAAGAAAAATACTTTAGAAAAGATTAGCCAACTTATGAGGATCAGAGTCTCTCTTTATAGAAGACTGGGCAGGTATGAGACCAGAAAGAAAAAGACTATTTGAAAGGCTACAGAGTTGGTATGGTATAGGGTAAAAACTGAATGTACACATCTTTTGGAGAAATGAAGCTTCCCCTCATAAAAACTTCAAACCTAGATCAAGTATCTGCAGTAAGTAGAAATAAGGGTGTGCTACTCAGTGAGAAGGCAAAGGGAAATGACAGTATCAATGAAGGAAAAACAAAACAAAAAAAAGGAGAAAGGAGCTAACAATGAATAAGGAGCAAATGTGATGACAATGAAATGCAGGTTTGGGTGGTTTGGAAAAGGGTAAGAAGAATGTCTTGAGCCAACTGCAAATGGTTGGAGATATAATGGATTTGGAAGTTCTTCAGGACAGGAAGGAAACCTATGATAAATGGAAGAAGGAAGGCCAGATGAACCTTAGTTTAAGAAACACAAAATACTTTCCAATTTTATCCTTTAGAAATTAAGGGCAAAATAAAAGACAACCTTAGGTAGCTTTGTGTTTTGAACAGAATAAGAGATTAGCATTCTACCCAGAAGTATACTAGGGGAAAAGATTATGGGGCCTGGTTTAGAGCAATAGGAGTATCAGATACTGCAGTGGTTGGGAGGCAGTCTCAGGAAGCCATGATGCACAGTGAATCCAAAGAACTTCTTGAGATTCAGAAACTTGGAACAGTAAATTATTTCTAGCTGGAGCTAAACATTCACACAAAATGGTGACCTGAAAGAGATGGAACTTAAAAAGTTGGGATGGTAGTAATGTGAATCTGAGACAGATAATAATATTTGGATTTTGTTGTTGTTGTTGTTGTTGTTGTTGTTGTTGTTCTATTGAGATGCCACTGGGTCTAGGGTAAAAGCATCTACAAAATAATTAGAAACACAGATTTGGATCTTAGAAAAACAAAAGATTGAAATTCTAAGATTTCAAGTTGAAAGCTGAAAGTACAGGTGCTAAAATTACTAAGAAAGGGACTATAAACAGTTGGAGACAGGCAATGAAAGAGAGGTGTTACCTAAAAAGAAGAAAAATGGTATTAACCACTTAATAGAGACTAAAGAGAAACGTTTCAAAAGTGAGTGGCAACAAAGTTAAAAATAAAGTTAAGGAGTAAAGAATGAAAAAAGAGGAAAAGTGTGGTGATAAGTACATGACACAATAATCTTTAAAGGGGCAGTGTTAGTTGATAGGTAGGGATGATACTCAAAAGGATAAAGAAATGAGTCACAATTAAGCTGGCAACAAACATTTTGAAAAATGTTGATGGAAAAAGGCAGACAAGAAATAAAGAAAATATGCAGGCAGGACACAGCTCCCTCATCCTAAAATTAAAGAAACAAAACCTTGAAAGTGTTTATAAGCAGAAGACCAATAGTGAGATAGGGATGAAGATACAAGTTAACTGAATTAGGTTATGATGAATTGAAGGAGATAAAACATAGAACTGGCTATGGAGAAATGGGACAAGCTTAATTTCTTAGATTAATATCTGGATGAAGAAAAATATTTGGAGTTGAAAAGAGCTAGTTTTAGGAAAAATAAAAAAGATGACCTTCAATTGAGCAATTAATAAGTTGGTTTAACAACTGAAAGATGAAAATAAAATCTTTAGGGTACTGAAAAAGGATTAAACAAACACTGTAGGTAAAAATAAGGAGGTCTTTAAAAAGAAAAATAAAGAGATAGGTCTTAATCAAAGTTAAAGATTATAAAGTCAGAATGAATAAATAAACTCTTGTATTCTAGAATTGAGCATACATAAAGATGGAAAGGGGAAGAGGCTGAAATCTTAAACTGTCTTTTATGCTAGGTGAGCATGAATAAAAATGTAGAAGACAAAGAAAAGAACAGGATTTGAAACAGAGGACCACGATGACTACAAAGTTAGATGAATGCTGCTAGACTGGCAAAAAGAGTCAAAACTCTGAACATCATGGAGTAATAAGAATTCAGAAGGAATGAAGAGTATATAGGATGAGACTAAAAATGAAGAGGACCCAAAACTTAAAAGCTGATGTGAAGTGCTGGCACTAAAGAAGCCAAAACACCAGGAGGTAGGCCAATCATCAAGGCAGAAAAACTGAGAGAGAAGGGCTAAAGTTGCCATGAAAGGTAGGAGAATTCTGGAAAAACAGTATCTGATAATGATAAGAAAGTAAAACAGAGGTTATGTCATGATCTCCAAGAAACTCAGTTGTACATTAATTCAAATATTTATTTAAATGGAACAAACTCACTATGAATAAGCAGTATACCACATTTATAATGGAATAACTATTTTTAAAGATAAAAATCCACCCTGATAGAATAAAATATTCTCCTATTAAAGAAATACAAATGAAAATAATGTGGGTTCTGAAGGGGTTTCTTAGCATAGTGTAATGATAGGTACTCAAACAACATAAATTAAATGAATTAATGAAAAAGAATTCCAACAGTGGCATCATAACCAGAATAGTCTCTCCTTTTCACTGAACAAATGTATGTATAGATGGCCTGACAGATGAAGGACCATAGAAAGAAAACCAGATTCAATGAATTTCCTAACATCACTGAAAATCCTCCAATAATGTTAGCTATTAATTAAAAAGCTACAGCTACTAGTTGAATATAAGGTTAATAGTTTCAACTATCAATAAATTTAGGTACAGCTATTCCTCTATGAGCAGAAGCAGTAATCACTGGATTTCATCACAAAACTACAGCTTCTCTCAAAGTGACTAATTTGAAGAGGATATTCCTAATGAGGACATTTATTTGTATGCTAAATAAGCTTAAAACACTTAAAGTTTTATTTGACAATCACCATTTTTAAATACCTATAGGGAAAAATAAAAAACAGAATAATTATTTCCCCAACAAACCTATCCTAATTTTATTAGTTTAATTAACCATTCTTACAATTTAAGACCAGTAATTACTTGAGTTACTATGTTGGAAAATAACATCAGATAGTATCTTAGAAGTTCCTTACTGCTAGGTCCTTTTGGCTCTTTGAGGAGAAAAACTAGTTTCTAATAGGGATAACTTTGCTTCAAAACAAAAACTTCCTGTACTATAATTTTAGTTGTCAATTTACAGGTTTAACTCTTCTTACCTCATCATATGATTTACATTGGCTTTACTACAGCTAGTATTGTATCTGCAAAAGCTACAGTGGACATATGTAGGAAAATGGTTTGCAAAATCTTTTATTTCAGAACAGCACTCAATGCACTTGTGAATGCCCCAATGACACCTTATGGAGACACAAAGAAAATGGTATAAATATATTTTAAAACAAAAGTAATAAGTAAGAGCCATATTACTATTCTAATTAACTAAAGTATAATGTTTTTATACTTAAATTTAAATTGGTATTGTATATTAGGAATAAAACATCACCTTAAGGTGATTGAGGAATGCAGTATTAACTTTGATTTTTTAATTGCTATTAGCCAATATGCTTTGTTTCTTTTGCATATTAGAGATTTTTGGTTTGTATTTAGATTTACTTCCATTAGGCTTATTTCCATCAGGTTTATTTGCATTGTATTTGGTTGTATTAGGTTTACTTGTATTCGATTTTGTGGGATTTTTAGCAGTTATATTTTTAGTCCTTGGAGGTGAGAGCTGAAGGGTAGAAGTGCTTGCATTAATTGAAGGTGTAGGTGAAGATCCTGACAGAAGAGGTCCAACTGAAGAATGCAGAATATATTTACTTCAAAAAAATCACTATATTACTATTAAAATATCACTGTACAAAAACCATTTAAACATCAAGTATTTTGAAAGAGTACACATAAACTACAATTGTATTTAGTCTTATTTACTCCAAATGTTCAAAACAATTAAATAAAGTTAAATTTGATATTTATTCACTTAATGTAAAATCAGTTATGTGTAAACACAGTTATTAATGAGTAATTAGGAGTTAATAAAAATTGTATGACTATCAAAAGAGCACATTCCATAGCTATTTTTATGCTGTGACATAATTTTTAAAAAATTCATATATAGGTCTAAGTTTCACAAAGCTTGAAAAATAACTCTAGAAAGGCCTACTGATATCACCCTTTCATAACTACAAAACAAATAGATCTATAGTAAATGTGACCTCTCCTTTACAGGCTCATTATCCTGGATTTATACTTATTAAATGTTATAAGAAAGAGTTAAGTCAACTTTTTGCACTGTGTGAAGAATTTAATATTGAGACTTCTCTTAAAGGGAACTAACACAAAATTTATCATTTAGTGTTCAAAATAGAAAATATTCAATTATATCTGTTAGTTGACAATGGAAAGGTCAATTGCCTACCAACATTCTCATTGATCACTTGACTATACTCTCCTCATGCATGTAAGGAACAGACTATGATGAAGTCCTATGAAACATGTGCTTAGGTATTATACAAAATCACTAGGTCAGGAATCAAAAGAACTGAGGTTGAATCTCACATTATTCCTTCCAAGCCATGTAATCTTGAGTAAATAAGATATCCTCTTTAAACTTCTTCATATCTAAAATACAGGGCACTATTTGCCTTTTCTACTCACTGAATGATTGTATGGATTAAATAATACAATGTATGAAAAGTACACTGAAAGCCTCATTCTAAGATGTCGTTACAACATTTAGTATCATTATCATTAATATTATTATTATTATTAAGGGGAAAAATGAGAGAGGACTGCACTGCTTACATTAGTGTTCTGCATGTCTAGTTCCAGCATGAAATGAATGGTTTGCAGGGAAGAATGTTGGATAGCTTCTCTTGCTCTAAGTCTTCAGAGCATGGCTTTATATTATTTCATTTAATTCAAGTACCAGACATACCCACATTCAAATGTAAGTACCCAAAGCCAAATATAAATGTTTTGGGGGTTATTTCACTTTGGATTATCCATGCCTCTGTTTCCCTCCACTGAAGCAAATATTCAAGAGCTGACGGTATGTAAAGAAGTTAGAAAAAACAGATGTATGTAAGGCAAAAAGGGAAAAGCAAATTACAATCATCAGTATGCAGTCAGACATGTGTTTGCTCACTTAAAATACAATGCTGTCCAGTAGCAATACTTGCTTCTCTGAGAGTAGACTAAATGATAACAATTTCAACAAACATCTGAGAACCTATTGCTTTCAAGGCACTATGCCAGACACTGGGGATACAAAGATAAATAAAATAAGATTCCTGATATCAAGTCTTTTAGAGTTTAGCTGCTAAAACTGACATAGTTCAAAAATAGCCTATATAATATTGAAACAACCCTCTGACCCAAGGAACAGTTAAACTAGGTACACTTTTAATGAAGGAATGCCATTTCAACATAGTACCCGCCACTGAACTCAATGGTTAAAGCTTTCCTTTCTAAGCATAAAAACAATGAAATCTAAAATTAGTCAATAAAAATCTGAAGTCATTTTTAAAAAGTCATATTTAATAGATAAAACCAGGTTAGAGCTAGTTTTTATTATACAAAATGTTAAAATATAACATATTTGAACTCACTTTTGTTCCAGGAGGCAATCCTTCTAGTTGTTTAGGTTTTATAAATGTTCGATAATGCTGTGTCTTATAATCCATTTTCTCCTTGCATGTTAAAAATTGCAGTCTACATTTTGTACAATGATGTATTCCTTTTTTCTATTGAGAAACAGAAAAAAGAAAAAATAACTTTTATAACCACAAAATTCTGTGACCTGGAACTACTCTAACTTAATTTTAATGAAAGTTTATAATTTCTTATCATAGATAGTATTTTTTAAAACTTATATTACTATCAAATGTATTTGTTACTATATAGAGTCAAACATAAAAGTTCTATTAACAGGTTCAAATCGAAGTTACACCAAATGTATGAAAGCTTTTAATTATAAACTTAAATTATTTAAAAACATGATACTATGAAAATAAGCTAAACATGTTTTAATTTTAGAAAATGTCAAAATCATTTTAAAATTTTGCTATTTTCAATCATTTGACAAGTTGGTAAAGTAAATTATACCCTCTAAACTCAAGTAAATCTAACTAGATATTTCAAAGGTTAAGTTACAAAAATGGTTATATAAAGCAATGTTGTCCAATAAAACTTCCTGCAATAGCGAAATGCTCTAGAGCTTTGCTGTTCAACATGATAATTACTAGCCATATAATGGTTACTGAGCACTTGAAATGTGGCAAATGAAAGTGAGGAGCTAAATATTTTAAATTTTATTTAATTAATTTACACAGGTAATTGTGGCCAGTGGCTACTACACTGGACAACATAGTTACGGAGGCATAAAATATAAATGATCATAACCTATGTTTCAGTTGAAAACTCCCTGAGTTCCTCCTAATATCCTAGTCCTATCACATTCTACAGATGGGAAATAGAACCCAAGAGAAATCTAAGTCCCTCTCCCATAGCTAGATTATAACAATGCTAGACTCCCTGATCCAGTGTTCTTCCTACTGTATAATATCAACTGAAACCTTTACACATTTATTCTCAATAATATAAAAAATATATTTCATATACATATGCTTATAGTATATAGAAATTTAGAATAACACATGCAAAATATCTTCTTCAAAGCTGTATCTCTGCCAGATACATCACTATTTCCCTTTAAATACAACCAACAACTCTTCATAAAATTTAAGGTAATACTTCTCTGAGGTAATATACAGAGAAGTATCTAGCAAAGTTACTAGCACACAGCAAACATTTCATTAAAAAAAAGCCAGAAATAGAAATAAAATATCACATATTCAGCTGGGTGTAATGCTCAATCCTGTATTCCCAGAATTTGGAAGGCTAAGGTAAGAGGATTTCAAGTTTGAGACCAGCCTCAGCTACTTAGCAAGACCCTGTCTCAAAAAATGAAAAGGGCTGGGGATATATCTCAGTGGTGAAGTATACTTGGGTTCAATTCCCAGTACCCTCCCCCCGCAAAAATCATATGTTCTCACTCATACATTCAAGATAAAAAAGTTGATCTCATGGGAAGTATATAAAGTGGTCACTAGAGGCTAGGAAGGGTGCAGGGATAGGGATGAGGGAGATCAGACACTGGAAAACAAAACACTTTGATAGGAAGAATAAGTTCTAGTGTCCAACAGCACGGCAGGGTGACTATGTTTATAATAATTTACATATTATTATAAAGAGCTAGAAGAGAGTTATGTGAATGTTCCCAACACAAATGATAAAAATGTTTGAGGGAAATGCTATTTACCTTAATTTGAACTTATACATTGTAAACATGTATTGAATTATAACTCTATTTCCAATAAATATGTACAATTGTTATATGTCAATTAAAATTTTAAAAAAATAGAAAATAGTTCTTCACAATGTCCAAAGCAATATGTAAGAACAACATGTTAGAATAATTTTAGCTGTATCTTAAGACTAGCAGTGTAGTGCACTATCTTATATCATAGATATAAGCAACTTAACAGAAATTCACTTATAAAGTATTCAAAGAGAGGAGGAAAAAAGAGAGAAAAACTTGGCCAAGAAACAGATACCAGAACAACAGTACAGAACAAAAGTTAACTAGAATTCATTTCCCAGAACTCTTTACTAGAATCACTTACTAGGTTACCTCATCCAGCTTCATGATTTTTAAATACCACCTACCCAAATGCTTATTTGGCAATATTACTTGACATCTTATATGCTTCTCAAGTCAACATGGACAAAACTAAACTCTAGGTTTCCTATATCTCTCTCCTACCATCCTAAATCTGTTCCTTGCTCAGTTTTCTCCATAGCTTAGAATATTAAAACTCTATTCTTATTAATGCTTAAGACAAAAAACTCAGTGTCCCCTCCTCCCCCACCTCTCTCTTTAACACATTAATAAAACCTGCCAACTTCACTTTCAAGACTACTGATAACATTCCTATTTGTCATTACCTCCAACCACTACTATCATACTGGGGCAAGTCACCCAGACTATGGTTTAAAAAACAAAAACAAACAAAAAAAAACTTCTATCTTCCTTTCATGTCTTTTTCTGCCCTGTGATCTATTCTCTCCATGGTTGTTGGTAATTCTTGAAATATGCTAGGTCTCTCACTTAAAACCTTCCAGGAACTTTCCAAAGTCCTGACTCTGGGTCCACACAAATTGGCCTGCATTCTATTGCTACAACCTTATCTCCTACAATTCATCCTTCTGTTAGTTAACTCTGCTCCAGCTTCAATGGCCTCCTTGCCAATCTTATTAGTAACTCTGGTTTATACTCACTTCATTGCCTACATAATGTTACCTCTCCCACATGGCTTACTCCTTAATTTCCTTTGAAGAGGCCCTTTAATGCCCATGCTGTATATAAAAGAGCAAACCCTCCTCCCCAGTGCTTGGCACTCCTTATTTTCCACATTTATTTCCTACCCACAATACTTATCACCAGCATATACAAACACACATTCACATAAATTTATTATCTTTCTCCATTACAGTACCAATTCCTAAATCACACTGCTATATAATACCTAAAACAGTTCCTGACATACAGTAAGGCATCCTAAATAAATATTTGTTGGATGACTAAATTGTGAAGCAGAAAGCAAGAGACTAATGCAGAAAAATACATGAGCGGCAGGTACAATTTAACTAGTTCAAATGACTGCTACTTCATTCAATGCACATTTATCCAAAATCCTGAGACAGAAAACATCAATCTATAATTCCCTGAGTTGGACTCAAGTCTTATACATCTCTGATGTTGTGTACATATGCATTTTAATGTGCTAAGGGTGATGAAGATACAGTATCAAAGTTTTTAATAACAACAATGTTCAATCAAAGATATAATGATCTATTCAGAGTATAGAAAAATAACTGTACTGAATTTTTTGAGAGTCTTGAGGGATTTAAGGGTAATTCTTACTATATGTAATTTCTACCTTTAGATCTAATGCCAATGTAAAATCAACTCTGTGACAGCAGTAAAAACTAGTGCTCTAAAGTCATGTTCTGTCTTTGCCTTTTATGAGACAATGCAACATTAGGCAAGTTACTTTCACTAAAACCCTGTTTCCTCATTTATAAAACATATATAGGTTGTGAGGATTAAGTACCCTGATACCATATGGTGATTACTATATGTTAACTGCTTATTGTTCTATCTAATAAGCTTTTTTAATATATCAGAAATTCTTAAATTATTTCATAAAAGTCATATAAACTGGGTTGTTTGCGCTAAAATTACTCAAGACATAACAATATAATCTTTTAAAGAAACAATTACAAGTGAGGTTTTCAACATAATAAAATGAGACACAGAATCAACAATTTTTATTACCTGATATTGTACTGTCATCTGTTAAAAGTTTATAATTCTACTCAGTGAAGGTTTCCCAGTCTTTCATAAATAAGTATACAAATTATAAATACATTGGAGGATGCCTGATGATCCTTCTTTCTTACTAATAGATTGCCCTATCTTTACTGCTGGCTATCTACTTCCCAGGCACACCCAAACAAAAATTTTAAAAGTTAGGAACCCATGGCAAGTCAAGATGGCTCCAGGCATGAAGGTTTGATTTTAAATAACATAGCCTAGGCTGGTGACACAACTTAGTAGCACATGCTCAGCATGTGCAAAGTCCTGCATTCAATGCCCTACACCACAAAAAATAAATAGAATACATTGTACACCCCACACACTGGCTCCACACATCTTATCATTATTTTCATGTCTATAACTCAATGTAGAGCTTAGTAAAGCATCTGGGGAAAGTTACATTAAAATGCCTCAAAATAAAATAGTTTATACCTTACTCTCCCTTTTAAAATTAAAGGCTAAAGATGAAATACAGAATATGAAGGACAATGTTTCCCAAACTCTTTATCAAGAAATGTTAATAGGTATGTTCAAATAAAGAGTTCAGTGGTCAAATAAGTTTGGGAAATGATACATACTATATCTTTTGCTTGGAGATTTACCATGTCCATTAGCATATTAAAAGCTCTGAGAAGTCCTGTTTTAAAAAACAGACAAAGAAAACTGTTTAATTTTTTAAATCCAGGCATTTACCAAATTGATTTACCAGTGACAATACTGGGAGAACCCCTATTAACACCTGTTGGAATACTGTTGGGGGACCATCAAATAAAAGATCTTTCCAGAACTTCTTAAAGATGAGTGGTATCCCAGTCACAACACCAGTGATCCCAAATTCATTTGGAAATGCTACTTTTATCGTCTTTCCCAATTAAAAATTACTACCTGATTTCATGATTATCTAAAAACTGCATCTCATAGCAAGGTGAGTACCAATGGTGAATAAATTGGTGTGCCAGTTTAATTTATAATACGTAAATGCTTAATGAGTTGGAAAAACTTGATTATATGATCAGGTGCAATAAATCCATTAGGTTCTGATTTTGACAAAAACACTGTTGTATCAACATTTTTAGCATAAACAGGGATAATTTAAGTGCTTCAGGAAAAAAAACACAATAAGCATAACATCAGAATTCCAAGCACTAATGCTGAGTTCCAAAAATTACACAGCAGAACTGGCAGAAGTAATCCAGGAAAGAAGTTAGGATCTAAACACAGTTCTCTGGCAGAATTCATACATCAATCCATCAACAGCTTCCTTTGCCTTGTAGCTGTAAAGGATGAACCTAGGTCAATGACAACACATTTTCTCATAATAACAGAGCTTTGGAAAGTGGAAATAAAGTTTGAAAAGGAATAGGAAAAGAAGGTTATGTATCCACAGTCTTTTTTTTTTCTCTCAGTTCAAACTCCTTCTTGAAAACTCCTTCAAAATCATTTCCAGATCTACTCTTAGGACCTAACTATCTGCCACTTGCTTTTTTCACTCACCTTCTCTCTTGTTTTTTTCCCCTTCAATCATTGGTTGCCTATTTCTAATCATTTTTCACAATTTTATTTATGGTCTTTATTTATGGTCTACACCATCACTGGAAAGGAGGTAAGGAAAGAACTGGAAGTTTCACAAATAATTCAACATAAATTATAAATTTAATTGGGTTATTTGGAACAACTCTGCTTCATTTGCAGAATAAAACTAATCAGTGTTTCAAGACTTAACCTGTTTTTCATTAAGATAATATGAACAAACAGGAATTAGAAAATCTCACCTCATGTTTCATATAATGATGCATATAGGGTGTTGCGATTTTAATAACTTTCAGGCAAAAAGGACACAACAATTTCTTAGTGTTTTCATGGGATGTTCTAAAGTGAGTTTCCACATCAGAAAATGATGATGATCTATAATTGCAAACCTAGAAATAGAAAGAAGGTTTTGTTTGATTCAAAAATTTATAACTGATGTGGAATTACAAAGCAAATTATGGATTATTTGTTTAGAAGAACACTGTGTAGTACTACTCTTGCTGATTCCTATACACCCAAAAATTCCACTAACAGAAGCACCAAAAAAAAAACCCAGAAATTATCTTTCAAAATTAAAGAATTCTTCTCAAAACATAACTAGGTGGTGTGCTTTTTAGCAGATCATTCATCAATCACTGCCTTGACTGAAATTTTCGAGTTTTGGCACCTCCTGTCCTATAAAGTGCTTTTTCTGCTACAAAAACAGCACTCTTCTTTAGACTGTAAATGGACCCCACACTATGGTGGTGACAATCAATCTTTTATTTTTTTGTCTTCCTATTCCTTCAAATTCTGGAAAAATACTGGTCACAAAACATTAGCTAGGGTTCTTTATAACTAACAGCATTTCAAATTTCCCTTGTATACACTTACATTCTTCCCTATATGGTAAGACATGTCCATCTGTATGTCTAGCTGGGCTCTTCTTTGACTACCACAGATGTAAGCAAGCAACAGTCTGTGGGCCAAATGCAGCTCACTGCCTACCCCTCATATAATGAATGAGTTATGCCTTCCACTAATAAATTATTTATAAGAGGGACTTTAATTTTGGTAACCAATTTACCTAAATGATTAAAGAATAAAACACTGATATATTTTATGACACATGAAAGTTTTATGGAATCAAATTTCAATGTCTATATATAAAATTTTATTGGAACATGCCCTTGTACTACTATGGCAGAGTTGCTTGTTTCCAACAATGACAGTAAACCATCAAAACCTGAAATATTTCCTGAAAAAAATGTATTGACCTCTGGGTTAATGGGCTTAAATCTTGTAGTTAAAACACAAACACACCACTTAAAAGAACACAATAAAAATGTGTATGTACCTGGCAGATATATGGCATTTCACCGGGTTTATGATTATCCTTCATATGTTGTAAAAGAACATGTTCTGTTTCAAATGATAATTCACAGATTTTACAAATGGCTAAAAGTGAGAGGGGGGAAAAGGTATTACATTTTAAGATATAAAAAATTATTTTACAAATTTATATAAATAGTGGTAGTAACAGCAGCAGCAGCAGAAGTGATCAATCATATAGTTTGTTAACTGGTTGCCAAGCACATTTCTAAACACTTCACCTAAATTAACTCACTTGATTCCTATAACAGCATATGAGGAAGGCATTTCTATTATCCTCATTTTTCAAGAGTTTATATCTCAATTCTTATAGCTATAACAAAAGAAGAATCTGGTATTTAAACTCAAGCTACTTAGCTTCAAAATCTGATTTTAACTACAACCGTAGTTACTTAAAGTTTAAATGAAGAACACTGATTTCACATTTGATATATAGGATTTGAGGCTTCTGAATCCCCAATATGTAATGCCCAGATTATGTCAAGGCAATTACTATAATGAATTACTTGCCAGAGGGACTTTAATTTTAGTAACGAATTTTATTACAAAATTTCCAAAAGTTAAAACTTAATTTTTCCATTTTGCCCCCAAATTCCAGAGTTTATTTCTTATTTTTCTTACAGAGTTACTCAGGTTTTCTCAGAGTTTCTATCTTCAAATTCAATAATATTCAACATTTAAATGAAACTGCAACTTACTAGAAAATTCATGGGGCGTATGTGTACTTTCAATGTGACACTGCAGCTGAAATGGTGTGGGAAACTGACGGTAGCAGTGCTGGCAGGTGGAGTGGTTTTCCCAGCTTTCACTGCTCTGCTTCTCAAGTTCCAAATGATGTTTCATGTGGTTCATAAACCTATAAATGATTGTCAACAGGTGCAAAAATTCAGATTTTAAAACAAAATCTCACCAATAAGTCTCTGAGTCTTAATCTTAAAAATACCAAGTATTACTCAAAATCCAAAATGTCTTAAAAGTCCTCTAGAAAAGAGTATATTTTAAATATTGCCTTTTCAGTGAATTTTTTCAATTTATTTCAAAATATCAAAATATCACTCATTTTCTAACTCAATCATTACTTCAGATTATTTTTAAAAATTTAAGGTAAAAGAGCAGGCTTGTTTTTTATACCTTAAATACTATTTTTAGTTTAAAATAAAACACTGAAAGAAAGGAAACCCTACCACCAAAAGCAGCTAGAGTCATGAGAGAAATCTTTTAAGACTGTGAACACATATAATAGATTCCAGCTGCTTAAAAGACAAATTACTGGTATTTTTACTTGTGTCTTGGTTTCTAAATGTATGTAATAGCAATTTTAATGCCTACAATTACAAGAACTTTTTTTTTAAATGATACTGGCTTACTGTTAGCACATACTGTTTATTTTAACTTGCAGACTGTGCCCTTTATAAGAAAGGTCCATTTTTCAGTTTTACATTCTGTTATCTCAGCTTCCCTAAAAGGCTCCTTATGAAAAGGAACTATGACTTTCAACAGCAGAGAGTGTAGTATAAATGAGAATACTTATTTTGAAGATATTACTGAAGCTTTTTGCTGATTTTGAAAATAAAAGTTACTCAATCAAAACAACAATTTTTGGACTGGTCAGCTATTTACAATTACTCATTTTGAAGCCCTATAAGAAATAATCTTGCAACTATTAACATTGATGATAACGTCATGAATCTGGATAACTATCATCAAGAAGGTTATAACATATGTCTCTTTTTTTACACCTCTACCACACTACTCTTTACAGCAAGTTATGATACACCTTAAAATATCTTTCTTCTTTGGTTTTAACACAAGCTCTACAACACCTACCAAAAAGTCCTAGTCTTGGTTAAGTATTTACATATGCAAAGCCAATATCTTTTAGTTCAAAATCATTAGCACTAAGTATATTTATATAAAGAATCCTTTAATCAGCTAGTTATTTTTCTCAATTATTAAATAAGCCCAATCTGGAGTTCATATTTTTCAAATGAACAGATGGAAATGGGAGAAACTA
The DNA here is from genome assembly GCF_048772815.1 of Callospermophilus lateralis. Lineage (NCBI taxonomy): Eukaryota > Metazoa > Chordata > Mammalia > Rodentia > Sciuridae > Callospermophilus > Callospermophilus lateralis. The sequence continues at coordinate 93,491,386 of NC_135315.1, read as the reverse complement.
AAAGGGCAAATTTCTTGGAATCATGTTCACAGAATGAAATATACCTGTTTTCATTGATAAGTAAGGGGTAAAATACTAATATCACAGTATGATAATAACAGAACAGAGTAGAAATCTTGACCTGTACGTTTCTTACCATCCTTGAAAAATAATTTGCCTTCCCAGCTTTACTGGAAAAATTAAAAGCAATGTTATATAATACACTTAATTTTGGTTATGAGGTACTTTACTTTAAGGTTACATTTATCAGATAACCAATATATTTTAAATGCTTAATCACTGGATGTTATCAAACGGAGCATGCTGAAAATTTCTAAATATTCTGATAATATAGACCTATGTCTCCTGAAATAATTCCTGAAAAAAGGAATTTCCCATTTTCATGTTTGATATGAAATGGAAATGGCTAATCTTAAAAGCAAAAAAAAAAACTTGTTGCTCAAATAATTTGTAATATGATATGTGTCATATTTAATTTTCACAAGGAGCTTAAATAAGTGAATCACACTTCCATGCTTATCATTGCATCTATTTTTTTTAAATATATGTATTTTTAGTTGTAGTTGGACACAATACATTTTATTTATTTATTTATTTATTTATTTTTATGTGGTGCTGAGGACAGAACCCAGGGCCTCACAGGTGCTAGGCAAGCGCTCTACCACTGAGCCACAACCTCAGCCCTCATTGCATCTATTAACATGATTTCTGACATATTTTACTATTAAAATGGTAAAAATATGTAAATAGGTGGTAGAGTTCTATTATAGTACTGTTTCAGTGTTATATGTCAAAGCACAACTTCCCCTGTGTTAAAGAATGGGGACCACTAGCTCTTGATGGCAGTTAACAGTGTCACAAAGGAGGTAAAACAATGAGAAAATTCATATGATATAAGATATGGGAAAGAACTTGGAAAAAGTTCTACCATAAAGCAACCATTAATGATTATTATAGGAGTATATCAGAGAAGACAAGAAAACAAATAAATGCTGGGCCCAGACATGAAAGTACGTGCTTAAAAATGCTACAGGTGATAGTTATAAAGAGTAAATGGAATATACACATATACATGTATGTTTGTATACACAAACACACACATATCTTGTCTAAGTACACTGATATCTGCAACTTACTTTGAAATTAATTTAAAAGTCAGATAGTCTGAAGGAAGAAAAATATTATAAAGCAAGTACAGTAAAATATTAAGAATAAAAGTTGTAAGTGTAGAAGTGTCCAATAAGACTTAAATTTTTGATGAGTATTTGAAAATTTTTATAATGAAATGGTAGAAAGTAACCTTATATACTATAAATGTCATGCCATATAATCAATGAAAAATACCATTCAATATATCTTGTTATTTTGTTCTTGTTACTCACTTACATAAGATATCTTTATAGTATGTCATGTAACGCAAAAATTTCAAAGTAAGTTTCTAAAATTTAAAACATTTATGTACACCTCTTCAAAATTTCATTGAGAATGAAATCTCTAATTGTTAAAGGTGTCAAATTATAAAATCAAAGCAGACACATCTCCTAGAAATGGTATATCTTTAAAACACATTTTTTTTGGCTGGGCTTAGTGGCACATGCCTATCATCCCAGGGGCTTGGGAGGCTGAAGCAGGAGGATCTCGAGTTCAGAGCCAGGCTCAGCAAAAGTGAAGTGTTAAGCAACACAGTGAGACACTATCTCTAAATAAAATACAAAATAGGGCTGGGGATGTGGCTCAGTGGTTGAGTGTCCCTGAATTCAATCCCTAGTAACCCCATCCCCCAAAATAGATCACTTTTCCCACTAGGTAAATGTTCTTAATATGAATTGAAAGCTTTGAGCATTAAGATTAGCATAAAGAAGTTCAAAACTGGACACTTTTGAAGTGCTTTCTCTTATAACTGAAGAAAAATAAAATGTAAACTACCTAAAAGGTTCACTGCTAAAACAAAATGAACTTATTTTTTTTCTTTTAAGTTAAAATAAACTTTGTACATCTTAAGAAATGTGAAAGAAATACAAATAAGTAGATCCTGGTGTCAAATTCTAAAATACAAGAAATGACAAAAGCTTTTCAACAATGAACAAACAAACAAAAAGTCTGCCTTTGCCTAAAGTAGAAAGTATTAGAATTCTTTATCTAGAATAGCATAGTAAAATGTAACCTAAAGATACAACATTTATATTTGTAGCATTTCAATTTTCAAATAGAAATAAAAATAAATATTTACATACCTAATATTATTTTTTAGAATTTTCAAGCAACTGAAGCATTTAAAGGTTGTGTGAGTCTTCTGTTTTTCCTGGACATCTCCTTCATGTTTTCCATAATAAAAGTCATTAACTAACATGATCAATTTTCCTTTCTCTGAATCAATAGTCTTATTTGTATTTGCTGTATTTGAAAATTCTGTTTTAGCCAGTCCCAAAAATTTATTTATCATTTCTGGACAACAATACTGAAAGAGAAAAAAATTATAAGCCTTATTTAAAAAAAAAAAAAAGCAAAAATTATTCTGTGGTTACAAGTAAGGTCAGGCTATGTAAAACTCTGCTTGGTAAGACATCTGGAAAAATAGTCACCAAAAATTTGTGGTGCACATACATATTCAAAAACACTCAAATGACAAACACTTATTGTCTTAATAAACAAAAAAAATTCAAAAAGAAATGAAAACCCTTAAAGAGAACTTGGCTATAGATGTAATAAGCATTCCTTTGCAATTTATCTGTTCAGGTGTAACTATTTAATAATAATTTGTTGCTCGGTCCAAAATTATTCATTTCACATCTATTTCGAGAGTACAGAAAGAAATATTTCATATGCCTTGATGTATATTTTTAATTAACAAGTAACACAAAAAAAAAATTTGTAAAACCTTAATGGAACTAGACTTTGACCCAACTAACCTGCTATTTCTTAGACTCAAGGTACTAGAAAAGGTATGGAATGCAAAGGTATATAAGACTAATCTTCCTTCTTAAAAAAAAAAAAAGAAAGAAAAGAAAAAAAATCCACTTTTTTACATTAGGTATAAAAGAAAAGTGTTTTTACACCTTAAAACCTAGAATGCTAAATATCTGAAGAGGAAACTTACCTCTTCAGGAGTAAAATCACAATGTCACATAAAATGATTTTAATATGGAATTTGTTCATATGTGAGCTTTTCTTTTTCTTTTTCAACAAGATAGAACAAATTCTATCTTTTATTTATTTATTGCACATAACATTCAGTTGTATAGTTTTTACTTAAAGGGCAAGCTCAGGAAGATGTGCATTATAATATTTGTTAAAATGCTAATTCCTGGGCCTCACTTCAGAACAACAAAGCTACAATGTCCAGAGATAGGGCCTAGAAGTTTATATATTATCTAATTTTTTTTGATAGTTGTAGATGGACAGCATGCCTTTATTTTATGTTTATTTTTATGTGGTGCTAAGGATCGAACCAAGTGCCTCATACATGCTACGCAAGAGATCTGCCACTGAGCTAGAGCCCCAGCCCTAGAAGTTATATTTTTTAACAAGTGGTAATTCTTTTACAACTTAAGTGTTTTCTATATGTGTTATGTGTTAAACTGGCATCAACATAAGAAAATTTTAAACTCTTAATACACCTATTTCATTTCTAAGATAACAACATCCACTTCTACCACATGTAAAATGTTAGACAACTGGTGGAACACTCTGTATTACAAGGGACAGTGGGCCTTTCTGGTCCAAGACAGACTTATAACATTTCTTTCAAGATTGCATTTTACTTATTTTGTTTTACTTATCAATTTATAAATCTGAAAAGAAAAAACATACACACACACACACACACACAAAATCTAAAATAGATACAAAGAAAAAAAACACTAAGTAAAATGAGCCACAAATAACTGGTATAACTAACCTATGTTAAGGAGTTGAGGTTTCACCCATATGAAAAATTAGGACAAATAGATTAGTTCTCTAATACAACATGAATCTCTGTAGTTTTCCATTCAGAATAAATTATAATTGAAATAGAAATACAACATAAAAAGGGAGGTAAGAAAGATTTTGCTATTTATGTTCCTATATTCTTCTTGCAATATCACATAATATCTGAGATCTCAAACTTAGGAAATTCAGACTATTTCTAAGGAGTTTTACAAGACTAAGTTCCTTCTTTTAAAAAAATGCTACTTTCTACTTTAAGGATAAATGAAGAAAAACATGGTAAGGAATAAAACAACTAGCATTATTGGAAAAATTACTCAAAATGTGTATCCTCTTACTACTACTAATATATATCACTGGCACCATTTTGACAAACAAAACTCTTCACTTATTTGAAGGATTCCTTGGAGGAAGATCTCAAACAATGAGAAGTTATAATGCACAAAAATAAATAATAGAGAAAAGTCTTCCTAATAAGAAATGCAGATTATTTTGTGTCCCAAACACAAGATCTGGCTTTTAGTAGAAGTTATTCTGAGTCATATTTAGCACCTGATTATTTTCTGAAATCTACAAAATAGTTTATGAGAGAGTATGTTGCAAGGTTTATATTCTCCAGAAATGTCTAATATGAAATTAAAGTTGACCTAGAGTAATAAATTACTATATATATATTTATATGTATATACATATAAAACATATAATCAATTACTTGCTGTTCTTTTTTTTTCTTTTACAGAAAAGACAGGATCAGATTTTTAAAAATTAACATACAAATCTTGTTCACAGTAACTTTAAAAAATTGTTTTTAAATTGTAGTTGGAAACTATACCTTTATTTTATTTATTTTTATGTGGTGCTGAGGATCGAACCCAGCGCTTCACACGTGATATATGAGTGCTGTACAGTGAGCCACAACCCCAGCCCTCACAGTAACTTTTTTTAAGCAATATTTAAGATCCCTATGAAAAACAGCTGAATAATAAACTGCTGACAACCAAACGTGGACAATGGCTATAGTGAATGAGGGAGAAGGGAAGGAGCAAAATAGCCTACAGGAGAGAAAAAAAAAGACAGGCAAGAAAGAAACTTAAGAAATGAGCACTAACGACTGTGAACTATGGTCCAAAACCAACTGGTTATCTTTTGTTCAGCTCCCGAACCCTTTTAGTTCTCACCCTTTACTACAACCTTTCACACAGCCTTTATTTTCCTGGGCTGGCTAGTCTACAAATATTAAATGCCTTTAATGCTATTCTCATCTTTACATTTCCCAATACATAGGTCATCTTCCATCGCTTTGTTAGTGCCCTAAAAATTTAGGTAGAATTTTCAGAGCAAAGGATATGGAATGCAATTTTTAAATATTAAAATAGGACTTCTCATACAAACATCCTACATAAGTCAACATTTCCCCACTTATAGGAATTCATCCAAAAGCCACCAACAACCAAATTCCACAAACCCGATTTTCACTGAAACTTAGATCCAGAGAAAATCCAGAGACCACAATATACAAAAGCACTACCCAAAGCATCCAAGAAATAAAGCATGTAGTCAGAAGGACATCAAAGACAAAAGAATCCAAAAGATTTTAGAAAGTGTCAGTAAAGGGAGTTGGGAATATAGCTCAGTGCTACTGCACTTGCCTAGCATATGCAAAGCCCTAAGTTTGATCCACAGCACCATAAAAGAAAACAAACAAACAAACAAACAAAAAAGCACCACCACCAGCAACAACAACAGAAAAACAGAAATATGACAATTTAAATATATATCCTGAAAGAGGTGACATGATAGGCATATCCTGAAGTGCAAGGATAGATAGATAGATGATAGATAGATAGATAGATAGATAGATAGATAGATAGATAGATTGATAGATAGGCAGGCACGCAAACGCAGATATAGAAGCTGGTCAAGAGCATGGCAGAAGAAGTAACCCAGACCTACTTTGGAAAAGGAAAGCTGAAAAGGCAGTGCTATAGAAAGAAGCAGACACACACACTGCATTTGCAGGAAGTCTTCTGCCAAGCAAAGAATTATATAACCCAACTAACAGGCTGTGAGACTATACTAGAAATCTAGGCTCTCATCTAAACAAAAATACTTTCAGATAAAAGGAGGCTAATAACAGGAATATATACAATTCTAGCAAAACATCAGGAAAATGTTATTCTGGAGCAGATGTAAGAAGAGACAGCAAAGCTGAGGAGATGTGTCCCCATATGGGTTGCTTTTAAATCTCTCTAGAGCCTATACTCTAGTCCCAGGCCCATGGAGCCCACAAGAAACTATCCACTGTTTGAGGGTACCTTCTTCTCCATTCTACCCCCTGAGGCCATTGATGTAAGTGACCTCTGAACAGTCTCACACAACCAAGAAGTTTTCTGCCATTCAGTGACCAACCAAAGCCTGTTGGGGCAACATTTGGAGCTCCAGGCCCAGGTTTGGGGTAAAGCAGCCACACAATTAACGAAGAATATAACACTGCACCAGGTCTTTCTGTGGCTGCCCTAGCACAAGACTGGTCTCTTGCTCAACTTCAATTAGGACCCTCACCAACAACAGGTCATCTCTTAGACCTGGAAATCTGTCATCTCTACCATGAAGACTGGATGAATTTAAACAATTGTTGACCAGTCTGACACTTCATGATCCTAACATCTCTGGTCCCAGTAAGAATGCTAAAGCACTGCATGATGTTGCTGAAAACTTAAAGACTGGGTTCTGAGAAGGGGAAAAAAAGAGGCTGAATACCTAGGTTTCCTCTTCCTCTTCCCTGTGCACGAACACAAAACATGCCCTTTCTACAGAAATAAACTTGCTTTAGAATCCCACCTCACCCCCAGAGAGAGATTAAGAAGTAGTACATCAAGGGAAAAAGGAGAGGGAAAAATGAATAACAGAGAGGTAAGATAAATTAGAGACAAGGATAGTAGTAAACAGATACTGCAAAATAAAAGAAGGGAAAGAGAGGCCAGTAATGAGAAAAGCAAGGTTTAAAAAAAGAGAGATTAAGATTAGAGAGAAAATGACAGATATAGCATGCAAAGGAAAATTCATTTTGGACATACAACTTATGGAATAAATATTTTAAAATATAATTCAGGAAAACTGTGCTAAAACAAAGGAAGACACAAATATAAAGGCAAAAGAATACAATGTACACTAGAGAAGACTAACTCAAACTTTCTATAGTAAGTTATGTCACTATAAAATTATTAATCTTAAAAATATTAGTCTAATATAGATAGATAGATAGATAGATAGATAGATAGATAGATAGATAGATAGATAGACTGGGATGTAGCTCAGAGGTAAAGTGCCCCTAAATCCCCAGTATCAAAAAAAAAGAAAAAGAAAAAGAAACTTATTACTTTCTAGATGAGACCCTCTGCAATTTAGTGAGACCTTGTTGCAAAAAAAAAAAAAAAAAAAAGAACTGGAATGTAGTTCAGTGGTAAAGAGCCCCTGAGATCGATTCCCAGTACCGAAACACAAAGTAACAAAAAACAAACAACAACAAACACTGAACACTAGAATCAAAAACAAAACACTTTTTTGAACATTTTAAAATGTTAAGGATACATTCATGATACAGTTATGAAAGCTAGATTCTTCTGTATCACAAATATCTGCTAAGTAATGAAAGATATGGATTGAGATGTGATTATATATCTAGGACAGAATAAGTGAAGATAAGGATATGTAAAAAGTTTTATCAGTGGATACTAAACTACAGTTAGATAGGAATACAAGTTCTGGTATGCTATTATTATATAGTAGGGTGTCTATAGATAACAATAATGCACTGTACACTTTAAAAAGCCAGAAAAAGGGAGTGGGGATTATGAATCAGTGATAGAGTGCTCACCTGGTGCGGGTGAGGCACTGGGTTCAATCCTCAGCACCAGATAAAAATAAATGAATAAAAATAAAGACATTGTGTCCACCTACAGCTAAATTTTTTTCTAAAAAAAAAGCCAGAAAATTTAAAAATTTCACCATAAAGAATTGATAAGTGTTTGCAGCGTAAAACATTAAACAATGGACACATATCAAAACATCATACCCCATTAATACGTAAAATTTTATGCTTTATGTACCAGTCAAAATTAATGTAAATAAAGACTAAAATTATAATGAATACTCTGGAAAAGTTTATATGACAAGCAAATAATTTACTTATTATTTTTAGTGTACCTCACTATCTATAGTATATCTTACTATATCATACAAGTATTTTCAAATTTCTACCTAATAGTAAAGAAAACAACCTACAGACATTTTTGCTAAAGAAAAAAAAAAGTATTCATCAGCACTTGGGCTTTACTATAAGAGGTATGGTTAAAATACCAATTAACTAATGATACAATGAGAAAAATGTCTAACTTTAAGAAATTCCTAAAGAATAAATGAAATAATGTATTTATTTAAAGCTTAGTTTTATGTTTGACACATGGAATCAAATAAATTATTATAGGATATTTTAATATTTTTCCATTGGGAAAAAACATTAACTGTGATATAATGAACTTTGATTTATCAAAAACTTCTATTTAAGTTTTTTTTAAATTATTGATCTAAAAATTACATTATTTTATGGAAATTATATTAAATTTTAACTGAAATATAAAAACATAAAAGCTAAAAAGTAAAAAAAGTCCCCAGTTTTCTATTTTTTAATTTTTATGATCAACACATTATATTTATACATTTTTGAAACAATGTGATTTTTTCATTTTTATGATGCAATTGTGTGAACACAATCAAAATCCTCTTCTAATATGAGATATAGAATGCATTACTGTTAATTATACTCACCCTATTATGCCATAGAACATAAGAATTTGCTGTGCCTATCAAACTATAACACTGTACCTGGTGACCAACCAATTTCTATTCTCTTCCCCCTCTACTTGTCCCCATCTCTGATGACATCTAGTCTATTTGATTTCTATGAGATCAACTTTTTAAAACTGCCCACTGAGTGAGATCATGTAGTATTTGTCTTTCTGTGCCTGAAAGTCTCCAGTTTTAAACATTTCCTTCCTAGATTTGTGACTATGCTTTGAGACTTCATTATTATAAACACATATATTATTCAATTGCATTCAATTTAGTTATATAGTATTTCTTACACATTGTCCCATTTTATCTATCATAGAGATACCCTCCTTTCATAAAATGTTACAGTGTTCCATTACATAAATCTTTTAATATTTTGGTTATTTCCAGTACAAGTAATCACAAATAATGCTATAACATGTAAAAGTCACAGTTGGAAGAAGGTTGTCAATCTCTCCAGGCCCAGAAGTGTGTATGTTTTGCATGTTGAACTGATTCTATTTTGTATACAGACTGTATGCAAAGTAGAGGGGAAATAAGAACATTCATGTCTACTTCTATATGTGGAAAGAAAATCAGGAAGGATATAAAACTGGCAACCAGGTCATAAGAGTCTGAGGTAAAGATTCTTCCCATACACACCTTCCTATTTTTAATTTTTAATAATGTGACTTTGTTACCTAGTAAAAATAAATAAATAAATAAATAAATAAATAAATGTGGCTAAGAGAATATAGTAGCAAGAGATCTTCCAAAAATGGTAGATTAGAGGCATTATACACTTGCCTGCATCTCCTTGAAACCAAATTAAAATAACTGTAACATAGTTGCTCACTGAGATGAATGACTATGAGAAAATACCAGGTTTCAACTGTGGATAGAGACTTGGAGAAGCCCAAATAAAATGGACTGTGGAAGACAGAATGAAACAAAATGCACCAGTGCCAATCCCAGGGAAGTATGCCCCAGAGGTAGAGAAGAAACAGAGTCCCAACAAACATGACTGGCACAGGATCCAGCCTCCTGCAGAAATATAGGCTAAGCAAACAACAGTACAGTTTGCGTGTTGAATTGGCTCTGTAGAAGACCCCTGTACTTCTTTGCATATTCTCAGTTTTATAATTTGGGGCCATCTTAGAAAAGGTCCTATTGTCTGAGGTTACTTACTGCTTTAGCAATCAGCATATGCAATAACAGAAGGTGCTTCTCATTAAACCTGGCAGTTTGCCAGACGCAGCTCTCAGAGTCCGGGGAATGAGCAGTCACATGTAGCCAGGACTGGAAACACCAGAAAAATGGACTGTGGATTATGCAGAACTCACCAACATCCCTTCCACCACAGATCTTTGAGACTCTATATCCTCTCTCCATCCTTGGGGGGCCATACAGGAACACTCCACAGAGCTAGTATTAGCTCTACCCTCCAAGTGCTAAGCTCTGAAGAGAAGATTTGGGGAGTTCCACATTCTGACATGCCATGATGTCAGCATCAGCTCTGCTCTAGAAGTGCATAACACAAATAGCTCCAGAGAGAATTTGTTTCTAGGGAACTCTGTGTTCCACACTAGCTCATTCTGATGTACAAAGCAGCTGAGAGGTATTCCAACTGAATCAAGCCACAAATTACTACCATCAGTCAACTGACTAGTACCATAAAAGAAAGGAGTAAGTCCCAGTCTTTTCTCTGTCCAAGCAGCACACAGACTAAAGACAAAGAAATTCTCTGATCAGCACAGTCAAAAAGTTTCTATCCTTCCTGCTCTCTTGGGCACCTGAGGGAAAAGAAAATTTTCATTTTTTTTATTCATAGTTTTACTTTTTTTTTAAACTCAGGGGTACTTTCAAAACTGCATTACATCCTCAGCCCTTTTCATTTTTTTCAGACAGGTTCTCTTCAATACTGGCTTTGAACCTGTGATCCTCCTGCCTCAACTTCCTGAATAACTAGGATTACAGGCATATACCACCACACCTGGCTTAAGTTTTTGTTGTTGTTGTTATTTTTATGTGCTGTTTTGTGGTTATTTCCCTATTCCCTCTTATTTTTTTGATATTGGGGACTGAATTCGGGGACACTCGATCCCTTGGCCACATTCCCAGCCCTTGTTTGTGTTTTATTTAGAGACAAGGTCTTACTGAGTTACTTAGTGCCTTGCTAAATTGCTGAAGCTGGCTTTGAACTCTTGGTCCTCCTACCTCTGCCTCCCAAGTCACTGGTATTACAGGCATGTGCCACCATGCCTGTATTTTTCTCCTCTTTTTAATATGAAATATTTTTCTTCTCTTCCCTTCTCCCTTTTCTATTTTACTTTTCTCCAACTATATTTTATCCCTTTGATTAATTCTATTTTTATTATTTAACTGTTTGTTATTTAATATTATTTTTCTTCTTTCTTTTCATTTGTTGTGGTATTACTGTTTTTAGTTTTTGGATTTTACTTTATTTATCTATCTCATTTTTCTTTCTTCTTTGTTCCTCTTCTTTTTTTTTTTGCAGTGATTGAGATTGAGTCTGATTGTGTTGAACACATCAGCTGGGTGCTCTGCCACTGAGCTACACTCCCAACCCAACTGAGGGGAATTATGCCTTGCTTGGGCCACACTTAAACCTTGGCAGATACTTCAACTTAGAGAATAGGAGGAATAAAAGCCCACAGACTATAACCTGTCCCCAGGCAAGCATGGCAAGGTAGGTGAATCTGAAGTCCCTCTTGGGAACCCTCACTACTATATCAAGAACAGAAGAAATAGCATAACTGTTATAGGCACCATACTTATGGTGCCTATATATGGGGCCTCAATATCTGTCATTCCCATACCCTATCAGACAGCATATTGCTGATAGGGTTGGAGGTGAGTGTGACAGTGGAGGGAGCTGTAACTGGCTATTGTTTCTCCCCATGAAACAACTAGAGATGCCCTGAATGTCTAAACAAAAGATAAAGGCTCCAGGACATCACCACAATTGGAACAGCCAGTAGCAGAACTGCTTCCAAGTTAACAGCCAAGTTAACAAAGCCCAGGGAAACCCCCAACAAGTACCTGATAGGGGCTTCGATTCCCACTATAGGAGTAATCACAGAGGGTACACTCTATATCTATTGCTGTCTATAGCAAAATTGCCTGAAATACCAGACAGACTACCCTCTTGCAAGTCGTATAAAGAAAATAAATCACTTAGGCTCTGACATATATTGTGTAAAAATCTTTAACCACAGCCAAAGAAGCCACAGGAAAGTACACAAGGAAGTACAAATTGAATTAAATTCAATACTAAATAGAAACCCAGTGACCCAGGGCTCACCAAGAAATAGTGGAAAAGAGTGAAAGATATCCATCCCAGTGGATGAGCAAATCTCAACATACAAACACAAGAAATATGAAAGCACAAGGCAGTAGAATAGCTCCTGAGGTTTATAAATCTCTAATAAATCTCTAATCCAAAGATATAAAAGTAGATGAACTACTTGACAGAGAAATTAAAAGAATATTTTAAAAAAAAAAACAGTTCAATGAATTCCAAGAGGATATAAGAGCTGAATGAATTAAGGAAACCAATGCAGGATATGAATGAGAAATCTGATAGACAGGGATTTTGAAACCGAACCAACCAGAATTCTTGCAAATGAAAAGCTCAATAAGTCAGATTTTTAAAAACTCACTTGAAAGCCCCACCAAAACATTAGATAGACCAAAAGAAAGAATAACAAGACTTAAAGAAAAAGTTGAGGAGTTACCAGATTCAGAAACTAATTTTAAAAAGTCAGTAAAAATGAACATAATATACAAGATCTCTAGGATACCATTAAAGAACCAAACACAGGTATGATCAGAAAAGATGAGGGAGAAGAGCTACAGATTGAAGGCATAGAAAGTCTATTCAGCAAAATGTCAGAAGATAGCTTCCCAAATACTGGAAAAGACATGGATATCCAGGTCAAAGAGAAATAAAGAGCCCCAAGTAGCCAAGCGCCATGGTGCTTGCCTGTAATCCCAGCAACTTGGGAGGCTGAGATAGGAGGATCATGAGTTCAAAGCCAGACTCAGCAACTGCCAAGGCACTAAGCAACTCAGTGAGACCCTATCTCTAATAAAATACAAAATTGGGCTGGGGGTGTGGCTCAGTGGTTGAGTGACTCTGAGTTCAATCCCTTGTATCAAAAAAAAAAAAAAAAAACAAAATAAAACAAAAAAACCCAAGTAGACATAACAAAAAGAAAAAAGAAAAGAAATAAAAAAGCTTACCCACAACATATTATATTTAAACTCCCAAAAGTACCTAAAAAAATATTTATAAAGCTGCAAAAAAGAAGGGTCAAGTCATATTTTAAGACAAAGACATCAGAGTAACAGTGGATTTCTCAGAAGAAACTCAAAAAGGCCAGAAGGGCAAGGAATGATGTATTTCAAGGCCTAAAAAAAATAAATGTCAAACTCAATTACCATACCTAGCAAAGTTTCCCAAATCAAAGGAAAAATAAAGAACTTTCATGATAAGCATACATTAAAGGAATTCCTGACCACTAAATCAGCATTATAGAATATACATAAGGGAATTCTACACAGAAGTGAGGAAGAAAGACTAACACAAAAATAATGACACAGGAAAAAATAAATTTCATTAGACGAGATTAGAACAGCTAATAAGAAAAAAAAAGGAGAGAACCAAACAGTATTAATAAAATCATCAAATCTCTAAGATGAATAAAAGAGCAAGACACAACATAGAACATTCAAAACAACTAGGAAAAAAACTTCAGCCTGGGCTGGGGATGTGGCTCAAGCGGTAGTGTGCTCGCCTAGCATGCGTGCGGTCCGGGTTCGATCCTCAGCACCACATATAAAGATGTTGTGTCTGCCAAAAACTAAAAAATAAATATTAAAAAATCTCTCTCTCTCTCTCTCTCTCTCTCTCTCTCTCTCTCTCTCTCTCTCCTCTCTCTATAAAAAAAAAACTTCAGCCAGGCATGGTGGCACATGCCTGTAATCCCAGCACCTGGGCAGCCTGAGGCAGGAGGGTTGTGTGTTCAAAGTCAGGTTTAGCAACTTACCAAGACCCTAAGCAACTCAGTGAGACTCTGTCTCTAATAAAATACAAAACAGGGCTTGGGATATGACTCAGTGGTTGAGTGCCCCTGAGTTCAATCTGCCGCAGCCTGGCTGGCTGGGCAAAATAACCGGGGGGATGACGAATAACTTGTGTACGTTGATGCAGCAGGAATGGGAGCCATTTATTGTAGGACAACCGAGGTATTTATACATTTTACACAGCTTATCTAATTAGCATAAAATAGATACAGCAGTCAACCAATAAGGAATCTCCACACTTCATGGCTTGCTTTTGTTACTTCACAAACCACTCCCTCTGGCATTTGGCCAGGCGCTTTCCAGACTTGTTTACAGACTCTAACATTTCTCTGGCAAAATAACAGGTGCCAATCTGACTTGTTTACAGACCTCAACATTTCCCCCTTTTGTTTAATTTAGATAAGAACCATAGTGATTTTTACAGAAACACCATAAATAACCTGCTAGAAACAGAAAGGGAGGATACAAAATGTTACAATACCAAGCTAATTGATGGCTCCATGCAAGAAGCCCTTGGAAAAATTATACCAGCAATGACACCATTAGCAAAGATACCGAGTTACAATTTGTTGTAGATTACAGTTTGTTATCTCAGTCCAGGTAAAGCAGTGTCTCAATAGATTAACTCACAGTCCAGGTAAATCACAGTCTAGGTAAGTTCTGCAGGCAGCTAGCTTAAGTTGTAGCAGCAGAAACAGCAACAGCTCCGAAGTCTCCTCAGGTTCTCAGCCGAAGTTTTGTCTGGTTCTCAGCAACACTGAAAATTCTTTCACCTTTGTTTCCATGGGCACTTGAACGAAGGCAGGAACTCCGGATGGCTAAAGAAAATCCTGTAGCATTTCACTAAGAAAACAACCTTTTGAACAATTTAGTACATTATTTCAAGGTTTTTTACATTTGAAATAAGCCTTAATAGTACTCATTACTCATCAGCTTCCAGGTGTGGGAGAACCATTGTAGTTACTGGCCTTGGAAATGATCAAACTTCAGGGACACCAGTGTCTTCTGCCAGCTGTAGCATCTCAGGCAGCCCCAGATGGCCCTGGGGAGAGACCCAGACTCAAACTGCTTCCGGGCACAGGGAGCAAAAGCCTGCAAGACTGTGCCTCCAGGTCAGGTCTAGATTTGGGCTGGCAGTGGCGATCCGCTCCCCTGGGCAGGGGGGCAGGGAAGAGCCGGCAACTGTCGCTTGGAAAATTCTTGCTGTGCCATGATCGGCTTGGGCAGGTGGTAGTCGCCTTGTCGATTCACGCACCCTCCGGTAACGAAAAGTATTTAGTAATAGCCTTTTGCTGCAACTTGTTTCCTGATAATCCTTCTTCTTCTGAACTTTCTTTTTCTTTCTGACTAGAGTTTCTGGGCTTTTATCAACACATGCCCTAACTATTCTTGGTTCCACTGGGGTGCCTTTTTCTCATATCAATTTACTTCTCACCCCTTCCATATTTTCATCACAAAGACAATACAACATTTCAAGACAAAACAAGACACAAACATACTGCATCAATCTTCTCCATTTTCTTGAAATGGCCATTTTTCCTCTCGCCCTATCTGCCTAGGGACAAGCAGATTGCTCCCATCCTATCTATGGACGGGCAGCTTTTTTCGTCACTTACCCCCGAGTGTCCCGGGGCTCCCCGTAATGGGCCACCATCTGCCGCAAGCCGGCTGCAGCAGAATATCCGGGGGGTGACGAATAACTTGTGTACGTTGATAACTTGTGTACGTTGATGCAGCAGGAATGGGAGTCATTTATTGTAGGACAACCGAGGTATTTATACATTTTACACAGCTTATCTAATTAGCATAACATAGATACAGCAGTCAACCAATAAGGAATCTCCACACTTCATGGCTTGCTTTTGTTACTTCACAAACCACTCCCTCTGGCATTTGGCCAGGCGCCATCCAGACTTGTTTACAGACTCTAACATTTCTCTGGCAAAATAACAGGTGCCAATCTGACTTGTTTACAGACCTTAGCATCAATCTTTGGAACAAATAAAATAATTTTAAAAATTACAGAATAACAAGAAAAAAAGTGCACACGCACCTTTGAATAAGAATTCTCAACATGAATGGTCTTAATTCTTCAATTAAAAGGTGCAGATTAGCTCATTAGATTAAAAAAGAAGACCAAATAATATACATCCTAAAAAACTCACTGGCAAAAACATACACAAACTGAAAGTGAAAGGATGGAAAATGATACTGTAAGCAAACCAAATCCAAAAGCAAGCAGCAATAGCTATACTCATAGATGACAAAACAGAAAAAACAAAGGATGTCATTACATATTGATAAAGGAAATAATTCATCAAGACACATTAACAATTACAAACATATATGCACCAAACATAAGAGCACCAATTTTATAAAACACCACAGGACACAAAGGGAGAGATGACCCTAATAATGAGTAACTGCAGTAGCCACTTTCACCATACAGACCAAATAAAATCAACCAAAAAAACATCAGGGGTGAATTATACCATAGTTCAAATAACTTAACAGACATATACATCTAAGGGCTGCAAAACGTGTATTCTTTTCATCAGTGCATGAAACTTTTTACAAAATAGATCATATTTCTGACCATAAAGCAAGAGTTAACTAATTCAGAAAAACTGAAATGATTACTTGTATCTTATTGTATCATGATGGAATGAAACCAGAAATTTGTAACAAGAAAAACTGCAGTAATTATATCAAAACATTGAGGCTAAAAATACACTGGTGAACAAACAGTAGGTTATGGAAAAAATCAGGAAGGAAATTTAAAAATTCCAAGAATCAAATAAAAATGAAAACATAATATAGTATAACCTGTGGGATACAGTGAAAACAGTACATTGGGGGAAGTTTATAGATATGAATGGCTATATTGAGGGAGGTAGGGGGAGCAGATCCCAAATAATAACCTAAGATAAATCTCAAGGTCTTTGAAAAACAAGAATAAACTAAGGGGCCAGGTGCAGAGGCTCACACCTATAACCCCAGTGGCTTGGGAGGCTGAGGCAGGAGCATCACAAGTTCAAAGCCAGCCTCAGCAACAGTGAGACCCTGTCTCTAAAGATAATACAAAACAGGGCTAGGGATGCGGCTCAGTGGTTGAGTGCCCATGAGTTCAATCCCTGGTACCAAAAAAAGAAAAGAAAAAATCAATAAAACAAAGAGCTGTTTCTTTGAAAAGAAAAATGAAATTGAAAAACTTTTACCAAATTTAACCAAAAGAAAGAGAAAACCCAAATTAACAAAAATAGAGATGAAAAAGGTATACTACAAAAGACAACATTCATAAGATCCTTCAGGAAAATCTGGGAAAACTACATACCAAAAAAAATGGAATATCTAGAAGAAATGGAGGAGATTCTGGACACATATTTTAAAAATCCAAATAGATCAGTAATGAGCAATGTGACTGAAGCAGGAGAAAAGTCTCCAAACAAGGAAAAGCCCATGCCTAGACAGATTCAATGCTGAAATTTACCAGATTTTAAAGAACAGCAATGCTTCTTAAGCTATTTAGAAAAAAAAAGGAAAAAAAATGTTTCCAAACTCAGCTTACCAAGCTAGAATTACCCTGCAACCAAGACCTGATAATGACACAACAAAAAAGAGAAAACTATAGACTGATATCCTTGATAAACATAAATGCAAATAAATGCAAAATCCTCAATAAAATACAAATTCAATGGCACATTAAAAAGCTTGTCCACAAGTTGGCTTCATGAAAGGGATGCAAGGATGGTTTAACACACACAATTGAATAAATGTAATATAGCACATTAATACAAAAATAAATAGAGGATAAAAAACATGATCTCAAAAAACCTTTGATAAAATTCAGTAAAGCTTCATGATAAAATGCTCTGAATAAACTATATATAACACAATCATACTTTAACATAAAAAAGGATATATATAACACACCCATAGCCAACATCATACTGAATACAGAAAAATTGAAAGTGTCCCTTCTAAACTCAGCAACAAGGACCTGGAGTTGTGGCTCAGCAGTAGAACGCTCACGTAGTGCATGCGGGGCACTGGGTTTGATCCTCAGCACCACGTAAAAATGAATAAATAAAATAGAGGTATTGTGTTCAGCTACAACTAAAAAATAAACACTAAAATAAATAAATAAATAAACTCAGCAATAAGACAAGTATATCTGTTCTCACCAATCTTTTTTTTAATTGAATATGACAGTGGAATGCATTACAATTTTTTTATAAATATGACAGTGGAATGCATTACAATTCATATTACACATATAGAGTACACTTTTTCATACCTCTGGTTATATATAAAGTGTATTGACACCAATTGGTGCCTTCATACATGTTCCACCACACTTATTCAATATAGTAGTACTTAAAACCTTAGCCAGGCCAATCAGGCAACAGAAAGAAATAAAAGGGATAAAGATAGGATAGGAGGAAGTCAATGTATCCCTTGATTACAGACACAATTCTATACTCAGAAAATCCTAGACTACACCAAAATACTCTTAGAACTGACAAATTCAGCAGAGTTGTAAGATTTTACAAAATGCACACAAAAAAATTAGTAGCTTTTCTAGACACCAATAACAAACTCACTGAGAAAGAAATCAAAAAGCAATCCTATTCACAGTAGTCTCAGAAAACAAAAACTAAAATACCTAGGAATAAATAAAACCAGAACTGTGAAAGACTTCTATAATAAAAATGACCCCAAAGAGGTATAAACATAAAGAACTTGAGGGAAAAAGAAAAAACTAATGGAACATGGGAAGGCTTCCCATGTTCATATTAGGAGAATATAATTTAAATGGCTATACCACCAAAAGTGATCTACATGTACCATGCAATCCCTATGAAAATATCAATGACATTATTCATAGAACTTGAAAAAAATCCTAAAATTTGTATGGAATCATAAAAGACCTAGAATAGTCAAAGCAATCCTCAGCAGAATGCACAATGTAGGAGCCATCACAATATCTGACTTAAAAATACACTACACAGCTATAGTAACAAAGATATCTACTGACGTAAAAACAAACATGAAGGCTATGAATAGAATAGAAAAACAAGAATAAAGCCACAAATCTAGAGCGAACAGATTCTTGACAAAGGTGTCAAAAATATATCAGAAAAAAGAAACCTTTTCAAACTGGATAGAAAACTGGAAATTCACTTATAAAAGACTGAAAATACCAGACCTTATCTTACATCCTGAACAAAAATAAAGTCAAGATGGATGGATCAAAGATTTTAATGTAAGACCTGAAACTCTGAAACTACTAGAAGAAAACATTGGGGAAAAATTTCAAGATACTGATACAAGCAATCGTTGATTGCCTGAATAGGACTTCAATAACTCAGGGAACAAAAGCAAGAACTGACAAATGGGATGATATCAAACTAAAATGCTTTTGCAGTGCAAGCGAACAACAGAATGAAAAGACAGCCTATAGAATGGGAGAAAACCTTGCCAACTACTCATCTAACAAATTATTAATATCCAGGACATATAAAGAACTCAAAAAACTTAACAACAAAAGAACAAGTAAAGTAATCTAAATTTTAGAATGGGCAAATTATCTACACAGACACTTCTCTAAAGAAATACAAATGGCCATAAATACATGAAAAAATATTCAATATCTTCATCCATCAGGGAACTACAAATCAAAACTACATTGAGATTCTATCTTACCCCAGAATGCTATTATCAAAAAAAATCCAAAAATGCTTGCAAAGACATGGGAAAAAAAAAAACCTCTTACACTCTTGTGGGAATATAACAGTACATACAGACACTATTAAAATGGGTATGAAGGTTCCTCAAAATATTTTTAAAAAATTAAAAATGGAACTATCATATGATTCAAGTTTATCAATTCTGGGTATATTATTATGATCCAAAGGAAATTAAGTCAGAATACAAGAGATACCTACATATCCATTTTTACTACAGTACTATTCACAATAGCCAAGCTATGGAATTAGACTAGTTGCTGATCGACATTTGAGTGGGATAAAGAAAATACAGTATATATTTTTCAGCCATAAAAATGAATGAAATCACGTCATGTGCAGAAAAAAAGATGAAATTGGAGGACACCATATTAAGCAAAATAATTAAGAGACAGAACAAGCATTATAGTTTTTTCTCATATGTGGAAACTTAAAAAATAGCTAAGATGCAGCACAGTGGTAGAGCCTAGCATGCACAAAGCCCTGGGTCCAGTCAATTCTCCAGTGCTGCCCAAAATACATAAAGATAACCTGGAAATAGGAAAGACATTCTTAAGGAAAAGAAAAGGGACAAAAGGTAGGGGTCGGAAAGGAAGGACAAGAGAGGGTAGGAGAGTGGATGGATATGATCAAAGCACAATATATATACACGCATTGAAACATCACAGTGAAACTTCTTAATTTGTACAATAAGGACATATTAATAATTATAAATTTAAAAATTAAAAAAAATTTCAGAAGAATAACTACAAGGTTAAAGTCTGATCAGTTGCGGGGAGGACTGAATGTAGTCTTTTTTTTTGTCCTCTCCACCTATGATGCAAAACATAAAAAACATCAGGTGTCTCACCAAAACATTATAAAGAAGAGGAAATTGAAAATACTCACAGGGGAATCGTTTCATATAGAACCTAAGCACTAAATTGAAGTGATTAGAGGCTACACTACACTACTACTAGAGCTGGAAGTGGTATAGATCAAATATAGTCTGTACATTAATAAAGAGCCTGTATTTAAAAATTTAAAAGGATCCCTTGCTTTTTTCTTTCTTTCTTTTTTGTAAAATGCGACAAAAAGTTGTGTACTGTTGAAAGAGTGAGCAAGAACTTTTCCTTACTTCTTTGCCACAGAACCCTTCTTTTTCTTATATAATCTAAAAAATTCCTTAAAATCTGAATTTCAGAGTCTCCTACAATAATAAAAAACTCAAACTAGTTCAAGAGAATTATATAAACTATGCTCTGAACTGTGTGTTAAAACAATTATTTCATATGAAACACTTCACCATTTGAAGTTTATGTCTATTAAAAATTAAAATGTAAAAACTCAGATTTTCATATGTAATGTGACATGTACATGTTGGCGATTATGAAAATAAGGTAACAAAATATCTAAGTTATTAAAAAATTAAACAAATGTTTTCTAAATTTGAAAAACAATGTGACCAATAAAATATTGATTTTTTAAAATAAAATAAGAATAAGCATCCATTATAAATATATGAACTTAATTTCTTAAATCTGATGATTAAGGAATGCCAGTCTTACATAATTACTATAAAAGCAGATTTTTATCTAAGCTAAATAGAAATTCCATTATGAGAAGATTTCTGATCTAAATATTGAGATAGACCATAGTGACTGTAAATCTCAAAAAATTCCTTTTTGAGAGGGGGAGTCTCACTATGTTGCCCAAATGGCCTTGAACTTGTAATCCTCTATCCTCATCTTCCAAAGTAGTTGCAAATATAATCATGTGCCACCATGCCTGGCTTCAACCTTTATAAAAATTAAATTCTGAAAGTTTTACCTTCATGTGATTTTTCAAAGGATCCAAAAGATTGAAATGAATATTGCACTTGGAACAAGCTCTTGGAAAAGGTGTTCCATTTTTAGATTGATTTGATGAGGTATTTGCACCTAAAATAAATTCAGAACATTTATGATTCAAAACTCATCACTTTTGAACATTAAATAATCACTGATAGTTTCAAAATTTATAATAATTTCTAAAATTTATGTATAAATACTATAGTAATTTTTATAGTATAGAATGTAAGATCTCATATTTACCTTTTGATGGCATAGCCTGGGAAGATGTCAGTGAAGGAGATTTAACTGAAGGGAATTCAGCTGGAGAATTTGTTCCAGAAACACCCTCACAGGGCTTAGGCTTTTTTGGATTAACACTGTTTACTTCAGAAGCAGAAGGACGTTTTGATAAAAATGAACTTTCATTCACACCTACAATGATTTAAACAGTGGAAAAAATATTTTAGAACACCTAGAATACTACTCATAACTAAGTACAAATACTTTGGAGTTAATTTACAGATAATATAATTAATTATCATATCACACAAATAACAAGAAAAATTAAGTGATCCAAACTCAGGGCATATACAGAAATAGTATAAACATTTATTATAAACTCCAAGAATTAAGATAATTTGTAAAATAACCTTTCTATGCAAGAAATTCTAAATGTGGCTTCAAACAGAAATATATAAACTGCTATTATAAAAGAAGCCAGACAAAAAATTTTAAAGCAGAAAACACTGAAACAAGTTCCCAGAAATAAATTACTTTTGGATACTTAAATGTGATAGAATTTGTTAAAAAAAAGAAAGAAAATCTGACAATAACTTTTATTTGTTCCAAAAATTGATACCCTCATATGCTTTTTTATTTAGCAATTTAAAATGTCTACTGCAATGTTAGCTCTTTTCTCACCTAACAAACTTAAGAGTGGTCTACTGACAGCTTTAGGTGATTTTAACCACTTATTGCCATGTACAAAGTGGAAACAAATAAGTTTGAATAATAGTTTACTCATTCATATGAAAGGGCACATAATACAGGGAGTTAGTATAAGGATTTTCATACTATGTTCCCCAGAATTTAATGGGGTCATTTTAGGGAATATATTGGGCCATGTCTGACAAAAAAACACTTTTCCATTTTATTTATTAGATATTAACATAAAAATTTGTTTGTACAGGGATTTCATTAAAAAAAAAACCTCTTCCATTTAAAAACCATTACCTTAAGGATAAAGAATTTAGATCTATTTAGAGCATTACTAAGAAAAATGGGGATATTTAGACTATAACCAAGCCAGGCAAAGTCCTTTTAGAAAATAATACACAATGGGCTTTGTAAAAATGGATTTTAAAACTGTACATCATATTTTAATAATGCCAACTATACACTAAAAGTAGAAGCAGTGAATAAACTACAAACATTCTAGGCTTTTAAGTCAGACAAGATAAGTTCAAATCCAGACTACGTCAGTCTCTAGCTATGCACTCTTAAGCTTATTTAATTAATTTCTCTGAGTTTAAGCTTCCTTTTTTGTAAAATAAGTTATAATGCCTTATTTTACAGAGCTATTTAAGAAAAAGATAATATACTTAAAATATCCCAAGAAAATATTTGGTACATAAAAAGCACTCAGTAGAAAGTGAAAGGTACTATCATTACTAACTAAATATTTTCCATCTTTATTTTAGAGGGGAAAAATTATTCCAACAGATATAATAGTAAAAACAAATATGCCATAAAAATAAAAAGTATTATAGTAGTTAGCTTCTCTGTTCCATCGTTTGAGATAACATAAAAATCATCTCCCACTAATGAAGCACTCTATTACAAACTGCAGGTCCATAAGAAAGATTCCATGAGATCCCTTTAGCATTCTTCTGAGACGTTTAGGTTACCCGAAAAACCACTAGGTGCTAGCATTTCAAATGAATCAGTTGATTTTACAACAGGCTAAATAGTAGAAATAGATTGCTTTAATGGAAGAATTTAACAGAAAAAATCTCAATGTTAAAAAAAGTCACTTGCATTTGATTGAACTTCTGATTCTTTAGCTTACCTTCGTTCTATTAGGCTGTGCTATTCCCTACTTTTAAGAAATTCTATCTCTGCCAGTATAAATCCTATACTCACTCAAGATCAAACTCAAATTCAATCTTCTCTGAACCCTCATAATTTCTACAGTGTGTTACTGAACATCATAGTTCATATAATTATTCATATTTATCATACATAACTGCTGTAATGTCATTTAAACCTTATAAATGCATTTTTAAATTTACTTATCTTATTTGGCCATCAGAAAAGCCCTGAATAGAATGGCAATCATCAAGAATACAGGCAACAATAAATGTTGATGAGGATGTGGGGAAAAAGGTATACTCATATATTTTTGGTGGGACTGAAAATTGGTACAACCACGATGGAAAGCAGTATGGAGATTCTTCAGAAAACTTGAAAGGGAACCACCATTTGACCCAGTTATCCCACTCCTCAGTTTATACCCAAAGGACTTAAAATCTGCATATTAGAGTAATGCAGCCATGTCAATGTTTATAGAAGCTCAATTCACAATAGCTAAAATATGGAACTAATCTAGGTGTTCTTCAATAGATGAATGGGTAAAGAAAATGTGAGATATATATATATATATATATATATATATATATATATATATATATATATATATATATATATATCATGCTAAGAGAAATAAGCCAACCCCGAAAAATCAAAGGCCAAATGCTTTCTCCAATACCTGGATGCTAATTCACAATAAGATGGGAGGCACTAGAGAAGAATAGCATTACCTTAAATTAGGTAGAGGGAAGTGAAGGGAGGGGAGAGGAGGGAAGGTGATGTGGGAATAGGAAGGATCATAGAATGAAACAGACATTATTACTTTATGTATATGTGATTGCATGAGCTATATGTTTCTATAACATTTACACTAAGAAAAATGAGAAATTATATCCCACTATGTATATCAAAGTGCATAAATGCATTCTCCTGTCATGTATAGCTAATTAAAACAAATTTTAAAATAAAAAAAAGCCTGGAATAAACTATATTAAAAATTAAAATAAAGGGCTGGGGTTGTGGCTCAGTGGTAGACTGCTCACCTAGCATGCGTGAGGCATTGGGTTCAATCCTCAGCACTACATAAAAATAAAATAGATACTGTGTGTACACCTACAACTAAAAAAATAAATATTTTTTTAAAAAAAATTTAAGTGAAATCTCCAAATGGCTGATTCAGGTATGGTGAATGAATGCATAATATAAGAATAATAAGTACCTCTACTTTGAATAATATCAGAAAACAAAAGTGGAAAGAGGTTAACTGACTAAAAATTCTCCAGATTAGAGGTTCAAACTTACTTCTTTCAAATTACCTTATTTACTGCTCAGACTAAAGTTTCATTCTTTATATCAGAAAACCTGGCTAGAGAATAGGTGTCATAATCCTTACTTTTAAGAAGTTTCAAGAACTCATATCTTCTATGAATAAAAGTCCATGCGTTTTGTAAAACCAGATTTAGCACAAATACATTCCCATTTCTCTTTGGGTCTTACCTACTTTATTAACTAGAAGTTTACTAGGTATGTACTGACACCAAGAGAAGTGAGTATCAAATATTGCTGAAAAGAAAAACAGTGGTGTACATCTAAAATCATAATGACTCATGAGGCTGAGGTAAGAGGATTGAAAGTTTGAGGGCAACTCAACAACAGCTAGTCTCAAGTAAAAATATTTTTTATAAAGTTCAAGCTTAGTGGTAGAATGCTTGCTTAGCACATGTAATGCCCTAGATTCAAATCCTCTATACCACACACACAAAAAAGGAAAAACATTAAGCATTATTACTATGGAAAAAGAATGGACAGAAGTTGAGTTTGGTAGATTCTTCACACTGATCTGTTTAGTAAACAACCTAAAAACTCCAAAAAAAAAATCATATACATCTCTACCTCATCAAATATTTGAAACACATAAAAATTGCCAGTATATAAAGATTAAGTACTTTGATTACAGAAAATTTTCAATAAGACAAAATTCATACTATACAAATGCATTTTGATTAATGAAGAATTTTGTTGTACCCTCAATGAATTTAAAATCTTCTTCAATAGGTAAATTTCATTACTTCTTCAAATAGCATTTATTGAGTACTTACTATGTACAAATCATTTATTTAATGTGGTTACTTTACACTAACACTTTAAAATCATGTTTTACTATCATATTGAGACCATTTATTGAACTAGAGTGACACTAACCTAATGAAGAAATCAATAATAACAAACACTTTTTCCCCTAACTGGTCATAGAAACTAATTTTTAAAATAGAATATTTAGGGCATATGAGGACCTCTCTAATTCATATAAATTACTTTAAGGTGTTAAGTTTGGCTCCAAGTGAGAATGAGTTCAAAGAAGTTTAGCCAAGATTTTATATAAAGTTACCCAAAAAGGCATTCAAAAACTATTAGCACAACTCCATGTTACAATATATGAAAGACTTCACAAGAGGATATGAGCTTCAAAATAGAAAGTTAATTCCATAAGCAAATTCATCAAGTTTTTCTTTTATAACTTTTTGGAAAAAGTACTAATACCAACCTACTATAGAAAGTGTTGGTCCCCCTTGGTAATGTGATAATCCTGTCTCCTGGGTCAAGTCAAATAGTAATTCTGAAGAATTATTAGATACAACTTGTGATGAGCTCATTATGTAATCCTGGTAAAATATTTCAGAGAAAGAATATTACATTTATTCATTATAGTTATAATTATTTTTCATAAAATTTATAAATGCAAATTAATTATATGCCAATATTCTAAGAATAACCTTTGATGCCTCAATTATTAATAAGCTTAAAAACACAAAGATGATTTCTAATTTGCCAAAATTATAATTTACTAAAACTTTGAAAGCAAGCTAATAGAGCTGGTCTATTCCTGACTAGCCAATTAATTTGAAGGAAAAATTATAGTCCAACATTTTCAAGATAAAAGAAAAGTAAATCCACTTTACATTAATAACAGTGATACACTCTGAGAGGGATTCTAAAAATGCTGTATCACCATCAAAAAGCAAATAATAGAACTTGGCAAAATCTTGGACTAAACAAGGAGACAAGTATAAAACATATTAACAAGGTTATAAAAATTAAAAGTTCTTGTGCCTCTAAAAAATTCTGCATCCTGGTGTCTGAGGAGTGGCTCAGCGGTAAAGCACTTGCCTTCCACATGTGAGGCACTGGGTTCGAGCCTCAGCACCACATAAAAGTAAATAAATAAAATAAAGATACTGCATCCATGTACAACTAAAAAATATTTTTTTTAAATCCTGCTTTCAAAATATCAATACAAACAAACAGAAATATTAAGGATGAATATATCAGACAATATGAATTTTGGAACCATGTTTCTTGGAGAATGTTATAGATCAGAAAAGACTGGTCCCCTCACTCTTCCTATCATCCCACAGAAAGCTGTGGTAGGCCAACCTCTCCTTTTATAAGGCAAATATAAAAGCAACCTGGCCAGTAGGCTGAATAAGTAAGAATGCCAACCAGACAGGGAATAGAATAGAAGTTATTTACAGAAGTGATCTGGGTCAGCAGCCCTGCTCCTAGAGACCAGAGCCTCCAAGGAAATTTCAGCCCTTCCATGAGGAGAAAGGGTGGTTCAAACTAGCAGGAAGATCTCAAGAAAAGAGAAGTGAAAAGTATGAGATGAACTATGCTGTGGTCAAATATACAGTAATAGATACATTTATATGAAAATATACACATATATTTATTATAAATAATTATGAAAATTGTGGTCAATAAATTTAGGAATATTCAAATAGCATTGTATATTAAGAATACTGACACATACACAAAACACATACCACAATATTATGCTCCAATGCCATTTTCATAAAAAACAATCATTGTTGAGAGTAAGCCAGACCACTCTACATGTTGTAATATATAGCAAGCAAGTTTTAAGATTAACAATGCTTAAAAATCAAACTGGAAAAAAAGACAGCTACTTTTAGAAAAAAAAAATGGGCAAAGGACATAAACTGAGATAATTCAAACTAAAATGCAATGGCCAATATATTCAAAATACCTTTTTTTCCAACATACTAGTCAAAGAAATGCAAATAATAGTGTTTACTGTATTGGCACTCTTCAATACTGCAAAATATATAATTAGCGGCTACTCTTAAGAGTATCAAGATCAAAAAAAGAATTAATAACTGCAGAAAACATAAGACTAAGAATAAACTACAAGGTGAGATCATGAATAGGATCCTGGAAAGAAAAGGAACATTAATGGAAAAACTGGTGAAATTCTAATAAGGTCTGAGGTTTAGTTCATATTAATTGCCTGTGGAAAAAAGTTAACATTGGGGGAAAATGGGTAAGAGAAATATAGGAACTGTTTGAATTATTTTTTTCTTGTAAGACTAATGATAGAACTGTTATTATATCAATAACTGTCTTATTGATATGTGGTTCCCTTAAGCAGTGGGAGGGAGGGGAAGAAAGGGAGCAAGGGAGTAGGAATGATGTGGAATGAGTTAGATATCATTACCCTAAGTATATGTATGAAGACATGAATGGTGTGAAAATACTTTGTGCACAATCAGTGACTTGAAAAATTGTGCTCTATATGTGTAATATAAAATCAACTGCATTCTGCCATTGTGTATAACAAATTAGAATAAATAAATAATTTAATTAAAAAGACTAATGATAGTTTGAATTAAGTTAAAGTTTAAAAATGATGACTGGGGATGTGGCTCAAGCGGTAGCGCGCTCGCCTGGCATGCATGGGGCGCTAGGTTCGATCCCCAACACGACATAAAAATAAAAAATAAAAATATTATATTCACCTAAAAACTAAAAATATAAATATTTTTTTTAAAAAATGATGAAACATTCACTACTGGCAAAGTAGAGATTATATTTTGGTATAATCTGCATAAAAATGTTAGCAGTAGTTACAAAAGCCTTTAAAATAAGGTTCACATGATTAAATTATTCTACATTCAAGGATTCATGATAAGGAAATGAAAGTGTAATGGAAAATTATTTATAATAGCAGAAACATTAAAACCTATATATCCAATAATAGAGGAGTGGTAAAATAAATTGATGGATAATCATGCAGTTATTAACATCAAGATTTTGAGAAATAAGCAATGATATGATCCAAGTAGAATGTTCAGTAAAAAGTGAAATACATATTGACATATACAACATGATGCGGATATATTCTTCTCTCTTTTCTAAACTTTCCTCACAAAATACATATTATTTTATAACAAAATTTGAAGTATTTTGTTTATAAATTGAGGGATGATCAAGTTTAAGAATTTTGATTTGTTCTAACTTTGTTACTAACTTTCCAATTGACACAGGACTGTTAAGAAGTTATAGAAATAAGTTATTACTGTAACACAAATAACATCTAGAATTTAGTACCAAAAAGGCAGATATGGATATTTGAGCCTTAAAATGTAGTTTAAAAAATCAATAATGCCATACTGAACTATAACTAAGCAAAATTTTACTTCAATTTAAATATTTTTTTCTAAATATATGCACTTTAAGAATTGAAAATTTCATTTTCTAAAATAGTTCTTTTAACATAAGTATAATAAAGTTAATGCTGTTAAACACTTTTCTAGAAGAAAACTCTGGTTAATTATCACAATTTCAGAGAGCAGGCAATCCACTAATCAACAATAACTAATTAAAATAATTCTCCAATTGAGAATTTTTAATGTATTATAAAAACAGTCCAGAAAAATGTCATATACAATAATAAGAGTAGAACAAGCACTTTACTGGCATTCAGAAGATTTGCATTTTTATTTAACTATGTAACCTTGGGCAATTCACTTCTGAACTTCAAGTTATTCATCTTCCGACAAATAACGGCCACAATTATGTTTATATGTAATTGCTCGTCATAGTAAATATATCAAGTAGTCATCACAAAAGAACTAATAAAGCCCTTCCTGGTTGAGGAAGGTTCCCAATACAGCACCATTTGTTTTGGATGGAGCCGAAATTAGAATCCTGGTCTGACCCTTAAGCAGTATCATACTAACTTTATAAGTAATAATATATTCCATCCCTGCCTACCTGAAAGAGATGATGAAATACAAAGACAGTTCATGGAAAAAGTAAACATACACACATATAAAACATGACATAAAATAGGAAACTATTAATCAATTTATTAAAACCAATGGCTTCCAAAATACAGGGAGAAAATTCCTTAAATAGGACTCTCAATTCATTCTAGAATACACCTCTATCATTCTTAACTTTACGGAGATCTCTGGGAGTTCTTAAAAATCTATTATTTCCAGGCCCCACCCAGACCAACTGGCAAAACTGTTATTGGTGTATTTGTTTTTTTTTTTTAAAGAACCCAAGAATTGGGAACCACCAATTGAAGTACTTTGACTTTAAAACTAGGCCTACAAAAACACAACAGTCCAAGTCAAAAAAATCTCTAGTTTTTAACTTTGTAACATCAAAGATACCACCTGGCTTTGTTATTTTTTCCCCCAAGTTATGTTTGAAATATTTTTACTTATAAACTTCATTAAATAATTGAGTTTTTGCTTTCTCTTTTTCCCCCTAAATGCCAAACAGCTATGACAATCATGAGAACACCATTAAGTTAATTTGATTCTAACTAACAGCAAATAATTTTTACATTCTGGGTAGCCTTCCACCTCACTTCAAGAAATAGTAGGATGCTGTCAAGATCAGAGTGGCAGATGTTAAGTTTTCCAAAATTCTAATTTTTACTTGAAAGCTCAAATTATACCATAATCAAGAAATACTACTCTCAGTCATTTTCCTTGAGATGGCAGGTACACTGTGTTCAATTTTGAGGAAGTGATTGCCAACTACCCAAAATTAAAGAACCATGTCTGGCAGATATATACTAAAGTGGTCACCACATTCCAACCTCCTGTTAATTATATCCTGTGTGATTCCCTCCCTTTTTGTTGGACCTCTGACTTGCTTCTAACCAGTAGAATACAGCAAAAGTAGGGATAAACATGATTTTCTATTTGTAATTACATTACTTCAGACTCTAATGACATTTTGCTAAGGATTCTCTCTTAATACCTTTGAGAAAGCAAGTAGCCAACCTGGGAAGACCCATCTGACAAAGAATGAACCAAAAAACAGTCAGATACTGAGACTCAGTTTGACAACCTGTAAGGAAATGAATGCTACAAACAACCATGTGAACTTGAAGCAGATACTTCCCCCACAAAGCTTCAGATAAGACTGCAACTTCAGGAACCACATACTGAAAGCGGCCTTGTGAGACCCTAAAGCAGAGGAGCCAGCTAAACCATCATCTGACCCACAGTAATAATACATAAGACTGTGAGATAATTCATGTGTTGTTTTAAGTACATACATGTGTGATAATGTTGATACAAAAAAATAAATAAATAATACACCATGGTTTATCAGTCATTGTTTCAAGTAAAAATGGTATTCTATTTTTTGTTGTAATTAATCTTGGAATTTTATTCCTTTACAATTGCCAAAAAATAAAGATAAACAATAAAAACAGCACAATAAGGAAGTCTCGAGTCATACAATGTACACAAATGGGCATATATTTTTCAAATTAAATCCATTATTATATTTCTTATAAAGAATTATTTATTAGTTCTTAGGGATTACCTGAAAAATGTAGTCCTGGTCAAAAGGAAAGAAAAGATCAGATGGGAGAATTTCTGAAGTATGAAAGATACAATATACTTAGTTGTATAAGTACAAGATTACAGTCCCTGAACAAAGGACTGCAATCTTGTGCAAAGGACCTATAGTTTCCTCTACCAAAAGTTATCCTTTACCAGTAAAACCATCAACAGCTGCTTTAGGATAGGGTAGGAACCACTCAAAATTGATTAGGCACATTGTAGGAAAAATTTGAGCCCAGGTTTGTGTATCTATACACAGAATGGGTTTGATTATCTATGTTTGGTGTAATAATTCCCTTTCTGCATTTTTGGAATGCTATTCCTAAGTATAGGATGCTCTATCTCCAAATCACTTGAAATGGAGGACTTGTGTAAAGATATGATAAGGGACCAGCAAGAACAACAGAAACGTAGGAGCACAATACCATCTATTATGTGTAAAACTGGATACCCAGGGAATAGAGTGAAATGTCAAAGAAATTTCCTGGTACACACGGAAGACAACCAAAAACCAAAAAAACAGCCTTCTTCTATCCATGTGTTATCCAGTAAAACACTATGCCTGTAGCCATTAAATTACCAGGTAAGGGTTCCATATACCATGCCATAAATAAGGAAATAAAATTTAGACTAAAAAGAATATAAGACAATATGAAAAAGATAACTCTTTTGATTCTGAGCTTAAGGAATGAGAATTTCCTAAGATATAAGTAAAACAAACTCAAACTTTCAAATTTCCATACCCCAATTCCATTTATAGTCTAGGTAAGGCATGACCAATATTGAAAGGTAATTAAAATGAAGCAGAAAAATAACTGTTGGTTTCGAAATCCAAAAGGTCATGACCTGGAAACTCACCTGGATCCCTACCCCTTAGACCATCTGGTGCCATCTACCGATTTCATGAAACTTTCAATGAAGGGCTCTGAAAAGGACTTGGCACACCGCTTGAACTGTTAGGCTTAGAAAAGAGCTAATTCTTCTGTAAGAATCTACAGTCTTTTAACAAAAGGATTATATATAATTTGCGATTAGTAATATCTAGGGAAAAAACATTCCAGTATGATGGATTAAGCAGATGTCTTACACATAATCTCCGCCTTATGGGAGAAAACAGGGGAGGCTCATAATGGTCACCTTTTTCAGGTTTAATGTGACGAGAAAAAAACCTATATGCCCTACATAGGGATCACTTACATTATAAAGCTATTATTAAATATTTAGTTCAAGAATAAATTTGGGAAATGTCTATTTAGATAAGATGTTCTATTTTTTAAAAACAGATAGTGTAGCTCATAATTCAATCACACAAGCACCAAACTTCAGACACAGAAGTACTTTATGTATACTATTTCATCATGCAAAATATTTTGAAAGACAAATATTAATGGGTAGAGTTTAAAAATTAATAACATTAATGTTTCATACTTAAACTGGTGTTAATAGATCTTAGTAGTTTCATCAAGGAAATGAGTATAACTGGAATTTTTTTATTGTGAATATTCGGTAGGTGACTAATATGAATACTACTGGTACAGTTTGGTGCCACTGCTTTGATTCCCACTTAAGGCATAAGTAGCTTACTCACACCATTGCTTCAACATCATCAATGCAAATGTCAACATAGTAGAAAAGGCAAAATTAGTATCTTCAACTACGATGACAATGTCATTGATTTCCAAACCCAGAGAGAGTTTTAGGGAACCCCAGAGGACTTCACAGACTATCCATTGAGAACTGTTAGAACTAGGCAATGCTTCCAATTTTTAGAAAGCAAAAATTCATATACAATGTATAGTTATGTGTGTGTACCCACACATAAAAACTGGTTTAGCCTACAATGAAATCTCCGATCCTCGCCAGCTGTGTGATCTTGAGTGAATCATTTAATCTCTATAAGCCTAAGTTTCCTCAACTATAAAATGGGGATAATAACAGCACATACTTCCTAGGGATGCTTAAGAATTAAATAAGATTAATTTATGCATAGCACTTAGCATAAATCCTTGTGTATATTAATAGCTCAATAGATGATAACTATTACTATTAACTATTACTTTTTATTAAGATTTTAAAACTAAACCAAGAAGGTATGTTTTTAGAATAAAAAGCTATGATGGTCTCTCAATAATTTTCCCTATTAAGAACACCTGACCCAGTTTGTGATCTTAAATATTTTGCCATTATGCAATATTCATTATTAATATTTTAACTCAAATTTTGATACATAGTTTTCAACATTATATCTATTCAACTTAAGCATATTACCTGACTTCTTAATAGGCTGGGGATGTAGTGCCTGCAATTATTACTTTGGGTACTATTTAAGCTATTATAAAAATGGTGACATTTTCTTATGATTTTGCTCCTACTGGATAACTACCTGTGACAGTCCAGAATTTTAACTGAGTACTGCTGATGCTGATTAATAATATCAAACATAACCCTGGGCTATGTAGTTTCAAAAATACTTACAGGTTTAGAAAAAGGCTGAACAATAACAGAGCTATCTGAAGATCTAGATTCAGGATGAAAATTTACTGGCGAGGCAGCCACTGGATTTGATGTTGGGTTCGTATAGTGTTGACTTGTAGGCTTGAATGAAGCAGTAATACCTGTATTTTAAAATTACACAATGTATTGAAAATGTTTCTATTAATTTTCTCAAAATACTTTATTTTAAAATTAAAATAGTACAATAATGCTGTACCTTGACTGAGTATGCCATTCTTTATTCCCCTTGAATATGAGCTGGGGTTAACTCTGTTCAAAATATCTAAAAAAATTATATTAATTTTAAAATATGTACTAAGAAAATGGAAATCACAATTTGAAAACAAACAGGTTACTAGAAAGAATATATAAATTATCACTAATTTAAGAATACAGTTAATTTTAAACACATACATCTTTAGCTTCCAAAGAAACAAAAGAAACAAGATTATTAGCCTTAACTATTTTCAAGAGTAAGCACAACTGTTCTCATTAAAACTCAAGATCCAAAAGCCAGAAGAAAAAAGATGACATATCTGATTATACACAAATCAAAACTGTCTGCAAGACAAAGAAATAGTACACACATTCAACAGCAGTCCAACACACAAAAAGAGTCTACATATTTGAAGTGTTCTAAAATGTATTTATATACAATCTATATCTTTCTTTGAATGGTGACAAGGTTGTACAGAAACTTGAGACTCATTCACACTTTTAAGCATTGCCATAGTAAGTTAAGAAAACAGTAATATGCAGGGCACATTACATTCTTTGATAAATTCTCCTGGTTTAAAACAAATGTATAAATAAAATCAGAAAGGATCTATTTTCTCCTTCTACTTGAAATCTATGTTATTTCTCTATACTTCAGACATCTCAGAGTGGATATCTTAGCAAGTATTGATATCTTTACTCTAACAATATAACAATGTCCAGCCCCATTACTGTATATGAAAGCTAGTAATCCATAGAGGCTATTCTGCCAAAAAGTTAAAAGGATTTAAGTGTGCTAACTGCTACATCATCAAAGTACAGTGGCTATAGGTGATGTCCCTCTTTTTCATAAATATAAGTTGCTAAAAAATGAATATGGTCAGAATCTACAACCCATCAAGGACTTAAGTCAGAGACTCTGAATCATTCACTGCCTATATACAGTTTTAGCCATGTATGAATGACAATGCAATGAGGCCTAGATGTGAGAATTTCCATCTGATACTAATATACACTTAGTATATTCCAAAATTTTAATCTAAGCATTCCAAATCCTTCCTTATCTAACTGCTAAATGAGAAAAGACAGAAATAAACAGATAAACAGTTCACTCGGATAAACAGTTTCACTAGAAATTATTTCCAATCTCAGAAGACCTCCAATGCAACAAGCCAATCTAAGCCTACTTCTTTCTCACACATCTGATATTTAACCTTTGGCTTCCTTCTAGTCTCCAATCACATCCCCATTTTGATTCTCAAGTTCTTACTGGCCTCCCCCTCATCTCTCATCCCTAACTCCTTACAGTAGAATAAGTACACTGAGTCCCATAAGACATTCACAAGTTTTCCATTAATAATAATATCTTATAAAATTCGGCTTTAGTAAAAGTAAATGCTTACTGGAAATTGCTGGTTTTGAACTTGATATCTCTCCAACAAAGATGGGCTCATCATCATCATCATCCTCAACTTCTTTTACTTTCTTCTGCCATGATTCCAGTTCTTCTTCTTCACATTCCATAAAGAGTTCTGCCATTTTTAAATTATCTAATTTTCAAAAGGAGAGAAGTAACCTTATTTTCAAAAATAAAAATAAAAACATTTTGCAGGGTGAGTACCAGGGATTGAACTAGTGGGCACTAGACCACTGAGCCATATCCCAACCCTATTTTATATTTTATTTAGAGACAGGGTCTCACTAAGTTGCTTAACACCTCGATTTTGCTGAGATTGGCTTTAAACTTGTGATCCTCCTGTCTCGGCCTCCCAAGCTGCTGAGATTGCTGGGATTACAGGCTTGCACCACCATGCCTGGCAGTAAAAACATTTTTGTAATACCTGATATTGAAGATCTACTTTAACAATTCTAATAGCAATTTCTGAGTTGATATCCGTAGTCAGCACCCTGTAATAACAGTAAGAAATTCAAATCTCACTAGCATTATAACTAGTACAATTAAGATAGAATAAAAGATAGATAGGAAGACAGAAAATGAAAGATATTAGTTATTTACCATAGATAGAAAACTTAGAGATAATAAAATCCAAAGTGAGTTTCAATAGTACACCTAGATAAACATATTCTATCTAATCATTATTTTTCTAAAGAGATAATAACCACGGGTAGACTAAGACTAAGAAATAACAGGTAGGAAACAAACTAGAATTACTACCAAATTCAGGAACGTTAGGCACAGAGCAAAGCAGAGATAGGTGCTAAATTAAAATACAGGAAATGAGGGAGGCTTATACCAGCCAGGTTATATTACATTTTCTCACCTGAAGAAACCGATCAAAGAAATACATACAGTAAATACTACTTCTCAGAAATTATGACCAAATATACTGAGCTCCTAAGAAGCACTTAGATATAGGTGGAACACCAATAGCACAAGGATTTTAGGAAAACCTCCTATCCACAAAAGAAATAAAAATTTCCAGGGTTCTGGCAATATCTTTAATACATCATTTTTAAAAGGTAATTTTTTATTATACTAAAATAATATCATTTCTACTTTTAACTCAAAATTCAAGCAATATTCTACCATAAAACTGAAAGATACCAACTGAAATTATGCTCTGGAGACGGCATACAAAGCAAATATTTCAACAAATTAGATGCCATTCTTTTATGAATATATAGAAAAGTATGTCACAAACCATTCCCTGGTCTAATATTTAAATGTTTAGTAATCTACCTATCAAAGGCCTTCCTATTTTTTCAAATGTCATCGACATCACAAACTGACCCCTTTCTTTTATAATTGTACTATTTTACTAGTTAGATAAGAGTTCTTTAAGTTTTTCAACTCAGATCATTAAAAATACTAAAATCTATATCACTTCTGCACAGAGTACCTTACCTTTATAGTCTATATCATTTCAGTCTACAACATAAAAAGGACATGGACTTGAAATCAAATTGAATGGTTCAAATCTTCACTGCCTTGTAATTGTATGACTGAAGAAATTACTTGAAGCTATTTATGATATCTACCTAAGTTTTATATACATTCAAGAAAATGGAAAACACCATGTAAAACATCCATTTTCAACTAGAAACTCAACCAATTTATTGCCTGTTTGCACTAATCCTTGGTTCAATTATAACTTCCTCAATAAACCATTATATTTTTATTTTCCTTTGAATTTTGAACTACATTGACAGTCAATATCATTCAATTCAAATGTTAAAACACATGATCTCAAACTACTCTCTTTCTTCATGTCTTAATTTTACATAGCCACAGTCAAATTTAATTCACTGAGAATACATTTCCCCCAGAACATTAGATAATCAACATACCCACAGCATGAGATAACGTATAGATCAGGTGAAGTAAGAGAGTACCTAATTTTAAAAAATTAGAAAAGATCCACTGTGAACTGATAAAAAAATACTATTTATTTCCAGCTGATATATGTAATAGGTTAAATTGTGTTTTCTCAAAAGCCATATGCTAAATTCCTAACCCTCACTACCTCAGACTTTGGCTATATTTATAGATAGACCTTTAGAAATAATTATGTTAAAATAAGGTCACTAGGGGCTGGGTGATAGCTCAGTGGTAGAGCACATGCCTTGCATGCATGAGGCACTAGGTTTGAGCCTGAGCACCACATAGAAATAAGTAAATAAATAAATAAATAATATTTTTAAAAAAGGTCATGTGGGTGGCAATAAAATCCATATAACTGGTGTCTTTTAACAGAAGTGAAAATTGGGATGCAGGCATATGCACAGAGAGAGGACCATGTGAAAACCTAATGAGAACATGGCTATCTACAAGCCCAAGAGAAAAGCCTGACCCTCCCCTTGTGGCCCTCTGAAGAAACCAACCCTACCATCAAGTTATTCTTGGATTTTAGCCTCAAAAATTATGAGAAAACAAACTTCCATCCTATAAACCACCTAGTCTGTGGTACTTTGTTGTGGCAGCCCTAGAGAACTGATAAGAGTATGCAAAGATCTTCCTTGTTCTTTCTCACAGGACTCTGCCATTGTTAAAATATACAGAATACACTGCAGAGAAAAACGTTAAGGTCACATAGCACTTTTTTAATGTTTTCTAGAAATATTTTTTGTCTATGCATAGAAGAAACACATGAATATACTAAATTGATATTTATCTCTGTTAACAAAAAGAATAAAGTTCACTTCTACTTTACTTTTTTATATGAACATTTGCTACTCCAACAATTTTAGGTTTTTAAGAAAAAGTCCTCCACCTTCTCTTGAAGCAGTTAAACAAAAGCCATACACACTGTCATCTGTTGTGACCACAACACTTACCTTTTGGTTGAAAAGGGTTTTCGCCCATCAAGTTGCAGAGCTAATTTTCTGTAAATTGTCACCTAAGTACTGATACATGAGATCAGTCAATTTTATGAATCACTTTAAGGAAGACTAAATATTAAAACATGGGACTTGGGATTAAGAAATTATTGGGGAGAATTTTGATCTTAAAACTCACCATGTGACTCCAAACAAGGCAGCAAGTTATATCTGTTTTCCCTCCTGTAAAATAAAGATATATTATCATTAGGGTGGGGTAATTAAACTACAATAAACTCTTTTTTCCTATAAAAAGCTCAATTTTTAAGTTGGATATGTTTGATATATACATAACTCATATAACTGATTCATCCCTAAATAAACCCAATTAAATAAATAAAGTGGTGGTTGAAGTAAGCACTTAATAATTGAATAAATACAATTAATTACTAAGTAAAAACAATTTTTAAACAATATTCTTTCATAAAAACTAGTAATCAATCACCTCATGATGTATTGTTTTAGTAAATCTGACTTTTCAAATGCCAATTGGCATTCATCTTTATTACCTACTTTTCACGTTTCAGAAATGTAATAATTTCTGTAAGAAAACAAAAGTTAAAATAAATTCTAGTTTATTATTCTTTTTTTTTAGCAACTGAAAAGGAACAAAAACTTGGTTGGATACATTTCATCATAGACTGATACATTCAAAATATAACTACTGAGATCCACCCACACTGGCCTCTGCCGCACAGGGCCCAGGCGCGCAGGGCCTAGGTGCACAGCCCTTTCCCAGTGGGGCAGACACTCGCCATAGCCTAGCCTCTGGTGCAGGACCACCCCGTCTGACCAGTCGACTACTGAGGAGCCCAGATCCAGCCCAGACTGCCACTCCAGCACACTGGGTTCATGCTCTGAGTAGGTCGGGTTCATCTCTCCCCCAGCGGGGCAGACACCTCCAGAGCTTAGCCTTTGGCACAAGACCACCTCTTCCTACCAGCAGACTACCACAGGAGGTCAAGCCCAGTGGCCCAGATCCACCCACACCAGCTTCTGCAGGGCCCAGATCCAGAATGCAGTAGCATCCATTGAGCGTCTGAAAGCCCAACATCAAGGTGAGGTACAGACAATCTGCACAGGTACCACAAGAATATAGGGAAGAAACTGTAATGTCTCAGATCCACACTGCAAGAAAGGAAGACATATAGACAACATGAAAAAACAAGAGAGGAAAGTGCCCCAAACAAGACAGAACACTATAATAACAGAACTTATGAGCAGCGAAGTTGATGAAATGTCAGAGAAGGAGTTCAGAAGGTTCATAATCAAAATGATTTGTGAATTAAAGAATGACCTAAATGAGCAAATACAAGCACAAATTGATCACTCCAACAAAGAAATAGGAGAGCAAATACAGGTAGCAAAAGATGACTTCAAAATAGAGATAGAGACTCTGAAAAAAAAAACAACAGTCAGAAATCCTTCAAATGAAGGATAGCTTAAATCAAATAAAAAACTCAATAGAAAGCATAACCAACAGACTAGATCACTTGGAAGAAAGAATGTCAGATAATGAAGACAAAGTATACAATCTGGAAAATGAAGTTGACCACACAGTGAAGAAAGTTAGAAACCATGAACAGAACATCCAAGAATTATGGGACAGCATCAAAAGAACAAATCTAAGAGGTATTGAGATAGAGAAAGGCACAGAGTTTCAAGCCAAAGGAATGCACAATCTCTTGAATGAGATAATATCAGAAAATTTCCCAAGCATGAAGAACAAATTGGAAAACCAAATACAAGAGGCTTACAGGACACCAAATGTACAAAATTACAACAGATGTACACCAAGGCACATTATAATGAAAATGCCTAACATACAAAAATAATAAGGATAGAATCTTAAAAGCCACAAGAGAGAGGAATCAGATCACATATAGGAAGAGACCGATTCATTATCTCAGCAGATTTTTCAACCCAGACCTTCCAATCCAGGAGATCGTGGAACAACAAATACCAAACTCTGAAAGAAAATGGATGCCAACCAAGAATCTTATATCAGCAAAACTAAGCTTTAGATTTAATGATGAAATAAAAACCTTCCATGATAAAAAAAGTTAAAAGAATTTACAAGTAGAAAGCCTACACTACAGAGCATCTTCAGCAAAATAGTCAAAGAAGAGGAAATGAAAAATAAAGATGAAAATCAGCAGAGGGAGGGATTACACTAAAGGAAAATCTCATCAAAGAGAAACCAAGTCATGTTAAATATCAGAAATAAACAAAAATGGCTGGGAATACAAATCATGTCTCAATAATAATGTTAATGGCCTAAACTCACCAATCAAAAGAAATAGACTAGCAGATTGGACCAAAAAAAAAAAAAAAGACCCAACAATATGCTGCCTCCAAGAGACTTATAGAAAAAGACATTCACAGACTGAGGTTATGGGTTGGGAAAAATCATACCACTCACATGGACTGCAGAAGCAAGCAGGGGTTTCTATCATTATTTCAAATAAAGTAGACTTCAAACTAAAGTCAATCAAAAAGGATAAAGAAGGACACTACATTCTGCTCAAGGGAACCATACACCAACAAGACTTAACAATTATAAATATATATGCCCCGAACAATGGAATGGCTATGTTCATCAAACAAACTTTTCTCAAGTTCAAGAGTCAAATAGACCACAACACAATAATTTTGGGTGACCTTAGCACACCCTTTTAATCACTAGATAGATCTTCCAAACAAAAGCCGAACAAAGAAACTATAGAACTCAATAATATAATCAAAAACTTAGACTTAACTTAGTTAAGAATATTCCAACCTTCAAAGAGAGAATATACTTTCTTCTCAGCAGCACATGGATTCTTCTCTAAAATAGACCATATACTATGCCACAAAGCAACTCTTATCAAATATAAAAAGTAGAGATACTACCCTGCATTCTATCAGATCATAATGGAATAAAATTAGAAATCAATGATAAAATAAGAAATAAAATACACTCTAACACCTGGAGACTAAATAATATGCTACTGAATGAGCAATGGGTTACAGAAGACATCAAGGAGGAGATTAAAAAGTTTTTAGAGGTACCCAGATAGAATATATCAAAATTTCTGGGACACTATGAAAGCAGTTCTAAGAGGAAAGTTCACTGCATGGAGTTCATTCCTTAAAAGAAGAAAAAGTCAACAAATAAATTACTTTCCACTACATATCAAAACCCTAGAAAAAGAACAAAAATCAACACCAAAAGCAGCAGACAACAGGAAATAATTAGAATCAGAGCTGAAATCAATGAAATTGAAACAAAAGAAACAATTGAAAAACTGACAGAACAAAAAGATTGTTCTTTGAAAAAACAAATAAAATTGACAGACCCTTAGCCATGCTAATAAAGAAAAGGAGAGAGAAAACTCAAATCACTAACATACATGATGAAAAAGAAAATATCACAATAGACACTACGGAAATACAGAAGATAATTAGAAATTATTTTGAAAACTTATACTCCAATAAAATAGAAAATATCGAAGACATCGACAAATTTCTAGAGTCATATAATTTGCCCAAATTTAAGTAGGATGATATACACAATTTAAACAGATCAATTTCAAGTGACGAAATAGCAGACGCCCTCAAAAGTCTACCAACAGAGAAAAGTCCAGGACTGGATGGATTCACAGCCGAGTTCTACAAGACCTTTAAAGAAGAACTAATACCAATAGTCTCCAATTTATTTCAGGAAATAGAAATTGCTGATGATATGATTCTATACCAGGAACACTCTAACTAGTTTTCTAGTTTTCCACCAGAAAACTCCTAGAACTAGTAAATGAATTCAGCAAAATAGCAAGGTATAAAATCAACACCCATAAATCAAAGGCATTTCTGTATATCAGTGAGAAATCCTCAGAAAGGGAAATGAGGACAACTACCCCCTTCTCGATAGCCTCAAAACTAAATAAATAAATACATAAATAAAATACTTGGCAATCAACTTAATGAAAATGATGAAAGAACTATATAATGAAAATTACAGAACTCTAAAGAAAGAAATCAAAGAAGATCTTAGAAGATGGAAATATCTACCTTGCTCTTGGATAGGCAGAATTAATGTTATCAAAATGACCATACTTCCAAAAGCAATAAACAGATTTAATGCAATTCTGATCAAAATCCCAATGGCATTCCTCATAGAAATAGAAAAAGCAATCATGAAATTCATCTGGAAAAATTAGAGACCCAGAATAGCTAAAGCAATTCTTAGCAGGAAGAGAGAAGCAGGTGGCATCACTGTACCAGACCTTAAACTATACTACAAAGTAATTGTAACAAAAACAGCATAGTATTGGCAACAAAACAGACTGGTATTCCAATGGTACAGAATAGAAGACACAAAGACTAACCTCCAAAACTACAATTACCTTATATTAGACAAAAGTGCCAAGAACATCATTGGAGAAAAGATAGTCTTTTCAACAAATGGTGCTGGGAAAACTGGAAATCCATATGCAACAAAATGAAATTAAACCCCTATCTCTCACCATGCACAAAACTCAACTCAAAATGGATCAAGGATTTAGGAATACAACCAGAGACCCTATATCTAACAGAAGAAAAAGTAGACTCTAATCTCCATCATGTGGGATTAGGCCTCACCTTCCTTAATAGGACTCCTATGACATAAGAATTAAAATCAAGAATCAATAAATGGGATGGAATCAAACTAAAAAGTTTCTTCTCAGCAAAAGAAACAATCTGTGAGGTGAATGGAGAGCCTACATTTTAGAAGCAAATCTTTAACCTTTACACATAAGATAGAGCACTAATCTCTATTATATAAAGAACTCAAAAAACTAAGCACCAAAAATACAAATAAACCAATCAATAAATGGGCCAAGGTCCTGAAGGGACACTTCTCAGAAGATGATGTACGATCAATCAACAAATACATGAAAAAATGTTCATCATCACTAGCAATTAGAGAAATGCAAATCAAAACCACTCTAAGATTTCATCTCACTCCAGTCAGAATGGCACTTATTATGCATAAAAACAACAATAAGTGTTGGCGAGGATGCAGGGGGAAAAGGTACACTCATACATTGCTGGTGGGACTGCAAATTGGTGCAGCCAATATGGAAAGCAGTATGGAGATTTCTTGGAAAATTGGGAATGGAACCACCATTTGACCCAGCTATCCCTCTCCTTGGTCTATATCCAAACAACTTAAAAATAGCATACTAGAGGGACACAGCCACATCAATGTTTATTCACAATAGCTGAACTGTAGAACCAACCTAGATGCCCTTCAATAGATGAATGAATTAAAAAAATGTGGCACATATACACAATGGAATATTACTCAGCAATAAAAGAGAATAAAATCATGGCATTTGTAGGTAAATGCATGAAGTTATAGAAGACAATGCTAAGTGAAGTTAGCCAATCCCAAAAAGCCAAATGCCTAGTGTTTTCTTTGATATATGGAGGCTGATTCATAGTGGGATGGAAAGAGGGAGTATGGGAGGAATAGATGAACTCTAGATATGACAGAAGGGTTGGAGAGGGGAGGGGGCATGGGGCAATTAACGATGGTTGAATGTGATGAACATTATTATCCAAA
Source organism: Callospermophilus lateralis (assembly GCF_048772815.1). NCBI lineage: Eukaryota > Metazoa > Chordata > Mammalia > Rodentia > Sciuridae > Callospermophilus > Callospermophilus lateralis. Next base: position 93,447,567 of record NC_135315.1, on the reverse strand, counting down.
GTACAGGTATAAAGACACAAATTGGTGTGAATTACTATATATACAACCAGAGATATGAAAAATTGTGTTCTATATATGTAATAAGAATTGTAATGCATTCTGCTGTCATATATAAATTAAACACACACACACGCATGCACACACACACACACACACACACACACTCATGGCCTTCTGTAAACAAGGTGTTATGCTAAATTCTAAAGGGAAAAAGATGAATAAGTCTCAGTCACAGTCTTCAGAAATTTATGACTGAATGTCTGTCATTCATTGGACTTAAAAAATTCTGTTACAAAAAAAAAAATATCATAAAAACCACAATTAAACTGCTTTATTTGAACCAAGAATTTGTTATCTGTGGGGGGCCGGAGATAGAGTTCAGTGGCAGTGTTTGCCAAACAAGTACAATGTTCTGGGTTATATATCCTAACACACACAAAAAATAATTTGTTATCTGTGTTTTCATGTATACAGAACAACATTAATTTTATAGAAATTAATTTCCCCTTACATTCCTATAAATATCCCAGTTGCCCAATAATCGTATTCATCCAGCAGGATGACTTTTAACCCAAATCAAACATGATATGACCCTTAACCATACTCTGTTCCCTCAATCTATTTTCACATAACAGCAGGTCCTGAGTTGATCTTGCCATACATGTATGTAGGGAATCCTACAACTGCTGAGAAGCTCAAAGGTAGATGCCGAAATGATCCCTGGAGCAAATGTAGGCAGCTAGGTAGGACCTGTGAGGTCTAAAGTCATCTTCCATGGCCAAGAACCCAGTCAGGAAGAAGGGATGAGACTGAATCAGCCTCTCTCTTCTCAATGCAGGGAAGATGGACACAATCAGGTCTGTGTGGATTGCTGAACCCGGGCTCCTAGGGTATATAGACCTTTAAGTCCTGTGAAAATGTCACAGGAAGGTGGGGCAGCCTCTATCTCATGGGACCCTTGGAAACAACTGTTAGGACAAAGTGGTTGCCAAGGCAGTGACCTCATTCACTTCCCCGAAGGAAGTGACCTCACGTCACTTCCTTGGTGATGGAACTCTCTGAACATGGGATCCAGGAGGCGAGGCATCCAGAGGCAGTTCCACTCCCAGTGGGCTCACTTGATTATCTGTACCAAGGCCAGAGTCATTGTTTGTTGGTACCTAGTGATGTGTGGATAGCCAAATGCCTTGAATGGTCTCAACAGGGCCTTTCCTGAGAAAGAAGTGTTGGCTCATTGCTGGCTCCTGACAACTACACAGAGATGGCCAAGGAGACCAGAGCTGAGACAGGACAGGCCACTGCTGAGGAACATATTTTCACCCACCAGTCAGAGGACAGAGTGGATAGATGCAGACCAAATACAGGGGTGGTTTGTGTGTCTCAGTGGGTGTGTGTTTCAATTTGTCATTTTGTCTCATGTTCTGAGAACATGAAGGAAAAACGTGGTTTTTTTTTTTCATGGTTGTTGGTTTGAAATGGATTGTTAACAAGGGAGCCTTTCTATGTCAGTGGATCCCACTGGGTTTGTGGTTAAAGAGAGAAGAGAGAAGAATGCAGCGATGAATGTGTCCTGTCTAGTGATAATCTTTGCAGGACTCCTCATGTCCAATGTATGAGTGGACTGCTGCTTGCCTTGCAGATGGGAAACACCTACCAAGATCCTAAGTTCCTGTATTCTTCCTGAATTTTGGCCACTCTCTGAAGGGGTTCGTGGTTTTGTGTCCAAGATGTGTACCACATTCACGCTCTGTGACATGGCCATGGACTGATTGCTGAAGGGCATGCCAAGCATCTCAGAAAACTCAAAAATTAGCATGACTGGTAAGGATCTCTCTGGAGAATCCCTGCTTGGATAGATAGTAACCCAAGTTGCATGATTAGGAGCTGTCAGTGCCACAGTGTTCAATTAAAGACAAGTTTTTCTCCAGGCTTCTTTCTTTCCTATTGTTCTGTTCCCCTTAATGTCAGGGAGGTGTTTGCCTTAGGGCACTCCTTTGGGACTCCTCAAGAAAACAGTTTCAAATGGAAATGAAGAGGCCTAATCTGTGCCTTTTCAAAAAGTGCTTTGTAAAAGCTGTGTCTGAATCAGACTCTTGGCCCTGTGTGTGCCTGTGAATTACATTCTCAGCACCCCAGGAAAATAAAAAAAAAAATCCCATGTGTCCATCCCAAACTAAAAGGATGAAAAAGAAGTGTACTATTGGATGAAGTCTCTTGCCTTCCTCTGGTCAGGCTCCTGACCCCTATGAAGTCAGAACAGGGATTCTCTGGGTCAAATAAGTTGTTGCAAGCCCTCCAGTAACTAGCACACAGGTGTTTGGGTTTTTTCATGAGTCCAGTACACATAAAGAATCTACCCCTGGCAGGCAGAAGGCCTCTAATTTGACAAGCAGAGCAGTATTAACTACAGGCCCATTTTATCTATCCTGTTTCTCAGGAAGGGTGTCCAGGCCACCATGACATTTGGAATATGATGGGCATGAGAGCCTACTTTGCACACCATCTAAGACTGCTCACCCTATAGAAACCCCCAGCCAGAATGTTATGATGAGTGTCTGTATGAAAGAAGATGAGGGCCATGTGGGAGTGTTTTTGTTAGAATAGTGGTCTTTTGTGTGGTGGTTGGAAAAGATGACTGGGTCCACCTCAGCTTGAAGTCTGGTGTGATGCCATTAGAGACTGAGTCCTGTAACTGATCTCAGAGAACTATTGCCATGAATTGTGTTGGGATTTTAGAAGGCCAGGCATTAGAGAAGCCTTTGGAAAGTGAGATCTAGGCTGAGCATGGCTTTCTCTACAGCACTGAGAATCTCAGCCAGTATTTCACATGATTTTGCTGTGAAAGCCTTTTCAGCTATAGTTGAGAACCAAAACTCACAGGAACCCCATATTTTAGACCCCAGTGGGCCTGCATTCCTGTGACCTTTCTCCACTCCTTGGGAACCTTGTCTGCATGCGATCTCCAGAGCTTTTACTGACAGGAGATTCCTCAACACTTAATGGATCATGAATAAATCAAAACCCAAAGTGTCAACTTCTTCATTCTTGAAATATGGCTAGGCCAATACCATGAAGTTTTTGAGAATCGCATGACCAAAAATCCCTAGAGAACCTTTAGAAATCCTGTTGCTCATCATGACTGAACCAGCGAGTGCCATTTTTGACTGAGTGGAATTCATGACCATGGTGAAGAACAGAGATGCCAGTGAGTAGCAGCCAGCAAGGAACTGGGCCTGGAGCAATGGAGTGCAGGTGTGTGATCCAACATCTGTGGTTGTCCCCTGTGGTTCTGTCATTGGTTTCCAAATGACATGTGACTGACAAGGTATAGCCAGGAGCCCCGAAAATATAAAGGCATTTTGTTGTGGGGAGAGGATTTGGTGCAATGATCAGAAACAAGTTGCTATGCTCAAGTTGGAAAGATATATGGGGTAGCAGCCTAGTTTGTGTTTTTGCCTACAGACCCTGACTCACCCCACTGGCAGAGCTCCGTCCAGCACTGTGTCATGGTTGACCTCTTTGTATTTCAAAAACAAACACCAATTTTTCATGGAAGCTGTAAGAAATGCCATTAAAACTGGGCAGTGAGCCAAAGGCTTCACAATGCACCCAGAGAGACATTCATACCCCAACGGCCACAGTTACCTGCATAGAGAGGATTCATCTCTGCTGCCTCCTGTTCCTATTGGAAAATATGAACCCATGTCCTCCTGTTCACATAGACTCAGAGCAAGCTTTCATGATCTCACTACAAAGGAAGCTAAAACACAAAGCTATATTTCTAGTGCACGAATGACAGAAGCAGATAGTCAAGAAGTCATTAGGCCAGCAAAGTTCCATGTTTGTGGAAGGTTTACCCTGTCCTCTACTTTTTGGATCTCTTCTGCCACACCCAGGTTTGTGAGCTCCTCAGAATTTTCAATTCCACATACGTATTCACAGATTTTTTTCCTCTTCTCCTCTCATTGTGTCTTCTTTGCGGTGATAGTAATGTCCAGGCATTGTGGTGGATGACCGTCGAAGATTTTTATGTGCCACGTGTTCCCATATGTATTAGACTCATTTTCCATTTTGCCATTTGAAATATTGAATTTCTGACACTAACCCATAACATTCTAGGCTTTGACTACTTATCCTAACATCCATAAAAATAATCCTAAAAGAATAGAAGTAGAGGCATTTGATAGGAGGCATGGTGTATACTTGGACTTGCCTTTTGCTTAATCAGAGATACATATTATAAAACCTTTGACACATTTTTCTCATTTACTTCTCCAAGAATTTTTAAAATCAATAAATATGTAACTTCCTGACTCCCTGTCTCTGTCGACTGGGTCACGATGTATATTTTTATATACATATATATAATCCTACTGCCATCACAGGTATATTTTTGAGAGAACTCTCACTTTGGTAAATACGAATTTTATGAAGAGATCACTGCCCCCCAAAACACTGAGGTAACTGAAAATTAAAGCTGTGGTGAGCTTTCTACTTCAACAAGTTTAGATGTGAAACAATGTAGAGGAAAATGAATATTTGGGGTACATATGTGAAGGATATGTATCCCCTTATGAATTTCGATTGGCATACATACTATTTCATTTTAATGTATTAAATATATATATATATATATATATATATATATATATATATATATATATAGTATAAATTTGCAAACATGAACTATATGTGTCATATACTTATACTACTTTGATTCTTTCATGTCCATCTGTGTGGATTTATAATCAACTTTTCAGGAGATATTTTTTAGAAATATTCATTTTCTTGACATACATATTCATTTCGGAATACTCAAAATGAACTTCAGTGAATATTGAGTTCTAACCCTAATATTTCTACAGTAAGTGACCCAGTTTAACATCAATGAAAGTATATTCATTTGGGACATGATGTGTATTTTGAGTTAATTTTTTATTCAAAATTGTTATATTCCTATTTCATCAGTATATATACATCATAGGATGTATCATTTCATCCACAATTCACAAATTGATATGCATATGATTCCCTTTCATTCACTCCCTGTATCAGATCCCATGTATTTCTCCATGTTTCTTTACTTGCTTTTTCATGAGATTTCTTTTATATCACATAACTTTTGAATTCCTTCATCATTTTTGAAGCAAAACTCAAACACAGTTTGTTATAATTAGTAACCCTAATATTAACACTACATGTATAACTACTTGGATTGAATGTTTGTATGTGAATACCAGATTTCATGTATTATTTAAAATATCAATTCTATCCATTATTTAAAATAGTAACCTGTTATATTTTTTATTCACCATATGGTCTATTCATGCATCATCTCTATATACATAAACCCAGGGTACACCTATTTTTATCCCCAAACTCTAAATGATAGGGTTTCAATACATGCTCCCAGAAAGGGTGGAAGAAATATGCATGTCACCTGCTCCACATATTCCTTTCATCACATCATGTTCTGGACACAAAATGCAAAACTCACACTTATCTTATTCTTCTCCCAAAGCCTCATTTTAAAGAGAGCATGGATTCCTAAAATCATCTATGTCTGCATTGCCTATTGTTTTCAAATTTCAATCCTATGGTGAGTATACACTTGATTCTTTCAAGGATAGTGTGTTCAACTATCCCCCTGTTGAAATTATCCCTGATCTTATCACTCATTTTGTACTTTGCCTGATCTCCTAACATCCTTATTGATATCTATTTCCCCAAGTGCCTTGTTGTGACTGACTCTTCATGTGTGCTGGCATTCCCATTTACACTTTAATAGAAATTCATTGGATTGCAAAAAGGGCCTTTGGTCCAAATCCTAAACTCACTATTCTTCCTTACCCTACACTGGAATCCTGCCTACACTCTCTATTTCACTGAAAGTTCTCTTTTACATTCAGTAGTCCCAGGTACAAGATCTTAGGCCATTGTCTATGGATTTAGAGGACTCATTTCTGCAGAACATAATTCAAAACTATGTATCCAAATCAAGGGCCCAACAAACTTGTGTACTTCAGATCTTACCTAGTTTTCAATTTTCATACTTACATTTCACCTTACATTCATATAAATATCCCAGATGACCAAAACCCATATTCATCCAGCAGAATGACTTTTAACGCAAATCGAACATGATATGACCCTTAATCATACTCTGTTCCCTCAATCTATTTTCACATAACAGCAGGTCCTGAGTTGATCTTGCCATACAGGTATGTAGGGAATCCTACAGCTGCTGAGAAGCTCAAAGGTAGATGCAGAAATGATCCCTGGAGCAAATGTAGGCAGCTAGGTAGGACCTGTGAGGTCTAAAGTCATCTTCCATGGCCAAGAATTCAGTCAGAAAGAAGGGATGAGGCTGAATCAGCCTCTCTCTTCTTAATGCAGGGAACGTGGACACAATCAGGTCTGTGTGGATTGCTGAACCCGGGCTCCTAAGGTATATAGACCTTTATGTCTTGTGAAAATGTCACAGGAAGGTGGGGCAGCCTCCATCTCATGGGACCCTTGGAAACAACTGTTAGGACAAAGTGGTTGCCAAGGCAGTGACCTCATTCACTTCCCCGAAGGAAGTGACCTCACCTCACTTCCGTGGTGATGGAACTCTCTGAACATGGGATCCAGGAGGCGAGGCATCCAGAGGCAGTTCCACTCCCAGTGGGCTCACTTGATTATCTGTACCAAGGCCAGAGTCATTGTTTGTTGGTACCTAGTGTTGTGTGGATAGCCAAATGCCTTGAATGGTCTCAACAGGGCCTTTCCTGAGAAAGAAGTGTTGGCTCATTGCTGGCTCCTGACAACTACACAGAGATGGCCAAGGAGACCAGAGCTGAGACAGGACAGGCCACTGCTGAGGAACATATTTTCACCCACCAGTCAGAGGACAGAGTGGATAGATGCAGACCAAATACATGGGTGGTTTGTGTTTCTCAGTGGGTGTGTGTTTCAATTTGTCATTTTGTCTCATGTTCTGAGAACATGAAGGAAAAACGTGGTTTTTTTTCTTTTTGTTGTTGTTGTTGGTGGTGGTGGTTTGAAATGGACTGTTAACTAGTGAGCCTTTTTATGTCAGTGGATCCCTCTGGGTTTGTGGTTAAAGAGAGAAGAGAGAAGAATGCAGCCATGAATGTGTTCTGTCTAGTGGAAATCTTTGCAGGACTCCTCATGGCCAATTTATGAATGGACTGCTGTTTGTCTTGAAGATGGGCAACACCCACAAAGATCCTAAGTTCCTGTATTCTTCCTGAATTTTGGCCACTCTCTGAAGGGGTTCTTGGTTTTGTGTCCAAGATGTGTACCACATTCAAGCTCTGTGACATGACCATGGACTATATTGCTGAAGGCCATGACAACCATCTCAGAAAATCAAAAATTATCATGACTGGTTGATAGACCCAACCTGATCTTTTATTAAAATTGGGAGCCATCTTGCCACAAAGCCATGAAAAGATAATTTCGGCTTTACAATAAATTACTGCAAATTCTGAACCTGCTTGGAATGCCTGCCCGTGCCTTGAACTCACCCATGACTGGCTCTCTGACCAGATAGCAGCCCTCTCTGAAACTTAGTGACACCTCATAAATATTGGCCTTCCCTGGCCAGACAACGACCCTCTCTGAGGCTTTAATGGTCTTCATAAATTCTGATGTTGGGGCCAGCAAAAAATGTAAACTACCATTAGTGTGATGCTTGTCAGAGTTCTGTTATCTGTAAACCCCTTTGTGTAACTTTCTGGGTTATAAAGCTGTGCTGTAGGAAAGGTGGGTTTTCTGTCTTTTTCCGCCATTTTGGGAGGGAGAAGCAGCCTAGCCGGTCGAAATAATAAGCTTGCTTTAATTTGATTTTAATTGGAGTCAGTGGTCTTTTCTTGCATCCTGGTCTAACACTGGTAAGGATCTCTCTGGAGAATCCCTGCTTGGATAGATAGTAACCCAAGTTGCATGATTAGGAGCTGTCAGTGCCACAGTGTTCAATTAAAGACAAGTTTTTCTCCAGGCTTCTTTCTTCCCTATTGTTCTGTTCCCCTGAATATCAGGGAGGTGTTTGCCTTAGGGCACTCCTTTGGGACTCCTCAAGAAAACAGTTTCAAATGGAAATGAAGAGGCCTAATCTGTGCCTTTTCAAAAAGTGCTTTGTAAAAGCTGTGTCTGAATCAGACTCTTGGCCCTGTGTGTGGCTGTGAATTACATTCTCACCCAAGGAAAATCAAGAAAAATCCCATGTGTCTATCCCAATCGAAAAGGATGAAAAAGAAGTGTACTATTGGATGAAGTCTCTTGCCTTCCTTTGGTCAGGCTCCTGACCCATATGAAGTCAGAATAGGGATCCTCTGGGTCAAATGAGTTGTTTCAAGCCCTCCAGTAACTAGCACACAGGTGTTTGGGTTTTTTCATGAGTCCAGTACACATAAAGAATCTACCCCTGGCAGGCAGGAGGCCTCTAATTTGGCAAGCAGAACAGTATTAACGACAGGCCCATTTTATTATCCTGTTTCTCAGGAAGGGTGTCCAGGCCACCATGCCATTTGGCATATGATGGGCATGAGAGCTTACTTTGCACACCATCTAAGACTGCTCACCCTATAGAAACCCCCAGCCAGAATGTTATGATGAGTGTCTGTATGAAAGAAGTTGAGGGCCATGTGGGAGTGTTTTTGTTAGAATAGGGGTCTTTTGTGTGGTGGTTGGAAAAGATGACTGGGTCCACCTCAGCTTGAACTCTGGTGTGATGCCATTAGAGACTGAGTTCTGGAACTGATCTCAGAGAACTATTGCCATGAATTGTGTTGGGATTTTAGAAGGCCAGGCATTAGAGGAGCCTTTGGAAACTTGGATCTAGGACGAGGGTGTCTTTCTCCACAGCACTGGGAATCTCACCCTGGATTTCACATGATTTTCCTGTTAAAGCCTTCTCAGCTATAGTTGAGAGCCAAAACTCACAGGAACCTTATATATTAGACCCCAATGGGCCTGGATTCCTGTGACCTTTTGCCACTCTTTGGGAACCTTGCCTGCATGCGATCTCCAGAGCTTTTACTGAAAGGAGATTCCCCAACACTTAATGGCTCCTGAATGAATCAAAACCCACAGTGTCAACTTCTTCATTCTTGAAATATGGCTAGGCCAATACCATGAAGTTTTTAAGAATCCCATGACCAGAAATCCCTGGAAAACTTTAGATCTCCTGATGCGCATCATGACTGAACCAGCGAGTGCCATTTTTGACTGAGTGGAATTCATGACCATGGTGAAGAACAGAGATGCCAGTGAGTAGGAGCCAGCAGGGAACTCGGCCTGCAGCAATGGAGTGAGGGGTGTGATCCAACATCTGTGGTGGGCACCTGTGGTTCTGTCATTGGCTTCCAAATGACATGTGACTGACAAGGAGCAGCCAGGAGACCCGAAAATGTAAAGGCATGTGGTTTTGGGGAGAGGATTTCGTGCGATGCTCACAAACAAGTTGCTTCGATCAAGTGGGAAAGATATATGGGGTAGCAGCCCAGTTTGTGTTTTTGCCTTCAGACCCTGACCCCCCCCCCCATGTGGCAGATCTCCCTCTAGCACTGTGTTCTGGTTGACCTTTTTTATTTCAAAAACAAACACCAATTTTCCATGGAAGCTGTAAGAAATGCCATTAAAACTGGGCGGTGAGCCAAAGGCTTCACAATGCACCCAGAGAGACATTCATACCTCAAAGGACACAGTTACCTGCATAGAGAGGATTCAGCTCTGCTGCCTCCTGTTCCTATTGGAAAATATGAACTCATGTTCTCCTGTTCACATAGACTCAGACCAAGCTTTCATGATCTCACTACAAAGGAAGCTAAAACTCAAAGCTATATTTCCAGTGGACGAATGTCAGAGGCAGATAGTCAAGAAGTTATTATGCCAGCAAAGTTCCATGTTTGTGAAATGTTTACCCTGTCCTCTAGTTTTGGGATCTCTTCTGCCACACCCAAGTTTGTGAGCTCCTCAGAATTTCCAATTCCAGATATGTATTCACAGATTTTTTCCTCTTCTCCTCTCATTGTGTCTGCTTTGGGGTGATAGTAATGACCAGGCATTGTGGTGGATGACCTTCGAAGATTTTTATGTGCCACGTATTCCCATATGTATTAGACTCATTTTCCATTTTGCCATTTGAAATATTGAATCTCTGACACTAACCCATAACCTTCTAGGCTCTGACTACTTACTTATCTTAACATCGATAAAAATAATCCTAAAGGAATAGAAGTAGAGGCATTTGATAGGACGCATGGTGTATACTTGGACTTGCCTTTGCTTCATCAGAGATGCATATTATAAAACCTGTGACACATTTTTCTCATTATACTTCTCCATGAATTTTCAAAATTAACAAATATGTAACTTCCTGACTTCCTGTCTCTGTCGCCTGGGTCACAATGTATGTTTATATATATATAATCCTACTGCCATCACAGGTATATTTTTGAGAGTACTCTCACTTTGGTAAATACGAATTTTATGAAGAGATCACTGCCCCCCAATACACTGAGGTAACTGAAATTTCAAGCTGTGGTGAGCTTTATACTTCAACAAGTTTAGACATGAAACAATGTAGAGGAAACTGAATATTTTGGGTACATATGTGAAGGATATATAACCCCTTATGAATTTCAATTGGCATACATACTATTACATTTTAATGTTTAAATATAAATAAATTATATATATATATATATATATATATATATATATATATATATATATATATATATATATGTATATATATATAAATATAGTATGAATTTGCAAACATGAACTATATGTGTCATATACTTATACTACCTTGATTCTTTCATGTCCTTCTGTGTGGATTTATAATCAACTTTTCAGGAGATATTTTTCAGAAATATTCATTTTCTTGACATACGTATTTATTTTGGAATACTCAAAATGAACTCCAGTGAATATTGAGTACTAATCCTAATGTTTCTACAGTAAGTGACCTAGGCTAAGATCAATGAAAGTATATTCATATGGGACATGATGTGTATTTTGAATTAAATTTTTATTCAAAATTGTTATATTCTTATTTCTTCAGTATATATACATCAGAGGATGTATCATTTCATCAAAAATTTACAAATTGATATGCATATGATTCACTTTAATTCACTCCCTGTATCAGATTCCATGTATTTCTCCATGTTGCTCTTCTTGCTTTTTCATGAGATTTCTTTTATATCACATAACTTTTGAATTCCATCATCATTTTCAAAGCAAAATTCAAACACAGTTTGTTATAATTAGTAACTCTAATATTACCACTACATGTATAACTACATGGATTGAATGTTTATATGTGAATACCAGACTTTATGTATTTTTTAAAATATCAATTCAATCCATTATTTAAAATAGTAACCTGTCATATTTTTATTCACCATATGGTCTATTCATGCATCATCTCTATATACATAAAGCCAGGGTACACCTATTTTTATCCCTAAACTCTAAATGATAGGGTTTCAAAACATGCTCCCAGAAATGGTGGAAGAAATACGCATGTCACCTGCTCCATATATTCCTTTCATCACATCATGTTCTGGAACAAAATGCAAAACTCACACTTATCTAATTCTTCTCCCAAAGCCTCATTTTAAAGAGAGCATGGATTCCTAAAATCATCTATGTCTGCATTGCCTATTGTTTTCAAATTTCAATCCTATGGTGAGTATACACTTGATTCTTTCAAGGATAGTGTGTTCAACTATCCCCCTGTTGAAATTATCCCTGATCTTATCACTCATTTTGTACTTTGCCTGATCTCCTAACATCCTTATTGATATCTATTTCCCCATGTGCCTTGTTGTGACTGACTCTTCATGTGTGCTGACATTCCCATTTACACTTCTTCTCTGCATGGTCAGACAGATTTGCAGGGAATTGTTGGGCGGTGTGCTAGGTAGGACTTTTTGGTGCAGGTGGACGTGGGGCAGCTGTTTTCCTGTGGACAGTGGCTGCTTCATCCACAAAAGCAGCCTGTTGTCCCCCACCAGAGCTGTCCAGAGTGATGACCTTTTAATTTTATTATCAGGACCATGAGGCTTCTAGCTGGGATCACACCTCCCTAAGATTTGTAAGGAAACTCTGTGAATAGAAATCCACATAGTGGTGGAAAGATCTCAGACCAGCCATTCCTTGGGAGGTGGAAGTTAAAGGTTAGTTTCACTCAGTTGGCAGAAAAGTTTTGAGGGAAAAGTTCATTTTCATAATGTTTCTTTTGGTTGGAGATAGGATAAATGGGCAAAGATGAATGTGCTTTTGTATATTGGGCTAATTGGGTTAGACTGATGAACGTAGTTACATATCCAGGGCACAATATGAGCTACTTCTGTATGTACAGATTCTTTTACTTCCCACTATAATCTCAGAGGGTAGACATCATCACTCCCCAGTTCTTACATATGGGGAACTGAGATGTGGATAGATTGAGGAACCGCCCAGATCACCCAGATGGTAAATGGCAGAGCTAAGATTTGAACTGCAGTCTTCTGACACAGTCTCTGGTTGTGGCCAGTATACTGCATTACCTGGACATGCAGAGAGGGTCTAGATAGTATGGCTGGATATGTTCCTGAGCTCTATGGCATTCTGTGAAGAAGTGTCCCTTTGGGTGTAAGTCATCAATTGCATTTCGTCATTTCCAGTAGCCTCCTGGAGGGAAGGGTTCTATTCTGTGTCCTGGCACCCTGCTTGATGCCTGCCATTTAGGACCTGTATCCATTTGCAGATCTCCATGTCAGCAACCTGGGTCAGAGTGGAACAGGAAGGCAGAGGGCTACAAGTGGTCTCCATGACTCTTGTCAGCTCTTATCAGGATGAACAGAGGTAATGTCTTGGATCATTGTTTAGGGTTCAATGAAATCAAAGCTAAAAGATGATCTTAAAAAAGAAAAGCACTCATTTCTGATGTGTTTGGTTGCTCTCCCTCTTTATCATTAATGTTTTCCTTTATCTGGAACCATGTACAGGCAGCCAACCTCCCCTGCTCCTCTGTAAAAGTTAAGCCAGCAAGGTGTTTGGTTATCATTGAAAAATAAATTAATTGAGAACTACTATTATCATCTTAAAGCTTAATTCTTTCCCTTTGTACTTTCTGGATGCTTATAGGATGCTTATTCTTCTCCAATCTGCTGGGCTTCTGCAGGAGTTCCAGATTTTTCTCCCCACTGTGAGAGTTTTGTGCACTGAGTGCAAAGCTTCAGTTACCAAGTGCTTAGATTAGCTGTGGTTTGTCCACCCAGGGTTCCTGTGTTGGAAGCTTGCTCCTGAGTTTGGTGATATGGGGGATAGTGGAACCTTGAAGAGGTGGAGCTAGTGGTAGGTCACTGAGGACATTGCCCTCAGAAAGGGAGACCTGAAGATGCTGCCCTCAGAAGAGACTCTGGTTAGTTCTTGCATCTTGATAGTCATTATGAAAGAGTAAGACTTCTCCACAGTCTCTGGCTTACTAGGTCATCATGTGATCTCTCCTTTTTGCTTGTATTCCTGCAACAATGCGATCTGCCATGATGTTATGTAGCCAAAGAAGGAACCCTCATCAGAGGCTGAATTAATAAGAACATCTGATTTTGATTTTTTCAGCTTCCCAAACTGTAATATATAAACCTCTTTTCTTTATAAAGTACATAGCCCACAACCTCAAATATATGGGTCACTGGAGGAACCCAGAAACACCATGGAGGAACCCAGCAACACCATCAGGGTAGTGCCCAGGACACATTATCCATCAGATCTCTCATCAGACGAACCAGAGGGAGCACAGGGTTGGACATCTGCACCTCCACCAGCACAGTACTAACACCAGAGATGGGAGTTCAAATCATTCCCACAGGAGTAAAAGGAACTCTTCCCCAAGGAACAGTAGGCTTATTATTGGGACATAGTTCTTCTACTACAAAAGGACTTATGATAAGTCCTGGGGTAATTGACCCCGATTATGAAGGTGAAATAAAAATTATAGCTAGTTCTCCAAAGGGTGTATCAGTAATTTCACCAGGAGACAGAATAGCACAGTTATTAATAATACCCAGCCTACATGATAAAGTTTCCAGTAATACAATAGAAAGAGGTTCCAGGGGATTAGGCTCCACAGTTGTAGATTGATCTCTGCTGTCTTTAAATTTAGATTCTTGCCCAATGCTAAAACTAAATATTCAAGGATATGAATTTAATGGGCTATGGGTCACATGCAGACCTTAGCATCATATCTCATCAAGAATGGTCAAAACATTGACCATTACAACAAGCCAGTCAAACACTTTGAGGCCTAGGAGTGGCAACTAATCCCCATAGAAATGCAATGGTGTTAGATTAGAAGGATCCTGAAAGATGTGAAGGAACTATACAGCCATATTTATTGGATCATCTTCCTATAAATTTAAGGGGACGAGATGTCCTAGATCAATTAGGCTTGCAATTAACAAATAATAGCAATCCAAATGTGCTCACTATTATGGCTAGACAAGATTTAAGGAAAGAAAAAAAGATTAGGAGAACAAGAACAAGGTATAGCAGCACCAATTCAAATAGATCAAGGAATTAATAGACATGGATTGGGTTTTCAGAAGGGGTCACTGAGACAATAAAAATTACTTGGAAGTCAGAAAGACCAGTATGGGTTTCTCAGTGGCCCCTGAGTAAAGAAAAGATACAAGCAGCCCATGACCTGGTCAAACAACAATTAACGGAGGGACAAATACAACCTTCCATATCTCCCTATAATACTCCCATTTTTGTCATTAAAAAGAAATCTGGTAAATGGAGATTATTGCAAGATTTAAGAGCCATTAATAATGAGATGCTTATTATGGGACCTGCTCAATCAGGGATTCCGCAATAGTCTGCTTTGCCAAAAACCTGGTATGTTTTAGCTATAGATATTAAAGATTGTTTTTTTTTTTTTCAATTCTAATTCATCCTGAGGATAGTCCACGTTTTGCATTTACTATCCCTGCACTAAATCATGAAGTTCCTGATCAGAGATATGAATGGAAAGTACTCCCTCAAGGAATGGCTAACAGCCCAACTATGTGTCAAATTTTTGTTAACAAGCAATCCAGCCACTTAGAAATCAAAATCCTGAACTACAAATATTTCACTATGTGGATGATTTATTATTAGCAAATAAACTTAAAAACACGTTGCTAGAATATTATGCCACACTTACAAATTTAGTAAAAAATTATAATCTAGAGATAGCAATAGATAAAGTACAATTAAATTTTCCAATTAATTATTTAGGAGTTCTATTATCTTCAACCATGGTGCATTCACCAAAAATTCAAATACAAGTAGATCAACTCAAATCACTGAACGACTTTCAAAAATTATTAGAAGACATAAATTGAATAAGACCTTATCTAAGCATACCAACAGGAGAGTTGGGACCTTTATTTGCTATCCTAAAAGGTCCATCAGATCCAAATTCACCCTGCATGTTAACGCCTGAAGCAAGAAAGGCATTAAAAATCATTGAAACATATATGGAAAATATGCATTTGGATAGAATTGATATAAGTTTGCCTTTATTATGTATTGTAACACCAACAAAAAAAATTCCTACAGGAGTATTTTGGCAAGAAGGTCCATTATTGTGGATACATTTATCTTATTCTCCTAACACTATTCTTATTAGGTATCCTGAGGCTGTAGGACAATTAATACTCAAAGGAATAAAAAGCAGCAAAGAGAGTGTTTGGAATTTCTCCCAATAAAATTATTACTCCATATACTATGGATCAAATTGTTGAGTTAGCTAATGAGTGAAATACTTGGGCAATAATCATTTGTAAATCTAATATTTCATTTGATAACCACTTACCATCTAATCCTTTATTGTCTTTTTGGTCTTCGCATCCTATAGTTTTTCCAAAAATGACAAGAAAAACACCTATAATGAATGCTCCAAATATATTCACTGATGGGTCAAAAAATGTACAGCAGTAGTAGTTACCCCTGATCAAACTTTTACATTTTCAATACCCAAACAATCAGCTCAAAAGGTAGAGCTTAATGCAGTATTATAAGATTCTGTGATGTTTAAAGATTCTGTATTTAATTTATTTTCTGATAGTCAGTATATAGTTAATGCTATAGTATCCCTTGAAGATGTTGGTAGGATTTCCCCTTCCTCTACTGTTTTCTCTTTGTTTTTCACTATACAAAGTCTAATCTGGGACAGAAAAGATCTATTCTTTATAGGACATATCAGGGCACATACAGGATTGCACATACATAGTCTTCGTTTTCTCCCAAATTTAATTTACCCAGTTATACCTCAGTGTTGTAGCAGTGCTGTGTACCTGACATAGTGCTTTGATCATATCATACCATTGTAGTGACCTGGAAGAGATTTAAGAGTCCTTTCTCTTTTTGAGTTTGAATCATAGCTTTGATGTGGTCTTTCTTGTTTTATGTTCTTGTTCCTAATGTAAAAGTGTTTAACGCTTTTTGGTTGTTTGGGTAGTAGGGGGATAAGGTTTTAACTGGTTATTCTTGAATTGCTTTTACAATAAACCAATTTTATAATCTTTAAATCCATCAACTTTATATATATATATATATATATATATATATATATATATATATATATATATATATATATATATATATATTTTTTAAATTAGGGCTTCTTAACTCTACTTATGATTGATGGAACACATTGATTTGGAATTTCAGATCTTCCAAAGCATTATTTGTTGTAATATTATTTTTTAAATATAGTGCCTTTTAAAAATAACATAAGGAAGTGACTGTAATACAAATAATGTTGATGTTTTAAGTTCTACTCATTTTAGGTTGATGCATTCTATATAGAACATGGCAGAAAGATGAAAAGCAACAGTAATTGTGTATTCAGAATTCATACCAATCAGTGGTGAAACAGTGCAAAAGCAGGAGGCAATATCCATTGATTGATTTCATAGCTTTTGTATATCTGAGAAATGAGTGCTCAGATAAATTTTATCTTTTCAAGCATGTTTTGGTAAGAATTGTGGGTGTGCCTATCTTAACATTTTCTGTATTTTAAAATAAAGTATTCTCCACGTTTTAAATGTTTTATATTAGAGACTTCTCTAATGCACACTTGTCAGATATATATATATATATATTGTACCAATATTGTACCTTTTGTTTTTAGATGTTAAGCACATGCTCATGTTAGGTACTTACAAAAATTTTTACATTATGTTTTCTTATGTAATTTTTTTTGGTTTGTTTATGGGACCCAAATATATTCTTTCCTTAAAAAAATCATGCTAAAATAAGTAGAGCACATCTAAATTTACATTTAAATACAAACGGAATTCTAATTAGTGACCTGAAAACATATGGACCTGTCCTTAAAAAAGCCCCCTTTCCAAAATTAGTTATCTCCCTGCCTAAATTGTGCTTAGCAATGTTTTTTAAACTTCAATATTCTGAGTTAATTTGCATATTAGATTACTTAAGAATTACAATAACATTTTATTTATTGACATAAAATTGCTTGAACGACTAGTGGGTTTTTGTGTTTTTTTGCCATCCTAGATATGTTACTGTAGTTTAATAAATATTAGCCAAATTGGAGTGGAAGTTAACTTATATATGAGTGTTGTTTTAAGAATGTTGCTTTACATTTCATGCAAAACTATTGATGATTTTGCCATTTTTAAGTAGAAAGCTTAGGACTTCACTACAGCAATTTAAAGTTACCTCAGTATAAAATACAAATAGCCTTATCTGTTATTTCTTGTTTACTCAGTATGGTATTGCTAAATTCAGTGATGTTTTGAAGTTTAAAAATTATTATTCCTAATCTATGTAAATGCACCTGAACCGGTATTTAAAATAACCCCCATGGGAACACACTTTAAGAAATACCATATTCCATGGAGTGTGGTGGTGCACCCATGTAATCCCAGCTACTGTGAGCCTGACTCACAGGTCATGTCAAGGTCAAAAGGGTAGAATTTAAACCCTGCTGAAGCAGGGTTTTGAATTTGAGGCCAGCCTCAGCAACTTAATGAGACTTGGTTTTAAAATAAACAGTTAAGAAAGGGTCTACAGGGGTAGCTCAGTGGTGGAACAACCATGGATTCAATCCCCAGTATTGTAAAAAACACAAACACATTCCATAAACATTTGTCTTCATATCTTTCTAAATATGCAACTGTTGTAACCGCAGGGCAGGCATGTTTAGAACAGTATTTTCTGCTAGATGAACAAGAAATTTCTGAGTTGTGAAGCTTTCTAAGCTGCTTGTTTTAAGAATGTAGAGCTTGGGTCTGGGATTGTGGCTCAGTGAGCAGAGCGCTTGCCTAGCATGCATGAGGCACTGAGTTCAATCCCCAGCACCATATAATAATACACAAATGAAATAAATGTATTGTGTCCATCTATAATTAAAAAAAAGAAAGAATGTAGACCTCTTCATGAGTCTTGCTGGATAGGCCTCCTGCTTTTTGTGCCATGGTTCAGTGGTTCTGAAGCTTATCTGTGCATTAGAATCACAGTGAGACCTTAAAAAAAATCTAGGTACATTTCAATAGATCCTGATTTACAGAGTATGGGGTAAGGACTGAGAATTGTTAGTTTTTAAACTGTTACCCAGGTGGTTTTAATGTGCATCCATGGGTAAAAACTATCATCAGCCTTGGAGGAGAATGTTAGCAAACAGACTCAATGTCTCTTGAGTTTTAACACTCAGCTCACTTCTCCCCAGACCCCAGCGGCAGACATAGGCGAAGCTTCCAGGCTCTGAGACCTACACCTTGGCCCAAGGTTATCTCCAAGAGATGGCAGTACAGGGAATTTCATCTAAACTTATTTGTGTTTTCTTTAATAGCAGGTAATTTATGGAGGTACTGAGCTATATACTTGCTGTCAGAATCATGTTTTATTCTCCCCAAAACCCTACAAAGTAGTTAGAATTATAATTTTATAAGGAGAAAACAAAAGGGCAGAATGAACAAGGAAAGAAATATGTCCAAGCTTACACAACTAGTAGATGGTAGAATTTAAACCAAAGCAAGTCTGACTACAGCATTTACATGATTCACCTTCACACCAAGGGAACCCAATAAGAATATTCTTGATATAAGACAGGGAGCAGAAATGAAGGTTGGACTTTAGGGAGTAGTGGGGTCTGGGGAATACAGAGACTCATTGATACTCAGCTCTGGCCAGTTGTTACCAGGCCTGGATGTGATCCCCAGTATAGATGAGACATCTCATTTCCTAGGAAACAGTATAAAGAGTTTGAAATTTTAAGCATGAATATTTTACAACTTTAAAACAAGCCATTCAACCTTTATTACAGACTACATTCTCTTCATTATTTTTCATTCTTGCTAAAGAAAGCTCTAGCCAAGACAGAGGTGCTGAATGATAGCACAAATAATACATTAAGCTTTGTACTTTCTCGGTGAGGGATTGATATTTCCCATAGACAGGGTCTATGCTGACCTATACTTGCTCTTTATCTTTCTTTCTCTGGAATTGCTATAGACAAGTGTTCTGGGAAGTCAAAGCCGAGCTATGAATACTGAAAAACTATTATGTTCTGAAGGTTATGATGTCAAGGTCAAGGCCCAGTTTCCTTGCCATCTCTATGGTCAGCAAGGATGAGAATATTATAATGTCATAGACAGGTGTTAAGATATAAACCTTTAGTCAGGCTAGTGATGCAAAACTGTAATCCCAGCTACTTGGGTGGCTGAGAGAGGAGGATCACAAATTCGAGGTCACCTGGGAAACTTAGTGAGAGACACTGTCCCAAATAAAATAAGTTTCGGGGTATACTTGGTGGTAGAGCATTTGCCTCACACGTGTGATGTCCTGGGTTTTAACTCAAGTACCAAGAATGTTGTAGATATAGAAACAGACACACACACATGCACATTCACACACACACACACACACACACACACACACACATACACACTCACACACACAAAGCAAAAAAAAAAAAAGAAAAAAGATACAACTCTCTAATCAATTTACTGCAGAGCATAGATTTTGCTCTATTTTCTTGTATCATTTTCTAAGTTGTGTATATTAATTAGGCATGCCTGAGAAGCATGATTAATGTTTCTCTAGCATGTATTCATTCAGTAAGCATGTAGGCTGAGAAGCATTTTAGAACTTGGAGAAATATAGCATTTGTAATTTCATGGGGCATTGCTTAAAATCTGATTTGATCAGATGTGGACCTTTTCTTTTTTCCCCTGGGTACTGGGAATTGAACCTAGCTAGTGGTACTATATGCAAGGAAAGTGTTCTACCACTGAACTACATTCCTAGCCATTTTTTTGAGACAGTGTCTCCTGAAGTAGATTTTGAGCCTTTTTATAAAAAGAATTTCAGACTAAAGAGTGTCAAAAGCAAATTTTAAGACATTCATTTCTTTTTCATTATAATGCATTAGGTATTTTTAACAACCAGTGCAGTATGTTGCAACAAATACATCATAAGTGGCTATATAACTACAGGATCTGAATGTTGGCACTTTGATGTTGAAGAGGACAAAAGCTTATTTCCATAACCGCTATAGCAATGGTCCAGATTCCTTTAGTTTGGGTTATTCATCCGAACATAATAGTAGCTGTCTTCTTGTTAGCAGAACCAAACATTATTCTTTCAGGGGATATATGGGGTCATAACTGGTACCCTACAAAAACAGATGCAATGTAATTAGTTATTCTTAAGGAGGAACTTCAGAGAAACACATTTCAGTTGAAAATTCTAAAGTCATTAAAAATTGCAGTTTTTAACTTGAAGGAAAAATGCATATTTGAAGAATATGAATGGCTTATTTCAGAACTTGAGCCATTTGAAAATAGTGTGGATTATGCTTAGAAGAAAATTTCAGAATGTTCTGGATTATTTTTAGTAATGAAAAAACAATGATTTAAAGTGGTTCTGGATTTTTAAGTATTTATAGATTAATGTTATAACTAATAATTCTGTACAAATCTGCACCTTTAAATACAAATAGTTTCTCAAATTAAAACCTTGCTTTGGCTGTATTTTCTAATATTCACAACCTGTTTTATTGGATCATCCACCTATGCCAGGATGCCTTTAGAATTTATGACTGAGAATGATATATTTAATTTGTAATTAAATGTTTCAATTTGCAGTTTCTTAGAATACTACCTCTTGCAATTATTTTTTTGACATTTTAGACTGTTACTTCACTTCAGTAGCTGTTTATTGAATATTTTATACAGTGCCAAATTACCATGGGAGCATTTGAATATTAAATGATAAATAAGCATTTTATCTAATATGTTCTATCAGTGAACTAATTAAGAGAAAAATGTCTGGGTTAAGGAATTAGGAGAAATATTCATGGAGAAACTGGTCTTTGACTTAGGGATTCAGGGATGGGTTGAATGGTATATAGACAAGTGGATGCATTTGTTAATCAGTGTTTAACTTGAATAAAATAGATATTTGAAGAATATGAATGGCTTATTTCATAACTTGAGCCACTTGAAAATATTGTTGGATTATGTTTCAAAGAAAATTTCAGAATATTCTGTAACACTGATGATGACGATTGAAGGGAGAAGTGATTAGAGTGACTGTAGGAAAGTAATTTAAAGATAATATTAAATTAGGTAATAGATAATGTTTGAAAAGGCAAATTAAGTACTGTAGAAATTGTGCATAGCAATTGTATTTATCTTTAAAATGAGTATTACTCAGTAATTGTCAACTGGTTCTGGGTGATTCCATTGATAAAGCATATTTCTAATGGACGTGTTTGCTCTGGTCCAAGATGATAGACAACACTTAACTGCCTCAGAAACATGCCTCTGCAGGTGAAGTGGCGTGATCACCACTATTCCGTTAAAGAAGGTCATCTTGTTTGCATTTGGCAGACATTACACCCTGGCGTGGATAGAAAAACAAAAGTTCAGTTGTTGTAATCACCTTAAATTATTACTGGATGTGTTATTTTAAATTTGGGAGGCTAGACTTATAAGAGGAGGGTAGAGAACAGAGGAGATTCATGATTGCAGACTTTATATTTCAACTAGTTGGTTTCCGTATATATAGAATGAAGTATCTTTCTATACTTAAAGAAGATAAGGCTGGTTATGAACTATTGTCACATTAATAGTGCATTAAAAATTGTTGGAAAGATCAATTCAGAAAGAAACCTTAGAGAAAGAAAATATTTGCATACTGTAAATTTAGCGTGCCTGTGTTAAGCATTTGATTTTATTATCTAGTATTGTGCTAGATTCTGTAGACAAATCAGAGAAATAGATTTAATGTTGGTCTTGAATTTTATCAATAACCTAGCATTCCTGACTACATTTTCAGGGAGACAACTTCACCATAATGTGGAGGCAGTGAGTTAGCACAGGTAAATGCTATGTTCCAGGCACAGTCAAATTTAGGGGTAATTAAAAAAAATAAAGAAGTAAACTATGAAAATAAAAACAAAAAAAAAAAAGAAAACATAACAACAGAAATAGGAAGTTTCTCTGCAGATTTCCAGAAGACATTTCTCTGTAGATTCCCAGAAGACATTTTATACTAACAGTTGTATGAGATTTTAGATAATTCCACATGTGTATAGCTCTACCTAAAACTGAATTTTAAGCATAATGAGGGGAGGGGCTTTATTTCCTTTGTGTGTGTGTGTGTGTGTGTGTGTGTGTGTGTGTGTGTGTGTATGTTGTGCTCAGGATTGAACCCAGGCCTCTATACATGTGAAGCAAGCACTCTACCAAGTGAGCTATGTCCCCAGCCACTTTGTTTCCTTTTATTTATTTCTTTTCTTTTTATTTCTCTTTTTCTTCCTTCTACAGTCTTCTCTTATTTCCCATTTTAAGACTGATGACTTGATGAAGTCTTTATGTCTCCTGCTCTCCAAACATAGGGATGCCTAAGAAATGTTTTATGAATGATGAAAGTATACATTTAGAATTATGTAAAGCCAAATAGAATTTACATGGCATTTCATTATTATGTTCTTTATGTTGAATACAATGACTAATATTTTCTTTTTAAAAGCCCTTTTATTACTAGTTTTAAGTTTTTATTTTCATTAATATGAATCACAAACAGAATATAAGGCCCTGATTTGACAATAATTGATGATTGTCCCTTTAACTTATTTTTATATTCTAAAAAAGCCATATGCACTTGATTATGTAATACTGCAATTTGAAGATAGTTATCTTTGCACAACAGATCAAATTAGTTTGTTCTTTCACTGTGTTTCATTATCCATGCTGAACCTATTTAGAGAAAATTTTATTTATATGGAAAACTTTCAGAGTCAACATGAGTGAAAAACTATTGAGTTGTTTCATTAAAAATGTAATTATTTACTTAATCATTAATAACTTAAATATATCTTAGTGGATACGATTTATGATAAAAATTGACATGCTCACTCATGTTTATAGCACATAATGAAACATAATTTACTTATTCATTCGGTATTTGACAGATGTTTATGTTGTTTCCAATTCTTATCTATTATGAATTAAGGCTTCTATGAATGTTCCAACATGAATCTTTGCTTTGACGTATATTTCTAGTTTTCTTAGGTGAATTCCAAAGAGTGAAATGGATGGGTCATACAGTAACTATATATTAAACTTTTTAAGAAGCAGTTTCTTTAAAGAGGTCATGCTTACTATTTTACCTTCTCAGAAACAATGTGTGTGAGTTCTATTTGTTCCATATCCTTGCCAATGCTTGCTATATCAGTGTTTATAATTTTAGTTCATGGTATTTATTTAGTGGTGTCTTATTCTAATTTTCATTTGCACTTTTGATAACCAATCATCTGAAGCATCCTTTCATATACTAATTTCTATCTTGTTCTTACATTTATAAATTGGGTAGCTTTCTTTTTCTAGTATTGACTTTTAGTATTTTAAATATATTGTACATAAGGAAATGTGTGTGTGTCTATGTATGTATATATGTGTGTGTGTGTGCATGTGTGTGCATGTGCATATATATGTATATATGAATGATACTGATGATACTGTAATGCAATCTGTGGCCCAAAGAGTTGTTTTTCATGACAAAAGTTTTCAATTATGATAAAAGCTGTTGCACATGTTTGTCCTAAAAATATTTGCCTATCCCAAGATCATGTTATATTTTTCTACTTTTTCTTATTCTCTAAGTTCTATATTTCCACCTTATTTATTGAGGTCTGTGATAACACTGTGATTTTTAGTAAGGAATGAAGCAGGAGTTGAGGAGTATTTTATTTTCCACATATGAATATACACAGCTCTGACAATGTGTATTAAAGTGACATTTTCAAGCCCAGGAATCATCTAGTTTGCACTTGACAGATATTCTGTTCTATAGATTTCTCTATTCTATGCGCTTGCTACGTTGTTTTGATTATAGTACCTCTTCAATAATTCTTGAAATCATGTTTTCTAACTTCCTAATTTTGTAAATATTGTTTTCACCATTCTAGAGCTTCTGTTTCTCCAATAAAATTTAGAAATGCTTGTCAGTTAAAAAAAATACCTACAAATATTTTTATTGAGTTTGTGGTGAATCTATAGGTCAATTTTGGGAAGATTGAGGGCTGGGGTTGTAGCTCAGGGATAGAGCGCTTACCTAGCATGTGTGAGGCCCTGGGTTCAATCCTCAACACCACATAAAAATAAATAAATAAAATAAAGTTATTGTGTGCAACTAAAAAATAAATATTTTAAAAATCTTTTGGGAAAATTGATATCTTACTCTTAAAAATAGGTCTCTTATCTGTGAACATTGGTTGTCTCTCCATTCATTTGTATATTTTCTATATCTTTTAGGTGTGTTTTATAATTTTCAATGTAGAGATCTTTCACTTCTCTCTTTAAATTATTTGCAATAGCTTGATTTTGCTTAATTTAAACTATAACATTATTTTAAGCTTTTTAAAATTTATTTAGTTGTAGATGAACACACAGTATCTTTATTTATTTTTATGTGATGCTGAGAATTCAACCCAGTGCCTCAGTTATAGAAGGCAAGCACTTTACCACTGAGCTACATCCTCACCCCCTATTTTAAGCTTTATATTAATGATATTTAGAAGAAGCTGTACCTTATACTCATTTTTCACTACTGTGTTTAAATGTTTTGAATGTGGGTCAGGATTTCCTCTTCTGCTGGGCTTGGGCTTTGGTTTGCTATTGAGTGAGTATCCGGAGATCCCTTTGTATTTTTCAGTCCAGCCGCCAGCCTGGGAGAGTTCAGCATGCTCTGCAGTTCTGTTGTC
Source organism: Callospermophilus lateralis (assembly GCF_048772815.1). Taxonomy (NCBI): domain Eukaryota; kingdom Metazoa; phylum Chordata; class Mammalia; order Rodentia; family Sciuridae; genus Callospermophilus; species Callospermophilus lateralis. The sequence goes on along the minus strand of NC_135315.1, from coordinate 93,422,279 downwards.
AGTTTATTATGTAGTGTGTTAGTTCCTCAGCTGGCTTCTGCACCTTAGCAGTTATCTTTATGCCCAAATACTCCTGAGTCTGACATTCTGAGGGCTACTGCATGGTACCTGTGAAGAACTGAAGGACTTCAGAAGGATTCCTCTCCGCTCATCTGCCCCATCCCCTGCTTTAAGTAGGTGCCTGCCTTGCAGTGGAGAAGGCTCTGTAGGTCTTTCTCAATTTGGCTGCTCTGCCTGCAACACACTTCAGCACTTGGTGAAGGCTTGTGGAACTCAACCTGTGGCTAGTACTCCTTGGGATTCCAATTTTAGATGAAGCCTATAAAAGTCCCTTAATCATGTAGCTGATTACCCTGAGCCTGAGATATAGCAGGTTCTTATTCCTCTTGTTGTGTCTCCAGGTATGAGAGCAGCTATAGCTCTATGTGTACTTAGTCAGGGCGCATCACTTTCTAGAATGCATTCAATTCAAGTGTCTTTGCATCATTTAGCTCTCTGAAAAATCTGTGAATGTACTGAAATATGGAAATGTAATGTAAAGTTTTAAAAAATATTCACTTAAGATGACAGAGAAGAAACTAATTTTCTTAATACATTTGTCCCTGTCTTGGTAAAAGTATTTGGTGTATTGCTTGTAATATGTGAGCTTTTTGGTAATATATTTGTAATATGTGAACTGAAGAAATTTAGATAGCATTCTTAGGTGGATTTTTTTTTTTTGTACTGGGGACTTAAACCTGAATGTTCAGTAGAACTACATCCCAGCACTTCTTATTTTTTATTTTGAAACTGTGTCTCGCTAAGTTGCCTAGGGCCTCACTGAGTTGCTGAGACTGTCTTTGAACTTTCTATCCTCCTTGCTGAGCCTCCTTAATTGCTGGGATTATAGGTGTGCAACACTGTGTCCACCCTTACGTGGACTTTCTCACCCCATCCAACTCCATTTTCTTTGTTCTCTTTTGTGAGCAGCATTTCCTAAAAATATGCTGCAAAATGTATGTAGAACTTCCCAAATTTAAGAGATTTGAAAGCATAATGCCAGTTGCATGGTAGAAAACAATTTGTTTAATGCTTGGCATGTGAAAAAGTGGAAGATATTACATAGTTTGATGAGTCAGTAAATCTAGTTACATGACTGTTCAAATTATGAATTTCAAAGAAGTGCTAGTAGGTAGAGTGTGTTGTTTAAGAAACTCACATTTTAACATTGTACAGGGAACAAATAGCTCTCCAGAAGATAGATGATTACTATGATAATTATGATTAATTTTGGGGGTGGTGCCAGGAATTGAACCCAGGTTCACTCAACCACTGAGCCACAGCTTCAGCCCATTTTATGTGTGTTTATTTTTTAAAATTTATTTATTTATTTTAATTAGGTATATATGACAGCAGAATGCATTTTGATTCATTGTACACAATTGCAGTTACACTTTACATTTCTATGATTGTACACGATATAGTGTCACACCTTATGTGCAGTCATACATATACCTAAGATAATGATATCCATCTCTTTCCACTATCTTTCCTGCCACCACAAATTCTTGCTCCCCTCCCTCCCCTTTGCCCAAAGTTTCTCCATTTTCCCCATACCTCCCCCATCCCCATAATGGATCAGCATCCACGTATCAGAGAGAACATTCGGCCTTTGGTTTTTTGGGATTGGCTTACTTCGCTTAGCATGATATTCTGCAACTTCATCCATTTACCTGAAAATGCTATAATTTTATTCTCTTAATGCTGTGTAATATTCCATTGTATATATATATATATATATATATATATATATATATATATATATATATATATATACCACAGTTTCTTTATCCATTCGACTATCGAAGGGCATCTAGGTTGCTTCCACAGTTTAGCTTTTGTGAATTGAGCTGCTATGAACATTGATGTGGCTGCATTACTGTAGTATGCTGATTTTAAGTTTTTTGGGTATAGACCAAAGAGTGGTTTGTGAATCAACTTAACAGAAGAGGTGAAAGACTTCTACAACTAAAACTACAGAACAATAAGGAAGGAAATTGAAGACCTTAGAAGATGGAAAGATCTCCCATGCTTTTGGATAGGCAACATTAATATTATCAAAATGTCTATACTATCCAAAGTGCTTTACAGATTCAATGTGATTCCAATTAAAATCCTGAGGTCATTCCTTATAGAAATAGAAAGAGCAATCATGAAATTTATTGGAAAAATAAGAGACCCAGAATAGCTAAAGCAAGAAGGTTAGTAATAATAGCTGCTTCAGAAAGATGGAGAGGATTACATGGAGGTCTTTGTAGTTGGCACTTGACACAGTACAAAGACACAGCCAGGGGCCCAAAAAAGTGATAGCTGGTATTTCTGCTCCTGCCACTACCATCACTATCTACATCTACAGCCATGTTTCTTAATCCTAACACTGAAAAGAACAAACCTACAAGGCAAATCCACTGCTCCTCTGTTAATACCAAATCAATCTAAGGGACTCTTACTTTTGGATAATTTCTTAATATCAAAACAATCATAATTCAGACCTCTGGTGGAAAATTTTACAAAATTTACAGAATATCCTCAATTTATGGAGGGGGTCACGTGTTGACAAACCCAATGTAAATTTGAAAATATCCTTGAAATTTACTATCCACTTTGCATCTAAGTTTTATACCTGAAAAATTTACATACCTACGCTACTGGTTCTTTAAAACTGACTTCTAAAATTGCCGACCCTTTTCCTGAAAACCCACAACTATAACACAGGTCAATACCCTCTGGCTCCTTCTAACTTCATATATCCCTTCCTCACCTGTTCTCATGATCAAAGATTGTCTTTATTTTCTTCATTCAATATGCTGCCTGTTTCTTAGTCTATATTTTTGTTTCCCTTCCTTCTTAATTCTAATCATTCTCTATTCCTAAAAAGAATTAATGTATGATAATTGAAATGGTTATCTTTGGGATAATTTATATACAAAACATCAAAGCCATTAAGATTCTCTGGAAACATCCCAGGTGGTAGGGATTCAGTATTTGAAACATAAAGCATTTCAAACCTGTAGAGAAAGAATGCCAGGTGTTGGAAAAATAAGCAATCCAATTTGTAGATCTGACTAAAATAGAACAAAAGATAAAACTGATTTTTAAAAGCTCAAACTCTGGCCAGTGTGGTGGTGCATGCCTATAAGTTTAGCAACACGAAAGGCTGAGGCAGTAGGATCCCAAGTTTGAGGCCAGCCTAAGCAACTTAGTGAGACTGTAAGCAACTTAACAAGACCCTGTCTCAAAACAAAAAAAATTTAAAAGAGCTGGGGATGTGCTCATTATTAAAGTGCCCCTGGATTCAATTCCCAGTACCAAAAAAAAAAAACACTTTAGCTCTCTGGGTTCAATTCCAACTCTGCCAAATACTAGTTAACTTTACTCCTCTGAGACACTTGCAAATTAAAATGGCTTCTATCCCTATCAACTTGCTGTAAGAATTAAATAAATTAATACATGTAAAGTAACTGGCATATCCAGGATCAATATATGTGTTTTCTGTTACTAATTCATTTGTATTTTCTTTTTATCATTAAAAACACTTGTTGGAGGCTGTTTTCATTATTTTTCTTTTTTCTTTTTTTTAAACACTTAAAAATTTATTAGGAGCCTATGAAGTATTTATTTAAAAATTTATTTACTTACATATACAAGGGTACCATCTCATCTACCACCTTATAATACTAACTACTTAGTTTGGCATAGATTAGTGATATTTTATTTTGTTTATTTATTGGTGCATTATAATTTAACATAATAGTGGAATATATTATGCCATATTTATACATGCACATAACACAATTTAGCCATTATTTTCATTAATGACACAATCTCTGAAGTAATACTTTCAAGGAGAATCATGATCTTGTACAATATTCACACAGCAAGTCATCATCAATAGCATTAATCTCCAACTAAGAGGAACAGGTATTGAGCATGCATCAATATGTAAATTATGTTTTATCTATTTTAAAGACATTCATAATTTATTATTCATAATTTGCTTTCTAAAAACTATACTAAGAACCTATAGAAGGTCATTGCTTATTCATTCGGGAAATACATAGCTCATGTCTGAACATAGCCACAAAGATACAACAGATTTGCTTAACTGCTTCAAAAAGGCAAATATCTCCTAGCATCAATAGTTTCTTGTCTAAATAGGACCTGCAAAATTTTAAGTTCACAAGCAGCAACCATTTGGGGATGCAAATGAAATGGTCCCTAGGCTGAGTATGATCATTAATCTGGTTCAGGGCAATTATCTTCAGAGTCTGAAACCTGTAAATGCACATAATATGTAATAGAATATGGTAAACTGAAGCCTAATCTGAACAAGACTCAATCTTTGGGAGTGTGGACTGGAGGCCCTAAGCACCTCTGAAAATAGACTCCAGGCAACAGTAATAGTACTCTATTCAGGGAGAAAGAAGCACATTGCATCTGGTCACTGGGCTGATGTTGACAGGAATTACATGCTTGCTTGAAGAAGAATGAAGGTAAGATGGGTGTGAACAAGGGGTTAATAGCTAATAGGATATTATTATTAGTATTATTAGTATTATCTTTTCCCAATGCAGACTGATTAAGGTTTGAGGCCCTGATCTGCTCTTAAAAGCTAGAATAAAACATTGGATGAGTGTAGAATCTAATTTTAGAGACCAGATGGACACTATGGAGACAGATTGGTGGCCTACAGCTCAGTGGTGAAATTGGGACCTCTTCCCATCCCAGGATACCTGATGTTCCAGGATGGCAAAACTAATTTCAGATCCTTGCCTGCTAGATGAGGCTTCTCTTACCTTCTGCATGGGAGTAAGCTGTTCAAACAAGAGCTTACAGGACCTGAAAACTGCTCATGAGCTGTTCCCTCCATGTCCGCTGAAAAATCATATATTCTGATCAAAAAGATTATGGAATAAATTGATTACAAAATATATATGCAATAATATATCCTCAGATATATTAGAAGTGAGTGTCTACAGATATATCAGGACTAATGCATATGTCCTGAAGTATCTGAACCATTTTACCCCTTGTCATAGATCAAAAGAAGCAATACTCTGATTGTTTAAGGCAGTCATTGTGTATTCATTCTTTCTATGCCAAGCTCTGTCTGGGAACTGGTAAGTTATGATGGAAAGTCCAGTTACGTGCCCTCAAGGAGCATGCAAAAGATGTATAAATTCTGGAGCACAGTGGTACACATTTGTAAGCCTAGCAGCTCGGGAGGCTGAGGCAGGAGGATTATGAGTTCAAAGCCAGCCTCAGAAACTCAGCAAGGTCCTCAGCAACTCAGCAAGATCCTGTCATAAAATAATGAAAAAAGGGGCTAGGGATGTACTCAGGTGTTAAACACCCCTGGGTTCAATCACTGGTATAAAAAAATAAATAAATCACTAAATGGAGGATGTAAGATTAGGTGGTGGTAAACATTTGGAAAAAAATAAATAAAGCAAGTTAATGGGGAAGAATGAGGATCTGACAGCTGGAGAAGCCTTCTCTAAAGAATTATCACTTGAGAAGAGACATTGAAGGGAATTACAGGAATAGTGGACAAAGGTACCAGCAACTGGAGTGAAGGAAGGAAGGGCATTTGCAGACACCAAGTGTGGAAGGCATGACTCAAGGGAGGAGGAGAGAATTGGTAAAAGCAACTAACAGTTAGACAAGGACAACTGACAGAGGGCTGAAGGGGTCATGGTAAGGACTTGGCATTTTATTCTCAGTGTGATGAGAAGCCATTGAAGGGCTGTAAGCAGAGGAGTTAGTCAAAAGATTATTCCCACTAATGAATAGAGACTGACCATGGAGGAGACCAACTGGGTTTCAATTGAAATAAGACAAGTAGAGATGATGCTGTGTGTGGCTAAAATGATAAGTGGTCTGCATGTGTTTTGAAGTTATTGTTGGAAGGATTTGCAGGTAGACTCATGTAGACTTGTAAGGGAAAGAGAAAAAGCAAGGTTGCCTCCTAAATTTTTGGTCTGAGCAACTTAGTGAAAACTGGAGCCATTTACTGGGAAGGACAGGGGATGGCAGAGTTGGAGGGAAAAACATCAACAGATCTAATCTTGCCAAAGCAGTACCTGAATCAGCAGGGAAAACTCAATACACTCAAAAATAATATCAATTAATAAGCACTTATCCAAGGAATGTCTTTTCTATTTCTAAAAATTATTTTTTAAAACACCAACTAATGAACAGATGCATAGCTATTTCATTTGTTTTGTTTCTTATCTCATTAAAATACCCTTCTGTTCTACATACCAAATTAAGGGAAGTCATCAAAACATATTACTAGTAAATAGCATTAATAGTAATAGTAAGTAGCAATTCATTTCTTATTTTCTACATGTAAATTGAGAATGAGATGTGATCATGCTTGGTTTAAAATTCTTATTCCGAAGTGACATAAATAAATGAAAACCTCCTGATACCAAAAGTCCATGCTTGAGGGTATATGAATTCAGAAATGAAAAACATTGTGTATATTTTTATGAAATTACAAATATTAAAGAGAATATTAAAACTTATTTTCATCAAGAAATTGTTTCATCACTATAAAGTTGCAAATCTAAACTAAATAGAATAGTTCAAATAAGTTGACATGGTCCTTTTATTAGTGGCCAAAAACAAAGAATTTTGAATTTTCAACAGAGACACAGTCAGTAAGGAAGGGTAGAGTGGATTCACACACAATCGCTAAACAGGCAAATGAAAACACATAAATGGGGGCTGAGATCATGGCTCAGTGGTAAAGCGCTAGCCTAGTATGAGTGGGACCTGGTTCCATCCTCAGCACCACATTAAAATAAAGGCATTGTGTTGTGTCCATCTACAGCTAAAAAATAAATAAATAAAAATTTTTAAAAAAGAAAACACATAAATTAATGGCCAAGAAATAACTACCCATATTGAATATCAGATGATACCCCATTACTGTGAAAAATTTTATGATTTTTATCTATCATTTTTTTAAAAAAATTAGACTGAGGATTTATCTCAGTAGTACAGTGCTTACAGTGCTGGGATCTATCCCCAGCACCCCCAAAATAATTAAATAAATAAATAAATAAGCAAGCCCCAGCCTTATTAGATGAATAGAAAAAGCAAGAAAAGCAGCTACAGAAAAATTAAGTAATTAATAAAATAAAATTAATAGTAAGTTGACTATTCCAACTTACTCTAACATAATTAGTCATAGTAAAGATTACAATGTGCTCATTTCTTTACCAGCTATACAAACTATCTCAATTAATCCTCAATAATCCTGTGAAGGTGGAAGTAATTTTAGCTCCTTTTTAGCAATGAAGAAACTGAGTCTCACAGAGGTTAAGTAACTCCTCCAATGTGAAATAACCAGGAAATGAGTCAAATAGCCTGTATTCGATGCCTGCCTGAGGCAGCAGAGAAATTTTTAAAATTTCTTCTGTAAGACTAACAAGACTGGTTGAACTGACTTTCTCATTAAAAAAAAAATTACAGAATTTGAGTAACCTTGTGTTTCTCAAACAGAATGTTGCTTATAGAAGAAAATTCTCCAGAAATCCTTTCCTCTCATCTTAATTACAGCATGTAAGTTAAGAAGATTACTTTAAAAAACACAATGCCATTGAGCATCTACTTCTACTTAACAAGTTCCAGCCATTACCAGGGGCTGGCTAAAGTTTTCCTGGTTAACATACTACTCACTAGTTTCACCAGGAAAGGTGTCCCCTCCCCACCTCAATGATCTTATGTCTTTTGAGGAATTTAGATCTTAAAAAGTCACAATTTTAATCAGAAATTACCATATTAAGAAATTCTGGGGGGAGGGGATTCTCCATGTTACTTTTTTATTATATTATTCTAATTTGTTATAACAGCAGAATGCATTGCGATTCATATTATACATATAGAGCACAAATTTCCATAGCTCTGGTTGTACACAAAGTCACACCATTCATGTTTTCATACATGTACTAAGGGTAATAATGTCCATCTTATTTCACGTCTTTCCTACCCCCATACCTCCTCCCCTCCTCCCCCCATTTACTCTATCAAAAGTTTGTCTAATCCTTCCATGCTCCCCCCCCAATCCCATTATGAATCAACATCCTTATGTCACAGAAAACATTACACATTGGTTTTGGGGGATTGGCTAACTTCACTTAGCATTAGATTCTCCAACTCCATCTATTTACCTGCAAATGCCATGAATTAATTCTCTTTTAATGCATAATAGTATTTCATTGTGTGAATTAAGAAATTTTTACAGAGAAATATAGGAGCATACAAAGAGTTTACTATATAGGTAGGATAAACCTCAAACCATGAAAAGAGTCTTTAAAAGTCTTAAAAATAATGTATGAGTTAATTAAAAATAATATAAAACTCTTTTTTCAAACAGACCAATGAAGTCAATGATACAAATTAATCATAATTAGCCAAGCATAGTTTTATATGCCTGTAATCCCAGCAGCTCAGGAGGCTAAGGCAGGAGGATCACAAGTTCAATCAACTCAGCAAACTGGGTTTCAAAATAAAACATACACAATGCCATTTTTGTTACTAAAGCTGTATAGTATAGAGTAAGGTCTGGGATTGTAATACCTCCTGCTGCACTCTTCTTGCTTTAGCTATTCTGGGTCTCTTATTTTTCCAATAAATTTCATGATTGCTCTTTCTATTTCTATAAGGAATGACCTCAGGATTTTAATTGGAATCACATTGAATCTGTAAAGCACCTTGGGTAGTACAGACATTTTGATAATATTAATGTTGCCTATCCAAGAGCATGGGAGATCTTTCCATCTTCTAAGGTCTTCAATTTCCTTCCTTATTGTTCTGTAGTTTTAGTTGTAGAAGTCTTTCACCTCTTCTGTTAAGTTGATTCACAAACCACTCTTTGGTCTATACCCAAAAAACTTAAAATCAGCATACTACAGTAATGCAGCCACATCAATGTTCATAGCAGCTCAATTCACAAAAGCTAAACTGTGGAAGCAACCTAGATGCCCTTCGATAGTCGAATGGATAAAGAAACTGTGGTATATATATACACATGGAATATTACACAGCATTAAGAGAATAAAATTATAGCATTTTCAGGTAAATGGATGAAGTTGCAGAATATCATGCTAAGCGAAGTAAGCCAATCCCAAAAAACCAAAGGCCGAATGTTCTCTCTGATACATGGGTGCTGATCCATTATGGGGATGGGGGAGGTATGGGGAAAATGGAGAAACTTTGGGCAAAGGGGAGGGAGGGGAGCGAGAATGTGTGGTGGCAGGAAAGATAGTGGAAAGAGATGGATATCATTATCTTAGGTATATGTATGACTGCACATAAGGTGTGACACTACATCGTGTTCAACCATAGAAATGTAAAGTGTAACTGCAATTGTGTACAATGAATCAAAATGCATTCTGCTGTCATATATACCTAATTAAAATAAATAAAAAAAATTTAAGAAATAAACACACATAAAATGGGCTGAAGCTGAGGCTCAGTGGTTGAGTGAACCTGGGTTCAATTCCTGGCACCACCCCCAAAATTAATCATAATTATCATAGTAATCATCTATCTTCTGGAGAGCTATTTGTTTCCTGTACAATGTTTAAATGTGAGTTCCTTAAACAACACACTCTACCTACTAGCACTTCTTTGAAATTCATAATTTGAACAGTCATGTAACTAGATTTACTGACTAATCAAACTATGTAATATCTTCCACTTTTTCACATGCCAAGCATTAAACAAATTGTTTTCTACAATGCAACTGGCATTATGCTTTCAAATCTCTTAAATTTGGGAAGTTCTACATACATTTTGCAGCACATTTTTAGGAAATGCTGCTCACAAAAGAGAACAAAGAAAATGGGGTTGGATGTGGTGTGAAAATCCACCTAAGGCTGGACACAGTGTTGCACACTATAATCCCAGCAATTCAGGAGGCTCAGGCAGGAGGATAGAAAGTTCAAAGACAGTCTCAGCAACTCAGTGAGGCCCTAGGCAACTTAGCCAGACACAGTTCCAAAATAAAAAATAAGAAGTGCTGGGATGTAGCTCTACTGAACATTCAGGTTTAAGTCCCCAGTACAAAAAAATCCACCTAAGAATGCTATCTAAATTTCTTCAGTTCACATATTACAAATATATTAACAATAAGCTCACATATTACAAGCAATACACCAAATAATTTTACCAAGACAGGGACAAATGTATTAAGAAAATTAGTTTCTTCTCTGTGCATCTTAAGTGAATATTTTTTAAAACTTTACTTTACACTTCCATATTTCAGTACATTCGCAGATTTTTCAGAGAGCTAAATGATGCAAAGACACTTGAATTGAATGCAGTCTAGAAAGTGATGCACCCTGACTAAGTACACATAGAGCTATAGCTGCTCCAATACCTGGAGACACAAAAAGAGGAATAAGAACCTGCTATAGCTCAGGCTCAGGGTAATCAGCTACATGATTAAGGGACTTTTATAGGCTTCATCTAAAATTGGAATCCCAAGGAGTACTAGCCACAGGTTGAGTTCCACAAGCCTTCACAAAGTGCTGAAGTGTGTTGCAGGAAGAGTAGCCAAATTGAGAAAGACCTACAGAGCCTTCTTCACTGCAAGGCAGGCACCTACTTAAAGCAGGGGATGGGACAGATGAGCAGAGAGGAACCCTTCTGAAGTCCTTCAGTTCTTCACAGGTACCATGCAGTAGCCCTCAGAATGTCAGACTCAGGAATAGTTGGACATAAAGAGAACTTCTAAGGTGCAGAAGCCAGCTGAGGGACTAACACACTACATAATAAACTGACAGCAGGACTGCAGAGCATGCTGAACTCTCCCAGGCTGGTGGCTGGACTGCAAAATACAAAGGGATCTCCTGATCCTCACTCAGTAGCACACCAAAGCCCAAGCCCAGCAGAAGAGGAAATCCTGACCCACATTCAAAACATTTAAACATAGTAGTGAAAAATGAGTATAAGGTACAGCTTCTTCTAAATATCATTAATAAAAAGCTTAAAATAGGGGGTGAGGATGTAGCTCAGTGGTAAAGTGCTTGGCTCCTATAACTGAGGCACTGGGTTGAATCCTCAGCATCACATAAAAATAAATAAAGATACTGTGTGTTCATCTACAATTAAATAAATTTAAAAAAGCTTAAAATAATGTTATAGTTTAAATTAAGCAAAATCAAGCTATTGCAAATAATCTAAAGAGAGAAGTGAAAGTTCTCTACATTGAAAATTATAAAACACAGCTAAAAGACATAGAAAATATCCAAATGAATGAAGAGACAGCCAATGTTCACAGATAAGAGACCTATTTTTGAGAATAAGATATCAATTTTCCCCAAAAATTTTTGAAATATTTATTTTTTAGTTGCACACAATACCTTTATTTTATTTATTTATTTTTATGTGGTGCCGAGGATCGAACCCAGGGCCTCACACATGCCAGGCAAGCGCTCTATCCCTGAGCTACAACCCCAGCCCTCAATCTTCCCAAAATTGACCTATAGATTCACCACAAATTCAATAAAAATATTTGTAGGTTATTTTTTTTAATTGACAAGCATTTCTAAATTTTATTGGAAAAACAGAAGCTCTAGAATGGTCAAAAAAATATTTACAAAATTAGGAAGTTAGAAAACATGATTTCAAGAATTATTGCAGAGGTACTATAATCAAAACAACGTAGCAAGCGCATGGAATAGACAAATCTATAGAACAGAATATCTGTCAAATGCAAACTAGATGATTCCTGTGCTTGAAAATGTCACTTTAATACACGTTGCCAGAGCTGTGTATATTCATATGTGGAAAATAAAATACGCCTCAACTCCTGCTTCATTCCTTACTAAAAATCATAGTGTTATCACAGACCTAAATAAATAAGGTGGAAATATAGAACTTAGAGAATAAGAAAAAGTAGAAAAATATAACATGATCTTGGGATAGGCAAATATTTTTAGGACAAATATGTACAACAGCTTTTATCATAATTGAAAACTTTTGTCATGAAAAACAACCCTTTGGGCCACAGATTGCATTACAGTACCATCAGTATCATTCATATATACATATATATGTGCATGCACACACACACATGCACACATACACACACACACATATATACATACACATACACATACACATTTCCTTATGTACAATATATTTAAAACACTAAAAGTCAATACTAGGAAAAAGAAAGCTACCCAATTTATAAATGTAAGAACAAGATAGAAATTAGTATATGAAAGGATGCTTCAGATGATTGGTTATCAAAAGTGCAAATGAAAATTAGAATAAGACACCACTAAATAAATACCACGAACTAAAATTATAATAACTGACATAACAAGCATTGGCAAGGATATGGAACAAATAGAACTCACACACATTGTTTCTGAGAAGGTAAAATAGTAAGCATGACCTCTTTAAAGAAACTGCTTCTTAAAAAGTTTAATATATAGTTACTGTATGACCCATCCATTTCACTCTTTGGAATTCACCTAAGAAAACAAGAAACATACATCAAAGCAAAGATTCATGTTGGAACATTCAAAGAAGCTTTAATTCATAATAGATAAAAATTGAAACAACATAAACATCTGTCAAATAGCGAATGAATAATTAAATTATGTTTCATTATGTGCTATAAACATAAGTGAGCATGTCAATTTTTATCATAAATCCTATCCACTAAGATATATTTAAGTTATTAATGATTAAGTAAATATTTACATATCTACTTGAGATCCAAAAAGAAAAACTATTTTTAAAATAAATTTTATACAAATACAAATAACTCAGTAAGTGACAAATATGAATAGATAAATTATATCAGAAAGGAGACTATAAACTACCATTAGGTGGGCAAGCACACAATATAAGTTAATAGCTGAGTTTTAGATAAATTTAAGGAACAGATCATTAGATTCTAAGGTGTTTAAATATACTCTGGACTACAGAATTTTAACATGAAAGTCTTGGTGTTTTATTTTATTAATTTGGAAAAACATGACTATCAAAAACTCAATGGCATAAAAGTTGTACAAATGAATGGAAGTGGAAAAAATCTAATTAGAACATCTGTAAAGAGAATCTATAAAACAAGAAAAACACATTCTAGAGATATAAATCCAGAATGTAAAGAGATCCCTCTCAGAGAATTCATGTATAATCAACAGTTTAATGAGGAATACAAATAAAGGAGCACCTTGATGAGTACTTCTAATTAAAATAGCACTAAATGTGGAAAAAAATGAACAAGACTCCTGCAAAACAGGAGGCAGAACTATTTTTAGATGGCATAACACTTAATTTTTCAATTAAAATTTTGCATCTGAGGCATACCAGGTATTGATATTTATATATTAAATAGAAAATAGAAATATTTAAGAAAATAAAAAAGATAAATTATATATATATATATATATGAAAGATTAAAAGTTCTTTATTATGAATCTTGTAATTGTTCCCTTTGAAAACCTGACATATTATAAAAAAAAATTCCTCAGTATCTTAAAATTTCAATGAGAATATGAAAAGAGATGAATTTGGAAAATGTAACTGTATTTATGCTAGGAATTGTGAGTCAATGAATTTCTGTTGTCATTTTCTGAAATCTGTAATAAACAATAAATAAATGGGAGTGAACCCAATCCAAATCTAGTTATTTCTAGAATAGTGTAGGGTCATTGCCAACCATGAGTGCACATGGATGTCCCTGAGATTGATGCCTAGCAGCTATAAATTAAAACAAAAAAAAAGTAAAAAGAAAAAATTGCCTTTATTTACAAATATGACCATGCTATTGATTGGTCTATAGGCATTAATTTGCTGATCTCATGCTATATTCAATTTTCTGCTGATGTAGCAAATCACTTTAAGGGTACTTTTCATACCTCTCTTGCTCCTTTGTAAGCATATCTCAACTTGTGTAACACAACATTTTTCAAGTGACTCTATGTAGAATTTTCAAAAATTTAGATTTCTAAACGACATTAATTTAAAAATTTCTCCTCTTTTATTTCTGTTTTTGAATTCAGTTATTCCATATGACCAATTTGTATACTTGAATAGTACAAAATATCCTAGAATAAGCTAACTTGTGTCTACAAAAAATATTGTCTTTGAAATATTTATTCTTCATGGGGCTTTTTGTGCACATATGAACAAAATTTATAAATCAGTTTATATAACAAATAACCAAGAAATATTCAAGAGGTATTTTAGTTAATTTCTATCTTTATGAATTTATTATTAACTACCTTGGTCTAATGTGGATTCTGTGCCACATGCATGTAATGAATAAATAAAATAGTGACTGGGTATAATGGTTTAGGACTAAAATCCAAGTAATGAGAAAATAAATTGGGAGTGTGACAAAATCAAAGCCATCCTCAGCACCTCAGTGTGGACAAGGAAGGTAGTCTTGCTGAGGTGGAGTGAACAGGAGAAGGGCAGGACTTATTGAAGTTGCCTGGTAACAGGCACAGAGCATTCACTGCTATGCTTCAAATACATGGTGAAGCTCAGGTGAAACATCAAAATACTGAGCAGCAGACACCCATATTACCATATTTTACACAAGAGGAGAAGAAAAGAGCTACACATTTTCTACAACTCTTTACTATAGAGTACCAGTCACCAAGTGTCCCATTGCAAACTATTTGTCTAAGTCTCTTCACAGTGTGCAGACTCTGCCCATCCAATAAGCTCACCTGAAGAAGGTCAGTGCTGTGTGAGTGGAAGATGAAGCAATATTTTGAAGTTTCAAAATATTATCTAACTTATCTTTCAAAATTAAAATGGACATCAATTTATCAACACTTTATTTATATTAAATTTATAGAAAAATTGAAAAACACATGTGGTTTTCTTTGGAGAAAATAACCTACTTCTAACCTGTTTTACTACATTAATGCTGCTGCTACTGTTTTAAAGTTTTAAGTTGGTCAGCTTCAGACCTGATAATTAGTGGTGAAGGTGACACATTGAGTTCAAATTTCACAGCTTTTCCCAGAAAATACAAACACACTATGTGGGTATTGAGAGACTCCCTGTCTCCTCCTTATTTTTCTTTCATTTTCTTTTTTAATTAGAATTCATTAGTTGCTTTATTATAATAGCACAAATTGGTCTTATAATCTGAGAACTTGACTCTGTAGCTTGATAGCTCTTGAACCTTAACCTTCAGCTACTCAACTGCCCTTTCCAAAGAAACAAAGATACTTTTCTGACATACTGATTTTTGCTGTTGTTGTTTGTAGAATCAGAGCAGATAAATTTTAAGTAACTCTAATTTCTATCCTTCAAAAATCAATTCATCTTTCTGGGCTTGAGATACTGCACAAGCAACACCTGGCCTGGCTGTAGATCTCACAAGAAACCCCATGTAACACCTTGTTGGGCTTCTGTGACTGCAGTCAGTTCCTCAAATGAGACCAAGCCCCACACTGATGGGATAGGAGCTTGCCACCCCAGTTTTTTTTGGATCTGTCGCCATGATGGTGTATTCCTTCAGAGTGACAGAAACAACTCCTGGAATACCCTCAGTGTGCAGTGGACTGCTGACCTTGCTCTTTTCTCTTGTACTGTCCAGGAAGCTGGAATGACTGATTTCTCCTCCTCCAGCAGGTCTGAGAGGCATTCCAAGCTCTCAGAAGCTGTTGCTGCACATAGGCAGAAGATTCTCCATCTTCTTTTATTCTGTGAGGGTGAAGTGTTAAAAGTTCTAATGAATGTCAAAATGTGAATTTTTTGGAGCATTTAATGTTTTCAACATTTTTTTGTGATTTTTATTGTTCTTATTTCAGGCAATTTAAATACAAAAGATTTTTAGAGACATATTTCTATGCTCATGACTTATCATTGATTCTTTATAAGGAATGTTCTTGCTGCTGACCTGAGAAAATTCTCACCATCAGTGATGGACAGCTCTCAGCTGGATCTTTTTTGTTGATTTTGATCTTAGAGGTGTGATGTATAATACATGTCAGTGCTGTGAGCTAAAGAGGTGTGGGAATGAGATCACACACTAATATCACTGATGACAACAAAGTGCAACAAAAAATGCTGACATGCTGATCCATTATCGAGATGCATCAGTCCTGAGCCTTGATGTTACCAGAGAAAACTGCAAAAGATATTACCAGACAAAACTTCAAAAGAAAGTACTAGCATGGTATCCTCTGTAGGCTGCTTGGAGACATGAAATCAAAAAGTGCTATGCCACAGCTATAAAATACTCCTAACACATTAGATCTCATGATCCTGCAACAATAAACCAAGGTGGTGACTCTCATGTGAGCTGCTACTAAGGCCTACATTGTTATTGTGTTCTGTAGACACCTAGGAAACATCATTAACATTTGGGGGATCAGATCTACAACTTGGGGATATGGTCTAGTGATATTTGTAGAGATCATTTCATGGATTTGATGCCATGTTTAGGAAGTGTATTCTTTAAAAAAAAAAAAAAGGTGGTACAGGAGTGATTACACACACCTAGAATAAAAAGTGGTTTTATTGTCAGGAGTCTGACAGGCTGCTCTGTGAGAGCAGAGGGAGCAGCAGCAACTTCCTCTTTAATATTACTTTTTATAGGCTATAATCATGGTTGTGCATTAAGAGCAGGTGTAGTTCTGATTGGCATAGTGAGCATCCTCTGATTCTGTGGAAAGCAAGTTTGTATGTTAGGAATAGAAACAGTTGTTTTTGTTGTTGATGATGTTTTCTCTTTCAAAAGGAAGAATGGAGAAATTGGCACATCCTTTATCTTCTCAAGGAGAGACAAAGAAATGAGCATGGACCCATCTCAGAGGTGGGTAAATTGTCTCATCTCTCAAAGAACACACAAAGACCAGCAATTTACCAGACTGCTATGTTTAATCTCTGGCTAGTTTCTATTTCTTGAGAATAAAAACAGAATTTATACACTGGGAGTGGGGGAAAGAAAGATGGCTGTAATTATGCTAACAATTGCCATATATTTTTTCTTGACCACTGTTTTTAAATCTTATAATATTTCTGAAATATCTTGTCATTACTTTTTCTGGAAGCGAATTTTTCTTGATTTTATATTAGCACAATATTTACAAAAACAATTTGTACATTATTTATGGTTTGAAAAAAATTTTGTCTTCTGACATTTCTCAATAAAAATATTTTTAAATAGGACAGTCAACTTATGAATCTAGAAGACTGAAATCTACTTTATAGGTATTGGTTATAATTATTTAAATGAAATTACATAACTAGCAAAATCACCATTGTTTAATGTAACAGAATTTAAAAATTTATATTTTTGAAATATCATTAAAACTGTGAAAAGCCAACCTAGGGAAACATGAATTGCTGCAAATTCAATTTGACTAGAGAGTAGTTAATTGCAAAATGATTCAAAATACAACTAACAAAAATGAAACAACAAGCTCTAGAAACAGAAAAAAATAAAACAATGATTCTTTTGTATACATTGTTAATTTGGGTTTCTCACAAACCATTATGTCCAACATTTAAAAATTAGGACAGTAACTGGATGATCTTATCATATGCAATTAATACTAGAGCTGATTTAAAAATGAATACTGTTTCAGAGCTGCCTTTGTAATCTCCAATTCTTTCCTTTTATATTTCATCTTCTTATAAGTTATTCCAATTGCATTGTAAGTGCATATGCCTATAAAAAACACATTATTGATGTGCTACAAATAAGTCTTAAAAAATAAGAAACTGAAAACTTCCAGTGATATATAAAGCAATATTAACTAAAATGCACAGAATCTTTTTTTAAAGTTAAAATTAGAAGCTGAGATGGTAGCCCTGGGTCCAATCCCCAGCATGAAAATATGGGAAATAATAAATTGTGCAGTGCTACTAGCTTGAAACTTGGCTTAAAACTTTCTAAAGTCAGTAACAGGGACTTGAAATCTAGAGACTAGTATCCATATTATTTTCTATAGTTTACCAGTTCAAGCTTAGTTTTTCATTCAGAGTTTTCAAAAAATAATGGTGAGATCTTTGTCTTCATAGGATTTTGATTTTCATAAAATTTGTATGAGGTTAGATGTTTGTGTTCTTTGTTCAAATTAAGTTTTACTCATTTTTTAAAAGCAAAACCTTAAAAATTACATTATGCTTCAAAAAAACTCCAATAAGCAAGCTTTATTTTAAGTGTCCTTAAAGTTTTCAAGTATGTAAGTAGATTAGAAACCTCAAAGATATTCCACTGAAGTATAATTATGTTTAAATTAATAAACTTTTTTTAGATACTAAAATCATTATTAAAGGAAGTTAAACAAAGGAGTTTGTTTTAAAAAATAAAAGGAAGATTCAGAGTCTGGGAATACCAAAGTAGGGGTGCAGGATTAGGCAGTAATTTCAGACAGAAAATAGATGCAAGGACACAAACAGTCTAATTGGTTAAAAAGTCAGGTTCTCGGGTTACAGGTTGTGTTTGTCTTCTTCGGTCTCCCTGCTGTTATTGGCTGGAACTTTCTGTTAGTTATAGGAGCATTCTTCTAGCTAGAATTTCAGTCTTCAAAAAAGTAAAATAGATTAAAAATGGTGGTTTATTTCAAAGTAGCCCTGAGGGAAGGAGAGCCAGGGAAGGAACATCTGTGCACAAAAGAAGTGGAACAATGCTAAGCTCTTGTGGAAATGTAAACAACCCAGGATGCTTTTCTTAAGAGAGTAAGAGCCTGTGGAGCTTCTGGTCAAATGGCATAAAGGCTCATGAGTATGCAAAGTAGCATCTAATTAGAAAAGTACAGGATGTGTGCACCTGACTTTATCTGCAGCTAAACCTTGCAGATTCCTTTTGAGACGACAAGACTCAGCAACAGCTCTTTTGCTGGTGAAGCATCATGTGAGAGAAGTCACCACCGTTTTTCTGAGGTTGTCGTCACTCCTCCTGGTTTGCCCAAGGTTAAATGTTTGTTTACTCTCTTAAGGGCTTACAGGGAAACTGGCCCTCCACAAGTGCAGGTTCTACACTCTCATGTTCAACTAAACTTAGCTGCAACATATTACAAAACATTCCATCAGTACTAAATAAACGTACATTTTTCCTTGTCATTACTGCTTAACCTGTTACATGTTGTTTATATTGTTATGGGTATTTTATGTAATCTACAGATATCTTAATGTATGCAGAAGGGTATGCAAAGATTACATGCAACTACTATGCCATTTCCCATGAACAACTTAAGCATCCCTAGGATTTTGATGTCTATGGGGGTCCTGGAATCCATTCAAGTAAGAAGTTAAAAGCCAGATTTCTGGTGATGCTGACCCTTTGCAAAAGGTTAGGTGAACTCTGGTTCCAGTGACACCTCCTAACTCTGGCCCTTGTATTATAGCTGGCTATGGGAGAATAATACCAGCTAGTAAGTTTAAACTGTTTCAGAGATTTAATTTTCATTAAATGAATCATTCTAGTTAACAAGTTGGATATTAAGAGTATTAAAATAATCCCCATTTGGTAAATTATAGTAATGTAATTTCATTCTACAATTAAATTCAAATTATTATAAATAAATTTTTTTAAAGAAAAGACTGAAAAATAAACTGCATGGACATGTCACTAGATATCACAGAGAATTGTAAAAACAAAACAAAACAACAATCAAACACTTCCAGAATAGGCCAAAATTCAGAAACAGCTGGGTTGAGGCTGATTTAACTTCCTTGGGAAGAACAATTTTGTCACAAGTGGAGGAGGAGAAGAGCTACACAATTAGGCTAATTACATAATTACACAAGAAGGCCAAAGGATAAAGTGGTAGAGATTGATACAGAAGGAGATAAAAGAAAGAGGTGAGGGCTACACAGGACATGATATGAGGTGATGCAGAGTGAAACAGGAGATGAAGGTGAAAGATGGTGGAGGGCAACAGAAAAGGAGATGAGGAGCACTGCATTGGACATGTGAGTATATGACAGATTACTGCACTGGAGGCCATGAGAGAAGGCAGAGGAGGGTTTGGGAGGAGGTGGTTTAGTGGAGTAATACACAGGGTCTGTGAGAGGACATAGTGGAGGGCTAACTAGGAAGACACAGAGGAGGTAGAGGAGAGATTCTCAGGACCCTTGAGTAGAGGTGGTGTAGGCAGAATTACTAGACCAAAGAGAAAGTGGTGGGAGAATACACAGGTGATGACAAGAGCTACAGAGGAAGAGACGGTGGGGAAGGTCTTTCTAGGGGCCATGAGAGGAGTTTGTGTGGCTAATCAGGGGTAGGTAGAAGAGATGGTCTAGGGTTACATGGGAGATGACAGGATCCATGAAGAGTTATGCAGG
This sequence comes from Callospermophilus lateralis, assembly GCF_048772815.1. Lineage (NCBI taxonomy): Eukaryota > Metazoa > Chordata > Mammalia > Rodentia > Sciuridae > Callospermophilus > Callospermophilus lateralis. Next base: position 93,401,948 of record NC_135315.1, on the reverse strand, counting down.
AAGATTTGAGAGCAGGTGGTAAAGAGCTTAACTGGAGCCATGAGAAAAGGAAGTGTTGTTTATGCCATACATGTGAGGAGGTGGTGGTATACTCCACAGTAGAGCATGAGAAGAGTTGGTGGAGTTTACACTGACAGAAATGATAAAAGGTGGTATAGGGCAACACAGATGAGAAGAAATAGTGAAGGGATGAAAGGAGAAGATGAGAGAAATTGATGGAGGTCTGCACAAGAGATGAGAGGAGTTGGTAGAGAGTTACACAGAGTGGGTAAAGAGAAGGTTGTGGATGTATACAAATCAGGAAGAGAGAGGCAGTGGTGGAGGATTACACTGTAGTCTGCAAGATATTGTGTTATAGGGTTACATAGAGTGCTGGTTGAGTAGAGTTATACAGGAGATGAGAGAAGTTAGTATAGAAAGACACAGAAGTTGAAACATGAATGGCTACCGAGAATAGCAAGAGAAGTGATGTTGGAGTGCTACTGTTGAACCCACAATGCAATGAAAAGACCACTATGGGAGACCAACCTTACACGTGACTGAGTCACACTCCCTGAGTGCTGAGGCTTTCAGTCCCAGAAAAGTGGCAGAGCTGTTCCCCACCCTTCTTGGGTTTGAGGGTAAGTGTTTTGTGCATGGGCGTGTCCTGCTACAGCCCCATTGGTGAAGCTATGCTCACCTGTTCCCTTGTAATATAACCCATTGCCCTGTTTAGGATAGAATCTTCCATGGAACTGCCTTGTGTGTGTGCCCTTCTCTTATTGTGACCTTGAGTGTGCCCCAGGTGCCAGTCAATCTTCTGATAGTGGGCATCATGAAGATACACTCAGCCCCCTGAAACCTGATCCCTTGCCTCATTTGAATAGCTTCTCCTCAATTAATGGGGTCAGTGCATGCTCTTGCTCTCTCTCTCTCTTCCTGTGGACCCTTAAGTCAGAGGAGCCACTACAGCAACTCCAAACAAAAAGGTACTTTTGTCTCTTGTGTGTTTATTTTGTGCAGTTCAGTTAGCCAGGTTTTCTTGGAGTGACCCCTGAGCCTTTTAGTCGCGAGAACAAAAACCTGGCAGACCACTGATGCCAATATTAAACCAAATTAAAGCAAGCTCATATTGTGTACACAAGAGAGTTGATCAACTACTGCCTCTCCTGAAAAGCTGGGCCAGAGGACAGCAGTTGATCTGAGTGCAGGGCAGTTTTTATAGCACAAAAAATTACAAAGGTAATTGTTTTGGGAACTTACACCTAACAGGGTTTTGGTAAGCAAAATTCAAAGGCAGATAGCAGGTTAATAATTTACATAACAAATTATAATCAGGCCAAATAGAAATATTAGTATTTTATAGTAAAACAGAAATGAACTTTTCATGAATTTATGATGAGATGGCTCCTTATGTCAAGACAGAATTAGGGTGTGTTCCTCAGCTACAAAAAATAATAATAATAAAAACAAGAGGAGATGGTCAAGGGTACTCATGGGCTCTTGAGCAGAGGTGATGGAAGAGTGTGCAGCAGAAGATAAGAGGAGGTTGTGGAAGGCTAAACAGAAATCTGTCAGAGGAGGTGGTGGAGGGCTAAGTGGAGACATGAAAAAGCAATGTGGAGGGCTATTCAGCTAGAGATGAATGTTTCTGGTGAAGTGTCCACAGGAGAAGATGAGTAGAGAAAATTGAGGGATACACAGGGTTGGTAAAAAGAGGGAGTGGAGGGTATGCCACAGGCCAAATGGATGTGATATATGGATACACAGGAAGCTGTGAGAGAAGGGGTGTAGGTTTAGAGAGCAATTCATAAGTTGTGGTAGTCAAAGTTAATATACTATAGAGGATAGTGTCTCAGGAATGCTGAATTCTAAAGTCTTTTCTTGATCCTAATCCTTACCTATGTTGTATATTCCTAATCACAAGACACTAACCCTATTTTCTATCCTCTAACTCTTACCTCACCCTAGAAACACAAACCAAGTACTTACTTTTCTTTAACATCTACCCTGTAAAACCTTCATAGGTATTCAGTAACTAATATCTGATCACAAACAGACCACACATTTGCTCATGGCCAAACTCTAACATTATTTACCACCCTAATTTTAACACTCACCATATAAATTTGGTGACCTGATCTTAAATTTGAAAAGGGGTTGGGATTCAGTGTGTCTGACATTGACAAGGGGTTGGGCTTCAGTATCAATGACATTTGAGGTCAGGCCTCTAACTTTGATCCAGGGATGGCTAGTGATAAGAGGAGCTTGACTCCAATAAATTCTTTTGAACCAGGTTGGAAGGAGCTATCGCCTGCTTTGTCTGAGTGTGAACTTGACCTGAAACAATTAAACTATTTTTTCAGAGCAACTGTCAATATTGTATCTGAATATCATACCCTTGTACTGAGCCATTTCTACTCCCTGTTTATCATATTAAAATAAGCTGAGAACACTGAAGTGTGTGCCCTGGGCCACATGCTCATGAGCAGCATGGCTGGAGTCATGAACACAACCCCAGACCCAATCCCAGCTCCCTCACTATCTACACTGTCTCCAAGACAAGAAATGAGGGATCTCAGTACTTGACAGGGAAGTGTTCTCTGGGCAGATCATGCTTCTGGGGATGGGACACTGTCCCAGAAGGGGCTGAAGAGAGATCAATCAGGGAGAGGAGGGGTGCCACAGTCTGGCTGGGCACAATTCAGGAGCCACTTGTCAAAAGAAACTAACTTTATTTTTAGAACCACTCACTGCCAAACAAAACAGCTCCTCAGGAAAAACCCTCAGAGCCCAACTGCCACCACCGGCTTCCCACAAGCCACTCCCCCAACCACCAGCCTCTCCACCTCCCACAATCCTCCTGCTCTTGAGGCCGATTGGCTGGGTCATGTGGGCGGAGCCAAAAAAGTCCCCCAGTGAGCAGCTCCGTGGCCTGAAAGGGCAGGGAAACAGCCCAATAAGCATCACCGCAGAGGAGCCAATCAGCTAGATATTGCTAGGGCCGCTGTGAGCCAATCATCAGCTGGTAGTCTGAAACGGCAGGGAAACAGCTCAATGAGCATCTCCAGTGAGTATCACCACAGAAGAGCCAATCAGCTAGATGTTGCTGGGGCCGCTGTGAGCCAACCATCAGCTGGCAGTCTGAAAGTTTGCTGGGGCCCCTTTGGCTGTGGCTCTCAACAGAGGGGTTCACCCAGCTGAACCTAATCCTCAAACTTAGCCTGGACCCATACCCATTTCATCAAGTATTCTGGACTAGGATGGGTCTGAGGCCTGTCTGCACACTTCTCAGGCAATGGAGTCTTGGTTCTTACTGAAGAACACTTGCTCATTTCAAACTCACTGTGCAGCCTCCTGGCGTTATTGCTGTTTACCAGTGATAAGTCCTTGCTTCCCCAATGCTGAAGTATAACACCAGGGAAGCATGCTGAGGCAAGTGTAAAGTGGAAAGTAGAAGCTTTATTAAAGGACAGCAGAAAAGACTTCTCCCCAGAGGAAGAAGGGGACCCAAAAGGCAGAATCTGTGTAAGGGGGAGGTCTTCCTGTTTTTATAGCTAAGGCTAAGTTTTTCTTTCAGCTTTCCACACTCTTGTACTTTGTTTTCTTGCAATGATAGAATGAAGGTGGGAAGACCCAGGAGGCGGGGGAATAGGTGGGCTGAAGGAGTAACCTGGGCAGGAAGGGCCTGGGGAACTTTTAGGTTTAGCATCTCCATGTTTGCTGGGAGCTGCTTCATTAACATTTCCTTAGGACGGGCTTAGGGCCTTTGGGACATTAACATTTAAATTTCCCCAAGTGCTCCTCTGGTTTCCTGGACTGCATTCTCAATATGGCCTCCATTTTATTTATCTTACTTTATATTAGACCTGCTTTAATTAACTACACTAATAACCTATCTGTTAATCTGGTTTCACTGGGAACTACAAATGGCCTTTTTCAAAGAGCCCAGGTGTGTACTTGCTCACCCCAGTCTCCAAATATAACTTCTTATTTTCCCAGAGTGGCTGTTGTCCACTATTACTATTTGATTAATAATCCATGCAGGCCAGACTAGGAGTTGGCCTTTCCAGGCCAGAAAAAGTGGCGAGAGGTTGTTGGCATCACTCAGCATTGCCATTCTCACAAAAAGAGAGGAGATGGAATCTGGCTCTTCCAACTGGAAAAATGGGAAAACACAGTGCTATTTATGCAAGAAGCCTTGTACCTGAAGACCTAGAAGCTGTACAGAGCACTAAATGAAACCAGAATTGTCACAAGACTCTGCACATGGGTGTTTTACAATGTCCAGAGAATCTCAGGACCTGTGGAGACTTACCTATGTAGCTGGAAGTTAGTGTCCACTCTCTTTCCTTATTTCTCTCATTTCTGCTGCTATAATTAATGACAGCAAAAAAGAAAATCTCAGTTTTTTCTTCCCTGTTTCTTACATGACGTTCTACTCCTTTTACCCTTCATTGTCTATATGGGATCCTGACTTTATTCAACAAGGTTAGTCCACATCATGTGCTCATATGGGACCCGGAGCTTTAGCATCTGAAACAACTAGTACCAAGGTCTCCACACTTGCCTGTTTCTAATTTTAGAAGCACTGAATTATCTTCTAATTTTTTCATCCTGATTCCAAATTGAAATTCTCTTCACATATTTTATGTGTGGCCTCTTGAACACAATTTGATGTTTCTTCTGCAACCAAAAGTGGTTGACTTCTCAACCTGAGAAAAAATTTTAAATGTTATTTGCATCCCATTAATGTCTGTTCTGTCTGATGTTGTTTCTTTTTGTTGTTCTTTACTCATTTCTCCTTCCTTCTCTCTTCCACTTTCTTTATTTATCTTTTTCAGCATGAAGAAATGCAGTGTGAAAAAAGAAAATTGATTTCTCTTCTGTTTTCTCCATGACTTACAATTCCTCACAAACCCTCTTTTTCTCTATGTCCCAGCTGTTCTCCCAGAGGCTAGGCCCTAACACTTTCACTCAAGTCAAACCTCAGTGTTGGCCTCTGAAATCACATGTACCTCAGGTTACCTCACCTACTTCACTTGGCTTGAAAGGTCTGAATTATCTTTTAACTTTCTCACTCCTGATTCCACATAAAAATAAAATTAATATTTGACTGTGTCACATGAACACATTTTTAAAATTATTTTTTATTTGTATATGGACAAAATACCTTTATTCCATTTACTTATTTTTATGTAGTGCTGAGTATTTAACCAAGTGACTCACATGCTGGGCATGCACTCTACTATTGAGTTACAACCTCAGCCCTTTTGAACACCTTTTTATGTTTCTCTGACACCAAATATAGTTACCTTCTCAGCTAGAAAAACAATTTGTTAGGTTACTAGCATCTCATAAACAGATTTATTTAGCCTGATTTTGCTTCCTGGTTGTCATTCATTCATGTTAATTTTAGTTTTGGGACTCCAACCCAGGCATCTCTTATTACAGGGAAAGGCTCCACCAGTGAGCTCCCTGCATTGCCCTGGAATATGAGCAGTTCACATCAGGAAAGACTCCATTTCCCCCAAACCACCAGTATCAGGAAAGATAGTCTGAGGCACACAGAATATATTTAGCTGGCCTCAAGAGATAGCCCAGGCTTTCTAGAGTACCTGTGAGTCATTTATTTTATGGGTAACTCAAAGTATATTCTGGCCAATGGCTAGAGATGCTGAGGCTAGGTAATGTGAAGAAGGCATGATCCCAGTGATCCAGGGGCAGCCTCATGAGACACTGTCTCATAAATGGCTCATACTAGCCTGGGATGGTAAAGTTCAGTTAGCCTCAGCTTTGTGTACATGACACTGTGTATGGCACGGAGCACGTAAGCCTTGGTTCTGGTGGCTGTGAAAAAGATATGCTCTGCTCTTGGTGTGAGAATTGAGAGAAACATTGCTTAATAACCACAGAAAATAGCATTGGAACAGTGAGAATCAGCAATTGTGCACAGGAAGTTCCATGAGATGTTGCTTACTATAGCCCACCTGAAGTTGAGACAAAATTGAATAAACAGGATGAGCTTGGTGCTTTGGGAATTGTGAAAGCTGCCAGTGAACCCTCTTTTTGTCTATCAGGAGAAGTAACTAAAGTTAATAAAGCTCTGATACAATCACCAGGACTTGTGAAAAAACTTGTCATGAAGATGGTATCATATTAGTATGATCCATCCACAGAGCAGGTATCACATCATTCTTAGGTGCTATAATAACGATGTTATATTGCTATTAAAGAACACAAGGCAGCTACTCTATTGGGGTTTTTGTTTGTTTTTTTTGTTGTTTTTTTGTACTGGAGATTAAACTCAGGGACATTTGAACACTGAGACACATCCCCAGCCCTATTTTGTATTTTAAGTAGAGACAGGGTCTCACTAACTTGCTTAGATTTTGCCATTACTGAGGATGGCTTTGAACTTGCAATTCTCCTGTCTCAGTCACTTGAAATGCTGGTATGATAGGCATGAACAATAGCACCCAATTACTTTTTCAGTTTTTGATGCTGCAGCATAAATGTCATATCATTATTGAAGGCCATGATGTAGCTATTAGATCATATTTAATTCAATCACATGGATATTACATTCATGTAACAGCCACAGATAATTTGTTAAATTTGCTTTCAATGCTATATTATACATGTCATTTTGCTATAAAAACTACAATGCAGCTATTTTAATTGTTTTGGATGCTATAGCATAGATATTATATTAGAATTGAAAACCACAGGGAAGCTCATTTATTAATTTTACATGCTATACTATGGATATCATAATAGTTTTTAATCCAGTTATTATATTAGCTTAAGATGAAATAGCATGAATATTAAATCAGTTTTCAAAGCCACAAGGCAAATATTATGATTCAATTAGAAGGATATTCTATTAATATTAAAGGTCACAGGACCACAATAATACTACTTATTATACTATTAGATGCTATATTATGGATGTCATTTTAGTATCAGATTTGTCAGAGAAGCTGATATATTAGTTTTAGAGGTTAAGCTATGAACATGATATTAGTATAAATGACGACCAGGCAGCAAATATATTATCAAGACAAAACCATATGGTTTTGGGTTTGGGCTGTACCTCAGTTTTAAAGTCCTTGCCTTGCATGTGTGAAGCACTGGGTTTGATCCTCAACACCATATAAAAATAAATAAAGACATTTTGTGTCCATCTACAACAACAACAACAACAAAACATAAAAAATATGGTATTAATATTACAGGCCACAGGGCTGCTATTTTAGTAATAATGGGTGCTATAATGAGAATATCACAACAGTACAACAGCACAAGAGAACATTTTTTGGTACCTGAAATTAAACCCAGGGGCACCTATTCCAAGTACTATTCATTTTTTTCTTTTTTTAGATAGGGTCAATATAATATGCTCAAGGTCTCACTAAATTGCTTTGGCTGGATTTAAACTTCTGATCCTATAGCCACAACCTCCAAAGCTGATGAAATTATGGGCATGTGCCTCTATGCCTGGCTAGAGGGCTAATTTAATATCTGTAGCAGATTCTATAATATGGATATAATATCAGCACTAAAGGCAGCAGGGAAGTTACTATGCTTATTTATGTGCTATATTGTGGATATTATATACTATTAAAAGGCCACATAGCAACTATTATTTCCATTTCAGAGGAAATAGTGTTAATATTATATTAGTACAAAAGGTCATAGGGCAGCTAGTATGTTAGCATTTGATTCTATTTGTGGATATGGCATTCATATGAGAGGTCAAAGAAGAGCTATAATATTACATTAATAGGGCCACATATGGTTGTAATATTAATAATGATGTCACAGGTCAGCTTCAAACAATACTTTATAATAAAGATTATCTGGGCCTTGTCATGCATGCCTGTCAACCCAGTGACTCAAGAGGCTGAGGCAGGAAGATTGCAATTTCAAGACCAGCATCAGAAACTTAGTGATGCCCTAAGCAACTTGCTAAGAACCTGTATAAAAATAAAATAAAATAAATAGAAAAAAAGGGCTGGAAATATGGCTTGGTGATTAAGTGCTTTGGGTTTTAATCCCTGCTACCAAAAAAAAAGTATTAAAGGCACAGTTTGTATCTCTAACTCTCTCTCTCTCTCTCTCTCTCTCTCTCTCTCTCTATGTATATATATATATATATATATATATATATATATATATATATATATATATATATAACTCTCTCTCTCTCTCTCTCTCTCTCTCTCTCTCTCTCTATATATATATATATATATATATATATATATATATATATATGTATGTATATTTGGGGGGGAGTACCAGGGATTAAATCCAGCAATGCTTAACCACTGAGCCACATTCCCAGCCTCTCCATTTTTAAAATATTTATTAGTTGTCAATAGATTTTTTACTTTTTTTGTTTATTATATGTGATGCTGAGGATCAAACCCAGGGCCTCACATATGTTAAGCAGGTGATTTACCACTGACCAAAACCCCCAGTCCCCTGAAACCATTTTTTGTGTTTTATTTTGAGACCAGTTTTCACTGAGTTGCTTAAGACATCACTAAATTTCTGAGTCTGGCTTTAAACTTGTGGTCCTCCTGCCATACCCTCTCAAGCTCAGATGACAATCATATGTCACCATGCCTGCAGCAAAATTATATTAGTTCTATATGCTATACTATGTATACCTTATTTCTATTAAATTATTAAATAGTCTAAGATGGTATATTTTGGATAACATAGTACTATTAAATACCACAGGGCATCTATTTTTATTAACTTTAGATACTCTAGTATGGATTTTATAATGTTGCCAAATCCTACAGGGAAGCTATTATATCAGTTTTATATAGTAGAATATAAATATTACATTAGTATTGATAACTTCAGGCAGATGTCATATTAGCATGAGATGCCTTAACAGATATTATTTTAGTGAAATAATTAAATAAAGGATATAAAACAGCAAATAAGTTAGTTTTAGATGCTATATTGTGAAAAATTTTAACATTAAATGTCAGAAAAGATATTTTATTAATTTTAAATGTTGGACTGTTGATAATGTCATAGTATTAAAACTTCAGAGCAGCTATAGTATTATAGTTGTATTTGCTATAGTATGGATATTACACAATATCAAAGGTAAAAAACCAGCTATTTTATTAGTTTTAGTTGCTGTGGTATGGATATTACATTATTATAAAAAACCATAGAAGAGCCACAATATTACATTAAGCAGCGAGAGCATGCATATAATATTAATCATAAATACCACAGAGCAGTTATAACATTATTTCAAGATTCAACACTATGCATACTATATTAGTATTAAAGGCCAAAGTTAAGTTATTATATTAGTTTTATGCATTGTGTTATGGATATCATATTAGAAGAAAATTCCACATGGCAGCTATGATAACAGAATTAGATGCTATATTATGGGTAATTTATTAACATGAAATGCCACAAGGAAGCTATTTTATCTGTTTCAGATGCCATAACATGGTATCAAATTAGTATTAATGGCCACAAGACAGCTATTATATTAGTATTAAAGTCCACAGGGAAGAGAGCATATCCAGTTTAAATGATAGATTATGCATATCTTATTTGAAATAAAAGGCCACAAGGCACCTATCTTATCAGCTTTAGATGCTATAATAAGGTAATTAAACTACTACTGATGGCTGCAGAAACACAATTATATCATTATTAAAGATAACAGTAAAGCAAGATGTGGTGGCACATGCCTGCAATCCCAGCAACTTGGGAGGCTAAGGCAAAAGCATTGTGGTTTCAAAGCCAGCCTCAGCAAAAATGAGGTGCTAAGAAACACAGTGAGACTCTGTCTCTAAATAAAAATACAAAATAGGGCTGGGAATGTGGCTCATTGGTTGAGCTTCTCTGAGTTAAATTCTCAGTACCAAAATAATAATTTTAAAAAAGAGAACAGTGTAGATAGTATATCCATTTTAGGTGATATGATACGGATATCTTATTTTCAATCAAGTTCACAGGGCATATATGTTTCAGATGCTACACTCTTGATATTATACTAGTATTATAGGCATCAGCACAAAGATTATGTTTGTTTCAGATGGTCTGCTATATATTTTATTTAGTTTAAAGGATACAGTATGGATACTGTTAATTTAGATGCTACAGAATGATGTTATATTTGTATAAAATGTCACAAGAATCTATTATCAGTTTAAGATAATATAATATAAATATTATATTAGTATCCAAGGGCACATGGAAGCTATTGCATTATCTTTAAATACTATAGAATAAATATTGTTTAAGCATTAAAGTCCCCAGGTCAATGATTTTGTTGTTTTTCAAATATGCATATCATGTTAGTATTAGAGTCAACATGGCAGTCAACATATTAATTTTAATAGCATAACATGAATATTATATTAGTTTAATGGCCAAAACATGGCATTTTATTAGCTTAATGTGGTATAATATAAATATCATCTTAATATGAGAAAGTAAGAGCACACATTTATCAGTACTAGATGCTATAGTATGGATATAAAATGAATATTAAAATGGACCCAGAAGTTAGTATACTGGTTTCACAGGTTGTAGAAAGTATGTTACGTTAATATTAAAAACCATGGAATATATACTTCGTTAGATTTATAGCCCATAATATGTTATGAATATCATATTAGTATGAAAAGCTACAATGGTGCTATTATATTAGCTCAGCATGCTGGAATATGGGCTTCACAATAGATTTGAAGTCCAGAGCACAGTGGCTGTATTTATTTTAGATACTATTATTTGGATATCATATTAGTATTAAAGTTCTCTGAATGCTTTGATTTCTGTATTTGATGTTAAAATATGTAAATCCCACTAGTAGTAAAGGCCACACAACAGCTATTTTATCAGTTTACCATGATATAGTATGAATATAGCAGTAACAAAGGCCTCCAGACAGTTATCATATTTGTTTTAGAAGCCACAGTATACATATTGCATTAATACTGAACTATTCAGAGAAATTATTACATGAGTTTTAGATGTATACTATGGATATGGTACAGGGAATCTATTATATTAATTTTACTTGGTATATTTTGACTACTACTTTAGCATTAAGGGTAAAGGCCACACATTTTTAAATCATTTTTCTGCACTTTATAGTATTCCCAATCATCATGGCCTTTTAACAGCATTTGCTTAGAACAGAGGTGATGACAGAAGCTGGGAATAATCCAAAGATTCTCTGGATGGCAATTTGGGAGTAGAACAATGTGGACAGAGATGAAAAAAAGAAATTTCATGTGATCTACTCAGTTAGAGGCATGACTGCTTCCTTTTCTTCCTAACTGCTGCCCAGAGTCTCAGGCAAGATCATTCACATGAAGGCATTCCTTCTAATTTAACCACGAGTTTCTAAATACTCAAAGGAGCAAATTGGAAAACCTAAAAATGACAACTTGGAAACCATAATATTCTTTAAAGAAGCTATGTGAAATATATATATATATATATTTTTTCTTGTAGTTTGTTCCTAAAAGATTGAATGTTATTAAGAGAAACTAAGTTAATAACAAAATAATAGTGGATTGTTTATGTTGATGTGGATAATTTGTAAAGTTTCCATATCTCAGAGTTAATGTAAAATGTGTCATTTAAGGTGAAGATAGAATGCCAGGTACTAATGAGGAGAATATCTCCAAGGAATAAGAGTGGTCTGCCATGTGCTTTTTGTAAGTGACCATGTTAGGAAAAAAATTCTCAATGATATGAAGATGCTGGTACAGCTTTTCTGTTACACAATTTCTTACACAACCTCATGCATTGCATATGTAAACAGAAATAAAATTTGAAGAAAAAAATCTTTATTAAAATTATTACTTTTTAAATAAAACCTGGAGTTCAACCAGTTATCTGTCTCCTGATGCAGCAGATGCATTAATTATCTCCACTGGTGTTCATCAGAAAAACACTTCTGAGCAGATCCTGCCAGATTTGGTTCATCCCATGCCATTCACTCTGTGTGGAGCCTCAGGCTAATTTGAGGCTCATCACAGATCATGAAGCCTTGGGCTTCTGTTCCTTAGTTTTATAATGCATGTGTCATAATCTTCATCTTCCTTTCTCATCAGATAGGGATGTACAAGGCCAGTTCTGCAGTAATGGTCAAGAGTAATGGTCAAGTGTTTTTTTTTTTTTTTGTCATCTGTGCAACCAGGGGGTGACATAGGCTAGGAGTGCCTTTCTGCACAGCAACCAGAACATTCTCTGTGGCAGCTCAGTCCAGCCAGTCCCTGAGCAGTCTTTCTTGCTGTTACTCATCACCCAGCCCAGTATGCTCAAGTGCACTGAATTCCATGTCCTTACATTGTGCACTTTCTGATGTGAGTTCTGTCAGGCAGACAGCTGGGCTCCTCTTCCAGCTCCTTTCCTCCTCTCTGTCCCTGCTGCTCTTCACTGTCCAGCTTGCACAGCCTGCAGGCAGCTTGATCCATGGCTTGGCCTCCCTTAGTGGAGCTCTCATGGACCTCTTCTTTCTCTTCCCTCATGCCTCAGTCAGGACGTTCTCTCCATCTCTGCTCCACTTGACTCCCCGTGTAAGGAAAGGGGTTGGAGCAGAGACTTGATGGGTTAAGGTCGCAGGGAAGGAGGTGGCCTCAGCAGGCTGAGGACTCCTAATCCAAACTATTAATTTTAGAGGAACAATATATTGACTCTATTAACATTAAGGGCTGCAGGCTGGGCAGCTGTTGTACTAGGTTCCATGCTACAGAGGGTAGCGCGTTGGTAGCAAAGACAACAGGGTGGTGGTTGCATCAGTGTTTGACGCTCTAATATGGATACAATATCAGTGTTGAAAGACCACGGTTCTTACTGTAGCTTCACAGGCCCCAGTTTTCATATTGTATTAATGTTAAAAGACTTATGAAAACCATTATATTAGTTTTGGATGCTAAATTATGGATATATGTTAATATTAAAGGCCATGGGGCACCTATTATATTATCTTTAGATGCTAAAGCATGGATGTTTTGTTAATACTAAAGGCCATAGCACACCTATTATATTTAGAGGATAAAGCATAGATATTGTGTTAATTTTAGAGGCTCCAGGACATCTATTACATTCATTTTAGAGAGTATAATATAGATATCTATAATAATATCACAGGATACTTACTGCAGTTCTATGAATAATTTGTTAAAATTAGAGGCTGCATACGGAAAATACATTAACATTATTACACCGCCATATCCCTTTACCCTTCTCAGATCCAGTCAGACAGCAAGCACTCTGGCGGCCACTGGGCACAGTACACCAGGCAGTGCATGCACACCCGATCCTGGCGATCCTGACAAATGAGCAAAATTCAATCATGTATCTTAGAATATTAAAGGCCATGATTTTAGAAATTCAAAATGAAGTGATATCCATAATCTATGAGTTTTTCAAAAAAATGGGGAACTGAAAAAGTTTTTGAGAACTATACTGAGTTAAATGAATGTACATAGAAACTGAAACTTCTTCAAAAATTAACTCATCTTTGCTGGGGCAATGGCTCACAGTTGTAATCCCAGTGGCTCAGGATGTTGAGACAGGAGGATCCTGAGTTCAAATCCAGCCTCAGCAAAAATGAGGTGGTAAGCAACTCAGTGAGACCTTGTTTCTAAATAAAATACAAAACAGAGGTAGACATATGGCTCCATGGCTTAGTTCCCCTGAGTCCAACCTCAAAAATTTAATTCCAACTAGATAATAATTAAAATTTGAGAGAACTATTAAAAATCTAGAAGGGAACAGAAGAAACTCTATGTAATCTTAGTGATGAGGGGGAATGTTCGGGTTCTGGGAAACTCTCTAAAGTTGAGCTACATCCCCAACCCTTGGTGATAAGCTTTAACTCAAAAGGCCAAAAACAAATTGACAGAAAAAAATTTATAACATATACTTATAAAATTAATTTTTTACCAAATGTGCTGTTGTATGTATGTGTATAATTATTTTTTTTTTTTTACCAAATGTGCTATTGTATGCCTATGACCACAATTGCTTAAGAGGCTAAGGCAGGAGGATTGTATATTTAAAGCCAGCTTTACTGAGAACGTTTTTAAAAATTAAATAAATGACTAAATAAATTAAAAATCTGGTCATTTGGCTCAGTGTTTAATCAGCACTGGGTTCAATACACAGTATCAGAAAAAAAAGAGTGAATATCTGAAGGGATACATGACCAAAGAAAATATAAAGATGGCACATAGTTATACAAAATGGTGCTCAGCATTAGATATCATTAGAGAATCACAAATTAAGACAGAAGTGAAGTACCATTAGGTTGTAGTGGACAGATGATGCAAAGCATCAAAGATAACAAGAAACAGTTTTCTTTGGTTACAGCCATGTTCTGAGGAAACAGCTTTTGTAGTAATCAATTAATCATCTAAATCCTGAGTTTAGTTAGTTTCATAACAATTTACCCAACATGTAAGAGAAAGGGCTCAGGAGTTCACAGTCTGCAGAAGTTCACATAAAAGCAGCTTTTTCTTTTACTGGTATGTGCATGTTAACACTTCAGGTAAAAACCTGAGAAGGGGAGAGCTTCTTCCCTTTCTTTCCTCCCCCTACCAGCTGCTACCATTGAGTGCAATTGGTAACTTCTATTAACTTAGAAATGTAGACATCTCTGTGAAGCTTCAGCTCAAGGCCAAAGGCCTTGTTAAAGAGTTTTTTTTTTTTTTAAATCACATTTTGTATTTGCAAACACACATTTTAAAACTAATATACTGGATAAAGGTTTATGAAAAACTAGCAAGGGGTGTTCAGCACCTGGTGTGCTGAGTTTTTTCAGGTCAGTGGCCAAGTAATAGAGCAACACTAAGTAAAAAGTTTACATACACTGAAATCTTATGTACAGACTCTTTTGCTGATAGTTCAAAAATCAATAATAATGAAGATTTCTGGAGAAGCTTACTTAAGATTTTCTCTGGAGAAGGGGAAGTCACTACAATAGCACAGCTATTAGAAATGCTGAACTCAAAGAAGTGACCACAAAACAACAGATAATATGATGTGGGACATAAACATCTTTGGCATTGCTGGAAGTAGATTTGGAACAGCCAAATAAATCAATTCTATTCAATGGCCCAACAGTGTACTTATAAATTATATGAATTTTTACATGTGCTCTGAGAAAGCATGACTAACTAAAACCAACATGTAATTATGCACAGCAATTCTATGATGTTGATCAGATTAAAAATCTGAATGTCCTTCCACAGCTGATTTTAAAATCAACACAGAATGGAATGGGATGTATCACCAACTGACATAGAGACACAAATGTATCCTTCCTGGTGTGCTGCTAAGCAAAAGAAGCCAGGCTAAAGAGAAAACATGCTGTATGACCCACTATTTATGACATTCTAGGGCAGACAAACTACAATCTGATGAGGAAATTCACTGAATGAAGCGCAGGAGGGTCCCCAGTGAAAGAACCTCTGTCCTCAATGAGTTAGATGCACCACCCCTTGTGCATGATTGTGTTCAGAAACTCATTAACTCCCTGAACCACTTCTTGAACAGACTTTTGTGGATACTTAATAATGTCAGCAATATGAATTATTACCGCAGTCTCCACCTTCTTTCCCAAAAGGAAGATTTCCTAGAACCCACCAAGAGTTCTTATTACAGTAAAAGACCTTCCAATCATCCAGGAGATAAGGCAGGATTTAGGAGCTCTGTGCAAGAAACAAAGGTCAAAAAATAAATGTTAAAAAAGATGCTCTTACTACTCCTATCACTCAGAATATGTGTGGATTTGGTGAGATATGCACCAGAAAAGGGTAGAAGGGACCATATACTCATAGTTTTGCTATGTTACAACCTGTCATCTGCAGCAATAATGAATTCATTGCTCATACTGAAACAATGAATTAATTATATGGCAGAAGCTAGGGCCCAGGATTCTTCTAGATGGTGTGAGAAGTTACAGATTAGATGGAGTGAAAGGGGGCTAGGGTTGTAGCTCAATGATTGAGAGCTTGCCTCTCACATGTAAGGGACTATGTTTGATTCTCAGCACCACATAAAAATGAAGGTATTGTGTCAGTCTAGACCTATAAAGTGGTGTGTTTGTAGGGGGGTTGAATGAAGAGTGATCTATGGCATGTGAATCAGAATTCACTGACTACAGATGAGAATAAATTCATATTTAGCTTAGTACAAATATATTTTTCCACATAAATATAGCTATAATAAGGGAGTGTGTGTAGATTAGAACAGAAATACATATTTCTTTGCATTTTCAGTTGTGAGAGTCAAAATGCAATAGGAACATTCTGCTGTCAGATAAAATATTTTAATATCCCCTCTAATAAAAGGAGAAAAGTACTTTGAAAAAGTGACTGTTACTAGGACAGAGATAGCAAATATGAGTCAGGTAATGATCAAGTATAATAAAGTAAGAATTTTGAAACTAGAAACCCCTTGTGAAGAAAAATTTTAGTCAATTGAGGCAGACACAGCAATTATGTAAGTGATGCTCACTTTCTTCTCCTTAAATGTGGGCTCTGCATTATTACTTCCTCTAGAACACAATGTGGACACACAGAGAACAGTAATTTCACAGTGAGGACCCTGAAAGGCATGCTCACAGCCAGCTGAATAGGTCAGTACTAATGAGAAAATTCATTTGGAGAACATGAGATGTCAGAGCTGTTCTCACCTCTGTGACCTGCTTTAACAAGTATTATAGCCCCAGTCTAAATATGAGAAGAACAAGGAAAACACAGTGGAAAAAAATCTAAAAAATACCTTGAGAGGTCCTTCTTGACAGAGGAGCTCTCAAACACAGAGGAATCTATATAGACATGATGCTGTGTGGGATCCTTGGTGGGTTCATAGGAAAAGAAGATGCAGAACTTAGAAGCCAAATAAAATGAAACTTCAGTTAACTGTAGCATAGCAGGATTTGATCTTCATGAAAAATTATCTAAGATGTTAACACATTTAACATAGTCATATAAAGTGAAAATCCCAGCTGAGGCTACAGGGCAATTTTTGCACTATTTGTAAGCACAAAATGAGGGATTAAGAACTCAACAAGTTCAGGGCAGCTGTTTATTCATTCATGGACTCGGGCAACATAGAAGCTCATTTTCTAATTGTGATGATAAACCCAGCCTAGTTTCATCTTAACATTGGAGGCCTTTTAATTACAAAGTCATAAAAAGTTAATTTTGGTTTTACTATAAATTACTTTGATTTTAAACTTGTTTGGAATTCCTGCCTGAGCTGTGAACTCACCCATGCCTGTGTCCTGCTGACCAGATAACAACCCTCTCTGAAAACTCAGTGGCACCACAAAAATTCTGATGTTGGGATCTGAATTTTCTTCCTACATTAAACATTATACCATGTAGATCATTAACCTACTAACTGCCTTTGTATTATGCTTGTCAAAATTCTGTTATCTGTAACTTCTCAAGACAAGCCCCTTTGCAATTTTTTGTGCTATAAAAACCTCTTTTCTGGATAGCTGGGGTGGCAATCTGCTGGGGTCTTGCCCCAGTGGGTTCCAAGGTGTTCTGAAAGATGAGTGGTGTTGGTGCAAAGAATGAGACAAAGAGTCGTTCTTTTGAAGCAATCTCCAGAGAGAAAGCTCTAATGTGTCTTTCTCTGGGTCATCTTTTATTGCAATATTTCTCATCATTATGGATTCAGAATGTGTTGTTGATTTTATAATTTCCAAATTTTGCCAAGATGTGACATTTCCTTAACAATCATTAGGGATAGAGAAAAATGTGACATCAATTTACATTTTTGAAGGATTTGACATTTCTTATCAATTATTATGGGTACAAAATCATTAATAAAATGTGTCACTAATTTGCATTTTTCAGATTTTCCCAAGATGTAATGTTTTGTTATTAACACATGCCAAACTATGTAATGAGACTCAAAGTCTGCTAATCTATCATTAACTTTTAAGTTCAAAGTACACCTGTACTCTATTTCTAATCTAAGATTCCCATCTAAAGAAGTTCTTATAATCTTATAATTAAAATATCCTAAAGTCTATAAACTATTCTTAAAAAATCTTAAGGACCCATACAGCTAAAAACTTAAGAATTCTAAACTTAAGACCCTAAATAAGGGGCTGGGGATGTGGCTCAATGGGCTGTGGATGTGACTCAAGCGGTAGTGCGCTTGCCTGGCATGCGTGCAGCCCAGGTTCGATCCTCAGCACCAGATACAAACAAAGATGTTGTGTCCATCAAAAACTAAAAATAAATAAATAAATAAATATTTTTTTAAAAACTAAATAAAATAATATTTCTAAAGTTATTCTAAAAATGTATCTTATAAAGCTAATTTAATTAATTCCTAGATTTATTCTCATAAAACTGGTTGAGCTGCTTTCTTAAAGAGTTTTGTTTTGTTTTGTTTTAGTCAAGGTACACTAGTTCTTATGTTATTATAATCTCTCTCACTTAAAGGCCAGTTCTGAGCATCAATTCACTTACCATCAATATTAACTATGCTCATCATAAGTCCCTATGTGAGTAAAAGAAGATTTAAAGAAAAGGGAGGAATGTATATTTATTTGTCTTAATTCTCCTAAGTGTAAAAGAGAACTTTCCCTTAATCAATTAAAACAACATATGGTGAGCTTTGTGCAATAAGCATAAAAATTAGGCTTTCTAAGAGGCTGAAGATATGGTCTTGGGTTCTTAGTTGATATAGTCAATGTGGTTCCTAAAGTTCTCATGACCTTTTGGAGAATGATTGTTGTTCATTATGAGTTTTGTCCTCAATATTCTGAGATAGTAGGGCAGCCTTCTATGTGTCCTTGATATGCTGAGAAGTAGTAGAACAACCTTCAAAGAATGAGCTACCTGTTGTGTTCTAGCCCTCTGAAATTTGATTTGGTTTAGCATACTCATGCTTCCTACCAGGAATATGAGCATAAAAATGAAAAGTCCCAAGTACATAAAAAAGGGTCTTGTGGTTTAGATTTCCCGCCACTGCTGATTTGCCAGCACTTATCCTCACTGTGACCTTGTCAAGATAGTGGGAGGGGGAGCACATTCACCACAGATCTGTTTAGGAGAGACAGACACTAATCAGCTCTCTTTGTGTACATAAATACAAACTTGTTTTTAACTTGATTTAAAATTCGAGTTGGTGGTTTTTCTTTGCATTGGGGTTCAATATTTTGTGGCTCCAGAAAGACCAAGACCATCAAAATTCTGAAGATGGACCTTCACCCTGGGACTCCAGGACTGGAGTGCCACCCCAAGGGGTGTGAAAGTTTTGCCATTTCAAAAACTTGGGATGTACCTTCAGTTTCTCTGAATGCTGTAGTGAATTGCCACAATAAAACAGCAGGCATTCAGTGTAGAAGAACTGCATAGGTAAGCAGTGCCCTTATAACATCTGGTATTGGGTTAAGAGAAATCTCTACTGTGGACAGTGAGGTGCCTTGTGAGGCATATACACACTCTTTTCCATGGCAGTAGTATTGGTTAGTAAAGAATTTTTTGTTGGGGGGACAGAGAGGTGTCTGGAGAGACACAATGTACTCCTGTCTTTGACAGTAGTAAAGTGTCACACTTTGGTATTTTTTTTTTTTTGTGGTGACAGAGAGGTGTCTGATGAGTCACATACACACTCCTGTCTGGAGGATTAGCAAGACATTGCACTCCATTCCCTGTTTTTTTTTTCCTCTGGTTCTTGGTCTCCTGTGTATTATTTTGTGTTCTTCATGTTTTTTTCTGCCTTTTTGTGGTGTATTATCTCTAGTAAAAATATAAGATATTTGAACAACAGAAGGAATAACAAGACAAGTAAGTCTTATGCTTCTTTGAGCTGTGTTTTAAGAAACTTTGACAAACTTTGCCCCCCTTTGTTAAGCAGGAGTAGAGAAAAAACATTTTCTTTTCTTCCCCTACCAGACACGATTCTCACTGAAACAAAAATGTAGTTATTCCAGTGATGTACAGAAAAACAAAGAGAATTATTCTAATACTAAGATTTGAGAAAAAAATTATTTATATTATTTATAAAACACTAGAAATCCTTCAAGTGGGTGCCTGGAAGCCAAGACAGTGTATTCAGGCAAGTGTGATGTCTGGGTGTGTTTCTGGTATCATAAGTTCTGTATTTTTATTTTTCTGCTTTGAGAGCAAACACATAGCCAAATATTTCCAATAACCCATCATGAACAAGTTTAGGAAGTATTTCCCAGCAATTATCTGCAACCTAATAATAGTCAAAGGACAGATATAATAGTGAAAATAAAGTCAACATTTAGAATTGGAGACAAAAATAATCTTTAGTGATAAAAATCTATTAATTTGATACTTTAGAAATAATAACAAACTGTCATAAGGGGGAAAATTTGTGACTATGTAGTCGAGGGAGAACTAAAGAGTGTACACACACTTCTGCCCCTTACAATGCTTTATTCACTCAAATTTCTCAATATAATTTCACTCTATAAGTTCTTAATCAAGAAAACATCAATTCTTATTGCTAGGCACTGCAATAGAAATAATAAATTCATAGAAAACGATTCTAGATTAATTCTAAGAACTACAAAACAAACTTAATCATTACAGGCTAATGACAGACATTCCCTCTGCATGATAAGTTCAAAAGTCTCAAGCCTTAGTCTTTATGTACAGCAGATGCACACTCACTCAAACACAGTGATCAGGTCCAGAACCAAGGCAGGTTTTTCCTGCCATAGAGTGGATGACAGTTTGAGGAGATGGTCATAGGGAGAAGTTGAGGCTCTCACCAAGGTCCAGATGAGGCTGTAGAGTTTGAGAGTGTGAAGATCACATAGAGAATCTGTAGAATGATGACAAGTGATGGGATGTCAGTCCAGGTCTTCTTCAGGTACTCCAGCTTGAGTGCATCCTTGTTTCAGTTGGCTGAATCCCTTTTCATTAGCTCTATTTTATACTAAATTTTGGGGACTATTGACCTCTCATGAATATTTCTTTTCTGTTTCTACTGTTTTTGTTTAGCTCCCTGCTCCATGTAGCCCATATATCAGTCAACTTCACTGGCTTTCCAGTTTTTTTACAAGATGTATTGACAACTTTCCAAGAGACTGAAAAGCCATCTTTATTTGTATACTTTTAAACAAATGAAAAAAGATGAAAAGTCACCACTCCAAAGAAAGCTTTGTGATAGTCTTATTATAGGAACTGGCCCAGGTAATGAAGCTTTGAAGAATCAACCTCAATTTTTTAACATTAGAATCAAACAGAACTTGGAACTCTCATAACCAGGCACACACATTCCAGAGAGTGTGCATTATTCATCTCATTTAAAGGAAGAGGCAAAAGATAAAAATATGTTTTCATTATGTATTCAAACCTTCCAGGGTTTTAGGCAAAAAAAAAAAAAATATCCAGAGCACATTTACCTGTAGGCTCAGCCTTCACACCATGCCCTATGACTATTAATCAGAAGGCATTTATGGGTTAAAGGAAACTGTTCAGTGAAGAACAATCTAGACAAGTTCTTATCTGGGATCACAGCTGGAAAGTTTTATGATCTTCCCCTTCTCTCTGTGTGTGGGGGGGAGGGCAGTAATTTAGGGGCACCTGCAATGGCAGAATTAGGTTATATCAGGGCATGGGTGGTAGGGTGGATATTTAAATATTGGTTTCTAGTTATTCTACTGAAATAATTATCCAAAGACCTTATTCTGTAATACAATTTATGGAGGCATATGCATATATTCATCTATTTCTAATCTGTGTATAAAAATTTTTAGTGGGAGTATCATTTTTGGAAACAGCCAGTGTTAATTGTTGTCCTACATGTAAGACAATTTCTTTGCTGAGCTCCTTGTAGACCATAAAAAAGCTACTTGTTAATTCTGTCTTCTGGGGAAAGAGCAAGTGAACCAGAAAACCTACAATGATATTTGTAGTCTGAGGTTAGTTGAGCCTTCTGGAGAATTGTCTCCCCAGTAGAAAAAAAACTGGAGATGGCCAGAATAGGCAAAACAAATACCCAAGATGGGGAGTCTACTAAACTCTGAGAATTTTATCACTTGAATGATCTACATGCCCATTCCAAAAGAATTATAGACTGTATTATTCTCCCTGACAACATAACAGATATAAATCTTCAGATTACATACGTGGAGAAATAACAGAGAAATCATTTTCACATCATTGTCAGTGTTTATTGGACACTGAATAGTTCTTTTCTGTTGCTACTGTTTTTGTTTTAACTACCTGCCCCAGGTAGCCCATGAACCAGGGAATTCCACTGGCCTTCTAGTCCTTTTATGAGACTTATATATGAACATCCTTACCAAGAAAGTTTTGACACAAAGAGAAGTAAAAGTTACACAAACAAAGGAGGTAAATGTAGTCTATATTGTTTATGACTGTGCCATACCAGAAAACAATTCTCTTTACTCCCATCCAGTAAGAAGCTATATCCTTGAAGGCGTACAGAATATTCTAGTAAGAATTTTTTTTTCAGCAGGTAAGCCTTTCAATGCTGTTGGAATATGATTTGATCCAATTGTACATTCATTCAGCCAAGGGGCAGGGACAGTATATGTGTATCCTAATGGGCTGCATAAGTGTCACAGGAATATCATAAGACAATGAATATATGGAGTTACACTGATATTTATTTGTCCTAATTCTTGAATTTTTATATCAATGTACTTGCTGGATTGATTTCCTTTGAGGCCCACTCTTTGAGATGTAGATTGTGATCTTCTGTCTCCATGTTTGCATGACATTTTCCTGGGATTCTTTGTGTCCTTAGAATGTAAGTTGCTCTAAACATTAAAGCCTCAAATTCAATTGATTATACCTGTTGGCATCATTTGCATGTTTAGTGGACCTATTAAAATTACGAATAATCTGAAAAGAATATCCTCATCTAAGAGTGCTAACTCAGTCTTTAATAAAGAGCTATTTTGAGAATAGCTTGGTTATTTTTCAGCCAGTGCCCATGTAATATTATTCTTTGCAGCTCATTGTTCTATTCTTCAATGGATGTTTAGGTGTCACTGTTATCACTAAATTGTGTCTAGCTTCTAGTATTAATTTGGCCAAACCTGTCATTTACTTGTACAGCTGTAGGCTTTCCATCCATTTTTTTTATTGAGCTTGTTTGATATTAGTTTCTCTAATAATGAATCAGTAATCACTACTTATTTTTCTTTATTCTTTTATCTTATACGTTTTACTTACTTCTGTCTAATTAATGGCAATCAGTTTTATTCACTTTTTTCTAATTAGTGGCAATCTATTACAGAATAGTCACTTTGTGATTAGTTAAGCATTGTTTCAAAGTGTTCTTGAGTATCTCACATTCAAGATATTTTTATAATGCTAGAACTTCCTCATTCAGTTCACAGACACAACAGGAGTGAGAGATTTTTACCCAGGGAGAGAAACCTTTTGTCCACTCCCACTATTTGTTAATGTTTTCTCATATTGAGCTTTTATGTTTACAGGTTATTTCTTTTCAGTTTGAAGAGAAAGAGTAAGTCTTAATTTCCAACTTGAAAAATTACTTAAATAACGTGTTAATAATTTTAGTGGCTATTATATATTGAGGAACTCTTGAAAGATATCTTTTAAGTTCCCACGATTGGCTTCTGAGGCAAATATAATTAGTTTTCCTTTCAAATCTCAGAACTGCAGATTAGAGCTGATGACTTACCCAAGGGCACTACTGATGAGCTTGGATTCCAACCCAGGTCTACACATCATGCTCTCTTCTGCATCAGCCTAATTCGTCTTTTCACTTTATGTGCTGAACTTTTTTTATGCTCTTGATAATTTTTTCCTCATATTGTTTTTCTTTTTTTTTATGTAGAAGACTGGCTTTCAATTTGAAACAAATTTTCAGTTTTGACTAAACATGGAAAGTCATTTTTTTTTACTACTGCCCAAATGGTTTGCAGGAAAAACTCAGATGGCTTCATATGTGTTTTGAACCACCAGAGGTTCCTTTAAAAAATCTGAAACATTTGGTCAAAATTTCATTGAAACATTTATATTCTTGTTATGTAGGTTATATTTAGATCAACCTCAATTTGTGTGGCAGTATCAGTTATTGCTGTAATTCAAAACTAGAATCAAAAATATATATTTTTTTGATAAGTAATGGCAAGAAGCCATGATAACACTTAGGATTTCTGGCCTGATCAATCCATAGGATAAATCTTTTCCTTTTGTGTGTGTGTGGGGGGGGGACGAGACAAAAGTTTGTATATATGTGTGTGGAGGTTGATAGTTGTGTCTACAGTTTATTTTGGACATGTGAAATTTGAGATATATATTGCTTAGTGAAAAGAAACCAATGTATAGAGAGTTGTATTTATTGGACCTAAAGTAAGGAAAGATATCTAGGTTAAATTTGGCATGTTAATAAAATTTAAAACTTTTTACAAACCTTTAAAACATGCGAGGCAATAGGACCAGCTCAGGGACTTCCATTGCATCAGGCATGCTCTTATCTTGGAGTCACAGTGTTGATTTTGGTTATATTTAGTAAATATACTTTTTATGGAGTATATAGGGAGTTGTAAAACTGAACAAAAGAAGAGGACTCAGCAGCTGTAAGGGTTGCTCTGTTGTTCAGAGAGCAAGTAAACAGTGAAATGCTTTGCAAAAACATCAAGTGCCTAATATTTGGAAATTTTGAACATGTTAGGTTACATGACACAGGAGAATTAAAAGTTGAAGAAGCAGTGATTAAATGACAAAGATGGAAAGAAGGGAAGAATGGAAAAAGGGAGTCTTCTAGCTAGTGCAGCAAGATTTAGTATATCTATGGTATATCAGGCACACATTCAAATGCTGGCATATCTTTGTCTTAACATCTTGTTCTCAGGCTTTAGCCATGAGAGTGACATTTCAGTGTATGTTATGTATAGATAAAGAGAGAGAGGTCTAATATTCTCAAGTTTCCTCTTTTTCCTCTGGGAAGAGAAAGGCTTAGCATATCTTATGTAGAGCATGAAGGAGAGGTAGTAACTGGATCCTCATACCCACCTTATAGCTGTTCTCATTTACATGCTTGGGCTCTTACAACATTATTGTACTAAGATTATGATTTTCATTAAAACTCTGAGGTAACAAAAGAATCTTTTATTCTTTTTAATATCCTGGTTATTTTATATTGGAATAACTGTTTAAATCTGTAAGTCTTTTCTAGTTTTTGTTTGTTTGCCCCACCCACCTCTCATGGTACTGGAGATTGAACCCAGGAAATTCTACATCTGCATCACTGATTTTTTTTTTTTTTAATTTTGAGACAGAGTCTTAATAAGTTGCTGAGGCTGGTCTCAATTTTGTGATTCTTTGCCTCCTGAGTCACTGGGTTTAGAAATATGTTACACCACACCTGGCCTAGATAGTTTTCTAATTTTACCTATCCCACAAGCCTAGGTTTTGACACTCTAAAATATCTTTCTTTTTTATAACTATATTCAGCCTCCTAATATGTATAGCAGATATAAAGTACTGGTGCAGCTAAATAAATAAAAAGATATGAAGGAAAGTCAGGCACTGTCTGTAAACTTTATCAGAATAAAAAAAAAAAAAACTAAAAGAGTAACCAACCTCAAGAAAAAAAGCTTTTAAAGCATAAAAATATCATGCATGAGCAAATGATATTTAGAATAATGAGAATAAGTTGTATTCAGAATATTGACTAGGTAATCATGGATATTATTTTTCTGAGAATATAAAAATACATGTTTATTTCCTTGATTTACTGAATTCAAATAGTTATTTTCCATCTTTTCATATCAAAGATGAGTATAACTTTGTTTTATATATTTATAGTCTTATTTTTAAACATAATTCTTCTCTGTGTGCTTTGATTTATATTTTCTCCATTTTTTTCCTCTTACTCTGACTATTAAATGCAAACTTTGATGTCAAGTAATGCTTATCTTACCTCTGTGAGAAAATTTATGCAACCAGTTATCAGATTATGACACCAAAATTGGGTCTGAGCAATTGCAATCTTCTGCTTAATTTCAGGTTTTTGTACTCAAATAGCATCCTGTAGCCTATATGATAGGAATCTGAAATCATAAGTGTTCCTGCATGATTTTTACTGGAATTGTGAATTATATGATATATAAATATATCAAACCTTCCATCAGCATTTTGATAGAGGGCTTACCAGTAATGATCTGGACTGTGAAGTATGGGATCACAAGTGAATAGGAAACATTCAGACTCATAATTTTCCATGCTTAAGTGTTTGAAAACTTATTAACTTATTAGTATTTCATTTCAATGGCCCCAATAAAGATATGTTTAATTTAGCACAAGTAACAACTTAATGATTGAATGAAGATTTGATTGTAGTAATAGAGTATATCTATATGTGCAAACAAAGTCATTTTGAGTTTGAATAATAATAATAAAAAGTCCTAGAAGATATGGGTTTCAGACCATCTTCCACTTGAGAAATTTATTTTTTTCTGTTGTCTCCATTCACTCATGTCAAAATAAATATGATGTATTGAATACTTCTAAGATTCTTTTCACTTTTAACATGCAACAATGCTGTTATGGATGTTGGGAGCTTATGACAAGTTTAGCCTCTCCCTCTTTTCCTACCTCTAAGCAGTCTTTGATTAGTTACTGAACACGTACTTAGTGCCAGGTGCTGTTCTGGTTGCTATGCAGAGAAAGGAGAAGGAAGTCTAAAATGAAGTGTTGGTGATGAGAAAATAGGTTAATAAAAAGAGTCATTTAAGGTAAAGATGAATGCTCAGAGGACATGAGCAGTGTATAATGAAAATGAACACTGAGCTGGGGTGAGGATCCTTTAAATTAAGTGTAAATGATATCCTCTTTGTAGAAGTGACATTTTAAAAACAATTTTATGAATTTATAATTAACGTGTAAAAAATGCACAAATTTCAAGCAAACAGGTTGATGAATTTTAACAACTGTGTGCATAGAAGAACTCACTATGCTAGTGGTAAGAGTTTTCTGGCATTTTCTCCTGCCCTGCCCTGCCAATAATCTAATTTATTTTACCTAGATTAGCAATTGTTACCTATTATAAAATTTAATACTATTAGAATCATTGAATATAAAATCCTTTGAGTCTAACTTCACTCAGTCAACATAATTTATGTGATATTCCTAACATAATAATTAATAATAACAATAATTAACAATTTTTGAGTTCCAGGCACTGTTTTAAGTGTTTTGCAGATAATTATTTGTTTAATGATTACCACAGCTCGGTTAGTCAGTGCTGTTAAGATTCTCATACTACTGGTGAGAGGAAAGGCAAACAGGCTGATATGTGGGGGGCTGGGGATGTGGCTCAAGTGGTCGTGCACTCATCTGGCATGTGCAGGGCACTGGGTTTGATCCTCAGCACTACATACAAATAAAAAATAAAGATGTTGTGTCCACCAAAAAAAAATTTTTAAAAACCCAAATATTAAAAAAAGAGCGTCCTTGGATTCCTGAGAACACACTTGACCCTCTGTGCTATGCTGGATCTTAAGGTGAAGTCCAAGGGTGAAAAGCAGTTAGCAGTGCAGAGCCCAGTGGAGGCATGTCCTAGGCAGAGGTGCAGAAAAGAGTTGCATGTATTTGCAAAACTGGAGAATCTATGGTCAGACAACTGTATTGGTACAGGACAGATGGGTGGACAAAGAGATTAGAGTCCCTGTAGGCCTCAGACTCTAAAAAGGAATATAGATTTTATTCTTTAAAATCTAGAATTCTTTGAAAGATTGTTGTTTTTTCTTTTTTTTCAAGATAATTTTTATGGCAATTTGTGGAAAAAATATCTATATAACATGAAATTTACCATTTTAATATGTGTAGTTAAAAGAGGCGTTAAATACATTCATGATGTGGCAACCATTACTAGTATCCATCTCCATAGCATTGAAAAATGAAGCTCTATACTCATTAAATATTAATTTTTATTTCCTTTTCTCAGAAGCCCTTGGAAACCACCATTTAATTTTCTGACTATGAATTTGTCTGTTCTATGGTCCTCATTTACATAGTAGAGGATAGGAAAGGTAGCAGAATACAACAGTTACTAATAGGGCACTATGTAAAATTGTGGATGTGTAACCGATGTGATTCTGCAATCTGTATTTGGGGTAAAAATTGGAGTTTATAACCCACTTGAATCTAATGTATGAAATATAATATGTCAAGAGCTTTGTAATGTTTTGAACAACCAATAAAAAAAAATAGATTCTACAGTATTTTTCATTTTTGTCCAATTTTTCTCATTTTTAATTAAATAGTATTTGGAGATAATTTTCAATTCACATTCACTTTCAGAAAGTAAATCAAGATGATGCTATGTCCCTTTAGTCAGTTTTTCTACATCTTAAAAAATGAGAACAGTGTCACAATCAGGATACTTATGATGATACAAATAAGATACAGAATATTTTTTTCATACAATGATCTGTCACATTTCTATTTAATGGCAACAATTATTTTTTTTTTCTTTTGACTCAACTCCTATCTAAACCCTGGCAGTCACAAATCTGCTATTTCTTCCTACAATCTTGTCATTTCAAGAATTTGTATGAGAAAAATACTGCAGTGTGTAGTTTTTTGAACTTGAATTTTGTATTCAGCATAAGTCTCTGGTTTGTAACACAGGTAAAAATGTCTTCTTTTATTTAATAAGTCATTTAAGGGCTGTAGTTGTAGCTCAGAGGTAGAGTGCTTCCCTACCACATGTGAGGAACTGGGTTCAATTATCAGTATCACATAAAAACAAATAAAATAAAGGTATTGTATCCATTTATGACTTAAAAAAGTCATTTGAGTGAAAAAGCATACAATATGCAGCTAAAATAAGAACTGTTTTTTCTGGTAGATGTGAGGAAAATACTCAGAATAAAGCATTGAAATGGAAATATAAAAATTATGAAAGAATAAGAGGATAAGAAGTTAATCAGTAGATGTGTAAGAAAAATTCCAGAAAAGAAATGAAGAGAATTGGGGTTAGATAATGTTGAAAGAGATAATTGCTACAATGTTTCCTAAAATTATGAATCTTTGGAGTCAAGAAGCAGGATAAAATTGAGTAAAAACAAATCCAAAGCCATACATACTACAGTTTAACTACAGAATTTCAAATACAATAAAGATCTTATTTGGGGGGCAGTGGATACTGGGTATTGAACTCAGGGGCATTCAACCACTGAGTAATATCAAGCCACATTTTTAAACCTTATTTAGAGCCAGGGTCCCATTGTGTTGCTTAGAGCCTTGCTTTTGCTGAGGCTGGCTTTGAACTTCTATCCTTGTGCCTCAGCCTCCTGAGCTGCAGGGATTACAGGCTTTCACCAGCATGCCAAGCAAGAAGATCTCTTTTGAATGTATACATTTTAGTTATAGGTGTACACAACAGTTATATTTTAATTATTTATTATTATATGGTGCTGAGGATCAAACCCAGTGCCTAAAACATGCTAGGCAAGCCCTCTACTACTGAGCTACAACTCCAGTCCAACAAAGATTTTAAAAGCAGCACAGAAAGAACAACAATGAGAAAATAACAGACAGCAATAATGGGCAAGACAATGTAATAATACCATCAGAAAACCATGGGATGTATACTGCTAAACCAGCATCCAAAAATAGAGAGAAAGTGAATATATTTTCATATAAGACTGAAAATTTATATTTCTAAGCAGGTTACTGAAAAATTGAGGTTGAGAAAACATACTGAATTTAGAATATAATAGGGTGGTAGAAATGTTGGTCTTCATTTAATTTCTGTAGTTAGAAAACTTTTACTAATTTAAATATATGTATATAAAATATGGAGATACAAAATTAAGGTAACTGTTTGACACTGTTGTGAATGGCTGCAGAGTATAATGTAGTGACCACAGTGAGTACAGGAAGGTGAGGGTAGTGATTTTCCCTTCAGGTGAGGGATATCAGATGACTTTTGTATGCCAATGGAAATTATCTGATGGGGAGTGAGATTGGAAAGCTTCAAGATAGTGTGAATACATAGGAGGACCAAAACTCTGTTGAAGGGGATGTGGGTTAGGGACTAGGCTATTCCCAGTTGAGGACCAGGACCTGAAAGCTATGAAGTGTATAATCTCATAACTGTATGTGGTCTTGCTTTGAGGTACTTAATAAAGTCAGAGACATCTTTCACTTTAATAGATCAGAAACCAGAAAACAGGCATGGATGTATGTTGTTTGATAGATGTACTTGTGTGAAATCAATGGGGGTTTTATTGTGTGTGAACTTGAGGTCTCTCTTAATATTGTAAAGAACTTTTGAGTTCTGGGTGACATGTGCCACTGGAAGAGAAGTGAAAGGGTTAATAATCATCCAGAGTCTAGAGCAAAAAGGGAACTCAATATTTCATAGGAAACATTGAGTGCAGATGCAGTTAATGTGTGTGAAGATAATTTTTCCTCTGAAGTTGAGAGTTTCAGATAAAGGGGTTCAGGAACAAAATGTTAAGGGAGTTTGCAAGGAGGTTATATGTGTTAATTATCTCTGGGTTTTATAAGGAATGGAATGATAATTAGACAAATATGATACAGTTAGAAGAGTGTGAGTACCTGTGAATTGTATGAATAGTTATATTTGTCAAAGTGCAGAAAGTGGGTGTATAGGCTTCTTGCTCTTCTTGTTCTCACCTAGACCACTCAGTCCCAGAAATTGAGACTCTCCTCCTATTCAAAGAACTCAGGTGATGGAATCCAGGAACATGGTAGAGTTGGATTTTTGATGGATGAGTTTTGACCCTTATAGAAGTAGAACAGTTGAATGCATGTGTATCAGAAAATAAATTTCAGCTCCACAGCCCTTCCTGAGGTTTCCCTGTGGGTCATTCACTCTTTCCTCCTGCTGTTCTAGGATCACTTCTGTAAACAGTTGGTGTGCAGGCTGTTACAAAGGCTGTGCTTTCCAGGAAAACTAGACTATCTTGTGGGATATTGGAAGTCTGGACTTCAGAATGGAACTTGAGAAGGATTGACAAGTTTTAATGAGTGACCAAGATAATAAGGGGCTGAGATAGTAAAAAAAGAAAAAAGTTCTGAGCAGGGTGAAGATTAAGGTACCCAAGCAAATGTTAGAGTGAGTATAATAGTCAGGGGGAAGTGAAGATCAGGACCTATAAGAAAATGGGGTGGGAACAGGAGCATTTGCAGCCTTGGAAGAAACAGCAATAAGAAGAAATTCAAGATTTCCTGGGCTTTAAGGTATCTGGGACTTGTATAGAGAAAGGGCAGAAGGGTTGGCTAGTGCTGCTCATGACTTTGGTGGGAGCTTGATCTGGATAGACAAGATGCTGTAAATGCCTCCTGGAACTGCCTCTGTGAGCATTTGTTTCCATTTTCTGGCTGCTTGGAATGTCACCAAAGAGCAATGTGTCCAGAGGCACCCCAGCTTTATTTATGAAGCAGGGAGAATGATTTATGGAGCTAGAGTAGTGATATTCACCACTACATGCCAAGCAAGAAAGGAATTTGCCAACTAGAGTCCAAATTAGTGAAGTCTCTTCTGTATGTATCCCAGAAAAAAAAAAGAAAGAAAGAAAAAGAAAAGAAAAGAAAAGAAGAAAAACAACTGATGTCCAGGCAGGTAGCCTTGAGGATGCTGTAGATGGATTTCTCTGCATGGCTGTGCACATGTGTTCTGTGACTCATAGCAGACTGGGTGAGTAAAGGATATGCTTCAGCCTAACGCACAGCACCTCTTCTCCAGTGGCCTCAGCTCCTGTAAAATATCCTTGGTGATTTTCCCAGTGTTGGTTTCTAAAGCACAGAAAGTTCTGTTGGTTGATTCTCTTTTGACTACATCCCAGGAAGTTAAGTCACAGAATTCTTTTGTCAGAGCTAATGTTATTCTGAGGCAAAACAGTGTCCCTGAGAGTGGGTGAGTACAAGATGGAAAGTGTTATGTTGGCTCAAGCAATAGAATCCAGCCTGTTGACTCTGTTGCCTGTTCTGTTACTTACACAGAATCCCACTGTGCATAGTGAAAGCCTCAGCGACCAAGATTATTCTGAGAACTTCATATTGTCTTTTACACTGTCAGGAGGCATGAGAAGGGCTGCCTCACAGACAATGTTAGACCAGGTCATGTGCCACAGTCTGGCTGGGCACAAAATCACGAGCCACTCAAGCAGGAACAAACTTTATTTCCAAAACTTTCATAAATGCCACGCACGAGGCCTTCTCCTGGGACACACCACACCAACAAGAAAATCTCTCCTCCGGAAATCCCTCCTACCACACTTCCCCAACCAATGGGAACTCTCCAGGAGTCCCCACAAGAGCTCCAAAGTAGCAGGCCAATGCGGACAGCAGGGGTCTAATATCCAATTGAATGCACATCTTAACATAATCATTATCATCTCAATGGCTTGCTAGCATTACCTTTCAACCAAAAATGCCATGCATCATTCCTACTTGGCTATGGCTCTTAGCATCTCCCCACTTCTGTTTAATTAAGCAACACACATGTGGCTTAGGGACCCTGCCTGATAGGCTGTCCAATACTACAGTCATGGGCACTGGCTGGCAGTAGGTGGATGGTAAAGTTTTAGGTGTACATCACTGTTTACTGCAGCTGGAGTGATGGAGGTCTCTCATATCTTCTCTTGGTGACTACAGGTAGCTGATGCCATGATGCTTCTGGTGGTGTGTGGCAGGCCAGGAACTCTTTCTGTGCAGACTGAACATCTCTAGAAGGGTGGTCCATAGAAAGACTTGGTTCCATTTGAATTGGCACTGTAGTGTTTAACTTTGATGACAAGAGTTTAGTATCCTGGAAGCAGAAATGGAAAACATGAAATCCATGCAAATGACATGGAGGCAAACACTTTTCTTACGTGCCTGCAGGACTGCTCGCAGTCTTCATGGCATACTATGAATGAAAATAGCAGAAGTCTTATCACAAAGATTCTGTTGATAAGTAGATGGGGAAAGAAAGTGACTAGGGTATTTAAAGCCAAAGAATATGTTAGAGGTGGAGCTCTAACACTGAGGATGGTCTTCAGTGTTCAAATCATACCTTTCTGGTAATTTTTGTGAATGCTTGTGACACAGTTTATCTCCACTTGCCCATGAGAGTGAAGATTTGGCAGAAGGCACTTTACCCAGCCTCTGTAATTGTGATGCCATAATCAGCCAGTTTCCAGGGGAGAATGCTAAGTTTTGCTGTGTTTCTTTTCTCTCTCTCTGGAGTTCAGGGATAGTGAGTGGACCTTCCAACCTTAGAGGAATTTTAGATGTGTACATAATTATCATATACTGCACAGATTTAAAAGTCTTTTGTGGATTACTAAGTTTCACATGTGGTTAATGTGAAATTATTTCTCATGAGGGCTTAATCTTTGTTGAAATCAGAGCTGAACAAAGCTTAGCTAGATATAATGCTTAGAGTATTTGCTTCCAAATGACAGTCCCTAGTATCCAGTCATCATTCAGGCAGTAAGTACCAGCTCTGTACTAGGCTCTACAGATAAAATAATCAATAACATGGCCTGACTTTTGAGAGCTTTGTTTCCATAAGTGTGATATAGCAGCTTTACAGCAGTTCAACTCATGTACCCTTTATTAAAAAATAATATCTTTATTGATATGTACTCTACCCACAATAAAATTGGCTTGTGAAGTTCCCAGTTCTAATTCTGTTGTGCACCTATTACCACAGTCTATTGGAAATTCTTCTCTACCCCAAAAGACAATCCTTTACTCAATTGTAACCATTCCCATTGTTACTTATTCTCCAGCTCCAGGAACTGTATTTTTTTTCTTTCTCATTAATTCTTCCATGCTGAAGACTTAATACAGATGAATATACACTGTATATTGTGGACTTTAATACCATTTGTGGCCTTATCTCATTTTCTTTTCTCTTTTTATGATGACCATCATCATATATTTCACTGAGTCATTTTATTTGTACTTTTATGGCCTGTATTCTGTGGAATAAAGAAAAGGCACACATTTCTTCAACTAGTACTTATCAGAAGCCTCATTTTGTCACATTCCACAGGTCCCTGTTACTAAATTAATAGTCTAATAAAGGTAAAATGACAAAAATGAGCAAAGCATAAACACATAAGCATTATCAAATGATCAGAGAAGCCTGGTCTAAAGATAGGACATTTAAACCAATTTTTTTTTATTTAAAGAGAGAGTGAGGAGAGAGAGAGAGAGAGAGAGAGAGAGAGAGAATTTTTTAAATATTTTATTTCTTAGTTTTCGGCAGACACAACATCTTTGTTTGTACGTGGTGCTGAGGATCGAACCCGGGCCGCGCGCATGCCAGACAGGCGCGCTATCGCTTGAGCCATATCCCCAGCCCTAAACCAAAATTCGAAGAATGATCCAGTGACATGAAAAAATGGGGCTAGACACTGGGCACAAAATTTGCAGAGGAGCTAAGGTGGGCAGGTGTCTGGTGAATTTCAAGGCCTGAACAAAAGCCAGAGTGGCTGCAGTACAGTTGAGAGAAGCAGGTCCAGGTTACCTAGGGCTTTGTCTTTGAACACAGGTTTAGATTTTTTCAGATGCAGTATAAGGTTTTCAACCAGGAAAGTGCCATGATCTGTTTTTGTTTAAGAAAAACTGGCTGCTCTGTGGATAATGGATAGCAAAGGTCAAGTTGGAAACAATATTTGGAAAACTTTTTCAGAGATCCTGGCAAAGGACACTGGCAGCCTTGGTTACAACAGGGCAGAAGAAATGAAGCAGAGTGAACACATGCAAAAGATATATCATGGCCCATTTACCCACGTATTGCCTATCCATTACCTGCCACCTGCCACCCATCAATGGATTACCCAATGTTAGTCTGCAGACTGTTCACACACTGCAGTTGAATCATTGATCACTGCCCTTTGATTCCTGCAAGTCCATTCTCACAGTACCCACAGTTTTGTTTACACATGCCCACAACCATCTTGGGATAGCCACTGGAGACTGCAGGTTTCCCATCAACACTGACACCATCTTGATGCATGACTACCTAAGTCTGGGGACACTGGCCAGAGCCTGGAGATATATTGGTATGCTACCTATGGGTCTAGTTGCACCTGAGGTCTTTCTGTGGGGTGTGCTAGTTGTCACCATCTGGATGCCTCTTTGCAGGGTCACTCCTTAGTGTAAGTGCATCTCTTGTGGCCTCTCTGCAAAATGAAATGGCATTGAAATCTTCAACTGCAGCAAAGCAGAGTGTGGGGAAGCTGAAATACAGGTTCATCAGATTGCAGCTAAGTTTGTGTGGGCCAGTCTGAGTTTGGAAAGCTGTGGAAAACCAGAGACTAGGCAGTTCCTCAGGGGGAGCTCAGGTTGAACAAGCTGGAGAAACCCAGGCTCTCTCCAGCTCAGTGAAGCCAGATTTAAAGTTAGGTAGTCAGTGTAGTTAGATCGGGTCTAATATCAAGTGAAATCTAAAATGCAGGCCATGCTGAGAATGATTCCAGGAAATGCAGGACAACTCATTGAATGTTAATGAAGTCTTGAAAAGGCCCTAGGGCAAAGTCCATCCCAAAGAAGTGTTAATGAAGTCCTTCCTGCTCAGACTATTTCTTTGGCCCACCTGTGTCCCACCCCTCCGGCCTTCCAACCTACATTCCGTCACCAAAACAATAAAAAGGGGAAACAACCTTACTTCCACGGATTCCACCTCTTGGGTTCCCTTCTTCCTCCAGGAGAAGTCTTTTCTGCTGTCCTTTAATAAACTTCTAATTTCTACTCTGACCTTGACTCTGCTTGCTTCTTTGGTGTTATTCTTCAACATTGGGGAAGCAAGAACTCGTCACCGGTCAACAGCAGTAACATCAGTGAGTCTTGAACTGCTTGGAGAGGAAAAGGGCTGCCTGCAGTGGGTTTAAAGACTGGAAGAGGATGTAAGAGCATCTTGCTATTAGCTTACACAACCAACTGGTCTTGAACCCACCAGAATGAAGCCATCATAAACCTTCAGAAAATTATATCTATTGGTGGAGAAGAAATATTGAGAAAAATTTTGAA
This sequence comes from Callospermophilus lateralis, assembly GCF_048772815.1. NCBI lineage: Eukaryota > Metazoa > Chordata > Mammalia > Rodentia > Sciuridae > Callospermophilus > Callospermophilus lateralis. Next base: position 93,365,946 of record NC_135315.1, on the reverse strand, counting down.
AGCCAATAGAAGCCATCATTTAATATTCAGTTGAGACTTTCCTCCCCCTTCCTCATATTTCTATGATCTTTGAATGCAATTTTTTTTTAAATTTATCAATTTATTGAGAAATGGGATGTCTTAGTATTATATTGAAGTTTTGCTATATATATATTTAACATTCAACAGGTCACATTCCACTGGTTCCTGTTAATAAATGTATATATGTATATTTATATAAATTTTTATATATAAACATATATATATATTTTTATATGAATTTATTAACAGGAAAATATATAAACATTTAGACAAAAAATTTAGATGGTGATCACTAGCACACCCATAAATATGAGATTATATATATTTATATATGTATATTAATATATATATATATATATATATATATATATATATATATATATATATATTTTAAATTTTTTCCCCTAAATCTTTATATGTTTCTTTGTTCTCACCTGTCTTCCTGGTTTCTCTTTTTCACTTCTCTCATGCTAAACCAAACCTCTATTTTATTTTTTACTTTTACCTCTATATTCTTTATTTCTCCATTAAAAACACCACATCTTATATTACTTCTATTCTTTCCTTGTCCTTCATTATAAATTGTGAGCCTTTTTAGCAAACTTACTATTTATATTGTAGACAATAATTTAATACATCATTTATGTTTACTGTGACAAAACTGTGGCTGCTTTAATAGGAGCTATTAGGATTAAAGGTGTATATTGTTTGCATTGGGTGCTATTAATAGTGGTCTTACCCTTAAATGTGAGGTACTGGGAGAATTCAGGGACACTATAGAACTACAGGGTAGATATTACTGCCCCAGAGTCATACTGCTATGTGGGAAAGAAACACAAACACCATGAAAATCAAGAGATCAAAGTGCCTTAAAAACCCAGCAACTTCCAACAATGGAATCTATAGATGACAGAATAGAAAAAAAAAAATAGCAGAAAGGAATTTAGAAGATACACTATTTGGCTGAACTTTGAAATGAAGGATGATATAGTAGAGGAAATACAATAAGTAAAATATCACATCAATAAAGAGGCAGATATTATGAAAAAATCAAACGAAAATCTTCAAATGAAGACAACAATAAACTAAATTAAAATTTCAATGATAAATAACATTATCAGAATGGACCACTTAGAAGAAAAGAAACTACAGGCAATGAAGACAAAATATATACTCTTGAATATGAAATCAACGACACCAAGAAGATGGTAAAAAATTATGAACAGAAATTCTAAGAAATATGAGATGACATGAAAAGACCAAAATAGATGAAGTCTTGAAGATACAAACCAAAGTAATGTATAACCTATTACATATCAGAAAATTTTCCAAACCTAAAGAATTAAATGGAAAATCAACTACAAGAGCCTTACAAGATCCCAGAAGAACAAAAATACAGCAAAACCTCACCAAGACACATTATAACAACAGTGAATAACCAACAGATAAAGAATAGAATTTTAAAGGTGAAAATAAAATTACATATGGGGTAAACCAATTTGATTTCAGCTGTTTTCTCAACCCCAAACCTCAATGCCAGGAGGTCCTGGAATAACATATATCAAGCTCTAAAAGAAAGTGAATTTCTACCAAGATCTTTATATATAGCAAAATTAAGCTTCAGATTTAAAGATGCATCCTCTGAGAATCTTCCAAATTTGGAGAAGGACAGAGATAAAATGCCAAAAGAGTGCAGATTGGGAGGAGGCATCAGGAGAGGTTGGTGGCATGCAGCTAACAGAAAGCAGCTTTTTCAGGTGATTCCATTCTTGCTTAGGAGTCTTGTCTCAATAAAAAGTGAATTCTGTACAAAATTAGTAAATAACAGATGAGAAAAGCAGAGGCAGAGAAGGGGAGGCATTAGGTAGAAAAGTGAGATGCAGAGAGCAATGGGTGGGTGAGCATGTCTTTATAGTTTCCCTCATTGTTATACAAAATACACGTATAATGATGTGAGAAAAAGAATACTGTTACTCTAGATTAGGTAGGGAGAACTGATGGGAGGGGAGGGGAGGGTTTGGGTAGATAGGAAGGACAGTAGAATGAAGCAGAAATTATTATTACTGTGTGTATATACGTGACTGCAAGACCAATGTTATTCTGCAACCTGCATACTCAGAAAAATGAGAAATTATATTCCAGCTGATTCAAATGTTTGATATGTCAAAGTCATTGTACTGCCATGTTTAACTAATTAAAACGAATAAAAAAAGACATATATGCAAAAAATTCTGCTTATTACAGACTCAGCTCAACAGCCTGGTTGGGAAAAGGTTCAGCTTCAATCTCACCACAATCATTAATTGGAAAGCACCCTGGGAAAAATGTGCTGTGAAAAAATTAGAAAATATAGGATCAGACAACTCTAGAAGCACTAGTTGATTCTTTACCCAGGATAATTATTCTTAATGATTTAGTGCTTAGTTTAAGTGCCTGCTTACAAAACTATACTGTTTTTCCTTGGAAGATTATAAATTAGGAAGAATTCTTAGAATTTATTTATCTTTAACAGCATGAATCTTTCTTTCAGTTTAGACTTGCCCATTCATTATTAGAAGGAAAAAATTATTTTATTTGAGACATAAATTATGTCCTCTGTTGATATGTACAATTTGTATATTTTTATAATTGGAGTCTATACCTAAATGCATGAAGCTGTTGTGAGAATGACTTATACTGAGTAAATTTTAGTATTTAGAATCTCACCTATATGAAATCTGTGTTCATGATCTTTTTAACACCTACCTTTGATTTTATAAAAATCATTGAGATAGCATTATTGCATAAATTAGTGCTCTAAATTATCATTTCCCAGTGCTTTTTAGAATTTGATATTCTATTTTGAAATCTACATCATGCCAAGAACTTTGGAAAATTAATTCACTACTGATACTTTTATTAACATTTTTTTCTTAATTTCAGTCTGGATAGAAGCTGCCATGTTTGGACTGAATTTACTTAGTCAAATTATAGTTAAATTTAAGAATTTTGTCTGTAGAAATGAATGTGAAAAGTACTGGTGTCAATTCAATTTGAAGTGAAAGGAGACATTGGCAACCTACCTTTGGCTGATCTCTGATCCTTGTTTGTCAGTGGACTCTCTAGTTACTTAGTGCATGACCTTCAGCTACTAGACTGTTTATGAATTTGAATAAATTGTAAATGCCCTCAGTACATTAATAATTTAATTAAATTAATAATTTCTTTGATTTTGTAATGAATTAAGAATATTGACAGTCATGGAATTTTTGAAAAGCATTTAGTAATTAAAATTTAAAAAAAAATTATTTCTGAATTCCTAATAGAAAACATCCTTTATTTAGTACAATTTTGTGTTCTTACTAGTAACATCTTTAGGAATATATAATAGTTAAACATTGAAAAGAGGCAATACTTTGGGCACACTACTCAACGGCTCAGAATTTTTCTTTCTTTTCTGGAAAAATGGCATAATAATAATGCCTGCGTCAAGATTACTGTAGGATAAACTGTTGAAAAATGTGTAAAAATGTGTAAATCTTTGGACCTAAAGTAATACCTGCATCATAGAAAGAACACCATAACTTTTCTTTATTTCTTTCTTTTCCTTTTTCTTTTTTTCTTATTACAGGAGATTCCTCTTATTCAATTTCCTTTCCATCATTTTAGTTACTAGGTCAGCTGCAGTTCTAAGTTGTTGCATGAAAAAATCCAGAAATAAATAATTAATGAGTTTTAAATATGTGCCATTCTGAGTATAGTAATGAAATATTGATCCTTCCCATTGAGGAAGAATCTACTGGCCACTCTGAAGATGCTCGTGATACCCTGATCCACTGGGGAGAGCTCCAGTAGACTGTCCCTCATGTCCTGTGTATGCCACCCATGCGAAGTCTGGGAGCAGCTGCAGGTGGAAGCCAATGTTCACGTTGTATTACAGCCTCTGCAGCCGCTTGATGCCCAGCAGGCAATCGCTGGCGCCACTGTGGATGGCAGCCTCCATGTGCTGAGAGGCTACCAGCAAGCACGCCCCAGGCTCTCCCAGCCGTGCTCCAGCTTGGCCTCCAGATGGCTGTTGGATGAGCTGGTTGCGGAGGTGCCACTTCGGCCCGCTCAGGGTGCCGGCAGGACCAGCAGGACTACCAGGAGCGAGCAGAGCCTGTGCAGCTGTCCTGGGCCCGCCATTCCAGACCGAGGGCCATGTGTCTCTTCAGTGGTCCATGCCCCCGGGAAGCCGGCCTGAGCTACGCCAGAGGCAGCATGTGGGAGCACATGGTCTCAGCCCAGAGGAGTGGCAGAGAAAGGACTGGCTCCTGGGGATGCAGTGGGACACACGGCTGTAACTGGGACTCTAACAGGTGGTGCGCACCGCCCTGCATGCTAGTTATGCAGGTTTTAAAGGTACTATCCAAATTTCTCACAGTGCTTCTCAAATGACATTGTTCTTATTACAGAAAATTCTTGGTTTGATTCTTTGTATGGAATTGAAAGTGAAGAGTACATCTTCTCTTTGCTTCCTTTTCTCACCTTACAAATTAACCCTGAAAGTAAAACCCATTCTGTGGCCAACCCTTCAAAGATGCTGTTTGTCATTCAAGATCCTGTTTTGGCAGACAGAGAAGGTACTGGTGATCCAGACTTTCTATTTTGTTATTCTGAGAAAAAAAAATGGTGCTGACAATGCCTGCTGAAGGGAGGGTCCCCCACTCACAGTCTAGGTCAGAGACGGAGGTGCACAGCAGCAATTGCAGATATTTTGCCCTATGTATCCTCCAAATCTGTCTCATTTTACATGGTAAAGCTATGTAATGATTCTGCAAGTCTGTGTGTACACACAGTTGTGCATATGTGCATCAGACAGCCAGTATACACATTTTATTTCATTTTGAACTTTGATAATTAGACTTGATTATATCAATTTGATGATTAAATAGGTTATTATATTTCCATATATTAAAACCTGTTACAGGGTGAAAGGCTTTAGTTCTTGTCCATGTCTCAAGTAAAATCATGATATTAATTTTTAGACTAAGATTTTTTTTAATTTTTTTTGTGTGTGTGCTGGGGATTGAACACAAGGCCTTATGAATGGAAGGCAATCACTCAACTGAGCTATATCCCCAGCTAGAGAAAGATTTGAAATAAAAATAAAATATCTTATATCAGAGAAGTGGACATATATATTTTTTTCTCCAAGTGGGGTAGTTTCAGTTGGAGAATGAAAGCTGAATCTTGTTTCATACATACCTATCTTCCTTTTAACATTTTTAACTAAAAACATTTATGGAAGTAGGATTCAGGTTCAGGATATATCTCTTTGGTTTCACGGTTTTGTTGCTATACTTTCTTTGAAGCTGTCCTCTTAGAAGTTTCTGCTGATATTGAGCATTCTTTACTATGGCAAAGGAAATGTTGAAGAGAGAGACCATTTAGACCATGTGTCTAGAGGTTGCACATGTGAGTGTAGGGTAACCAGATCAGTTTAGTTTGCCATAGATTGTCCCTGTTTCAGTGGGTAATATTTTTTTAGTCCCTGGGAAAATCAAAGTAGTTGGTCACCCTTCTTGTTTACTACTCCTGGGGTTATATTACTTGCCCTCTTGTATTTGTGTTTTCTTTACTACTTTCAAAGTTTTTACATTTCCCAAGAAACTATAGAAAGTTCAGTGCTAAGTGGGGCTAAAATATTTTGTGAACAAAACTGAATTTATTTCCAAAGTATTTTCCTCAGTATTGTAGCACTGTCTATACAGCAGAACTTACTATATATTCTTCTTATATAACATTATTAAAATTAGAATATGATAGGTTGTTGGGGGTTAGTTAGGTAGGGGAGGGCCAAAGGTGAGTGGATTAGAGAAGGACAGTCCAATGGATCTTTGTGGCCATGAAAATACTCTACCTTGACTGTTTCACAGCAGTATTCTGGTCAGGTGTCCAGTTGTGATTTTTCAGACTGTTACCATTTCAGGAAATTTTGTAAAAGGGATGCATCATCTGTGGATTATTATTTCTTTAAAAAAAACTATAAATCTGTAGTTATCTCAAGTGCTTAGATACAGGGGATGGGAAAAGAAATGTGAAAGCTGATAACTGTATTAGAAAAGGTTTTATTTCCAGGTTAGATTGGTGGCTTATTGTCAAAATAGCTTGCCTAATATGTGTTGCTCACTGGGTTTTATCCTTAGCATGACATACATAAATAAGCAATAAAATAAAGGCATTCTGTCCATCTACAACTACAAAAAAATAAGAATTATATTTTATTCTCAAAGTCTGGATGGTTCCCAGAAGGAAACTCCTCTAGAAATTCTTTGTAGCTATTCCCTGGACAAGCAGTGTATTAAGAGTTTTGAGACCATAGATACTCATTGTGGTGACAACACAGCTGCTGCTTAATTTCTGTTTGAGACTAGACACATCATGTTCAGCATATTAGTTCTATTTCAAAATGTAGAGGCTTCTGAGTATTTCTTAGAGATGTGATGTTCTTTCTCAGGGCCCCAAAGAGCATTGAAGTGAAAAGGAAGCTCTGGTCAGTACAGTCTGGTGGTGCAGAGCCTGGGCTCAGACACCAAACCAGGTTCACACCTTAGCTCTATGGTTGTATAATCTTTGGCAAATCATTTATTGTTTTGGCATTAGTTCTTAAATATAGCATGAGATCAGAGAAGTCAATTGTATCTGTGTATTTCAATTGTATCTGTATAATAAGGGTTGTGTGAAGAATAATTAAGACAATGAATGCATTTTATGGGTGCTCTGCAGATGCCAACTTTTCTTCAGTTCTTATTGGAAGCAAGTATAAGTAGTGGTGCAGGAAAATCAAGAGATATATTTCTTCTTTCCTATCAACAACTATGATTTGTATAAAGTCTCTTAACCTTCCATAACTGTGTTTTCTTCTGTGGAATCTCATCATGTCTTATTAGATGACAGGTGAACAAGCTTCTTGTTTCCAAATTCCTGGATCCTGATGTGAACTTTTTAGAGGCAATAAAGCCATGACTGAAAGCACAGGCTAGAGTCTCAGAGGCTTCAATATGTATCCTACCTCTGCCTCAATTCCAAATCACATGTATCTCACTGCTGATCCATATCTTGAATCTTCTGCTTTTCTATAAGACTGCAAATTTTTTCCAGAACAGCACTGTAAATCAACCCACCCAGGTACAAAACTACTACAGTACTAATAACTCTAATATTTCTACTCATTTTCTACTCAAACTACTGCCCAATAGACAAACTTATCAGTGCCACTACCCTCTTCCTGTCTTGTGTTTCTCCAGTTAAAGTTTTTTTTTTTTGAACAGCATTTACTGATTCTTTACATCTTGGCTTTGCTTCTTTTCCAGCTCTATGGTTAGAGTTGAGTACGTGGAAGAGACCATAGAGCCTGCAGATCCTAGATGTTTGCTGTTTGCTTCTCTTTGGAACATGTTTGATGACCCTCATCTAAAAAAAATTATGAAAAACACATCCCTCAGTTTCCTAGCTTGCCCTTCACCTGAGGATTTGTGACCTGTGTTTTCCTCCTCCATTTTCTGGCTGAGTTGTATAAATTGTTTCTAGGGGAGATGTTTCTAGGTGTGGTAACCCTCCAGAATTATACAGCAATGAGCATGTGGACAGGCCAGGTGGAGTGGAGCAGAAGCGGGGCAAGGCAGAATTCTCCACAGCCATTCCTCAGCTGCTCTCCTGGTCCTGGGATACCTATTTTTATTATGCAAAAAATAAAGTCATATTTTTGTAACACTTTTAAAATTATTGGTTGTTGTTGCCTGTGGCTGGATGATACACAAACATCATTTATCATCTTATTAGTAAAATTGTGAAAAAAAATTGGTTGACTACTCTGTGCTTCAGATTTTCATTCTGCTTCTCATTGTAATAATAATGATGATTAAAATAGGTAATCAACATAAAGCTTTGTCTCAGTTTTTTGTGAAGTAAGAAAGTAATTGGAAGTGATTATTTTTATTTCCTATTAAGTCTATACATTATTTTAAATTACTTTGAGTCTATGTCTACATGGGCGTATATTCACCAAATCAAGTACCTTTATTTCGAAATGTTCTGACGACAAGAAAATTTATTTAAGTTGGAAACAAAAAAATACTTCCACTGTAGACGTAGTTAATTTGATCATCTGTGGGGAAATAAATGTTTTTTATTTGATTTGAGCTACAAATATGTTTGCTGAAAGTTTTCAGAAACATACACATTCATTTTTTAAAATATTGTCTCAAGGAAGTATCCAATGTCATTTATGTGTTTATGTAATGTTTACAGTTTATAACAGAAAATAATATCAATTTTTTCTGTTTAAAAAATAAATGATAATAATAATAAATATATTGATGAATACTAATTTGGGCAGGATCTGAGATCAAAACATAACATTTCTTTAAATATCCATTCTGTGGTACTTAATCCATAAAACTTGTTAATGGCAATGCAATGTAACTGTGGCTGTTTCAAAGTACAAAATTCAAGAGATGTGTTTCTTTGAATTTTTTTGATAAAGAATTCATAATTACTGCTTTTGAGTGGGAGGACTTTAATACAAAAGTAGCCATATATTTTTCCTGAGTTGTCTTACATCAGGGATTTGAAAAATTTTATAATTATTTTAATACAAGTATATCTAAAGTGTTAGATGTAAAGGAATTCTTTCACAATATTCGAATGATCTGTATATAGCCAACCCCAACTATGAATACAGACATTTAAATAATTTATTGCTGCACTACACCACATCACCTAGAGCAGACATGAGGTGTCCTCTAAGATGACTTAGTTTTCTAACCAAGTAACCTCTCTGGGATTCCATATTAGCCTATAAAACTTAATTATAATGTCATATTTAAAGCAGCTTATCTCAAGCCTTATAAAAGTCAGAAAACAGAGATAGGTACGTGGGTTCTTGGAAATAAGATTTAGATATTAGTTTTCCCCCAGAAGCTCATGTATGAGACAATGCAGGAGGGTTTAGATGTGAAATGATTAGTTTATAATAGTCTTACCCATTCAGTGAATTAATCTTCTGATAAGGATTGAGTGATAACTAGAGACAAATACAATATGGCAAAAGGAGAAGTGTCCATGGGGTCAAGCCTTTGGGGTTTATATTTTCTCTCTAATAAGTAAAACACTCTCTGTTTCCTGGCAACATCTTTTCAGCTCCTTCCCCCACCACACACTCTCTTGCCATGGTGTTTTTTCTCATTCCAGACCCTGAGAAATAAAGTTAGCCATGTCTGCACTGAGACCTCTGAAATTCTGAGCCTCAAAATAAACTCTTCCTCTTCTAAATTTTTTTGTACTTAATTTTGTTCACAGACATAAAAAAAGCTAAATAAAACAATAAGATGCTTCCATATTTGGCTACCTAATTTTAGACTAATAGGTAAACTATGTGAGGCCTTACAGAGTTCAAATCAAATGTTAACTCTGCACCAGAATTTCAAGATGCCTTTGAAAAGTTAAAACAGCCTCATGACAGGACCTGCATAGGCTTGTCTGACACATACAAAGTGTTAAGGCTAAATACAATGTATAGTCATTGAAGATCTCTTAAAGACATACTGTGATCAGTGACCTATGAGTCAGAAGACCTTGACCACATAGTGAAGAAGGGTCTTCCTTCATTTGTCGTATAATTGTAAATTTTTTAATACCATAAAATATTGAGAAATGCACTCTCAATTACTTCTCTCAGGGAAAATACATCTCAACAGAGTACAGCAGAAATAATAAATTTTTTAAAAAAATCACATAGGAGCAAACATTCAAATGAAACATAAATTTATGAAGATAAGTACAAAGCAATACTATTCCAGGAGCTAAAATTTAAGCCAACAGAGACTTTTCTCTCTGGTACACTTACCAGAAAGAGAAAAAAAGAAGAAGAAGCAAGCAGACAGAAAAGATTAATGGTAATAGAAATGTAAAAATGATTGAAATTTTCCAGCCTGCTCTGGCAAGGTAAAAATTAATGGCACTTTGTAAAATGGGGTGGTACTATCTACTAAGGCATATACTATGAATCCTTAATTCTAATCCTACCCAGAACTGAAGTGGAAAAAGTCTTCTATGGGAATGCTCAAACTTGCCCTCACCACTGTTGTCTTTACCACTGGGAACTATTCATCCAGCTTCCTCTACACTCTTCAGTCCAGGATTCTTCAACCTAGTCACTGAGACCCAGTTTTCAAACAAGTCTGAACACCAATTTATCACAGAGAAAATCATGAGGTAGCGCTCTTTTAATGCCAAGGAACTGAAGAATAAGACAAAAATGAAGAATAATGCAAGCTGGAAAGACCAAAATAAAGAATGAGACGGGGAATGAGGAGAAAAAATTATCTGATGAGGATGTAGAGGGAAACAAATAGGATACAGAAGATGAGGAAGAAGATAAAGTGAAGCCCAGCTGGCAGAAATCAGAAACTGTGGTGACAGCAGTAGAACCTTCCAGTGGGTTTGGGAAGGGCTTCCCCTTGGGTAGTGAGCGTGGGAAAAAACTAGTGTGTGAACATTTTACCTGCTTGTAGCTTGGAGAGCTGCCCCAGAGATGCCACTTTTTAAAATTCAGGCTTTTTATTTCCACTTATCTAGATGCTGACCTGCTTACTCTACCATTGTTACACCAGCTGGCTTGTTTCATTTGAGCTTCCCCCTGGTTTCAAATTTCCCTTCTCCTCTTCCTTGCTCTTTTTCTGCATCCTACCCCTTATTCTATGATATCCTGTCTTAGCAGGCCCCAGTATTATGTCCTGCCTCAGCCCCCTTATACATATCAGGATTTTCCTCAATTCTAGTCTATCAGAGAACAGTGGGCTGAGGTGAGGTCGGGGTTTAAAAGAACCAAACAGATACAACATTTTTATATTGAGTAAAGAGGGAGCAACACTTCTATTTTATTATTTGCTTTTTTTGAAAGAAATAAATAGCATTGTATAGAAAACAAAAAGAGTAATGACCATTGGGAATTATGGAGAAATATTAAGAGGAATAAAGCATGAAGTGATTTTTCAGGACATTATTAATGTTCAATTTCATAATCTAGGGAATAATACATGGTTTGTTTACTTTGTGGTAATTCAAGGATCTCTATCAATTTGATGTTTTCCTCTTCTCACTGTGCTCAACAAGATCAGATTTATTATGTAAAATGTTGTAGGGGAGAGTAAAATGAGGGCTTTAAAGTAACACTAGGAGGCATATTAAAGTAATGGATATGATGATTTTGTTAATTTTATGGCCGGTTTCATGGGTTTGTACATATAGATAAAAATATACACTTAAGATATATACAGGTAAATGTGTGCCATTTAAACTCCATAAGGCTATCAAAAAGTGGGATGCATCTAAAGTGAAAGTAAAAGAAAAAAAATCATAAATTAGTAAGCCATAAAGTGACGAAGAATTTGTTGGTAAATTATCCATCTCAAAAGTTGGAAAAGTACTTTTTATAAAAATAAGAGGAAAGAAAATCTAAGTAAAAGAGCAAAATTAGAAGCTATTGAAAATTAACATACCACAGAAGAAATTAGCAATGTCAATGTTGGTGCTTTTAAAAAGCAAATAAGCAGGGCTGGGGCTGGGGCTCAGTAGAAGCAAACTTGCCTGGCATATGTGAGGTACTGGGTTTGATTCACAGCACCACATAAAAATAAATACAATAAAGCTTTTTCAACAATTAAGAAAAAATTTTAAAAAGCAATAGGCAACAGCAGTGGTGAAAACTTTTAATTCCAGTGACTAAGAAGACTGAGGCAGGAGGATAATGATGTTAAAGCCAGTCTCAGAAACTTAGTGGGACACTTAGCAACTTAGCAAGATCCATTCTCTAAATAAAATATAAAAAAGTGCTGGGAATGTGACTCAATGTTTAATTGCAGACCTCATAATAAAATAAATAAGTGGAGAACTCCAGACAAAACCCTTTTTTGCTATTTAAGCAGTAGTACCTTGTTGAGAGCCACAGCCAAAGGGGCCCCAGGAAACTTCCAGCTGCCAGCACTAGCTGCCAGCTGATGATTGGCTCACAGCGACCCCAGCAAACGTCTAGAAGCCAACTGATTAGCTCCTCTGCGGTGATGCTCATTGGGCTGTTTTCCCACCCTTTCAGACCACGGAGCTGCTCATTGGAGGAATTTTCTTTGGCTCCGCCCATGTGACCCAGCCAATCAGCCTCAAGAGCAGGAGGAGTGGGGGAGGTTGAGAGGCATGTGGGAAGACGGTGGTGGCAGTTGGGCTCTGTGGGTTTTCCTGTAGAGCTGTGTGGTGCAGTGTGTGTGTGTGTTCTAAAAATAAAGTTTGTTTCTTTTGACAAGTGGCTCCTGAATTGTGTCCAGCCATACTGCAGCATTTGGTGGCTTGTATGGGGAAACGACTGGGGGTAAGTGATAAGGTAAATTGCTTGCCCCTGAGGGCAGGGCAAGAGGATGGGTAGCCATTTTAAGATTCTTCTTTTGTTTTGCTTCCCTTTTGTTTTAAGTTGCCTGTCCCTGGAGATGTGTAAGATGAAAGAAAAACCACTCACATCTGAGGAACAGATAGGGAGAAAGAACAAATGGACATTTCAGGAGGATAGAAAGGCTATAATTATTTTTTGTTGTTCCAATTTTGATTGGCATTATCTTGTTGGGTTGTATTATAGCTATAGTAGAAATATTCAAGTAAAAGGGAAGGTCTCTCAAGCTAGTCAGACAGAGAAAAAAAATTCAAGTAAAAAAGAAGGTCTCTCAAGCTAGTCAGATAGAGAATGAAAGTTTAGAGCAGAAAAAGCCATAAGGAGAAAAGTTACAACAGGAGACTGCTACTAACACCTTTCTATCACCAGAGGACATAAGTGTCCAACCAACAACACCACCTCCATATGCTGGGAGGCCCCCAACCCCCGCAGTTGGTAGTTGGGATCCTGAGACAGGATCTCAAATGTTAACATGCCCTGTTTTTGAGCAGGCAGGAGGGAAGTGAATTCACCATGCTTTAAATTTCAAAAAAGTGAAGTAGCTAAAAGAGGCTGTAACAATCTATGATCCTCAAGCACCCTTCACTGTAAGCATGGTCAAATCCATTACCAACTTGAACATGATGCCAGCAGATTGGGCTAATATGTGTAAAGCTGTGCTAAATGAAGGACAATACCTGTTATGGAAGGTTGCCAATGAGGAATTTTGCAAGGAGACAGCTGGGCAAAATGCAGCAGCTGGTTATCCTCAGAAAAATCTAGATATGTTGTTAGGAAAGGAACCTTATGAGGATCAGCAACAACAAATTGCATATGATCCTGGCGTATACTCACAAACTGCTGTGGATGCAGTTAGGGCATGGAAGACTTTCCAAGAACATGGAGGTTTACAAGGTCAATTATCTAAGGTAATACAAGGAGCTAATGAACCTTACACTGAATTTGTACATAGACTTATTCAAACAACTATCAAAGTTTTTGGGAATACAGAACAAGCAATGCCATTAATAAAACAACTGGCTTATGAGCAACTTAATCGTTGGTGCAGAGATATCATTAGACCATGGAAACATGAAGATTTAAACACATATATTAAATTATGTAGAGACATTAATGAACAAGGGCAAGTTGTGGCAGCTGCAGTACAACAGGTTTTAGATGCCAGGCCAAAAACATGCTACAATTGTGAACAAACAGGACATTTTAAAAGGAATTGCGTTTAACAAAAACTAGGTATCAAAGGAGTAGAATACCGGGTATTTGCCCACAATGCCATAGAGGGAGACATTGGGCTAATGAATGCCATTCTCAAACCACCATAGATGGTACTCCATTATCAAAAAACGAACAAGGACCAGATGTTTATCCACGATATCATGGAGAAAGGCATCGGGCTCTGTTGCCAAAAAATGGACAGGGAGGCCCAATGCTCCGGGGCCCAAGACCACAAATATACGGAGCACTGGAGGAACCCAGAAATCACATCAGGGTAGTGCCCAGGACACATTGTCCATTAAATCCCTCACTAGATAAACCATAGAAAGCACATGATTAGACATCTGCGCCTCCGTCAGAACAGTACTAACTCCAGAAATGGAAGTTCAAATTATTCCCACAGGGGTAAAAGGACCTCTTCCCAAAGAAATAGTAGGCTTATTATTGGGACGCAGTTCTTCTACTCTAAAAGGACTTATGATATGTCCTGGGGTAATTGATCCCATTATGAAGGTGAAATAAAAATTATAGCCAGTTCTTCAAAGGGTATATAAGTAATTTCACCAGGAGGTAGAATAGCACAGTTACTAATAATACCCAGGCTACATGATAAATTTTCCAGTCATACTGTAGAATAGAGGTTCCAGGCGATTAGGCTCCACAGGTGTAGATTGGGCTATGCTGTCTTTAAATTTAGATTCTCTCCGCATGCTAAAATTAAATATTCAAGGACACGAATTTAATGGGCTACTGGATACAGGTGCAGACCTTAGCATCATCTCTCAACAAGAATGGCCAAAACATTGGCCATTACAACAAGCCACTCAAACACTTCCAGGCCTAGGAGTGGTGACTAATCCCCATAGAAGTGCAATGGTATTAGATTGGAAAGATCCTGAAGGATGTAAAGGAACTATACAGCCATATGTATTGGATCATCTTTCCGTAAATTTATGGGCATGAGATGTCCTAGATCAATTAGGTTTGACATTAACAAATAACATCAATCAAAATCCACCCACTATTAGGGCTAGACAAGGTTTTAGGAAAGAAAAAAGATTAGGAGAACAAGAACAAGGTATAGCAGCACCAATACAAATAGATCAAGGAATGGACAGACATGGTTTGGATTTTCAGAAGGAGTCACTGAGACAATAAAAATTACTTGGAAATCAGAAAGACCAACATGGGTTCCTCAGTGGCCTCTGTCTAAAGAAAAGGTACAAGCAGCCCATGACCTTGTCAAACAACAATTAGCAGAAGGACATATACAACCTTCTGTATCTCCCCATAATACTCCCATTTTTGTCATCAAAGATAAATCTGGTAAATGGAGATTATTGCAAGATTTAAGAGCCATTAATAATGAGATGGTTATTATGGAACCTACTCAATCAGGTATTCCCCAATTGCCTGTTTTGCCAAAAACCTGGTATGTTTTAGTTATAGATATTAGAGATTGTTTTTTTTTTCAATTTCAATTCATCCAGAGGATAGTCAATGTTTTGCATTTACTATCCCTGCACTGAATCATGAAGGTCCTGATCAGAGATATGAATGGAAAGTACTCCCTCAAGGGATGGCTATGTGTCAAATTTATGTTGACAAAGTAATCCAGCCACTTAGAAATCAAAATCCTGAACTACAAATATTTCACTATATGATTGATGTATTATTAACACACAAAGATAAAAAAAAAGTTGCTAGAATGTTATGCCACACTTACAAACTGATTAAAAAATTATAATCTAGAGATAGCAATAGATAAAATACAATTAAATTTTCCAATTAATTATTTAGGAGTTCTATTATCCTCAACCATGGTCCCTCCACCAAAAATTCAAATACGAGTAGATCAACTAAAATCACTTAATGATTTTCAAAAGTTATTAGGAGACATAAATTGGATAAAGCCTTATCTAGGCATACCAACAGGAGAGTTGGGACCATTATTTGATATCCTGAAAGATCCATCAGATCCAAATTCATCCCGCATGTTAATGTCTGAAGCAAGAAAAACATTAAAAATCAATGAAACATACATGGAAAATATGCATTTGGATAGAATTGATATAAGTTTGCCTTTATTATTTATTGTACTACCAACAAAAATATTACTATAGGAGTATTTTGGCAAGAAGGTCTATTATTATGGATACATTTATCTTATTCTCATAACACTATTCTTACTAGGTATCCTGAGGCTGTAGGACAATTAATACTCAAAGGAATATAAGCAGCAAAGGGAGTGTTTGGAATTCTTCCCAATAAAATTATTACTCCATATACTATGGATCAAATTGATGAGTTAGCTAATGAGTTAAATATTTGGGCAATAATCATGTGCAAATCTAATGTTTCATTTGATAACCACTTACCATCTAATCCTTTGTTATCTTTTTGTTCATCGCATTCTGTAGTTTTTCCAAAAATGACAAGAAAAACACCTATCATAAATGCTCCAAATATATTCACTGATGGGTCAAATAATGGTACAGCAGCAGTAGTTACCCCTGATCAAATGTTTACAGCTAAAAAGGTAGAGCTTAATGCAGTATTAAAAGCTTTTGTGATATTTAAAGATTCTGTATTTAATTTATTTTCCGATAGTCAGTATATAGTTAATGCTATATTATCCCTTGAAGATGCTGTTAGGATTTCACCTTTCTCTACTGTTTTCTCTTTGTTTTCCACTATACAAAGTTTAATCTGGGACAGAAAAGATCCATTCTTTATAGGACATATCAGGCACATACAGGATTGCCTGGAGGCCTTAGTTTGGGCAATGATTTAGCAGAGAAAACTACACATGACATACATATTTTCTCTACACTAGAAGAAGCTACAAATTTTTATAAAAGGTTCCATGTCAATGCTAATACTTTACACAAGCATTTTAAAATAACTAAGGAAGAAGCTAGACAAATAATATAACAATGTCAAAATTGTGTGACCTTTTTACCACAAGTTAATCTTGGAGTCAATCCTAGAGGACTGATACCTAACCATATTTGGCAGATGGACGTCAAACACTTGCCAGAATTTGGAAAATTAAAATATTTGCATGTTACAGTTGATACTTCTTCCAGAAGTATTTTGATGGGCTCCCTTCATGCAGGAGAAAAACTAAAGATATTATAGCTCATTGCCTACAAAATTTTGCCACTGTGGGCCTTCCAAAACAGTTAAAAACAGATAATGACCCTGGTTATACTTCTACCGCTTTTAAACAATTTTGCTCATATTTGGCATTACTCATATAACAGGAATCCCATATAATCCACAGGGAAAAGGCATAGTTGAAAGAGCTCATCAAACTATTAAAATGTACTTATTAAAGCAAAAAGAGGGAGTTGGGAAGGGGTATATATTTTCCAAAGATAAACTTAAAATAACCCTTTTTACTCTAAACTTTTTAAATTTGGATTCATCAGGGCTTAGTGCTGCAGAAAATATGTATCCAAAAATGTATATAAGCCCAAGGTACTTTGGAATGATACTCTAACAGGACAATGGAAAGGTTCTGACCCAGTAATTGTCTGGAGTCGGGGGTCTGTTTGTGTGTTTCCACAGGGAGAACAGCAGCCCATTTGGTTTCCAGAAAGACTAACTAAAGTGATTTCTACAGACCAAAAAGAGGATGATTTGGCTCAAATCCATAACAGCTGATATCCAAAACTCCAGTTTGGCTATCCTTACATCTGCAACAGTGGTTCTCCCACACCTGGAGGCTAATGAAACCAGGATGCTTTCTGTATTGTTTATTATTTATTTATGTATTGTTGCCCTTTTCCGCATCACGAAGTTCTATTTTGTTTTTTGAGCTCATACAGACGTAGGTTAATGTTTTGTTGATCAGTCCTATTTTTTGACAATGGAGTTTTAAAACATTGCATTGGAGATTTCACCTATATAAAGTTACAAGGTCTTTACTATTATGTTATGTGTTGAATGTATTATATTATGTGTGCACACTTGTGTTTTGTGTTGTATGTCTTTATGTGCATATGTCCATATATCATATATGACGAGGGCTCATGAAAAAAAATGGATCCAAATATTTTTTTTCTTATTCACGTTATTTAAATGGTTTAATTTAAATTGGGTAAACAGCTGTTGAGGATTGTTTTAATATGTGAACAAAAAAAGGAGGTTAACAGATCTTTTCATTATATTTAATAATTCTGATCAGGATAATGTAAATTGTTCAGAAAATTGCTTTCTTTTAGTGCATGCTGGATGTTACATAATTTTTTCTTTATCCATCATTGCCAGATTTCCTATCTTCTTCCCAGTGCCAGTGAAGACAAAGATAAAAGCAAACTACACCTTCTGCAATAGCTATCACAATGAACTCTATAAACTGATGTATTAATGAATAATGTAACACAACAAGTGATGCTCAATCAGAAAGTCCATTTGCTTTGGGAGGAAATTGACATATTAACGGATTCCTCTGATTTAAACTGCTTGCAGAAGTTGCCTGGACTATGTATCACTTGTATGCATTGTGAACTGTCTGTTGGTGCAGCGATTTGTAGTAGTGCTGGGTTATTTTTGCTGATGGTGTCATCAGTGGTACAATTTTTCCAAAAGGAGCCATCAATTGGTTTGGTGTCATGGCATTTTTTATCCTCCTTCCTTCTGCTTGTGATGGTCAATCAGCTAAAATTTGAGGGCCAACAGAGGTGAAGCAAAGAATCTCACCCCCACACTGCTACAAAAGCCTATCCACAGGTAAGGCTGTATGCTAGACCAGTAGTCAATGATGAGTAAGATCCAATTGCAATGGTACCAACCTAAGACAGGAGGCTGACTTGAGGTCAGCTCATCCAATGACAGGTAAAGACCATATGTAGTATTGGACAACCTAAGACAGGCACGGTCCCTAAGCCACATGCTTGTTGTTTAATTAAACAGAGAAGGGGAGATGTTGAGAGAAGCAGCTGCATGTTGAGAGACACAGCCAAGTCGGGATGGCACCTGGCATTTTGCTGGAGTTTGCGGAGTTCCCGTGGAGCTCTCGCGGAATTCCTAGAAAGTTCACGTGGGTGGAATTGGCGGGTGGAGTTCCAGTTGTGTGCTCATGGAAGTGCCGGAGGTTGCATTTGAGCTCTTGGGGAATTCCTGGAGAGCTCGCATGGTGGGGCATGCGGCATGAGTGCTAAAAATAAAGTGTGTTCCTTCTTGACAAGTGGCTCGTGAATTGTGCCCAGCCAGACTGCGACAGAGTAAGGATAACCCTTCCAGTCTTCCACTTTATTCACCCCCACTGTGACTATTTTTCTTTAAAAGCAGTATCTTTACACTTAAATTTTTTTTAAAGAAAAACTTTACATCACTACCTAAGTAAAGAGCTACCAATATTTGGGGGGAAAAACAAAACACTCAGAAAACCAAACACAAATATTATTCAATCCTAGTTTTGGGAATTATTCTTTACTCTGGGCCCACAGATGCACTTTCTGTTAACAAGTAGAGTAGTTGAATAGAGTGAAATAGCCAGAAATGAGATGTTGCAAGTATTAACAGCAAACAGACACTCTTGTCATTCGAAGGACTGAAATGACAGCAAAAGTAGTAACTTTCTCACCAACTGGCTTGTCTTTTTTCATTCCTTACCCAAGTTGGGAAACATCAGGATTTATTTAAACAAATATTTGTTGATTTGCCTACTAAGTGTTCTTGGCCCTAAGGGCCAGGGGAGTGTGAAATGTTTCCTTGGGATGTTACATGGTAGAGACAGACAATGGAAAATAAAATTGTTTCAAAAGGGATTTGAGTACTATTTTTACAAAATCTACCAGGGGTGACAGGAAGAGCCACTTGGCCTATGGGGATGTGCAAGGGTAGATTTCACATGCCAGAGGCAAGATCGGATGGCAGCCTGATCCTCCAGGGAGGGAGACCTGAGTTTTGGATAGAAGAGACCCATTCAAGTTCAAATTCTCAAAGAGTGGGAAAGTGGCTAGTTGCTGTAACTTGATATCCCCTTCAACTAAAGGACACTACAGAGACCTGCTCTTTGCCCCTGATTCAATAAGAACACAGAGCAAATATTTTAATAGTTTTCCAGTCCAATGGATAAGAGAAAAAAAAATTTCATACATATGGTTTTGTTTAAAGGCAGGATGACAACACATGCTCAACAATTGCTAAATGCTACTGGAGCAAAAGTGGTCCACTTTGCAATCCCAGCTGGGTTAATCTAATTAACTGCAAATAAAGACACTGTGCTTGTTTTCAAGTTCAGCCAAAACAGTCAGAAGGATATGTCTTTATACTGTTTTCCCCTCTTCTGTGTAAGGTTCCCAAATGCCAACCTGTTTTTCAATCTCTAAGTGCTGGTGATGTTACATGAGATTTTCTGTTTGCAATTTGGACTAGATTCCTGCACAGTCAAAGGTTTCCATACCCTCAAGAAGTCAGATTTTTAAAAATAAATACTTCAGCACTGCTGCTTTTGATTGCAGTTGATCAATACCTAGTCTCTAGAATAGAGATTGCATAATCCAACAAGACACACATCACCCACAGAGTTCTTGTTCCATGTCACACCCACCCATCCCTTCCCAACAGCTCAAGGACTCAGTTTCCCAACTGATCATCTGTGTTTCACTCAGGCCCAGAATGTGGGTAGAAGCCTCTCCAACACTTCCAGAACCTCAGGCTTGGTACTGGCCTACTTCATGTGGGTGATTCAAAGAGGAGTAGAGGTGGGAAGTGGCAAGGATGAGGGGCTATTTTAGCTCTGTTTTCAGGCTTTTTGATTCATCTTTGATGGGAAGCTGGAGAAACTTTGGAAAGATAGTGGATTAAGCTCATATCACTTAAACAGCTCATGTAGCCATAAGAAAAAGTTTAATCATTACAATGCTGGGTTTCCAAACGGCAAGCAGTTGACTTTTTCATCTGTTATAGATTTAAGGTCTGAGGGTCATGATATTTTAGGCTCTTTGAGACAAAAGTTCCAGGACTTTGGATTCAGGCAGCCTGGTTTCAAATCCCAGCACTACCATTTATTGCATGTTGAAAAATGTGTACATTTCTTAATGCCTGAGCTTCAGCTTCCTCACCTGTGAAATGGGTATAATACCACTTGCCTTTCAGTTATTCTGAGGATGGCATACAGGGCCAATGATAATGCCAAAGTGTGTACCTATTCAGGAATGGTAGGATTTCTTTGCCACCCTGTGCCTTTCCTGAAAGGTTTCTCTCTCTTTCTTCTCTGGATTCCTCCCAACAATTGTAGTCCAAGCAATCTCTCTGGTGTCATCCAGAACTGACCTTCACAATTCTATCTCAGAACAGATATTTTTCAGGGACAACACTGGGTGATAGCCATTGACTTTAGCTGTGGCCTAGGAGAGTGCTCTATTCCTGTTGAAGTCAATTCTCTAGTGTACTCCACACTATTGTAACTAGTGCTTGTGGACATTTCTTGGGAGAATTAAAAGAAGAAGGAGGAGGAGGAGAAGGAGATAATGATGAAATTCTGTGGTTACATCAATTTGGAAAATAGCTTTCTTTACATTTTTTTTTGTGAGAATCTGGCATCCAGGTCTCTTTTCAACATGCTTTCCTTTAAATTATCTCAATTCATCCTCCTAAAATGCTTATTCACTTTCACAGGTATGGAAGTGGGGTTCAGAGAGAGATGTTAACTGACTTGCCCAGCATGTTCAGCTGAGCACTATTGGAGCCATTGGCACTCCCCAAGTCCAAGCATTTTTTCTGTGCATTTGGAAGAAACATTTTCATATATCTCTTTCTGGATATTAAACAACAACAGAGTCTATAAATTATGGCATGAGCTCCTAGGATAACATTGCCCTACAATTGCATTTTCATGTGAATGAGAAAACCAGATTTATCATGACCCTCAGACCTTAAATCTATAACAGATGAAAAAGTCAACTGCTTGCCGTTATCTGAGAGTTGCAAAATTAGAAGGGACAGAGCCAAAACATAAACCCAACCTAAAAACCTCTACCAAGCTGCCTTCACCTTATACCCAGGGCTTACCTGTTTGGCTCTAGGTCCCCAGTTATGTTCTTAATTTCATCTTCTCTCCCTTCAATACAAGAGTAATGCTTTCCAAGAGATCTTTCTGTGATGATGGAAATGTTCTACAGTTCTATATGACAACCACTAACTAGATGTGGCTATTGATCACTTGAAATGTATCTAGTTCAAAGAGTAAACTGAATTTTTAATGCTACTTAGTTGTAATGACTTTACATTTCTAAAGCCATGTGGCCAATGGTGACCATATTGGACAGGATGATTGTAGAGGCCAAAAATCATATTGAATCTATAGAGCCAATGAGTGCAAACATCATATGGGCAGAAAATCCTCTTTTAATTACAACCAAGTCCAAACTACCTGGACATTGTTAAGGGCTAAATTTAGATTGATTTAATGGCAGGACACAACATAAGGTGTCATTGCTCAAGCGGTTTCTTCTCTTCCCTGGCAATGTCCTACCTGTCCTTCTAATCTAGGCTCAAGCCCAGACTCCTTCAGGGAGACCTGCAGCTTACCTTTCTCCCACAAAGCAATGGGAAAGGTTTATTCTGTGGAATTCCCACATTTTTATAATTATCTCCAGATGTATGAAGAGGAAGACGGTTTCTATTTGATGAGACCCTCTGCTAGGCAAGTGGATGAGAGAGGAGATTGGTTTTCTGTGAGAAACCGATGTGCAGAGAGGTGGGGATATAGTGGCTGAAGAAAAAAAAGAGGAGGTAATTAGAGGAGAGGGGTATTAAGTTATTTAACCTTCTTCTGTATCTCCCCTACAAAACCTTCAGTTAAAGGGGGACTGTTCAATCTATGGTGAGACATGGGTAAACCTCAATATGTTGAGAGAAAAAAATGAATTACATGCTCTCCAGTAAAAACACTTAACATACTAGGAATTGATGGGAACTTTCCCAACCAGATAAGGGACATCTAAAAGATTAAAGTGCAGAGCTAACACCACACTGAATGATGAAAGACTGAATTCTTTCCCCCTAACATCAGGAGCAAGAAAATGATGCGTACTCTTGCCCCTTTTATTCTACATTGTACTAGAAAATTCTTGCCAGGAACATTATACAAGAATAAAAAATAAAAAGGCAATAAGTTTGTAAAGGAAGAAGTGAAACTATCTCTATTTGCAGCTTACATCATGGATGACTTACTCATGTAGGCCCTGCAACAATCCTACAACGCAGATCTATTTTTACCAGCATGGTATAGATGTGAAACCTGAGGCTCAAGGACCCTCTGTACACATCAGCAGCAGTTGGGGCTGTGTCCCTGATACTGACTTGTCCCCATTGTTCTTCTGTGTTAAACAAGTAGACTGCTTCCTGGTGAACACAAAGCTCTAACAAAGTGTGTGACTGTGAGGGGTGTGGCTCTCAGGTGGCACAAAGGATGCTTATATCCCAGATGATGTGAAGGCTACCCATAGTAGCAGCCTGGTACCAGGCTTACTTGGCTGAATGTGGGCTCTGCAGAAGAATCAAGTTATTTTTGTCCCTGCTCAGAGATGGGTAGAAAAAGCCCTGGCATAAGACCAGAATACAGTAAGTACAAATTAGCTGTGTGACTTTGGATAAATCATTTCATTTTTCTGACACCCTCTAGAGAGTTGAGACCTCAGCCAAGGCTTGCTCACCCACCTTTTGGTTGGAGCATCCTATGTAAAGTGATTTAAAAAATAAGAAGAGGGGATGCAGGAAGGGATGATGTCACTTGAATTTCCAGATATGAATTGGCAGGTGTGGACAAATGGGAGACAATGACCCACACCTCCTCCTCCCTGCCCACGGCTGGGATGAGGAAGGCCAAGTGGTGAACTGAAAAGAACATTTCTGTTCCCATAGCAGAGAGAGATAAGAACTGTGAAGCCAAGAAGCAAGTGCCAGGTACAGAACGTGGAAGTTTATTTTTACCCTGTTATTTCTATACTAAACTTTTCAGCTTGGAGGTGGCTCTTTCCTGCTTTATTCCTGCTCCCCACATTGTGGTGATGTAGCCCGGAAACAGGCTTCCTCTCCTCCTCTGCTTCCTTTGCCTTTCCATGAGAGTAACAGTGGTATTATGATGGAAGACTGGAAAAATTGAAAGAGAGAATTGGGGGAAGAGAACTTTTATTTGTTTGGGTGGGGGGTTGGTTTACTTCCTCCAAGGGATCAAGGATGCCCAGAGGCTCTCTGAACTGTTGGGCACCTACTGTAAGATTTGTCACATGAGCTTTTTATGTTGCAAGACATGAATACCCAACTAAAACTGGTTTTTATAACAAAGAACATTGAACTGGCCAAAGCTACTAAAATATCCAGGATTTCTCAGGCTGCAGGTAAGGTTTGATCCTGGGCCTCAGTACAGTGACAAGAACTTTGAATTCTCTGTCTTTCACCCTGCCTTCTGTGTGACTGGTTTTATCCTCAGGAGTCACACTGTGCTTCTCTACACCCCCTAACACTTCTGGAATCTTCCCCTTGGTCACAAATAGCTGCAGTGATTCTAAATTTCACATCTTTTTTCTGAATGCTTCCAGGGAAAGACAGAAAGTGTGTTTTGCCAGAAGGCTGTTGGCAATATCTTCTAGGGTTTCATTGTCTCTGATTGAGTTCAGTGACATCCCTGAGCCAGTCACTTTGATATGGGGGTAGGAGGTGAAAAACACTTCTGAGTAGGAAGAGCCAAACCATATTCCCCCAAACAGGGAAGCAATAATTTCATGGAGGAAATGTGGGTATTGAATACAGAAGATAGAAAACAGATACCAAGCTACAAGCATGAGCCTGTCCTGTGGTTGATTCACATTTTACATTCATCCTCTCAAGTCCACAAAATCCTCCTAGAAAGGAGGCACTGTTATTTCTTACCCTGAAATAGGCTAACATTGACATCTTTCCTTTCCAAATGTCTGTTTATTTAGGGTTCTGAGTACTACGAATCCCAAGTCTGTCCCTTTCAATATTTTACTGGTCTACAGAATCTCCCCCCAGATTGACAGGTAGGTTCTGATTGAAGTGAAACATGTTTGCCTATGGAAAGCTTCCTGCATTTAAAATAAAATCCACACTGCACCTGCTGGCCAACTGACCACTTTCCTCTTTGCTCATATTTAGCTAAACTTGCTGCTTCTTATTCCTTAAAAGAGCCAATTGCTGTGGAGTCTCAGAACCCTCCAAGTCTCTTTCTGTCCAGAATGCTCTGGACACATTCAGGACTCTGTTTAAATGGCATGTCCTGCAATAGGTCTTAGATTATCCAAGCAGGTAAAACACTTGAAATTGCCATGTGCATCAATTGTTTGAGTCTCCCTTTCCCTCCTCTAGATTATGAGCACTGTGAAGCCAGGATTGTGCTTAGCTGCAACTATGATCATGGCCTCCAAATTTGCTGCTATGTGTGGTGCATTGTAGGTTCTCATTACTTGTTGAATAAATGAGTGAAAATTCATTTTGAATAGTCTCATGAACTTTTTAGGGTGGGGCCATTTCTGATGCTTCTTTTGCTTTTTAATTGGGTGCCTGTGAAAATGCTGGGCATAAAAGAGATAAAATATCCAAATTTTTCAAATGAAGTTGTGGAAGCTCTCTGCTGTAGGGATTTTCTCTA
Source organism: Callospermophilus lateralis (assembly GCF_048772815.1). Classification (NCBI taxonomy): domain Eukaryota; kingdom Metazoa; phylum Chordata; class Mammalia; order Rodentia; family Sciuridae; genus Callospermophilus; species Callospermophilus lateralis. The sequence goes on along the minus strand of NC_135315.1, from coordinate 93,340,624 downwards.
GATTGTACCATATTGGCAGGTCCTGAGTGCTTCTTTGAGGAATTCTATTAACAAAGCCATTGCTTGTGAGTATCTGAAGACATAAAACTGCATAAGGGAACATGAGACCATCTCTCTAGGAAATTTTTTGAGTACAGTGGCAGGCCCACCATACACCAGTAAAAGTCAGAAAATGACATGTGAGCATGACATTGTTTAAACCTTCATTCAATGAGGCAACTGAGATGAATGCACTATTAGAGAAAAAAAATATTTAACCACATCTATTGCAGACCCACAGGTCAAGGCCAAAGTTTCCATATGCCAATCACCTGGTGGAATCCCCAACCTCTATGTGGACACAAACTCTCCCTGAGACTTTATTGCTTGTGATCATCCTCAGGACAATTGGGTGAGGGTATGGGTGTCCCAGTGCTGCTCATAAAAACTCAAAAATATGCCACTACCTACAGCCGTCAGTCATCTCTATGCTCAATAGACAACACATCATCTGATGGGTATGGTCCTTCTCTGTCCCCACATCCAGGCCCACTCATCTCTCTGATCTTTCAGGGCACCTTAACATTTTCTGTACACAACTCTTCACTATTAGTGATAATATCTTTATTTGGGCAATTATTTGATTTATATTTATCTTCCTCTCTGGACTCCAGACTTCTTACTGTAAGATTACTGTAAGATTCAACTATGTCTCTCTTTGTTGCTCCCTACAACAAAGGTACATGTGAGACAGACAGGACCAGCCTCTAATCACTGAGGGGCTGAGTGAGAGGGATGGCCCAGTCCCCACCCCAAGATTGGGAAGAAACTACACTGAGCCAGGAGTTGTATCAGCTGTGTAGGCACAGCAGATCTCAGCATTATTGTGTCAGGGACAAGGTTATATAATGATAGAAGGAGGGAATAAGAAGAGCAGTAGCAAGAACCAATAGGGGGAGTTATGTTACTATCACTAAGGGCCTAGGCAGAATTCAGGTTAAACCATTAGGGAGGGCTAAGGTCAAAAGTCTGTACGTGGGCTTTCTGCCCACGTGCACCAATCCATCCAGGTCATGAATACGGAAATGCACTAGAAGAGCCCATGAGGCAACCTCAGCCAACACCCAATAATGGTCATGGTCCCAAAGGAGGTAAAATGTCACTGAAATTACAAAAACATATCACCATACCGGTTCTTTTTAGGTTCATACACAGGCAGAATTGGGATGTCAAACAGAAAGAGAGCTGTGATAATCACCCCAACTTAAATGGCGTCTTATTTCCTAAGGTTTAAACATTGAAATTGTTTTGACATATAATGAATAAATATTATCTACTTTAATCAGGAGTCTGTTGTTTCACATTTTATCTACACAATTTGTTACAGTGTAAAACTGGATTTAATTTGAAACTATAATTCATTCTGTAAAATTTCTGGGCTTTCTCCGCACTCTATTAGAACACTGGTTTCAATGCCCATGGAAAATAATGATGAATTTACAGCTAGAGAGAAGTCTATATAATAAGAAGAAATATTAATAGTATTAATTTTAATAATATTTTTGTTTCATATTTCTAACTTAGTTAGCAATATGAAGAATTGAAATCATAACTCCTTTATCACTGAGTTACACTCCAAGTTCTTTTTCTTCTTTGTTTTATGACAGGGTCTTTCTCAGTTGTCAAGGCTAATCTCAAACTTTGATGCTCATGCATCAGAAACCTGTATCACTGGTATTGAAGTGCATGACCCTGCAAATGGCTATTTCATAACATTCTTAAAGTTGAGTATACAAATTCACCTAATGATGCCTGCCTTTAAATCTAGTTACTCTCAAGGATGAGGTACTTTCTTTTTTTCTTTTTTTTTTAATTTATCCATGGTGACTAAGATGCAGATAATCGCTTTGAGAGAGCATATAACACAGGCCTTAAATCATAGACTGCAGGAGCTATTTCTAGTGAATAAGAAAATGTATCAGATATATAATATTGTGCTGCATAATCACATGACATTCTGTTTGTTAACAGCAGCACACTGATGAGTATGTAACATATTTAGTTGCATATATATTCTAGATAACTAAAAGAATATTAGTATGACTTCAGCACATATGCTTTCTAAAGTTGCAACCACACACCAACTGATCAATGATCATTTCCATGAATGATGAGCTTGTCAGAGTACCACCTGGAGGTGACTTTTAGTAATCCTAGGCAGGGGTCTTGTGTTCTGGTCATATAACATTGCAGCATACATGGATTTGGACTGGAGATGCAGAGCTCTGGTCTTCTTGCTAAGGGATTATTACAGAAGACTTCAGATGTTTGGATTTTATGATCAGGGATCATAAAAATGTGGATTGATAGGGAGGCCCATGATGGCTATAAATATGCTGTCTTGCTGATGCTTCTAGCAGTTTGTTTTTTATTATGTAGTCAAGGTAATAAACACTCTGATTCAGTAAATGTATTCAAGGTCATAAATATTTGTTTTCAGCATGTATTCACTATGTAAAATTTTTGAAATTGGCATATATATATATATATATATATATATATATATATATATATATATCTCCTATGTAATGATGCAGGAGACTATAGCCACCTCTGCATAATCATGACTACTATGCCTACTGGGCCTCATATATTTCAACTGCTAGAGACACAACTCTTTCTTCCTGGATCTGATCTGCCACAAGACAACTGGCATAGTCTGTAGGATTTTTGCAGGTGAGTAATACCTGAGCCCTGATATATTAGTGGTGATGGTTTGGGGAGCAGGGATCACCTATGGCAATCAAGAAACATATAGCTCTCAGTGTTCACAATCCTATTGGAATGTATGCCTATGTAGAGTTAACATACGATGGGATGCATTTCCTGTAAACTTAAGAAAGTCTTCTGATTGCACTGTGTGTTTAAAAGAACCCATCAAGCTTACTGTCCAGGACTAGTAGAACAAAGCCTTAGTCCCTGGCTATGGAAAAATGTGGCATGAGTAGCACTGATGACTTGAAGAAATAGCCTAAGTACAATGTGCAGGTGCTAGGGCCATGTTATGAGTGGTTTCTATTTATGTGACAGAAGTAACTTACAAAGAGCTAGCTGTGGTGGTTCACACCTCAAATCCCTCCCGCTCAGGAGACTGAGGCAGGAGGAACCCATGTTCAAAGCCACCCTCAGTAAAATGAAGTGCTAAGCAACTCAGTGGGACCACACTTCTATATAAAATACAAAGCAGGGCTGGAGATATGGCATAGGGGTTAAGTGCCTGAGTTCAATCCCCATTACCAACAAAACAAAACAAAACAAATGAACAACAACAACAAGGAAAAAAACTGACAAAAATATATAAGAGACTGACAGAATTAGAAATTTGTAAGACAAACAAGAAGACTATAAAGCCAGGGCACAATCAGTAGAGGAGGATCTCTCTACTTTGAAAATACCCATCAACTTTCCCCATAGTGTAGATTGAGTCAGGGAAGGAGAAGGAGGATAAATGCCAGAAAATCCAGTCAATGGTGATGCAAAAAATGACACAAGAGCAGCCAATGGCTCCAGTGAACTACTGGCAGGGCCGGCCCAGGTATCCAATTCCATCACATTTTACCTATCAAGCAGAATTTGTGTACTTGTGATAAGAAGCTAAACATGGACAAGAGATCCCCTGTCTGGTTTGTTTTTATGTCTGTATGTTTAAAAGATGAATAGCATTCTGTGTAGTGCCTTGAAAATGGAAAAGTTCGCACTGCTCTTTATAGCAGAAGTTATAAAATACTCAATGTCATGAGGTTTTTATAGAGCCAAATGTGACTGAGTGTGTTACAAGGTGGCAGGGATTCCAGAGGGTTATTGTTTCAGTAGATAACCAAGGTCATAAACACATTTATTCAGTGTATATAGTCAAGGTCATAAACATTCACTTGAGATTATGTACTTACTTCAGTAAAATATTGGCAATGTGACTTCTTTGTCTGACATGCAGTTAAAAAAATAAAAAGTTCATGGAATAATTTAGGGGACTGAGAGCTAGAATCTAGAGGCTGGATAGAGACAACTGCTGCCTTCAAATAAAGCAACCCTTCTATCACACCTGCCCCTCACATCTTCTTTAAACTCCTGGAGCCCTAAACCTTGTTTACTGGGTTTGTTTGCTGTGCCCATGCACAGCAGCCAAAGACGTAAAAACCATTTGTAAGAAGCTAATACAAATCCTGTGATTTAAAGCAAGTTCTAAGGAGTACCATGGTTTTTTTTCTATTTTTTGTTATTGTTTTTGTTATTATACTCCCAGATGATATTCTTTTTTAATAGTTTTTTAAAAATATTTATTTTTTACTTATATGTGGACACAATGTCTTTATATTATATTTATGTGGTGCTGAGGATCAAACCCAGTGCCTCATGCATGCTAGGCTAGCACTCTACCTCTGACCCACAATCCCAGAGTCAGATGATATTCTTATAGTGGAGGTTTGTGTATCATTTGTTATATAGATCACAACCATTGCTGTATTTATTTCTCCCTTCATTTTCTTATGTGGAATTTCATATTTTCAATCTGAAAAACTCATTTTTTTGAACTAGGGATTTAACTCAGGGGCACTTGAACACTTAATCATATCTGAAGACCAATTTTATATTTTATTTAGAGACAGATTATCAATGAGTTTCTTGCTGAGACTAGCTTTGAATTTATAATTCTGTTGCCTCAGCCTCCAGAGTCACTAAGGTTTCAAGCATGTGCCACTGCATCCAGCTTTAATTTAAAAGAATGTTGAAATACAGGTAGAGTTTTCTGGTTGCAGTATTCATAACATGTTGCATTATTAGTATGCCTGTAATAAAACATATCCTTTTTAAATTTTCTTCTCTGATGACAAATTAAAAATATATTTTTGTTTCATAATTCCTTAAATTCAGTTCTCAGCTTTTTTACTAGTTTACTTCAAGTTCATGCTAGAAGTTTTGTAAGTCTTTGCTCAAAGATATTATTCCCACAGGGGCAGGAGGGATAAAACAGTATGGATGAATGGAAATTCTGCTTTTATCTTATTTATTTTTTTAAATAATACTGAATATTTAATTCAGAGATGTTTAACTACTGAGCTATATCCCCAGCTTTTTTGTGTTTGTGTGTGTGTATGTGTGTGTGTGTGTGTGTGTATGTGTGAGAGACTGTGTGCTTCTTCTGAGTATTGAACCCAGGGCCCTTGCATATGAGGCAAGCACTATAGTAATGTTGCTCTATTCCCACTCCTTTTTCTCTTTTCTCTTTTTCTTCACAAGTTTTAAAATTTCTTTTTTTTAATAAATTTTGAGATAAGATCTTGATGAGGTTCTTAAGAGTCTTTGTATGCTGATAAGACCAGAGGAAAATGGCACCAAAACTGTACCTTTGTGTTTTTTCTCTTTTTAAACCCTGCCCTAACATTAGTAAGGGACACTCTCCTTTGTTCTGGAGCGAGCCCTGTCCAGTAATAAAGGTTTTCTATTGGAATTCTGCTGACCTTGTGTAGACTATTTTATTATTGAGGGATTTACTCAGGTGGTGGGAAATAACAGAATAAAATCGATGTCATCATAGCCTGATGATAAAATATCTTTAGGTATATTCAAATATATCTGAATCTCTATGCAAGTGGAGGCCCCCAAAGGTGGCAAAGACTGAGAATAAGGTAGAGGTGCAGGGTGCTGCAAAGAAGAAAAGTAAGGACTCCACACCTCATCTTCATTCATCCAAGGAAAAGGGATTACAGGAAGATGGAAATTTCAAGGCCTCCCATGTTTAATTAGGGCAAAGAGAAGCAGGGTGCATTTTAGTAAATTAGTAAGAGTCCTAATAGATTTATTTATTGTCAAGTCTATGGAGTATTTTGCAAAATGAGAAAATCTGAAATCAGCTTTTTTGGACTCAAAATGAATGCCTTTTTTTTCTTTAAAGAGAGAGAGTTGAATCTCTCTGTCTCTCTCTCTCTCTCTCTCTCTCTCTCCCTCTCTCTCTTTTAATACACAAATCTTTCTATATATAATTTCTTTTTGTCTTATGTAATAATAGCCAACACTTATTGATTTTTTTACTATATGGCAAAGACCAGGCCAGTTGTTTTATGTGCACCATTTTATTTAATAATTAAATGGACTATTCTGAAAAAAAATTGGAAGTTATTTTGTTAATTGTAAGACTGTGCTCTCCTTCCAGCCTAAAATGTTAATTTTATGAGCTATTTAAAGGTTACCCAACAATATTAGCCCCAAACTCTCCACATGTTAATCAGGTGAATGGATAAATAAACTGGGTATATTCACCCACACAAATAAAAAAGAATTGTTGCTATTTTTATCAATTTGGATATATGACATTGCATTATATTGAGCTAAAGAAGACACCAAAAATGACATCTTATGTTGGACTGAATTTAAATTCAGTCCAACAAAAGATCAACCTATGGCATTAGCAGTCAGAATAGTAGTTAACCTTGGGACAAGGACTATAACCATACAGTGAGGTTTTTTGTTTCTTGACTTGGATACTAATGACCTAAATGTGATCACTTTGTGTTGTATGTAGATTTTTCTGGCTATATGTAATAATTCAAGAACAAATTTGAAGAAATAAAATAAGGAGTACCCACCCTCACAAAGAAGAAGAAGAAGAAGAAGAAGAAGAAGAAGAAGAAGAAGAAGAAGAAGAAGAAGAAGAAGAAGAAGAAGAAGAAGAAATAATCTACTGAAATGATATACCACAAGTGCTGCTACCTGTGGGGAGAAAATTCATTATGTATCATTTAATGTGACTAGAAAGAGAACCACCTAAAAAGCTAACCATTCATCTTCAATTCATGTCTTAAAATCATCTTCTAAAAATCATTCTTCTCTCACATATAACTATGGCTATCAATTAATATAAGGTGTTGTTTTAAATAATTTTTTTTTAAAAAACAGGAAAACATCTGAAAATACCTGGAATACTAAGGGTCTAAAAATCATCCTAACTATCACCACAATAATGTGAGGATCTCAGTAATGACCCAATCTCTACCAAGTTTCCTGATGTAGAGATTGAACTCTACTGGTAAGGCCACAGGTGGGGAAAGCCATTCAAGAAAATGCAATAAAACTCAAAGGAATGTCCATAAAAGCGCTGCCTTCTCCTTAGGTCTATAGTGGGTTCATCTGGGAATTTGTTTAGAAGATTCTTATCTTGATAAGGTAATAAAAAATGGTCAGATCAATTAATGCTTTGCCATTCTCAGTATTCTGTAGTTCCTCTTTGATCAATATGATATACTGCATGATAGCTCAAGAAGATTCATATAAAAAGTGAATGTGTAAAAACTTGCATCAGAAATAATTATGCACTAAATTACATAAGATAATGAGAAATACAGATAGCTCATTTTTACTCAAAACTTTATAATAACTTCAGCTGTTACTGCTATAGAGTCCCTTTGGTCCCACAGCATAGGAAGGAGACATTGGCAGCTTTCCCAAATGCTATGTGACTAATTAAATATTTGTATTTATTTCATCATTAACTCTTAGACAAAATATGTTCCTAATATTTGAAACAGAAACTGCCTTTTGGTAGAAGTAGGGGACAGAAATAAGCCCCCAGTCTCGGTACATTATTTAACCTCAAAATAGTGATTCAATACAACACTGAGGTGGACTAGGTTTCCAAGGCAAATTTCAACCAGAAGACATATTCCATGCTTATAGGCAGGTCAATTCCAATCTTTAGTCCTTTTTCCTCAACTAAAATGATCTCAATCTTTAATTCCCAAATCTAAATTTAAAGTTCTCCCAACCTCAGTCTTGTTTAAATATGTATCCTTCTAAGTTTAAATTTTTCTTGCAATACAATGCCCAGTGTTCTACTTCCTCCTTCATCTCAAATTTTCTCTTTAACTTGATTTTACTTATTTTTATAGACTCCCCCCAAGTCTCTACCGCAGGATAAGTTACAGTTTAAAAAGACTACCCCCTTTATTGAAGGTTAACTACAGAGGCCCACAATAAAATTTTCCTAGCTTAGGTTTAGGAAGAATATATTTCAATTAAAATTTCATTATCATAAATTCCTTCCCTACTTCTCCTATTCCTCCTTCTGTTTTAAACACAATCACAATGTAGCAAACACTCAAAATGTGTAATACAAAACTTTCTAAAAATATAACTGTAAGTATGCCACAAATACAATTTAAAATTCCAATGTTAGGGATAGAGATTAAAAAATAAACTAAAGTTTTCTTAAAAGTTGGGTTTGTTGTTTGTTTTCAGGAGTAAGAAGATCATAGTGGATTGAGCGCCTTCATAAAAGAATCAATTGCTTCACCCGAAACTACAAACTGTATTGCAGCAGAATTCCATTGAAGATTAAAACTTTTTTTCTCTAAAAGAAAAAAAGTTGAAATTGCACAAATGAAAAAGAAAGTCTCTATACCTTGCCTATAAAAATACAAAACATTCAATAACTAATTTTCCCACTTGAGAAAGAGGCTTCATGTTCCAAACTAGAGCATTATGAAGTATGTATTAATGAATAATAGAAAAAAAATCATCTCCACTTGCTACCTTTTAAAGACTTAAAACCATGGTAAAATGGTTTTAGAGAATGCCCATGAATTTGTTTATCAATTCAGAATACAACATAAGGGATAATTTGTGAGTGCCATCTGGGATCCAGATGGCCTCATCAACAAAAATAAAACTTGTTGAGATCATTCAAATTTAAAATTCACATACACTTTTACATTTGAATTGAATTAATCTTTTCTTGGTACTGGCTTTTATGTAATAAAATAATTGTTAGCAGGTTTTATATTAAAAAAAAAAACCAAAAAACCACATCTCTAGAAATTAAAATGTGCAATATTCAAGTTGAAAACCACAAAAAAGAATTCCTTTATCAAAAATGTTAGTTGTGAGACAGGATTCATTGGCATTAAACTCTAAAACCGATAGCTCAATCAAAAACAATTCTGTTTAAAACTCTCATTCCAAGTATCTGCCACAAAAGTGTACATAGTCTATTATGTCATAAGTTATGAAATCTAAAAGCTTCATAAACATAGTTAAAGGTGGAAAACAGGATCCAGAATCTAGAAAAAGCTCTAATTCAGCCCCAATTCAGTTAGTCCAGTCTAATAATAGTTTTTAAGAAACTTGTAGCTAAAAACTGTTACCTGGCACACTGGCATTTGTTTCCAAAAGCAATGTCTGTATCATAGCTCATGTTGTTTTCAGGCATTTTCCTGTAGAACCATTGTTATCTTAGAATTTGCAAGTTTAAATTATATACTTACCCCTGATGCCCACCTAAAGGAGGGATTGGATACAGAGAAAGATTTCCTTTCCCCTAAAATGTTTTAAGCACTGCAAGAATTTCTGCTTACTGTGTCTTATCAATGTCAAATCTCAGGGATTCTTACAAGCAATTCAAAGAGGCATATGGCAGGGTGAGTTAGTTCACATTACAGCCAGTCTGCTTTCTGAAGAAGATATCCTGCAGATAACCTGATATGAATATCCCCTCAGGGATCTTTTACATCTAATAATCCTACAAAAAGTTCATTTTAATATGAAATATGAATCCAATGTTTACAAACATTTACAAACATACTCAAAAGGCATTCAAATGTCAATTGTCTCATATTGTGAAGTATTTTCTTTTAAACCTTAACCTTTTATTTCCCAAAACTAAACCCCAAAAAATGATAAATGCTACAATTTTTATACTACAAAGGACAAAAGCAAAGGCATCTGTTTTCCTGCCCATTTTCTGGTCTCTCTCCCACTCTCCATCCTGCAGACCATTAGTAAGTCTTGGTTGTTAAAATTTATTTCTAAAGTAGTCTTATAATGCTCTATCTGCTGAAAAACTTCTTATCTTTTAACATTGCTTGGCTTAAATTTAGGCACTGCTCATAGGAAGGAAACCCCAAAGCCTTTTTAATGACAGAAGCATTACGGAAAATTTTCCCCACAATGTTCTTATGCTTTGAAATATCAACTCCCTCAAATCACAGAAAAAAAAATGACTTACATTCGTGGAAAATGAAGCCACTAGCAGCCTTTTCTGACAGCATTTTCTAATCCCCAAACTACACCCTGTGGCAACTGGGTGTATTTCATACAAAAACTACATTTAAATAAATGTTTATAAAACAAATAAACAAATATTGCTGGGTCCTTGAGGATAAGGGAAGGAATCACACATGGAAAATACAGCAAGAAATTATTTTCCTCTACATTTAGAAGTGCTAGAGCACAGACTTGAAGTCAAAAGCAACCTGAGAATTGTAAATTTATCTTCCCTCCTGTGGGTAATGCACAGCTCCTGAATGCTGGCAAAACCAATTCTTGCCAAAATAAAATAAAAACAAAAATTAAAAGGGAGTCAATGACCTAATATTTCTGTACAGTCCCAAAATTTTGCAAGCTTTCATTTCAACTTTAAAATATACTAGTTTTGACCATTTTCCATCTCTTCATCTTTTAGAAAATGCCCCTCTGTTAGGCTGTGCCATCCCAGGACTTGAGGTGTTGTTTTCATCATTTTGGTCTCCTACGGGTTGCCCCAGGTGTCCCTACCTGACAGTGCCTGACCGGCCACCCAGGAGGATAAATGGGGGTCTTCTCTGCTGTCGCCTGGACTATGGGCCACAAACTCCTCCAGAGACCCACATTCTGCAGGCCGCACCCCAACTCACATGTCCCCTGAGATCCCTTCAGGCGCCCAGGAGCTTCATACTGGAGTCAGGTTTCCCCAATGAGGCACTTTCAGGGTCATGGAGCAGACGCTGCTCTTTCTGGAAGCCAGGCTGCCTGGCCTCCAGGGCACACAGCAGGTGGTGCTGCACAGCCCCAGGGAAGCTGGCTCAGAGCCTGATCCCTTCACAGTGACGGAGAGCAACAGGTAAGAGCCCTAGAATAGAGTGCCAGAGACACCACCAAGCCCTGGAATCTGCAGAGCCCAGCGATTCTGGAGACAAGGCCCAGCACAAGGAGCCTGGAGTGCAGCCCGCAGTCGCCACGGCCTCCCGCCCTCCCGCAGAGGTTGCCCAGGAGCTCTGGCCTCCCCTGCTGCCAGGCTCTGCTGCCCTGAGGCCTGTCCTCCTGCCCCGGCATGGGCAAGCTCCGACTCCTGAGTCGGCTGGCTCGCATGGTGCCCAACGCCTAGACCCTAGAGAACTAGACTGAGAGGGGGACACTGCCTTTGCCAGGACTGGTGACCTCCAGAAACCCTCCGGAAACCCATCCAGTCTGGCTAACAGGGGACCCAGCTGGCACTGGGGCACAGTTTCCAGGGAGGGGGTGGACTAGGAGGCCGGAGGAACTGGGTTCCTTTTCTTCTCTCTAGAAAGTCCTGAGCGCCAGGAGTCAGACCCTCCTCATCTCTGGACTTCTTCCTGCCGGAGCCCCCTCCTTCCTTGAGTCTCTCTTAATGATAAGTCTTCTCTGAATTATGTGACTTTTTCACCACTGAAACTTGGGGAACAAGACAGAACACTTGGCCTCTTTTTCAAGAATAAATTTAAGTTGTGGATGAACACAATACATTTACTTATTTATCTAATATGATGCTGAGGATGGAAACCAGGACCTCACACATGCTAGGAAAGTGCTCTACCACTGAGCCTCAATCCCAGCCCCACTTAGAATAAGCAGGCTGGGGTGAGCAGTCATGACACTGTTTTTATTTATTTATTCACCTTGAAAAGCACAGAGTGTTTACCTACTATTAAGAATGAATACCTGGGTAGTGGCTTTGCAGGTTTTGTAAAGAGGCAGGTGAGTGCCCAATGCCTGGGATCCATGTGACTTACCTGAAAACCCGACAAGACAAAGGTTGATCTTTCTTTGTGCAAGGCTGACATCATGAGGCCACTGCAGATATTTCTGACCAGTCAACTACTGAGCCCTAGTGCCCAGCTGGGTTTTACCCATTTCTGAGCTGACTCCACTCTTCTGAAATTGCCGCAGTCTCTGGCTGGGCACAAATCACGAGTCTCCACACAGCTTGTAGATTCAAACAGCAATTCTTTATTCCCGAACTCACACCAGCCGTCTACAAACACGTTCTGGGGGAATCCACGTTCTCTGCCCAAATCCACTTCTCCCAAATCCACTACTCTGCCCAAATCCACTCTGCATGGGCTTCTGTCTCCCAAAATATACTGTCTGACCCTAAGAACTCAAGAGGAACTCAGCAGCAGGATACACCCTATTCTAAAGGGGGAACACCCTAATCTCCTATTATGCTAAACTGCCCTATTCTAAAGGGGGAACACCCTAATCTCCTATTATGCTAAACCGCCCTATTCTAAAGGGGGAACACCCTAAACACGGATCCTGCCCTGGTCCTTGAGCAAGGTCACCTTTCAGAAGTCCTTCCACTAGACAGCATGGGAGTAAGCTGGCAAGGAATTTGTCATACCTACTTGGCTGATGGCTCCCAGCATGAAATGATTGCTGTTTTTTGCCTCCAGCCAGAAAGTCATCTAAAGATATTGTTTAATTTCAGATGAAGGAAAATTATGTTCTAATGCTTCCAGCCAGGTCCAAGTCTTCTCCAGGGCACCTGCTAGGCCTGCTGTGAGCCTCCATCAAAATGGTCAGGAATTCATTGACAAATTTCAAAGGGGCTGAAATGTCATCACTGTTTGTATAATTTTGGATTGATTCACATTAGCATAAATGACACAAACATGACAAAGCTGGAAGGTATGAAGCAAACCGCTCATTGGCAATCTTTTCTGTATTCAGTATTCAACAGTAGAGTGAAGCAGTGGTTTACCTGGCATGGCTTATTTTGGGGGAAGAAAACGGCTTAAGTAAGGATCTGGGTTACATAAGCTTCTTTCACTATATCAATTTTCTTTCAGAAGCTTACAATATTCTTATCATGGGCTCTCATATCATCTACATCTCCAAATACAATATGTCAAATCTTTCTTTTCTGAAATCTAGATTCGATTTTTTTGATGTTTCATAGTCCTGCCAGTAATTATATTTCTAAACTTGGTCTCCTTTTTCCTCTATGTGCTTTCTATAAAAAAAAATATAATAAAATAAACAAAGAAAAAAGAAAAAAAAATCTGCATTCCTATATAGCCCACATTTCTTCCTATTTTGAAAACATAGGACTTGGTGGTACTTTACATCTATCTAGATCAGCCTTTTCTCTAATTAATAAATCTTGATTAAACTTCCAACATATTCAATGTCAACCTATATTTTGTATGTAAAGGGGTGTTGAGATAAATTCTAGCTGTTGTTTGTCCTTGATGTAAACTGTGAAGGGTAGGAAAGTAAGTCCAAGCACATTACTCTAAATCTTTTGTCATTTAAAATTATCGACCTCAGCCAGAGCAAAGGAACATACACATAACTACTTGCACCTGCTTGTTTTCAGATCCCCCCCAACCTAATGGAGCAGCTGACCCCAAAACAATAAGCCCAGGAAATACTCTATTCACACTCCTGTTCCATGTAATGACTCAGCTGGGATCAATGCAGAGAAGTAGCCAAATATCAAAAATGCCAGTTTAGTTCAAGATATTATCAGCATATTTTCTCAACTACTATTGCTGGCAGTATTGAATTGTGGGTGTAATAGTGTAGAATAAACTAAGTGAGATTTTAGACCTTACAGAGCCCTGGCCCAACTCTACTGACCACAGTAATAAATCCACAACTACCAATTGCTCCTAAAAAAAATTTGTTTGTGCACTGTTTCAACTTTAACAAATTTTGTTCGAGTTACTATGTTCTGAAATTTCAAGTTTTAGATGCAAAGGTGACTGCATGTGCATGTATCTGTAAACTGCAAACAAATAAATTTGCATTCTTTTTCTAGGACTTTTATGGACTAAGGTTTCCAACAGTCATTCACAAAAGAGGTTAGAAAAAAAAAATTCCTGTTTATACCCAAGAAATCTTTACACAACACTCTTACACTGACTACTTCACATAAACTTGCCTCAGGGATTTAATTCATAAATCAAATTAATTTCCTGCAGCCTGTACAGTACTGTTGAAATGGCTATTATAATAATCTAAAATTGTCATGTGTCGTGACATATGCCTGAAATCCTAGAAGTTAAGGAAAATGAGGGAGGAGAGTTATTAGTTTGAAAACAGCCTCATTAACTTAAGAAGGCTCCAAGCAACTTAGTGAGACCCTGTCTCAAAATATAACATAGAAGGCACTGTGGATGTGGCTCAGTGGAAAGCACCCTTGGGTTCAATATTCAGCACCAAACCAAAAATTTTTTAAAAAAATTAAAAAAAAGGATTTCAGGGTACAAAAATATGTAAAAATGTTGGCAACAACATAAATTTAATAAATATATTTTGATAAAAGTGTTAAGTTTCTTTAGAAGTCCAAAATAAAAATGCTACATAAACCACTAGTAATAATTTGGGGTACTAGCACAAGGTTATACATTCCTGTACTCCCAGTGCTTACAAGGATGAGACATGAGGATCTCAAGTTAGACATCAGACTTAAAAACTTGGCAAGGTCCTAAGCATATCAGTAAACCATGTCTCAAAAATAAATAAATAAATAAATAAATAAATAAATAAATAAATAAATAAATAAATAAATAAATAAAAGAGATGGAGACTGGGTATTTAGCACATTGGTAAAGTGCCCATGGCTTAATTCCTGGGTTCAATTCTCAGTACCACAAATAAGTAAATAAATAAAATAAAAGAGAGAAAGAGATAGATTGAACTTGCATGTAATTTAAATTCTAAATAAATAAAAAAATTATGTGTGTATATGTAAAGAAATTGAAATCCTTTTGCCCTTCTATTTTTATTGTATCTTTATTCACAGTATCTAATAAAAGGAAACAAATGAAGTGTCTTTTAGATAAAAGGTATTATCAGAAAATGTCTCCCAGCTGCAGATTATTCAACTAGTCCCTTTAGAAACTACACACTTAAAATTAAAACTGGTCCGTAGAAGGCAAGACTCAGATACTGGTGTGTTCTAAGTATTCCAAGAGATTTGGTATCTGTGGGCACCTTTTGTCAGACTGTTCTAAAACTGAGAATGAGGTACATATGGGAGGTCAGTATGAAACCACAACACACAATAAATTCTTCAATGGGTAATCTTAACTCAGACAATTTGATAGATGAAACCAGTGTTAGAGATAAACCTAGATTCTCTGTTTCATTGATTTCTGGGTTATGGATTCAATCCAAACAAACATTAGAAAAGACTTAAGGCTACTTGTTAAAATCTATTTAAAATAGGTATTAAAAATATACCAAGGTCTGGGTGTGTTTGTGCAGGCCTGTAATCTCATTTGCTGGAGAAGCTGAGTCAGAAGGTTCAAAAGTTTAAATCCAGCTTTAGCAAAAGTGAGGTACTAAATGACTCAGTGAAACCTCATCACTAAAAGAAGTAAAAAATAACCCTGAGACTGAGACTCAGTAGTTGAGTGTTCCTGAGTTCAATCTTCAGTATCCGCAATATAAAAAAATGTACCTGGGGGCTGGGGCTACACCTCAGTGGTAGCTTACTTCTCTGGCACTGGGTTCAATTCTCAGCACTACATATAAGTAAATAAAATAAAGGTCTATCAACAAATAAAAAATAGTTTATTTTAACATAATGTACCTATTTGTTGACATAGCCTTTGACCTAATTTGCTGTGTACTTTAGTTTTTGAGATTGAAGTTGGCCATGCATGGTGGTGCATGCCTGTAATCTCAGCTGCTTCAGAGGCTGAGATAGGAGGATCCTGAGTTTTAAGTCAATCTCAGCAATGCTGAGGCACTAAGCAACTCAGTGAAAACCTTTCTCTAAGTAAAAATAAAAAATAAGGGTAGGGATGTGGCTCAGTGGTAGAGTGCCCCTGACTTCAATCCCTGGTTTTGCCCCCCAGAATATGAGGCTGGGAATATAGCTCAGCTGGTAGAGTGCTTGCATTCTAAGCATTGGACCCTGGGTATAATTCCCAGTACCACAAAAAACAAAAACAAAAAACAAAAAACAAAAAAAAAAGAAAAGAAAGAGATTGATCTTTCATGTAGTTTAAATTCAAGTTAGTCCTACTTTTATTTTTCTTTCACACCAGAGAAAGGTGTTTACTGAAATGTTTGGAATGTTTCTATGGGTCAGGGCCATTTTAATGAAATGGTCTTAAATATGAAAAAAAAAATCAATTGAGGAACCATTACAGTTTTGAAAAATCTTTTATTGGGACACATAAACTACACTACCTCATTTAGGGGAGATTAATTCTTTTTAATGTCACCTAATTTTATTCTGCTTTTTTAATACGTGAAAAGCTCAGATTGTTGTTATAGATGGTGCCTGAAGAATTTCTCTTCCAGGAGCTCAGGTCCATGACACACTGAATGATGTGGACTTTAAATGGCAAACCTCCAAATCCCCAAAGTGGTGTGAACTCTCAGCCAATAAAGAAATAACAGCCCATTCCCCTTGCTCCTCCTCATTCCTCCTTAAGCCCATAAATATCAACACCCTCTTCTTCTCCCCCTCCCCTTTCCCCTCCCTCTCACTTCCCCCTCCTCCCTTTCCCCTTCCCACTTTCCCCTTTCCCCCTTCTCTTCTGTGACAGGCCTCTACAGTCCTGCTAATAAAATCTCGGCTTTTTGAGGTTATGGAGGTTTTCCACCATTCCTACACAGATGATAAATCAAATCTTTAAAAAATGCCCTCTGGTTCTTGAAGAAAAATGAAATGAAATATGGGAAAATAATCATTGATAATGTTGAAAGTTGAGTTTTGAGATGAAACAAAGTTTCTCACTTTGCCAATTGCATCTGGGTACTTATCTCACAAATTTTGAAGAATAAAATCTATTAATTTAAGCAAGTAGAAATAGAACTCCCACCATGTGGGATTGGTAATGATACCAGATAAACTCATTTTTGTGTGCCATCTTAAAAGTTTACATATTTTTTTCAGCAGACATGAAAAAAATTATTTAAAATAGGTTTTAGAAAAGGTATCCTTACTACCATATGGGTTCACTTTTATCTTTTCCATGACCCATCTTTCCTCTTGCAACTTCAACAAGGGACAAAGGATTTTGTTGAAGGTGTTCTAAAGAGTGGGCATTAAGGGTTTTTCATTTCAAATAGGCCTTAATTGTGTTCATTAACATATCTTCCAGTTAGCCTCCAGCTGGGATAGAATGAGGTTCATTATCCTGATAACACTGTCATTTTACTATCCCTTCTATTTTATACTTATTCACTATGGAAAAAAGAACCCTAGATTTGAAAATGTGAAGAGAGAACTAGAAAACTAGAGGTTTATTCTCAGACCTAGGACGAGCTAAGCTGAAGTTCTGGAATTTATATTGTTGTTCTGAATTTGTGATACTGCTTCACCTACATTTAAAAAGCTCAGGACTCATGAGGAGCATGAGTTAAAATCCAGCATCAGAAAATTAATGAGGCCCTAAGAAACTCAAAGGGACCCTGTCTCCATATATAAATATTAAAAAAGGGCTGGCAATGTGATTCAATGGCTTAACACCCCTGGGTTGAATTCCTGGTATCAAAAAGAAAACAAAACACAAAACAAAACAAAACAAAAACCTCATGAGTAACAAGCCCTAAAATTACAACCTCTGTTGTGCATGAATACAACAAATGGATTTGGGTTCTCTACAGAAATTTATCCCAGTCTTCACCACACAATCTGGAGACATGCTGGACTCACGGCACATGGATGGCCACAAAGGGCTTTAGAGAGAGGCTTAAAACACCATACAATTATGGAACAAAATGCCCAGGTTTCTAACTGCTGATCTAATCTTCACTAGACTAGTAAGAGGGGAGTTAAATGTTAAGCTGCCACAGAGACCCTTAGAGGAGTCCTGTGAATGTGGCCTTAGGCCTGAACCTACACAACTGTATTTTAAAAACTCCAGTTTCAAACCTGCAGTCTCACCCCAGACACACACAAAGAGCTCTCCAGTATGCCTCAAACAAGTTATTTCCCCTTACCCTGTTAAATAAAGTGAAGCTTCTGGCAGGCTCTCCTAGCCTGATAAGAGAGAAAGGGAAAAAGATCAGGCTAGAAACCACCAGACCAGATGTTTCTGACCCCAGGGTAAATGATGTCATTGATAAATCTGGTGGTAGCTAAAGAAGTTTACAAGTGGGGTGAAAAAGCCCAAAATTTAATATAAATAATAGAGCTAATGAATAGGGATTCGGCCAGAAAAAACAAGGATGCACTTGAGCTGGAGAGCCTGATGAGGACCTGACATTCCATCACTTGTTTTCATTTTCTCATCCTCTGTGTGATCTTCACCATTCTTAAACTCTACCCCCTTGTATGAATCCTGGTGAGAGCTGCAACTTTTCCCTATAATTCTCTCCTCAACCAGTCATCTGTGCCACACCATGATAGGCCTGCCTTTGTTTTTGACCTGATCACCATGGTCTGAGTGAGTATGCATCTGCTGGACATAAAGCCTAAATCTTGAGACTTTTGAACTTAGCATGCAGAGGGAATGTCTGTAATTAGTATGTCATGATTAAGTGTGATTTTCAGTGCTTAGAATTAATTTACAATTGTTTCTCTGAATAAATGTTGTCTATTGCAGTACCTAGCATTAAGAATTGTTTTCTTGATTAAGAACATAAACAGTGAAATTTTTATTGAGTAATTGAGTGAATGAAGCATTGAAAGGGGCAGAACTGCATTTAAATTATTTATTTCTCTCCTGTACTGCATATGTCACAATTGTTGCCTGCTCACAACAAGTCTCTAGCCACAATTTCCAGTTAACACCATTGCCACTCTTTCCAGCTTCAAACAAGCTACTTATCCAGTCTCAAAATAACAAGGCACACTTACCACTTTCTTGCTTTTAGGGTTTTCACCATTCTCCCTGTGATTTGTTTTCAGCTTCTTCTTAGCACAGAAACTTGGACTCCTGATCCAGGAAAGAAAGCCTACAAATTGACTAAAAGAATGGTGGGCTACAGACAAAGAGGAAACAGAAGATTGTAGAAGCCCTCCCTATCATCACTGGCTGCATGAGGATTGGACAGTTCTCACCTAAGAGACTGATTGGACATGTCTCCAGATATTGCCTTCAAACTAAGCCACGTGGGCCCAGAATTAAGTCCTTAAAAGGCAGGTTGTTCCATTTTCATTATTAAAAGACTAAGGATCAGGGATGGGGATATAGCTTAGTCAGTAGAGTGCTTGTTTTGCTTATGTAAGGCAATGTATTCAGTCTCCTGCACACACCACACACACACACACACACATATTCACACATACACACACAAAAAAATGATTAAGTAAAGGACTGTGGGGACTGAGGTTATGGTTCAGTGGTAGGGCACATTCTTAGCATGTGTGAGGTACTGGGTTAACACCCAGCAACACATTAAAAATCCAACCAACAAACAAACTAATAATGGTATTTTGTCCATCCATAAAAAAAAATGTGCAAATAATGACTGTGTATGTACTTTTTCAGCCTCACTACAGAACCCCATGAACACTTTTCACATATAATATATACATATATGTCTTTAGACAGGTTATAAAATTCTCCTCTGATGGGTTTTCAAGTAACTTATATTACACATATGCCTCACAACCCTGGAATTGCCCTCACCCCACTTACTATTATTATTTGAGTGGCTTTACATTGTCTTAAGTGCTTCAGAATGGGGTTATATTTAAGAAAAGATTTCTCTCATTAGTAGGAACTAACCCAGATAGAAGTGCTCTGATACTTATCACTGTATATAAAATTAAAGCAATATGTGAATATATATATATATATATATATATATATATATATATATATATATATATTCATATTTATGGAAACAATATCACAATTACTTTAAAATTTTATTCAACTTTTCTGTTTTCTGGTCTCATAGTAAACAAAGCTTGAGCTTTAAACTTATTAACAATTTTTTGAGGCAGCAATGTTCCCATATTCTTTCCTCTCAAAAAAGTGACTCACAAATAAAATTTTAAATTTTCTACTATTTACATTAAAAATGAAAAAAAATTGTTGTGTGAAGTGGCACACACCTGTAGTTCCAGTAGCTGAGTAGGTTGAGGCAGGAGGATTGTGAGTCTAAAATTACCCTCAGTAAAAAGGGAGGCAATAAGAAACTCAGTGAGACCCTGTCTTTAAATGAAAAAGATGAAGAAGGAGGAAGAGGAGGAAGAGAATAAAATAACAGCTTAAACAAATTGTAACAACTAAAAGCACTATATTCAAAAAATTATCATGGCATGACATTATGAATTTACTAAAACATTCATGTACTTTTGATAATTCATTTAATAATCAATATTTTTTTGTAAAGTCTCAGGCACATCTCAGTTTACTGCATCCAAATTTCATGTTTGAAAGCTAAAATTCCTTTAACTCAGTGAGGTAACAGGCCTGAGCCACTCACTTAATGTCCTAGGTGATGGAACACATTTCTTGGACACTTTCTCAACAGGGCCATAGAACAGGAAAGACAGTGAATTGTAAGACAACTGGAATCTCCAACCCAGAAGTGTACAAATGTGGGCATTGTTTCTCACTAGATTCTGGACTCAGATCCATTCTAAGTTCAGATATCACATGGTAAACACAAAAAATTGGTGTCCCAGGAGGTGAATGATGCCAGACCTTTAGATCTGTAAGTAGCCAAGACTCTAGAGTATAAACACATAAAAGGGAAACTTATTTGCAATTTTACCTTGAGACTAGAGGCAGAGTTGAGATACCCCCCCCCCGCCTTTGGCATGAGGTTCTGGTAGGTTATTAGAACAATTAAAGGCATATATGTAAACAAATATTTTTCTAAGGTTCAATATTGTCCATTAAGAGAGACAATATTTTATTAATGAAAAAATAAATAACTATCTATAAAATGACTTCTATTTTCCATACAACATCTGTACATCATGTGATTGAATCCTGGCATCCAGTCTTTAGTGGGTGGATTAATTAATTATCTGTCACTAGATATCAACTCACTCTAAAACTTATTAGTTCATGTTTGGGATGGTCATCAATTTAGATTGGGTTCATTTGAGATCTTTACCACATGTGATTATCTGATGGTTTGTAAGTTTACTGAACTTTAGAGTGTGATCTGCCTGTCCAAAAATCACCCTGACTCTCTTCCCTGGAATAACCAATGATCAAAAAATATTGTGGGGCTTGTTTTCATGGAGGTGACAGTGTTCTGAAAGCAAATGCAAAAGGATCCCATGTTTTTTCATACTAGATACCTGACTAATACTCTTTCATAGCCACAGCATTACATAATCCATAAAAAAATCAGAGACCAAATACAAAATTTTGGAAACAAATTCTACATTTATCTAGAGTAGAAGAAAAACACATCCTCAATTTTATGTATATAGATAAAGCTGAAGAATTGCTGACCTGTTTGCTCTCATTATAATTCTGCCTCTTTTTAATGGTTGAGGTTTACATAGGTGTTCAGTGTGAAAGAACATTTGCTAAGTCTCACAACTACTAAGTTACTTAACTGGAATTCAGAATCAACTCTATCTGATCCCAAAGCCAAAACTCAATTCCTCTAGGTTATATGAGTTATCAATGTTTTAATTTTCTCTTGGATGTTAGATAGTAACACTTATTCAAAAGTGCAGAATTTTTTTTTTCCTTTGTACCAGAGATTGTACCCAGGAGCACTTAAGCACAAAGTTACACCTCTGAATCCATTTTGTGTTATTTTATTATAGTTTTGGTACCAGGGATTGAAGGCAGGAACACTTGACCACTGGGCCACATCCCCAGCCCTATTTTGTATTTTACATAGAGACAGAGTCTCATTGAGTTGCCTAGGGTCTCACTTTGACTGAGGGTGACTTTCAATTTACCATCTTTCCGCCTCATTATCCCATCTTTCTGAGATTACACTTATGTGTCATCTTGCCCAACACAGTCATATTTTGTTTTTAGACAGTGTCTCACTATATTGCTTTGAACTTTGTTTCTGAAGCTGGCCTTGATATCTCCTTGATTCAACCTCCAGAGTCTCTGAAATTACAGAAACACATCACCATATAGGTTCTTTTCAGGTTTGTACACAGGTAGAATTGGGATATCAAACAAAGAAAGAGCTGTGATAATCACCTCTTTTTAAATGGTGTCTTATTTCCTAAGATTTACACATTGGACTTGTTTTGACATATAATGAGGAAATATTATCTGTGTTA
Organism: Callospermophilus lateralis; assembly: GCF_048772815.1. Classification (NCBI taxonomy): domain Eukaryota; kingdom Metazoa; phylum Chordata; class Mammalia; order Rodentia; family Sciuridae; genus Callospermophilus; species Callospermophilus lateralis. The sequence continues at coordinate 93,318,402 of NC_135315.1, read as the reverse complement.
GTCAGGAGTCTGTTGATTCTCATTTTATCTACACAATATGTAACTGTGTAAAACGTGATTTAATTTGAAAATATACTCCTTATGTTCAATTTCTGTGCTTTCTCTGCACTTTGTTAGAACACTGGTTTCAATACCCATGCAAAATGATGATGAATTTACATCTAGAGAGAAGTCTATATAATGAATATAATATTAATTATATTAATATTAATAATTATTTTGTTTATTATTTTCCAACTTAGTTAGCAATACTAGGAATTTAACTCATAAGTCTTCTATCACTGAGTTACATTCCCAGCGCTTTTTCTTTTTTGTTTTATGACAGGGTCTTTCTCAGTTGTCAAGGCTAATCGCAAACTTTTGATCCTCATGCCTCAGCAATCTGTATCACTAGTATTGAAATACATGACCCTTCACCTGGCTATTTTGTAACATTCTTAAAAGTTGAGTTAAAAACTCACCTAATGATGCATGCGTTTAAGTCTAGTGACTCCCAAAGATAAAGTACTTATTTTTTATTTTCTAAAAATTTGTCCATGGTGACTAAGATGCAGATAATTGCCTTGAAAGAGCACACAGCACAAGCCTTAAATCATACACTTCAAGGTCTATTTCTATTGAATGAAATATATATATATATATATATATATATATATATATATATATATATATATATATATATAATCAGATATGTAATGTTGTGTTGCAAAATCACATGACATTTGGGTTGTTAACAGCAGTGCAGTAATGAGAATGTAATATATTTACTTGTATTTGTATTCTAGATCACAAAAAGGATATTAGTATGGCTTCAGCACATATGCTTTCTGAAGTTGCAACCACACAGCAACTTACCAATGATCATTTGCAAGAATGTTGAGCTTTTCTAGGTACCATCTGAAAAACAGCTTTTAGTAATTCTAGGCAGGGGTCTTGTGTTCTGGTCCTATGATTTTGCAGCATGCATTGTTTATGCCTGGGGATGCAGGACTATGGCCTTCCTGCTAAGGGGTAATTGCAGAAGACTTCAGATGTTTAGATTTTATGATGAATAATTCTAAAGTGTGGATTTGGGGGGAGGCCCATGATGGTAATAGGTATGCTGACTTTCTGATGCTTCCAGCAGGTTGTATTTTTATTATTTTTTTCAAGGTAATAGATGCCTTGACTCATTGTATATAATTATGGTCATAAACATTTACTTTTTACCATTTATTCAATATGTAAAATGTGTTTTCAATTGTTTAATATTTTCTACCTGTTTCTTCTGGTATAATCAAGTTTAATTATCTATTATAACTAGAAATAGTGGGAAAGCTCTGTAAAATCAACAAGACAAAACAACAGTTTACCTGTCTGAGATTTTATTAGTGGGACCATAGCAGCAGCTCACAGAAGAGAAAGGGGTCCAGAGAGAGAAAGAGAGAGAGAGAGAGAGAGAGAGAGAGAGAGAGCATGAACAGGGCGATGATATTTATGGGCTGAACACAGGGTGAGGAGGAGCAGGGGTGAGTGGGATGTTACTTCTTTATTGGCCAAGAGTTCTTGCCACTTCAGAGATTGGAGGTGCGACATTCGAATTTTGCACCATTCACAGAGATTGGAGGTGATGGTTCCCATGCCATTCAAAGTGTGTGCCATTCTAAGTGGGTGCAATTCAGTGCATCACAGACCTAAGCTCATAGAAGAGAAGGGCTCTGGGCACCATCATTACCAACAATAACTTTATATCTTAACACACTAAGCATGATAGTTATCTGAATATTCACTAAGAGTTTAAAAAATTAAAATCTACAAATAAATTATTGGAAGAATACTGAAAATCTAAAAACAAACCTACAACTCTGGTTCATTTTGGGGGGCAGGCATTTGCATATTTTACTCAGGGGCACTCAACAATGAGATTCTATTTTCTATTTTATTGATAGACAAAGTCTCACTAAGTTGCTTAGCACCTCACTTTTGTTGAGACTGGCTTTGAACTTACAATCATCTTGTTTTACAACCAAAGTAACATTTTCCTATTATCATGATGACATTCATTGTATTTTTTATTTTTTAGTTGTTGAGAAAACTTTATATATATATAAATTGAACTCAGTGCCTCACACATGCCAGGCAATTGCTTCACCACTGAGTGCCGCAGTCTGGTTAGGCACAAAATCACGAGCCACTCACAGCCTTGTAGATTCAAACAGCAATTCTTTATTCCCAAACTGTCACCAGCACTCTACACACATGTACTGGGGAAATCCACACTCTCCACCGGGCTCTGAATCCCAAATACTCTCTGAATCCTGCAAGAACTCAACGGGAACTCAAGGGGCCTGAGGCAGCAGGATACGCCCTATTCCCAGCAGGAGTAACCGTAAACCTGAAACCGCCGTAAACCCGAACGCCCTAAACCCCGATCCACCCTAAACCCTGATCCACCCTAAACCCAGATCTGCCCTGGTCCTTGAGCAAGGTCACCTTTCATGCAAAGTCACTGCAAATGACCTGGGTCCAATATGGAGAGTCCTTCCTTTAAGCAACATGGGGTAGGCTGACAAAGAAATTGCCATGTGTCATTCCTACTTGGCAATGGCTCTCAGCAACTGAGCAATTACCCCCAGCCCTTCATTGTTTTCTTAAGTGAATTAAATTCCACTTGATCGGTTAACTCTTTTACTTCATCTCTCTCCCTCTCTCTCTCTCTTTCCTTCTTTATTTTTGTTTGTTTGTTTGCTTTGTTTTTGTTTTTGTTTTTGGTAGTATGAATAAAACCCAAGGACATTTATCCACTGAGACACATCCTCATCCCTATTACTTATTTGTTTGTTTGTTTGTTTATTTTTGTATTTTTATCTAGAGTCTTAAAAAATGCTTAGAACCTCAATAATTTGCTTAGGCTGGCTTTGAATTTGCAATCCTCCTGACTCAAGTTTCCATGCTACTAGTATTATAGGCAAGCTCCACCACAGGTGGCTCCTATCCATCTTTTTTATAAAGAACAAACTATCCAAAGTGTCAGTCAGTTGATTGAGAATGGGTCACATAGTATTCACTAATAGACAGAATAAATCCTGAGAATAAAAAACATAAAGAAGTCTACTGAAATCATCTATATGAATATCACACAAATATACTAAAAACAAAGAACAATTTTATAGTCACTTTATTACATAATTGTAATACTAGCAATTTGGGAGGTTGAGTTTAGAGAATTGAAAATAAAAGACCAGCTGGGCAACATTATTTTATTTCAACTCTACTCTCTTAAAATCCAATATCTGCAATTTTGTCCGAATATAGTTGCTAGTGCATTGTGGTAATATGGAATTAATGAATTGTTTCACTGAACTTTAAAATGCAAAATCAGCCCCAAAATCTTGTATAAAAACAGAGATACATGCATGCAAACAGTGAAAACACTTAAGAGGAACTAGTGTTGGGACAGAAGCAATAATATTATTGTAAAATACATTCCAATGTAAGATAGAAAAAATGTTTAAATATTCAGTTTATGCTCTATTTTGTTTTTGCAGTACTTAAATTGAACTCAGGGCCTTGCATATGTGAGGCAAGGGCTTTATTTCTGGGCTACATCACCATTTCTAATGATCAGTTTCTAAGTTAACTTTTACATTAATAGAATTTACAAGATATTCTCCTATACATTAAACAGGAAGAAGCTAGATGAAATGCAAATAAATGATGTTTTTAATCTCAGTCTGTTATAGGACATATATTAGAATGTTGAAAAATAACCTAATACTTAAGAGACAATCCTCAAACTTTTATTACACCCTACAAACCAAATAAACTGGAAAAATTAAATTAGTATTTTTTAGCCACACTAACTGAATATGAGTAGATTGGCGAAAAAATAAAATTCAGTTTCCAGATAGAGGCCCCATTTTCTTTTACATATTTTGTAAAGAAACACAGAGGAGGGATATGGTTATAGCTCCATGATAGAGCAATTGCCTATCATGTTTGAGGCACTGGGTTTTATTCTAAGAACCACATAAAAATGAATAAATAAAACTAAGGTATTGTGTTCATTTTCAACTAAAATATATTTAAAGAAAAGATATTGGAGTGTCATGAGAAATATTCCTACATGGTGTACCTCTTTGTTTCTCTTTTTTCTGAGGTCCTAGAGACACAAGTTGTATATATAATTTTCAAGAGCAGTTACAAATAAAGAAATATATGCATTAATGTTGACTTTTATAGTATCATATTTACTTTTATTTTGCTCTGGATTTTTAAAATTCTATATTCTTAAAAAAGTAATTGTAAGTAGCTGTATTTTTTATTGCAACTGTGTTTGTTAGCAATTATCATCAGTTTTGCTGTGGAGGAGATTGATAGAGCCCTTCATAAAGTCATATATATATATATATATATATATATATATATATATATATATATATATATATTATGAATGGAACTTGGTTTGCTTAAACACTGACCCACATATCCAGCCATTTATTTATTGGTTTGATGGTGCAGAAAATTTTAGCCAGGAATGCTTAATCATAGAACCACATGCTCAGTCCTACTTTTAATTTAATTTTATTTTACATTATTTTGAGATAGGTTATTTCTAAGTTGCTTAGGGCCATGCTAAATTGCAAAGACCAGATTTAAACTTGTGATCCTCCTGCCTCAGACTCCAGACTCCTGAGTTACTTACATTGCAGGCATTGACCACTATTCCCAGGTGAACTGTCTATGTTTAAATGATCATATGCTCAGTGACATTTGAGGTATGCTTCTAATAGACACAGTGCAGTGACACATTAAATTCTAAGAACAATTAAACTGAACAAACTGAAATTTATTTATGAATAGGTCACACCATTCTTTATGGGTTTTATGGACTTTTTAGATTTGATGGTGACCTGAATTAAAGAAAATAAATTTGGGAGGAGTAAATTCTAGATATTTTTCTTCTGTTTATTATATAATGAAAAATTTAAGCTGACTAAAACATTGACAAATATGTCAGATAGAACTACATTGGGATAATATAAATATGATCTCATAAATTTTCAATTACAAATTAACCACAAAATGTTGAATGTAAAACTCTGTGAAGAAGATAAAACTATCATAAAGATACATCAGATACAAAATTTACTAAATAATAATAACTTTATAAAAAACATTACACAAAGATTTTCTAAAATATGTATAATAATCTACTCTCTGGAAATATACCTTCTCTTATGTTTTATGTAATTCTATGTGCATAGTTTCCATAACCTCAATTTTTAGAATTTTGTTTATTTATTTATTTAGTGGTGCCAGAGATTGAACTCAGGATTTTGTGTATGTGTTGGAGGCACTCTACCAACTAAGTTATACACACAGCCCCTAAATGACCTCAATTTTTAAAAATTGCAAGATCTATAAAACACAATATCAGTTTAAGCCAGACTTAGTATGCATACCTGTAATCTCAGCAGCTGACAAGGCTGAGGCAGAATGCTTGTGAGGTTAAAGCCGTGCTTAACCACTTATTGGGGCCTGATACATATTAGTGACACTTTGTCTCTAAATCAAATATAAAAAAAGAGATATTTTTGTGGCTCAGTGGTTAAGCACATACCAGGGTTCAATATCCGGTACTAAAAAATTAATCAATGAGTACCAGTTATAGCCTCAAAAACATTGAATCAGCAGAAATTATACGCACTCGGACATATCATATTCTTCATTATTTGAAATCAGGGCAAAGAAGTTAAATCTCCAAGGTGTTCATTTATGCCTAGTATAGATTTGCCAGTCGTTTTGCCAACTGCTGTTGCTGGAAAAATTACTTCTCTCTGACTTCAATATTGGGTTTAATAGAGTAAAATTCAGCAAAACATTGCTAGACTCAGTAAGAATTGGGCATTTCCTAATCTCTGACATACACTTTTTCACCACAGTAGTAATTCCAGGCCTACCAATTGTTTCCAGAAAGTTTGTCCATGCACTGAGTGTCACTTTTTAGCATCTTCTGTTCAAGAATGTATATTATAAACCTTAAAGTTCTAGAAACAAATTTCTATAGATAGCAAACAAGTGGATTTGCATTATATTTAACTATTTTGAATGTTTAAAATCATCAGCAATAGTGCAAAAGAATGGGTGAGAAATTACAGATCCTGTAGTGGGAATAATACCTCAGCTAGTAGAATGTTTGCCTCACATGCACAATGCTTTGGGTTCAATCCTCAGTACTAATTCTTAAAAACAAATAAGCAAATAAATAAATAAATCACAGATCTCTGTATTATCTTATAAAAGATTTATAGCACACTCTCTTCTTGCTACTTGACAGCCAGGAATCTAACAAACTTTTATCAGAGATATAATGTATCAGTGTGGTAGCAAATTATCTTCAGTGCTATGATAGCAAATTACCTGTGCAGTGCTATCAGAATGCCTATGATAAATATTGGGGTTAGGGTTTTGACTTATTGGTAGAGTGCTTGCCTAGAACACTTGTGACATTGCACGTGATCCTCAGCACCACATAAAAAATAAATAAATTAAATAAAGGTACTGTGTCTATCTACAACTAAAAATTAATTAATAAATAAAAAGAATATTTAGAAGTAAAAAATCTGAAATATAGTGGGTACTAAAAAGTATATTCACATGAATATAGAGAAACACATGTACAAATGTTGGTGAGAATATAAATTCAATAATGCTGTTTTTGAAAATTGTGTTAAGGTTCTTCAAAAATTTTAAAATAAAAATACTGGAGGATCCAGTATTAGTAATTCTCACTATGTATTTAAAGAAATTGGAATCTTTACATGATAGTAAACACTGCACTCTCTTTTTTATAGTAGTATCATTCACAGAACCTGGTAAAAGAACTGAAGCATTCCAAAGATTAAAAGTAGGCTGAAAATGGTTGCACATTTTTGTATTCCAGCAGCATAAGATGCTGAAGCAGAAGGATTGTGAATTCAAAGCCAGCCTCAGTGACTTAGCAAGGCACTAAGCAACTAGGTGAGACCCTGTCTCTAACAAAAATATGTTAAAAAATAGTGCTGGTGAAGGGGATCACATAATAGCTCAGTGGTAGAGTGCTTGTTTAGCATATGTGAGGCACTTGGTTTAACTCTCAGCACTACATAGAAATAAAATAAAGGTATTTTGTCCATCTACAACTAAAATATACTTTTAAAAAAGGCTGCTGATGTAGCTCATTGTTTGAATGGCCCTGGTTTCAATACACTATACCCATCCCCTCCCCCTCCAAAAATATATATATATGTACCATAAGTAAATAAATAGTATACAAGTGATAGGGGACAGATAAATGTGAGTGGTAGGAACATAAGGCTAAGAGAAAAATTTGTAAAATGGAACCAGCATGCTCACCACATGCTTTCTTTTCCAAGAGAATACTTACCTACAGCTCTGCCTGGCTTAAGTGGACAGACTATGTCACATTTCTCAGCAAATTATTATCTTCAGAAAAATGCAGTTCCAAAATAATGTCCATAACAGAAACACCAAAGAGAAACACTACAAAAGAGACTTTTAGGACTCTGTCACAGACTAGATACTGGAACTCATAAGGGACATAAGAATAGTTCTTAATAATTAATAATCATAATTTTCAAGAATTGGGGAGGCCATAGGATGAATGGAGGAACATTTAATGGGGAAAATGGGAGTGTGGGAGGGGACATAGAATAGGAAAGATGGCAGAAGGAAACAGGCATCATTACCTTAAATACATGTATAATGGCATGAATGGTGTAATTCTATATTATGTACAATCAGAAAAGTATAAAAAAAAAACTTGTTATTCATTTGTTTGTAATGAATCCAAAAAGCCTTCTGCTGTCATATATAACTGATTAGAATTAATAAAGTATGAAAATTTTCAGTAATTTATGCTCAATCAAAATAGATATGCTAACCCTTGGCCTAATTAACATAAAGGCATCATGGCATTGGGGACTTTACACTATGCTATTATTGAGCTGTCAGGCAAAAATCAAGAAGTAATCCTGGGCAAGGGATTTGGAATTTTTTCTTAGTTCCCCAGTAAAACTAAAGTGCAGAACAACCATGTTATTTTTCTCTCTGAGAGTACTAATCCTCTCTTTCAGAGTATCTCCTTGATTTTTTTTAAATATCACTTTTAAAAAACTAATTGTTACTCTGAGAAATAAGTCTGAAAACTTTATGTCTTTTTTTTCAACATTTTTAACCTTATTTTATTTATTTATTTTTTTATGTGGTGCTGAGTATTGAACCAATTGTCTCACATGTGCTAGTACTCTACCACTGAGCAACAACCCCAGGTCTGAAAACTTTATGTCTTGATTGAAAAAGTCTGCATTTAAAATTAGGGTCTTCTCATTATCTCAGTTTTGCAGAGGACATTATTTCTGTATCACAGAAAGTTTCTTGCCAGATGAATGGCTTCCAGAGACACTCTAGAGAGTGTTCACTCTATACTACAAACTGTTCTGAAGTAGGAAATGACTCATGGAATAATATTCACTAGACACTCATAAAAGACTTTAGAGACTGTGTCAGTTTAGTCTTTTTGTTAGGCAGTTATGAAATCGAAGACTAGGCAAATATGAGATGTTGTGATGAGGACACATCACACAGTAAAATCTTTAAGGAGAAATCTCAAATCACATATATGATAAGGTGACTGTGCCTGGGAAGACAGAGGATGAGAGACACATTTTATTTATTTTTCTATTCATTTATTTATTATTTTTTACATTGTGAAGTTACACTGGTCTGCTCTACTTTCATGTGAAACGTTCATAAAGAGAAAGTAAAATCAGCAAAAACTGCCATCTAGTTCTTGGGAAAACATGGAAACACCACACCAATTTGAATATATAATGAGAAAAAGGATAGTTGATAAGGCAAAGAGGAAATGTAATCACAGTGGCTTGGGACTGAGGCAGGAGGATCACACATTAAAACCAGCCTCAACAAGGATGACATACTAAGCAACTCAGTGAGATCCTGTCTTTCACTCAAATACAAAAAAGGGTTGTGGATGTGGCTCAAAGGTTTAGTGCTCCTGAATTTATTTCTTGGTGCCCCACTCCCATAGAAATAGAAAAATAGGAAATTTAGGAATTAATTCCAAGACTTATGGAGAGCTAGGCTTGGGGACACAGTTCTGGATTTATTGTACTTATTTTCAAACATTTAGAAAGCTCAGGAGGAGGAAAAAAGTTGGGCTCCCAGAGAACTCAGCTACTTTGATGTCAAAATATAGCATATAAAGTTAAGTTTTCCTCCATTATAATTTCAGTATTCACCAAAGTCTGGAGAGATGCTGGGCTAGTGGTACACTGATGTCAGTACAGGGCTTAAGAAAATGGCTGAAGACACAATGCAGTGATGTGACAAGATGAAGAGAGTCCAGCTACTGACATATTCCCCACTAAAATGGGCAGAAGTAACTGAGAGCTGAGCTTCGAAGGAGAAGCCCTCGGGCCACCAGAAACTGGAGAACATCATAAGGAGTCACCATTTGCCATTTTTAGTTTCCTATACCATCAGCCCCATGGGTGCAAACAACCTCCTATCCAATCTCAAGATTCCATTGGCAGGGCTGTGGTTGTAGCTCAGTGGTAGAATGCCTGCTTCACACACATAAGGCACTGGGTTCAATCCTCAGCACCACATAAAAATAAAATAGTATCATCTACAACTTTAAAAATTAAAAAAAAAAAAGTTTCCATCGGACACTCACCATTTTATGGCTTTTGAGTTTCCCAGGATTCTCCTTACGGTAATTTAAGCATGTATGTAGCACAGAAGCATGAGGCTTCTGAGAATAAGAAACTTAGAAACATATCTGAAGAATGTCAGACTTGGAATACTAACCCTGTACCAGCTATCGAAGCCTGCACCCTCTTCACTGGCTGTGTGTGGATTGAACAGTTCTTTTGCAAGTGCCTCAGATTGAACCAGGGTATCAGGTCCTGACCCTAGGCTGAACCTTGTAAACTTTCTGAGTGAAATTTCATTGCATCCAACCAAAGAATGAATCAGACTAGAATGACAGGTCCGTGGCCTTTTTTTTTTTTAACTAGATACTGAATTAATGGGGGCTTTGCTATCGTTGCCTATCACCATTTTTATTTTCAATTTTGAAACAAACTCTCAGTAATTTGCCCAAGCTAGCTGTGAATCCTTCTACCATGGCCTGTAAACTAGCCTATATTAGTGAAATGCACCAATGCACTGCTGTATTATTTTCCTTTTGTGTAACTGTGAATTGAATGCAGAGCCTTAGTATTAAATCCATTTTAATATACTGGTAAAATCTAGCCCAGCCAGGAGGATATTTGCATTTATATGTGTATATAAGAAAAACTCAATGTATGAGATACATACTTAATTCACGTGAAAATGATGTTGCTGGGTGTAGTGGTTGACTTTTAGAGAGCTGCCATCTCCAACTCAAAGGCTACAATTTGGACACTGTTTCTTACAAGACACTGAGCATAGATTTATTTCTATTTCAGATATCAGAGTGTAAGCAAAAAGAAATGATGTCCCAGAAGGTAGAGGATGCCAGGTCTTCACAGCCAACAACTAGAGTACAAATACATTAAAAAAATATTATTTGGCAATTTTTCCTTGAGCCTAATTGGAGGAGTGTGATGCCTTTTTTTTTTTTTTTTGTATAGGGTACTGTGAGAATATTAGCAAAAATCAAAGACATAGATGTCTATACATATTTCTAAATATTTTACTCCCGTATATTGAGAGATTCACCTTTAAACTTAAATAAAAGACAATAAAGGACACTCTGGATGTTACCAGGTGGTTTGGTGAATGTACAAGCAGTCAAAGCCACAGATTGGAAGACCTCAAATGGTTCACATGAGACCTTTTGCTTGATGCATCTTCATTACCTGGCTCACACAATGGCAGGCTGAGCTTGGATACTGAATGGCAGGTGACATCCCCAGAAAATAGCATCTACACATATTTTCACAAATTTAATCATTCTACTCAGCCATAAAAAAAAATGGAATTATATCATCTGTGGGAAATAAATGAACCTGGAGAACATCAAATTAAATAAAATAAATCAGATGCAGAAAGTCAATTGTCAAGTGTTTTCTCTCATATGAGAAAGGTAAAAGAAAAACAGAGTTAAAAAAGAAGTGGATCTCAAAAAAAAATAGAGGAAGAATAATTGAGTTTAGACTGATGGAAGAGATAATAAGAGAGATGATTCAGGCCCTGAGAAATGAGGTTCAATGATGTTATGCCCATATATGTAGAGGTCACAAATGAACATACTAATAAGATAATTACAATGTCCTAAATTAAATGACATTTTTGGTACCAGTGACTGAAATTCAACATGCTTCAACATTGAGCAACATCGCCATCACCAGTCCTATTTTTGTATTTTTTTTAAAACCGGGTTTTGCTAAGTTTTTCAAGACTTTGCCAAAAGAGCTAAAGCTGGGTGCCCACAAAGCAAAAATACAAAGGCCTGTCATCCCCCTGGCTTATGGAGCACTCACTAGGCACTAAGTGCTAACTATCTATGACTTCATTTAATTCTCACTATAGTCTTGGGAAGCAAGCGGCATTAGCCCCATCTTAAAGATAAATAAATAGGAGAGAAATTAAAGATCTATTCAAGCTAAGTGAGGTGGCACATGTCTGCCGTTCCAGCAGATTAGGAGCCTAAGGCAGAAAGATTGTGAGTTCAAAGCCAACCTCAGCAAAATTGAGGTGCTAAGCAACTCAGTGAGACACTGTCTATAAATAAAAATACAAAGTAGGACTGGGGATATGACTCAGTGGTTTTGTGCCCCTGAGTTCAATCCCAAGTACCAAAGGAAAAAGAAACTATTCAAGCCTCTATAAATATATTAAAGCCAGAATACAAATGTATGATATGTACTCAAGACCTTGGTCCATTAACATTTATCTTATACTAGTCATAACATCTAGGAATCTCCCTGCAAGCTTAATAAATCCAATGCTTGAGAGTACTCCCCAGATATTTTTGTTTCACTGACTGGAGCTAAAGTCCAGGTATCAGGGTGATTGACTCTACTGCTCACAATTAGAGATGCAATCACTTTTATATTAAAAATCAGGGAAACTTAGACAAAAAGGATTGGATTCACCTGCTCAATGTTGTGCATCAAGTCCACAGGAAAATCAGGGTGTGTGTCTGTGCTTCTGTAGCTCTCCAAAGAGATCTCTGAGGCTCCAAGCAAAAGAAGACTTCACAAAGCTGGGGGGACACAAGCCAACCCCTCTGCCACAACTGACCCCACAATACTCCCAGGGAATAAGTGTACAAAGAGGAGAGAATTCCAGGTGGTAACTTGGTGATCAATGGACAATGCCACACAAGGAAATAGGGAACAACCCAATTCAGCAAAGGCAGAGTAGTGGCTGGGCCAGGGTGGGGGCTGGCCTAGAGGATAAACTTTTCCAAGGCACATGAAGCCTGGGGCTTCCTCCTCCCCAAATGAGCCTTGCCTTATCACACATATGCTTGTTCAACTATTTATGCCCTTCTCCTATTTTATATTTCTCTTGCACATGGCTTTGAAGGTCTCAGGATTTGGCATTTCTTATATATTTTTTTTCTGCAGCCTTCAAACTACTCCAAATTAAACCATGTGGAAAATTACCTGTAGGTATTACAGTTTTTATTTTATTTTATTACCATTTAATTCAAGTTTCCAAATCTCTCAAAATGCTTTTTTTTTTCATTTTCATGATACTTTTATTAACTATTCACACATTGACAATGGTTGTGATAAAGCAATACCTTCTGACTCCAACAATGGAATTTCAGTGACCTGCTTGAAATGATTGTACTTTCTTTTTTTAAGAGAGAGAGAGAGAGAGAGAGAGAGAGAGAGAGAGAGAGAGAATCTTCAATAATTATTTTTTAGTTTTCACAAGTCTCCATTTTATTTTTTATATAACTTTATATATAGTACAGACAAGACTAAGCTAATATTACGTGGTTTGTCTCAGAAAGGGCAGGCCTCCCCTCTACCTCCATTAGTGAATATGAGGGCTCATCACAGGTTCCTTACGGTTGCCTTTCAGCATGGGTTCTGACTCAGCTCCATGTTCAATCTTCCTGTGATCTCCTCAGCCTTCTTCTTCTTTTTCTTCTTCTTCTTCTTCTTCTTCTTCTTCTTCTTCTTCTTCTTCTTCTTCTTCTTCTTCTTCTTCTTCTTCTTTTTCTTCTTCTTCTTCTTTTGAAATTTCAGATTACTTTTAATATTTTACACAGAGCCTGAATCACAAAAAGCCAGTTTAGAAATGGTGACATGCAGAAACAACACTATCCAGAAACCAGGTGCTTCATGTGAGAAAAAGCTAGGGAAGAGGAGCCTATCACACATGATAGAGAGGACTCTCAGAATCATGGTGTAACCATGGGAGGTGCCAGAAATCCCTCACCCCAAAATGGAGGCATTGTAAATTGTTTAATTGGACTGGACTAATTTGATCTTATGATCAGAGTAACAGCAATTTTGTTTGGACATGATTCCAATTGAGATGCCTTTCCAAATATGTCCAGAAAATAGTTTTGAGACCAGCTCTTCCAGGATTGCTGTTATCCACCAAAGAAGAAGTAAAATTAAGAGACAGATTACGTGTTACACTAGGAAAGCCACAGTTCTGTGTTTTCCAGGGAGATTTTTGTCATATTTCTCTAGACAATTATATTATAGGCCTGCAGAGACAGAACTTGAAGATGTCTTTCTTTAAAACGTGCAACTCTTTAGGCTATTACCTGCACCACATCATCCTTTGCCCCATTCATCTGGATAAGTGCCTCTGCATTCTTAGATTTAGAAGTAGTGTGCAGTTGGGTCATAGAAAGTCTGTGAAAGAAGGAAATTTTAGCATTCTAGTGAGGTTTCTTGTAGATGCAGAAGAGAGACTTCAGCTCCAAGAGTTTTACTCAATCCAGAGGACTGTGTTCTGTATGGTACATTGAGAATATTTTCTTCTAACAATGTTTGCATCTTTAATTTATATCCTCCTAAAATGAGTCCTTTTTTAATAGGTAATCATGATTAATTTTAGTTTTCCATTTGTTCTAAGTTTAATGAGTTCTAGTGATACAACTTACATATGGAATGTCAACTAGAGACTTTAAAAATTACTTATTTGTATACATATTATAAAAGAAGACATGAGTTTTAACTTGATATTTTATAAACTTTTATTTTATTTTATTTTCATGTGGTATTGAGGATAAAACCCAGGACCTCACACATGCTAGGCAAGTGCTCCACCACTGAGCCATATTTCCATCTGTAATTTAGCATTTTTTATTTATAAACTTGCCTCTGTAATATTAAAAAAATAAAATAGAACTACTATTGATGTGAATTCTATAATTTGGGTAATTATAAGTTTTTAAATTTTTAGAATGAAATGATATTCTATGTTCAAAACTTCATTTCATAGAGGGCAATATCACAATGCCATAAACTACTTATAATTCTCATAAAGTCTTTGGATCCAATTTAAATCAAAAGATTAAAAATTTCCTGATCCTGTACTCTTTCAGTTAGGAAATGGCAAATGAGAGGATTATGATAAAAGGATTTGGAAGCACACTGAATATTTTTGAAAATCAAATTAACGTACTAGTAATTTCCCATTCCTGGATTAAAAATACACAGGAATATAATTTCCAAGTTTAGAGGAGGAATATTTGTGTTCATTTGTTCTTTATGTATTAGTTTCATGTGTGTATATATATGTGACTATATACATACATATATGCCCTTTCCCATTTCTGTCACAATGGAAATGTCTGAATTTAGTTTTTCTTAAAGGAACATTTAGGTCAGTGGAATCTCATCCTACCCTGATCACTGTACTTAAATTTCTGATGTTTTCACAAACTCAGTTGTTTTTTAGTTTTTTTGCTTGCTTGTTTGTTTGTGTTTTTGTCTTTAGCATGAACAAATAATTGTGAACCTATCTCATTCTCTGGTCACTGAAACACAAAGAACAAGATGACACAGTAAAGCCAAAGTTGTGAGGAAGAAAAGCAGGACTTGAATTTTACATAACTACATCAATCAGAGAGACAGACTGCCCTCTAGGACTCCTTGGGTTTCCCAGTAATGACAGCTTGACATCTGTGAAGAAGCACCTCTCTGGCTTCCTATTTCTTTACTTCAAGATTAAACAGATCTTTACTTTATGATCCATATAAATTTATTGATCATCAACTATGTGAAAAATCTAAGGCTAGACTCTGAAATGAGGAGTTCTTTAAGCCACTGTGCATTTTCTAGCTTGCATGCTAATTGCTCTCTAATTTAGAAACTGTATGTTTACCAAGAGTTTCTTAAAAAAATATTCAATAATTAGAAAGAGGCACATAATTCATATAAGCATATATTACATTAATACATCTGAATAAATGAAGCACATGAGATCACAAAACAAAAACATAGAACTAAAACCCCTCAAACAGATATAAAAAAGTGCTGCAATTACAAAGCAAAATAACTGTCTTTTAGGTCCAAAGCATGTGTTTTCAAAGTCCTATAGCTAATAAATGTCTATACCTTCTTTATACCAAATTTATTGCTGTGCATGTCTTATCATAATTTGTTTGAAGGATCATGTGTTGATATAGTGTTTCACTTCAAAAAACTCTATTAAAAGAACTAAGAATTTTTCTTGTAACATCCATCACTAATTGTATTAGTACCAAAGTTATATGGTGAATTTTGAGCATATAGGAGAGGTTTACTTAAAATTTAAAAATTCTGTGTCACTGAAAAGGTAGGAGATATATTATATTAAAGCTGACCTTATTGTCTAGGAAATAGAAATCTGTCAAAGGAAATATATCTAGGTATTTCATCATTTTGAGGTACTGATCTGTGTGTAATAAGTAAAATTTAATTGTATTTGCAGATTTATGGAACTGTGCTTCAAAATAAATGTGCCATGAGAAATAATATTAGTGTATTTAACCTCTACATCTATGTCTAGAAAATTTACATAATATCATAAAAATTATATGATTTGTGTAGAAATGCAATTCACTGTATAGTATTTTGAGGAGATTCATGGATTTGGTATTTTTGCTTCAAATATGTTTTGTCAAAAATAAACAGAACTTGGTTATAAAGCTTTTTGTTTTATATTATACCATCAATTTATGGTGATATTATTATTCTCTTTCAAGCACAACTATATATAAAATATAGTAATTCTTTTTCTTGGTATCATGTTATCTTCCAAAATTCTTATCCTTTGTGAAAAAAAAGATAATTTTGTAGTGTAGAATTACATCCTAATAAAGACTATTTTATTTCTTCCAATTTTAATCATGGATCTAAATTCATATTAAATTGTATTGAACATTTTTGACTGTGTATTATAAGCCCTTAAACTAAGCTAACTATTTTACTTAGAGATCTGGATCTTCAAATATACAAGTCTATTTTACCAACAATGAATTAAAGTAACAGTAAAAGAGAAGCAGAAAATGAGATAAACATCCACAATGAAAAGAGGAGGTAATCTCCAGTGGCAAAAAGACTTCAAAGAACTTCTGGAAAACAGAAAGTCTGGAAGTAGATGAAGGATGCATTTGAGTTCTAATTAGGGCTTCCCAGGAGGTGGATTAAATTACTAAGAATCTTGAAAGTCCATAAGTTAGTGTGCTTCAGATCAGCACAATGGAAATAAAGGGAAGGAAGCACATTTGGGCAACAGAATCTGGGGTTGCAGTCTAATCTCAAAGGAGGCTTCTGCTTACTCAAAGTAAAGTTATGGATCTGTCTTGCACTCTCACATTTTTCCTACTTGAGACATGGAGTGTGATTTACATGAGTCTCAAACAGTCTTGAGTTTAGGAAGCTTTAAATGGTAATAGCCAGAAAAATGATCTTCTACTAATTAATATATTTTGAAAAGACCACTTTCAGCAATTGTCTGGGAAATGAATTTGTCAGTCCTAATGGTGCCATAAAGCATAGTTCCCTATATTGACACCACAAAAACTCACTTTTCAGTCTAAGTTCTGTACTTAGTTTACGGTACTTGCAAGACTCAATTCCTGAAGAAAACTTATAAGAATGGAAAACAGTGCAATTAATAATAGTTTTGACAGCTGTGTAGACTGAATGTCAAATTAATAGTAATCTTGTATATCTTCTGCTGTTCAATTTGGATCCACTAAACATACTTTTTTGTTCTCTATACTCATCCCCAAATCATTTTAGGCTCCTCACTATAATTGTCTCAAGACACAACTACTGCACTGATCCTTTTACAATTCCTGTATGGAAAGTGAATACTAAAAAGTAGAGAATTGGATCATCTGTTTTCAAATTGAATCATCTGATTTTTATCTTCAAATATATAATAGACTTTTATATTTGGACATTTATATTTGGATACAGTGGATACCATGGTCATAGACCAATAGTTCCTGGATCTATATAGTGTGTCTCTTTGTAGCACACCCTGATATAATTATGTGAAATTTAAGAAGTGTTAGCAACACCATCAGCTGTTCCAGAATTCTACCAGGCCAGCAGCTTTTTTTTTAGATGATAATACAGTGGATACCATGGTCATAGACCAATAGTAATATCTTTATTTTTGTTATGTGTGATCTGATTCAATTTTAGGCATGATGTATTGACACTTTATTAGTGGTACTTGCTTAGCATTTATTGTCTGTAAAAGCAAAATTAAAAAAAAAAAGTTTGGATTTTTCTGGTTAAAATTATTTCTGGGTTAAAAGATGTTAACTTATTAATTTATTATGAGAAAAGATGAAAAGAACATTGCTGTAACAAGAACCTAGAGACAGATCTCTCCTCTTAGCTGGCTAGATATTTGGAAGAAGCATTTGATAGATAAAATACGGTGACTGGATACCACTATGGTACTCAGTCCTCATTCATCCTGTGCAGCATCAGAGGCAGGATTAAAAACAACTAGCCAAGTCCAGTTGTCAACTTGGTTGTCTTGTACAATGTCCATGATGTATGTGCTTTGGTATGTGATAGCATGAAATCCCATAATATTTACACTGCATTGTCTCTCTCAGAGATCCATCCTTATTACTGTACCCCCCAAATTTTATAGTCTTCAAAAGTTCCTTCTAAATCCTTGACCAAGTCTTGGTTTCTTCCTATTATTTTATGTACCTTCTCATGTACCTTCTTACCTGAGTAACTTCTTTTTTCCACGTGAAATTAAGGATGAAGTGTGCTGCCAAGTATTCTGCTCTTTAGAAAGAGTTTTTTTCATTTTTTATTTTTCAAGGGTAATCCTGAAAGATACTGTACAATGGTGTTATTTTATTTCACTTTACTTCTAAATGAAGAATACTCGTATTTATTTCTAGTAATATTTGGATAGATATTGGCCAATTATCTCTTCTATGTGATTCGCAAAAGGGACCTTTTCCTAAAGAAGGAAATGAATAGGTGTTGTATCACACCTTTGCTCTGAAATTGATTGGGGTTTTCTGAGAAAGAGTGTAACTTCAGTGATTATCTTCTTGGTTAGTTCTTTGCTTAGTTATTGGTCACACTCTACAAGTGTGACCTCAGGTGAAATGCCAAGGAAGACAGAGAGTAAAATAAGTAGAAGTTATCAATTGATTATACTTTTGTAACTGAAGTAAGGTTTGTGAAGTACTATATGACTTGCAAATTTCTCTGCCTTACATTTAAAATCAAAATATAAAATTCATCTTTATTTTTTATGTACCACTAATAAACTTCTAAAAATAAAATTTACATCTATTATTTTTCTAATCCTGTTGATGATTTCTCTATTTTCTTGATTATATGAAGTTTTTATAACTGATACTAACTTGATAATTTGTGTCATTTCCTAGTTTACACTTATTGATTTTTGTCTCTTTTTAGTTATAATTGGCCTCCAGTGACTAAGGGAAGTCTGCTCCTTAGTCAGACTTCCGATCTGCTCCTCCCAGCCCTGCTTCAGCCTTTCAGCTTACCAGACTCTCATGCAGTTTGTTGTAATTTCTTCCAGAAGCTGTTTTGCTGTCTACTTCTCAGGACTAAAAATAAATGTCAAAACTTAAAAAAAGATACTTTAGGGCTGGGGATATGGCTCAAGTAGTAGTGTGCTTGCCTAGCATGCATGAAGCACTGGGTTCGATTTTCAGCACCATGTAAAAATAAAAAAATAAAATAAAGTTACTGTGTCCACCTAAAACTAAAAATGAATATTTTTTTTTTTAAAAAGCAAAATGTAGAGGGAGAAAGTAGCAACATTTTTGTTTTGGTAATTAGGCTTTTTAAAATTTTTTTAACATTTGTCTGTTTTCAATGTGGGTCACAAAATAACAGTTTCTTTTCTGAGTTCAGGTGACCAAGGAATAGCCACACCCTTGGAACAAAACCAACACACACACACAAAAAAAAAAAAAAAAAAAACAGAATTATCTTTAACCTAACCTTTTATATGAAGTCTCAGAACCCCTTAAATTTGCACATTAGCTTCTTTGTTCAGTTGAATTGAAACTGCTTTTTGTAGTTGAAAAGAGTGTGACTATTGAATTTGAAACCTTTTATTCTGGGCATCTTGGTGGTTTCTGGTGAGGTTAAGTGGGTGAGAGGGTGAAGGGAAAGTGGGGGATTCTTTCCTACCATAACATGAAGTTTTCCCTACAGTCTGCTCTCAGGTGCCAGACCTCAAGTATTTTTTACAGTGGTATACTTTGATTATTTGTACTTCCCCTTTACCCATTAGTTTTAACAGCATTTTGTCAAACTGCACTTATTAAGAACCATTTTTAAAATAAAGTTATAGTTCGCCTAACCAGTCTGTACTTATTGCATGTGGTTTCATTCACCTGCTATGCCTGTTTTTGGTGTCTGAAAAACAGATATATTATTTTCCATATTTTATCCATTTTCCTACACGTATATACTTAAAAGAAAATTAGGTCTGGAAATATTCGATTTTGATTGAATGATATAATCAAGAAAATAAAATTTAAATATGCTAAATATATGTCCAGATTTTCTCAAGTAGATATGTTTAAAACAAAGAAAATATCCTAAAATGGAAAACCATGGTCAGCTTCAAAAAAAGCAAGAATAAAACCCAAGTATTTATCCTTAATGATGGATTATAGATGATAAATACAGAATAACCTCACGATTTAAAGGAAAAATAGTATTCAACCTGGTATTCTAAAATAAAGCAGATTGTTCATAAATCATAAATAAAAATAGATTTTCATAAATATTAAAAATCTAAAAAGCAATTTTCCATACTTCATTTCAAAGAGAGTTACTCAATATAGAAGAAAAATTTAACAAAAAAAAAGGGAGCAGAGTTTGTGGACAGAAACAGTGGCTCTAACTGCAGAGCTCAAGAAAGTTATGCTAATTCTGCAGTAGACCTTGAAAATAGTTTTGTTAGTATACCTCAGTCCTACCTTTAAAATGATGGCTTAATAGAAATATTACCTATTGACTAGTCAAGTGATTGAATGTAGCAAAAGTTAGAAGATTCTAGTGATCTATTTTCTCACCACAAAAAAATTGAATATTAGAAAATACAGAAAAAAGAATGTGATGAAAAAAGAAAGTAAAAATGCACTAAACAAAAATAATGGAAAGCCAAGTTCTGTATATGAAATACAGTAAAATGTGCACTTTTTGTAAAATTTAATGGGATAGAAGAAAGTTACCTTTTAAAACTTTACATAGTGGCAGATAGAGTGTAGACTGCTGATCTGGGTATAAATTTTGGAAACTACTGTTTTATATGGCACTGGGGATTGAACTCAGGTTGCTCTATCACTCATATATATACAAAATTCTTTGATATTTTGAGACCTGGTCTCACTTAGTTACCAATGCTGGCCTTGAAGTTGTGATCCCTCTGCCTCAGCCTCTATGATATTTGAGATTACAGGTATGTACCACCACATCAGTCCTGGACACTAATTTTTTTACATACATCTAATAATCAAAACTATTTTAAGTATTTTGCCTTTTCTTTGATATAAAATATTCAATACTATCTTACCAAATTGGTTTTGACCCTAATATTTTTTTCTTGAAAAGGTCAATATTCATGTTAAGTAGTTATACTTTTTTTTTCTTACCATAACAAGATTTACACATTAGATTGTATCCTGAGTTAGCAAGCCAAATTTATCCATGTTTTATAAAAACAAATTGCTATAAATTGTTCTGGTCATGGTTTTAAGAGAAGTACCTTCCTCTTAGTCATAATCAAAAAGAAAATAGGAGAAAATTTAGTAAAGTCAAAAGCTAAGATCCAACAGTTGGCCAGTTCTTGTTTCAAACAGATGTTTATGATTTGATTGTTTCTCTTTTAAATTTCTTCTTCTGATTACTCTGATGGCCTTTTATATGATATTTAATAGTCAGCTTCATTTAAAAGCACTAGTTTATATGAAAAGTGGATACTAAGGGAAATAAATATTTGGAACAAATAGTAGACAATATGTTTTTCATGATTATATACAATTTCCTCCCACCATTCTGGGATTGCTATTTATAGAGCTTTAAATGATTTCCATTTCTCACTATATTTCACTATCAGCACATGCAGAAATAATTTCTGAACAAATTTATATTAAATAAGCAGCAATTTAGAGAAAACCAGATACAATTTACACCTGTGAAATTAAAACAATATATGTAGAAGTTTGCCAAAGAATACTTGGCATATTCAAAGAATAAAATGAAGAAATTTACCAGAATTTTTGCTTTCCTTTATGTGAAAGGGCACAGTTTATTGACATGTTGTTTCAAAAAGACATTAACATTTTCTTTATGAAAAAAATAGTTGTTATTCCTTAACATAAATTTTGCTTGATTGTTTAAATTTTTACCCATTTATCTTACACACTGAGAAGTTATTTGCTGGGGTAAAACGCAGTGAGATACTGATCAATCAATTGTATTTTCAACTAGTGTTGTAAAATGCATCTCTGACACATTTGTTTGTTTTCATTTTATATAATAGCATCATGCACTATCAGCATGAGAAGAATGTGGTCATTAATTTTGGTACCAATGGTGGGTTAGGTACATTGAAAAGATGTTGAGAAAACTACATCTATAATGGAGGAATCTCCCAATTTTTTGTTTTCATATTTCCTGTGGTGCTTCTGCTCTTCATATTAGTATGTTAACTTTAATTTGCATTGTCTGTACAGTTTCTTAAAACATAAGACACTTATAATTGAGGAAATCATATATAGTAAGTTTATTTCATAAACTGATATAAGACTCAATGAAAGACTTCAGCATTATTCATGTACATTTTACCAAAATTGCATTATATCACAATGGTACATACAGTATTAAAATTTTATATAGCTAAGGGATTTTTAACAATGAATGATAGGCACCCTAAGCAAGTATGTAGTTCCAATTATTCATTTACTGAGCTTCATTCATTGATAATATAATTCTTGTCAAAAACCACACTTCAGAGTGTGTGTTTTGAAAAAATTGTTTGGTGAATTACTAACAATGCAGCATGAAGTTTTTATTTATTATTGGTTCATCATACCCACATCTTACTCACATAGTAAGATTGTTATAATATTCAATAAGTTGTAGCTAAAATCATGAAATACCTCATAACATATTGTACAGATTATATAAATGCTCTTATTATTTCTTCATCCTTTTCACAAATATTTATCAGCTACTTACTATATGCTAATTAGAAATAAGTTTATTATAATCATCTCAGATTTTTTTTAAAAAACTGCAAGACCTCATTTGAAAAGAGCAATATAGATTTCTGAAGTAACTACAGTTTCTCTAGTGAATAATGTGTATAGAAATCTGCTAAGGTCTTGGGGTATGCAAATATATTTGAGATGCATCAGAGAGTACATATGAAAAAAATACTACTTATTATGTAATTTAAAAAAAGTAAAATATCATACCAAAGGTTACAAAAATTAACTTTTGGGAAAAAAAGCAAAAGGGTGCACTAGTATTTGAAATATGGTAATAATAATTTTTACTATAATTAGTTGTTTCTGAGTCTCATTTCACTCTTTAATTATCTATCCATTGTGTTAAGAACCCCTATAGGTGTTAAACTATATAAGGTATATATATATATATATATATATATATATATATATATATATATATATATATATATATATATTGTGGTGTGAGGTGTTATTGGAAAATATTAGCATTTGGTGAATAATGCCATCAATTTTCTGTTTTGCAATATTAAAGAACTATTTCAGATTTATTGCAATGGATAGTTTTGTTTAAAGTAATAGTAGTTTTTCAATGTAGAAATTACTAAGAAAATTTTAGGTGTTCTCCAAAAGTCTGTAACAACCATATTTGATGAACTCTGTGTCATAATGTATAAGAAAAGTTGCTTCCCTACCCCAAACCAGATATCACTGGAATAACCTTGTGTAGTATCAGCACATACAAGTTTAGATGAGGACTTTTGCTTCTTTTCTCCTTTTACTTCCAACCTACAATGTGGCTTATTTTTAATAAGCAGACTTCTATGATTGTTCAACCTCTCACACATCTCAGAATTCACTAGGAGGGATCACTCACAAAATAGAAACAAACATATCTGAGATAGTGTATAGATTAATATATGAAGAAGTTCAAGAAAATATTGATCTGGCCATGAGATGGTGTGTTAACTATATAGAAAGCTAAAAATTTAAATTGAAAGAAGAATAATACTCATGAGAATTATTATGAATCATGCAGTCTTTGGAAGCAGATATTTTAAGTACGAAGCTCTTGAGACTGATGTCCACTACATCTTTTATAGGAATATTTGCTCTGGTTTTGAGGGCCACCAGATTTTAGGCAGTAAACTTTTGGCTTGATATAGCATAATCAGAAAGCCCAGCATTCTCTTTTTATACATAGGCATTGTTTACTAAACATTCATTGAGTTTTTGCACAGACTTTTCCGTTATTTTAATATACCTAGCCCATTAGTCTTGTCACATTCAAATTCATTCATTCTTCAAAAAGTAATTTAATTAAATTTCTTATTGTTTTTAAAATAAAATATCAACCTAAAGTAATTTCTATACTCTAAAGCATTTTATTGTAGTATCTAGAATCTTTAGAACTACTAAGAAATGACATTTTTCCATTGTCTCTCTCATATTACTTTCATTATAATTTGAGTATGTCCCCCAAATGCTCATGTGTTTGGAACTTAGTTTCAAAGGGAGAGAGTTGAAAAATAGTGGAATGTTTAAGAAATGAGATCTACTAAATTGTGGTTAGATCATTGGGAGAGATGTTCTTGGAGAGGATTAATGTAACTTTCATGGGGCACAACATAGTTCTTATTAAAGCCAGTTGTTACAAAAGAGCAAGTCTTTTTTCTGTATTTCTCTGACTTTCTGTCTCATTATGTTCTCTCTACCTCTTAAATGAACCCTCCCTCACCATAATGCCACCTCATGTGTAATGCAGGTGAAGGAGCTGTCACAGAAGCTGAAGTGATTCTGGTACAGTGCACTTAAATCTTCAGAACTATGTACTCAAAAATATTTTTATTTATTTATAAGTTGTAGTTGGACACAATATCTTTATTTTATTTATTTATTCATTTTCATATTTATTCATTTTATTTATTTATTCATATTCAAGTTTCTTGCATGTGACAGGTGAGCACTCTACCACTGAGCCACAACCCCAGCCTCTCAGAAAATTTTTTTTGCATTTATATCTCTTTTTATACATTCGCCTGTTTCTGGTATTTTTCTATAACAAATTAAAACAGACAAAAACAACCTCTGTGTTATTTCTAAAGAAGAGAGGTGAGACTTTGCAATGAATTATCAAAAAATTCTGTAAAAGCTTTAGAATAAGAACTGTTATGCATTCACTGAGTGACCTTTAGTGAGTGAATAAATATCTTTGAGTCTAAGGCATCTTACTATGAGAGTGAGTAGAATATCTAAGATTACATTTTAAAAGCCCTGGTATAGTTTAGATGGTAATGGCTTAGCATTTCTGGTTCTTATTTGTTTTTATATTTCAAAGGTGATATCTTGTATTTCTTATATTCCTCATGGTCCTTAAGTTAATGTTTTGCCATTTACTTTTGGACTCAAATATGTGGAATTTATTTTGTTTAGTAAAACAAAAGCAAGAGTGGTTTCTTTGTATATAGCAAAGACTCTATGAGAATATTTTTATTTTTAATGGGAAGAATTGTCTCATTGCTAATGATTATAGAGGGAATTTACATCTTGATGACACCCATTAATCAGAAATGGTCTGAATTGTCTACATCAAAACCATTATAAAACCATGAATAAAGAGGCAAATTAAAAAATATGTTTTTATAGCACCATTTTGAGTCTTCTATTAGAGTACAAATTATAGTATTTTTTACCAGTGAAATGACGCAAACACATACAGTTGCATTTTAAGCCTCCTGTAATCACACAAGTCACCATCAATCATAATACCATTGTAGGAAGAGAAATGTAGATCTTCACAGGCAGAAAAATCAAATACAAAAAGTGCAATTTGCCTTATGCAAAAAAAGAACTCATTATTTATGTCATACTTCTTTTAGCTCCCAGGTTCCATATCTTTGAGCTCAAGATATTCAACCAGGGGGCTGGGAATGTGGCTCAAGTGGTATCGCGCTCACCTGGCATGTGTGCGGCCTGGGTTCGATCCTCATCACCACAAACAAAGATGTTGTGTCCACCGATAACCAAAAAATAAACATTAAAACTCTCTCTCTCTCTCTAAAAAAAAAGATATTCAACCAGAAGAAAGTGGATTCGTTTATGCTAGATGAGTTAAGAACTGATATAATTAGAATGTAAACATATTTTGGTTTGGGGTTCTGTTGTTTCAAGTATGATGGCTTTCCCAGGAAAGCAATGCAGGAGATTTTGTCCTCCACTTCACCCAAATTCTATGGAAATATTATTATTTGTTTAAATTAAAAGTGAAAGCCACAGGCAATATACAGCAGGTATTGAAATGTCATGATGAGACATCAAACTGCAGTTGTTTTTCTCATGTTTTTGTATAATTGATTGCTGTGGGATTTGAATATTTGAAATATAAAAACTATATTTAAAAATAAACATTAATATTCTTTTGTTTTTTAAGGTAATTTTAAGGCTCATAGCCTAAGGTCATAATACACAGTATAATTACCTCATACTTATCTAATGTAATCCCAAGACAAAGGAATTGGGATATAATTTTCATGAAAAAAAAGATTTTTACTAAGTAAAATTATGTTGTTCCATGTATCATACTTTTCTATGCAGTATATGTTTGGCCTTAAAATTAATAGAAGTGAATGCTTGATGGGACTGCCAGAAGGTTTATATTATCTTGTCCTGGTGAATATTGTGGCAGAATATATGGAGGATGAAACAGAAGATTCCTGAAATTGTGTATTTTTTGGCTGCTAACTGTTGAAAGGTACATCATTGTTATTAATGAAAAAGACTGACTAAAAACAGCAATGTTCTCTAAGCCTATATATGTGATCAAATTCTTTGTTAAGCAAAAATGCCCTGTGCAGCCAGGGATGGCTGAAACATTATATTTAGACTCTGGTAATCTCAGTTCTTTTTTTAACTCTAAATAGTAAATTTTTGTAGCTCAATAAAGCTCTCTCTATTCCTTTTCTTGCTTTTAAAACCAGAGAAGCAATACTTGTCTTTTTTAACTTTCTGGATTATTTCCCAATTTGACTGCAATAAAATATGCAGAAAACTTTTGGAAAATATTGCAAAGCATACAAATGGAAGTGAATAATCTTTGCTTACTTTGTGACACTTTTTTTTCTTTCAAATGCTGTTGTAGCTCAAAGTGGGTAACTTATCTTTCTTCAATTACCTTTAACTGATTATATGTCCATTTTCCCTCTAGCATTTGGAAACCACACTTCAACACTATTGGTCTCTTACTTAAGTCTTTACAATTTTTTATTTCTATATTATTGTGTGTTGATACAATAGATTTTTCTTCTCATTTAGTGTAGTTTCATGTATAATTAAATTGGTTTAAATATGTCTATATTGGAGAGTGTACAATGTCCCCAGACCTTGTTCTTAGGCATATGTTGCTGTAAACTCAATTCTTCATGAATTATACGTAATGTTAATAAAATTGTAAATGATATTCAATATGATTTTTGTATAGATTCTGTGTATAAGAAGCTTTTACCCTATTGTACCTGAAAAGCCAACATCTTATGATAAGAAAATTAATCTTTACATACAACCTTCTCAGATCACCTCTTACTACTTGGTCCTCAGAAAATGAGACTATAAACCATAGCTCATTGATTATTTTGTCATAAGTATAAGACCTCACTCAACCTTAACTCCACATCCATTTCTCTAATTTCTGCCCTGAAATAACACTACCTATAGAATACCAAGGATGTCAGAATTTACTAACGTACATGAAAATACTGATCATTGACCTCATTCACAGAAAAATGAAATGTCTCCAATGAGGATGAAGTCTAGAAAGCCATTATGCACACAAGAAACATAAAACTCTTCTCTCCTGTAAGTGTTACCTTTAAGTTTGTGGAAATTCAGTCTATTAAAATCACTAGGAAATGTTAAAATGTTAAAAAGTAAAAATTTTAACATTTATAAATCATGATATAAAAATCTGGGGCTTATTTTCCTATATCTATATCCTTCTTAAAACTCTTAATTTCACCACAAATACAAACAGAAAAAAATAATGATCTGACTTATGCAAATTCTAGTTCACATTGAGGTTCACTAAAATGTGTAAAAGTATTAACAGATGCTAGAGTATTATTCACTCAACAGTATGTTTTACTGTTACATAGAACAGTTACTTAAGTGGAACACTATGATGTCTGTCATTTAACAACAGGATGCAATACATGAGGGTTAACATATAAACAAATATTCAGTTATAAAGACTTTGCATACATAAGGTAAATATAGGTAAAAAAAATGCACAGTAAACCTAGCATGATGGTCCATGCTTGTAATCCAAGCAAATTGGGAAGCTGAGAAATTTCAGAAATTTAAATTCAGCCTCAGCATCTTAGTGTGGTTTCAAGCAACATAGCAAGACAGTCTAAAAATTTGAAAAAGTGGAGAGTAGGCTTAGGAATATGGCTCAGTGTATACAAATACCTAAACTTAAACTGAAATACAAAAAAAATAATTAAAGTTTAAAATATTACACTTCAGTGTTAAACATCAAAAATAGATTTCATATAATTCTTTTCTCAGTATTAAACAGTGAAAATAGTAATTTTTGATTTAGAAAAACAATTATAGAGTTTCTGGGCACAATGAATTCTCCAAAAATAAGCAGTGTTTAAGAAACATGTGGCTACAATTTTTTTTTCCATTTGTATTTTCTCTAACCAGTATGTATCCACAGGTGCTGAGTATTAGTGAATAAATTTTAGAGGCATTGTCACATTGTCAATTTTCACATTTCAAAATTTTCTCTGCACTATGATTATTGTGTTGATGATTAAATGTTGTCCCTTTCTTAGAGTAATGGTTCAATGGTCTCATTTGTAGAGCTTCTCTACAGTGTGTTTTCTCTGTTGTCTAGTAATATATGATATAATTTAAAATGTTTCTACATTCTGTACATTTAGATGTCTTTTTTCCAGAATAAGTAGCCTAGTGGTGAAAAGAATTAATTTCTTATTAAAAGCTTTGCTGCATTCTTTCAATTTGTAGGGGTTCTTTTCTGTATAAATTCGGTTGTTAATAAGGTTTAGTCTTTCTTTTTTTAATGTTTATTTTTTAGTTGTAGTTGAACACAATACCTTTATTTCACTTATTTATTTTTATGTGGTGCTGAGAATCAAACCCAGGATTTCACACATGCAAGGCTAGCACTCTACCACTGAACCACAACCCCAGCCCCAAGGTTTAGTCTTTCTTTAAAGGTATTATCACTTTATCCACATTTCACATTCACCAGAATGTCTTCTGCTGTGGTGAATAAAGTTTTATATTTATTAAAAGCTTTTCCACATTATTCACATTTGTAGGGCTATTCTCCAGTGTGAGTTCTGTTGTGGTGAATAAGGCCTGTTTTATTGCTAAAAGCTTTGCCACATTCCTTATATTTGTAAGGCTTCTCTCCAGTGTAAATGCTTCTGTGGCAAATAAGGTGTAATATTTGAGTAAAAACATTGTCACACACTTTGCATTTGTGAGGCTTCTCTCCAGTGTGAGTTCTGTTGTGGCAAATAAGGTATCATTTTTGACTGAACGCTTTGACACATTCTTTACATTTGTAAGGCTTCTCTCTAGTGTGAGTTCTGCTGTGGCAAATAAAGCCTGTTTTTTGAGTAAAAGCTTTGCCACATTCTTTACATTTGCAGGGCTTCTCTCCAGTGAGTTCTGCTGTGGTGAATAAGGTGTATTTTTTTGACCAAAAGCTTTGGCACATTCTTTACATTTGTAAGGCTTCTCTCCACTGTGAGTTCTTCTGTGGCAAAAAAGGTCTGATTTTCGACCAAAAGTTTTGCCACAATCTTTACATTTGTAGGGCTTCTCTCCAGTGTGAGTTCTGCTGTGGTTAAAAAGGTCTGATTTTCGACCAAAAGCTTTGCCACAATCTTTACATTTGTAGGGCCTCTCTCCAGTGTGAGTTCTGCTGTGGCGAATAAGGTGTGATTTATAACCAAAAGCTTTGGCACATTCTGTACATTTGTAGGGCTTCTCTCCAGTGTGAGTTCTGCTGTGGAAAATAAGATATGATTTTCGACCAAAGGCTTTGCCACAATCTTTACATTTGTAGGGCTTCTCTCCAGTGTGAGTTCTTCTGTGGCAAATAAGATGTGATTTTTGACCAAAAGCTTTGCCACATTCTGCACATGTGTAGGGCTTCTCTCCAGTGTGAGTTCTCCTGTGGCAAATAAGGTCTGATTTTTGACCAAAGGCTTTGCCACAATCTTTACATTTGTAGGTCTTCTCTCCAGTGTGAGTTTTGCTGTGGCAAATAAGGACTGATTTTTGACCAAAAGCTGTGGCACATTCTTTACATTTGTAGGGCTTCTCTCCAGTGTGAGTGCTGTTGTGGTAAATAAGGTCTGATTTTTGACCAAAAGCTTTGCCACAATCTTTACATTTGTAGGGCTTCTCTCCAGTGTGAGTTCTTCTGTGGCGAATAAGGTCTGATTTTCTACCAAAAGCTTTGGCACATTCTGTACATTTGTAGGGCTTCTCTCCAGTGTGAGTTCTGATGTGGCAAATAAGGTGTGATTTTCTAGCAAAGGCTTTGGCACATTCTTTACATTTGTAGGGCTTCTCTCCATTGTGGCTTCCTCTGTGGTAAATAAGACCTTTTTGTTTACTAAAAGCTTTGTAACATTCTTTATATTTGTAGGGCTTCTCTTCAGTATATATTCTCTGGTGGTGAACAAGGCCTGATTTTTTATATGATATCTGGTGTTCACTCTCACTTGTAGTTTTCCATATTTTCTTTTGTGGTAAATAGTTAGGATCACAACTTCCATATTTTGCACTTATCACTTCATGAAATATATGTTTTAGGCCCTTTTCTGGTGAATATTTTTGGGTATGATTAGGAGTCATGACTGAAGTAAACAAAAATTTAAAAAAATACCTATTAGACTGGGATAAATATATTTTGCATACATAACATGAAATTAAGGTAAAATAAATACATCAGGAGTTAGCAGATTAGTAAATCCAAAGTCACCATAAATCCAAAAAATATATTAGTTCAATAAAAATGTACAGAAAAATTACCTTGAGAATATTATCCAAATTTTTTGTAGAGACCACAGTATCCAAGAGGAGAACATCATTAAAAAGAGTAATATAATTAAGTGTATAAAACTATTATTAATAGCCTTTTGTCCTTCATAAGATAGTATTGTGTATTTAGGAAATATCTACCATCTACCTCACTGTCAGTAGAATAAAAGAAATGTAAAACTTATACAAACATTTCTGGCTTTTACAAAGAGTGTCCAAAATATGGTTTTTGTCTTCCATGACATAGAGACTTGAAAATATCTAGTAGATTTTGAGTGACAATACCATAAATATTCAACAAGGGTAAAGAGGCAATGGACTCTTAAAAAGAAATATGAACAAATAATTTACTAAGAAATATACACATATATATCTATAAATTTTTTTATAAAAACATTTTAAAAGACTATAAAAATCTTGCATAGCCTATGGCCATAATATTTGGATGAATTCAACACATGACAATCAAGTATAATAAATTGATTTTTATATTTTTACATTCGTGTGATATGAGAATTTCCTTTATTGACAAATACAACTTTGTTTACTTATAAATATATCATGGTATTTTATACTATATATACAAGGTAAAATGATTAAATAGAATGAATTAACAAAATCATTATTTCATATAATTATCAATTTTTTCTTACAAGGTATTGTATTCCTTCTACTAGTATTTATGAAGAACATAATACACTCACTAAGTGGTAAAATAAAACTCTTGACCTTATTATGCTCAATAAAATAAAAATATGGAGACTTTGACTATAATATCAACCCTACACAAAACACAGTACCTGGTGAGCAAAATTTTGCTCACTAAATTTCTGACTTCCACATGTGAATCAAAAGCTCCTACAACTTAATATTTGCCTGAAACCTTTCACTTAATTCAAAGTCCTGCATATATTTCTTATAACACTTTAAGAGACAAAATGTTTTATAACTAAATAATAATAGTACATAAGTACATATTTTTAAACATTTGACATTGATGGGCACACACATTGAGTCCCTAGCTTTAATACTGAGAAAAATGTTGGCACAAAACACAGAAGCAGAGGTGTCTCTTCAATTTTATGATTTAATTGTTCATGGATACTTATTTAGTACTGGCAATTCTGGATCTTCAGGGCATCCAACTTTTAATGTTTCATGTGCAATGCTTGAGATTACCCCCAAAATTCTATATCACAAACTTACAACACAAGTCTTTTTTAAATTGTTTGAGCCATGCTGTTTCTAAATTTCTGTGACTTCTCTCAATCCTGAAGTACTTTTGCATGGCCTCCCAATTAGCAAATATTACAAGGATGCAGCATTGTTCTTGCCTATTTTTATTTACTTAAAATTTACTATACTCTTTTCTTAAAAATTGACTATATAATCTACTCATGGCTTCTTTAATGAACAAATAAAAAATATTACAGCAAATATAAACAAAGAGAAGCATGGCTCAATCCAAGTGAGAAAAAAAGAAAAATAAAACATGAAGAATTTAACATTAGGATACTAACAGTTATGAATTACTCAAAGAACTCTAAATAACTATTTTAAAAAGTTTAGAGAGTGAAATTGAAAAATATTAACATCAATGAGCACAATGTTTATTTGAATAATTCTTTAAGAAAAAATGAGAGGGGCATTACTAGTGTTCAAATTTGAAATTCTACAAATATGGGAGAGGCTTATCAAGCAGTACCAAGTTTAAGACAAGTCTAAGCAACTTGTAAAATACTGTAAAAATTAAAAATCTATAGGATATACAAAGAGAAGTGGGAAATATATATATATATATATATATATATATATATATATATATATATATACACACACACACTGTGTTTTATGTAGGGTAGATATTATAGTCAAAGACTCTCTCTCTCTCTCTCTCTCTCTCTCTCTCTCTCTCTCTATATATATATATATATATATATATATATATATATATATATATAGTGTGAAAAGAATCCAAGCATGCCACAATAAAAAAATCCAGAAATTAAATCACTAATTAAAATAAAAAAATAAAAAATGTAAAAAAATTACAAAGTAGAAGTATAATGATTTATTCACTTCAAAATATTTATGATTTCTAGTGCATAATTGCAAAACACAAAACAAAAGAAAAAAATTACTAAAAGAATTGAATCTAAAAAGAAAATGTCAAGTCAGTTCCAGCAGAGAGCATGGAAAGAAACCAAGCATGATCTGCTCCTAGAGGCCCTATTTGTTTAAAGATGGATGATGCTCCTGCTTTTTCATCTCATCCTTTTGAACAATTTTTAGTCAATGAGATATAGTTTTAAATCATGAAATTTCTCATAATTCTTTTGGACTAGCTTTTGTTGAGTGAGCAAATTGCATCCTAATACTTGCCTTTTAATAGAAAAATATACAAAGATCTAGCCTCTCTTATATTAATATGCATTAAATATTGTTTTATTTACAGTTAATGTGCTCAATGTACAACATAAAGTTAATACTCAAAATTGGTCATCTGCATTGAATAGACATTTTATTCTCAAACAGCCATTACCAATAAAATTATGTAATATATGAAGTTCCACCTGACCAGCATGACAAGATCCTATGCCTTTGATCATGTGGGGAAAAGCATAGACTGCTACACTTATGCCAACATGTCCTGTTTGGACTCTAGCTTCATGCTTGAAAAATAGCAATTATAAATGTACAAGAAACTTCACAAACTGATTTCTAAGTTTCATTTAACCCTGGAAGACAAGAGTTCATCCAAACAAGAGAATAATCATTCTCTTCAAAAGAGGAGAAACATTAAAAGAGGACCCCAAGATATTTGAATTTTGGTTACTTGGGGAGATATAAAACCATTAACAGCCTCAGCTCAACAGGTGTTGGCTAAAATGGGGTTAGAATGTAATCTAGATAACTGTGTTACTGCTTTGATTGCTAAATTCACACAAAACTCTGTAAATGCTTTGGTCTTAATAACAATTTTGCTCTGTTTTTGTACACCAGCTCTGGGAAATTGAGTACTGTCAGATCCTGGACTTCTAGAACCCATTACAATATCTTGAATCACTTGCATAAAATTGTGATATACCTGCAAAAATGTCTCATGGTATTCATTGTTGTCTTAGCAGAATGTGTCCTTACCATCCACATAGTATTTGATAGGTCACCATCCTGTGCAATTTATTCATAAAAGTTCTATTCCTCTTGATAAAACCTGTGATGATTCAGTGAAGCTTCTCTCTAAGGCAGAATTTAAGGCTTTGACATTCTCTTTGGTGGGTTTACCTGGAATAGCTCTACCGGCTTATACAACTACTATGAAACTCGCCTATGCTATCATAAACAGTATTATTCATGCCTCCATGGATGTAAATATGCTTAACAAAGAACAAAAACAACATTGTCAAGCAATCCTTGACAATCATGCTGAAATTGATTGTCTGTTATTGTTACATCATAAAGTATATCAGAAGTTTAATACCATGTGTTTCTTCAATTTAAGTTATAATAGTAATTTTATTTCAAAAGACTTAGATTACCTTAAAGATATCATTAATAAGGTTCAAAAAGATGATGGATTTTGGACTTGTTGGATTGGTTGACTTTATGTTTACTCAATTTCATCTGGGCCAAAAATATTCATAGGTGGATGTTTACTGATGTTGGAACTTGCAGTTGTCTATGCCTGCTGTATTTTTTGCCCCCACCAGCATTAAGGAGATAAGTAATATTATTTATTCAAAAGACCTTAAAAAGGAGTGGAGGTATTAGGTATTCTGGCCTGGGAATAGACAGGAAAGTTTGGGGGTGATTGTAACTGGCACCCTGAGTCCCACAATTGTAATGCCCAGCAGTGTCTCCCTGAAGCCATTAAGACAACTTTACAGGTTCACTATCTACTTTCTGTGGTAATTTTATTAGAGAGAAGGGGCTCTATATTTGTATTAACTGTACCTAATCTTGGTTAGCTAGCACTTGGGGTTAAAGAAACACTGGGTTATAATGTAGTCATGGTATCAGAAGCTATGAAATTGAGGGTATTATATGTGCAGCTGTTAAAAGGGATGGCTAGTTTTTTTTTTCTTTTTTACTTTTCACTGTGTGTGTGTCTCTCTCTTCTGTTTGCTTTTTTAAAGGTTTCCTCACAAGAAGATTTGAAACAGATCATGCTGGTCCTCACAACAAAAGGTAAGTTTTGATAGTTAATCTGAATAAACTGGGGCATCACTAAAGAAGAAAACAGAGAACAATGGATTTGAAAATGTGATAAATATAGGGCAGTATGTGTTTAATGATTACAATCAAAATAAATAAACCTAAGCTTCTGAAAATTTCTTCTGCTGGATAACTACTCTTTCAATATTTTTCAGTTTAGTTTTCTCCTTGACATTTGAATGACACAACTTTGTCCCCTGCTATGTGTAGTCTACATTAGTTTACATCACTAAATTACACTAGGTACTTCTTATCTAAAGTGAAGGATGTGTAACACACAAAGAAAGAGACAGGTTAAAGAGTAAAATTATATATATATATATATATATATATATATATATATATATATATATATATACACACACACACACACACACAGAGAGAGAGAGAGAGAGAAAGAGAGAGAGAGACAGAGAGAGAGAGAGTAAAATATCTGTACTAAAAATGCCCTTTTTCTTTGAAACAAAAATCTAAAACTCATTTTTATAGAGAAGTTCCCAGAAGATACTCTGCAACAGAAGTAAATTAAATAATAATTAGTAATTAATAATTTTAAAGGAAAATTAAACTTACCCAGGAAGGCAAAGTTTCTATAGTTCTCTAGCATCACATCCCTATATAAATTTTTCTGAGCAGGCTGAAGGCATTCCCACTCCTCTTCAGTAAAATCAATGGCTATATCCATAAATGTTAACAGTTCCTAAAATAAGAATAGATAAATAAATAACACATTGACCACAGGAATATTTGCACAGTCTATAATGTAATTACAGTTGAAATTAGAGTTAGTAGACTATCATGTAGGTAGTGTTTTGGAAAACAATGATACTATTATCTACTTCTGCATAAAAAGTGAATTAAGTTCAAAAAAGTATACATACTCCACATTTATGAAACACAATATAAAACTCAGGAATTATCACAAAAATATATATTTTGTAATTTTTTATATCTTGATCTAAATTACACATATTATTCAGATGAGAAAATCATGGTAATTAAGAAAGAGAATCCTCAAATTTTAATTGTACATCCACTAATCAGAGATTTACTGATGTGTAGAATCTTATTTGTTATTTCTCTGATAGAGCTGACTATTCTGAATGTGTAGTGAGATTTCTAGTAATTCCAATATCAATGGTATAAGAGAAATTTTGAAATGTAACAAGGTAGACAGACCACTTAATGAAAATATTTAATAGTTTATTTAAGTTCAAATATTTTATACATTTTAGGTATGTTATTAATATAAAAAATAGCAACAACAATACTGTTTGAATTTTCCTTTTTATAATTTTAACATTTTTTCAACATACAAAATTATATATATATATATATATATATATATATATATATATATATATATATATATACACACACACAAACTTTGATCGATGTTTATATTGTATGATATTTATAATGAAATATACATATAGCTCTACAAACAAATATAATTTTTTTTATTTTATTCCTTCTTTCTAGTTCTACCTGACAGTAAAATTGATTTTTATGGTATTATGCAAGCATGGGATATATCTTATCCTAATTAAAATCCTGTTCTTGTTGGTGGCTACAATGGTGGGATTCACTTACAGATATATATCTTTTATATTTCTATCCTTGTCTTATTTATTTATTTATTTATTTATTTATTGTTTACCATTGTATAATCTACTGATCTTCTTTTCTTACCCTTGCCCACTTTATGAGCTTTAGATTTCACATATCAGCAATAACTTTCAACTTTTCATTTTAAAGAAATGGTTTGTTTTACTTAGCATAAAATCTCCAGTTTCATCCATTTCCTGGCAAATGTCATAAAGTCATTCTTCTTTATGGTGGATTCATATTTTATTGTGTACATAAGCAACAGTTTTTTATCCTGTCATCATTGAATGGACCCATTCACCATTGCATGGTTGGGTTTATAGCTTAGCTATTGTGAATTGTGCTGCTATAAACATTAATGTGGCTGTGTCAATGTAGTATGCTGATTTTATTTCCTTTGGGCATATACAGTGCAGTCAAAAAACTGGGTAAAATTGTGGTTCCATTTCTTTAACAATATCCATACATATTATTATGTTTCACTTAGACATCCATACAGCTGGAAAAATTGGAATTCATCTATACCTGAGGTGAAAATAAAACATACAAAAAATTAGTAAGCCATAAAATGACTAGAATTTATTATCAAATCATCCATCCCAATAAAAAGTAAAATTTAAAAACTAAAAGTAAAGAAACTCTTAAGCAAAAGAGCAAAATTAGAAGCTATTAAAGATAAACATAACATAGGGTTACAGTATCAATGTTGGTGCTTCTAAAAAGCAAATGAGCCCAGTCTAGTGATGGACAAGTATAGTTCCAGTGACTGAGAAGGATAAGAAAAAAGGATCATAAATTCTAAGACAATATTATATATAATATTGTCTTATATATATTGTATTGAGCAACTTAGTGAGGCACTTAGCAACTCAGCAGTACTCTGTCTCTAAATAAAATATTAAAAAAGACTGAGGATGTGGCTTTACTGTTAAGCACCCCTGGGTTCAATCTTCAGTAGAAATTTTAAAAAAGCAGATACAATTAAAAAACCACTAGCAAATTTGAAAATTCAACAAATAAAAATTATATCAATTATACAGTATATTATTGCAAATATAGGCATATATAAAGATTTCTCATTTAATGGAAATACACTCTGGAAAATTTATCCTAAGAATCTTCTGCAATGTTCCAAATCTCTGAGTGCAATGACAGAATATAGATGGTATAGACTAGTACATGGCTAAGATATTTGCTAGATCCATGGTTGTACATAAAGTCTACTGTTGACCAAAATACCATGATGCCACATGATTGATGTTATGAAGTAAAATCAATCAGGGTAAACCTCATAATAAAATAAATGGTGGAACTACAGAAAACACCAACAACAAAACTCTTAAAACATTCTTGGATATTGGGAAAAGAGTGTGATAATAAAATGCTATTTTATCCCTTCACTCATAAAACAAAACAAAATATTTTGACACCTTAAATGCTGAATATAAGTTATTAATAATTCATACTGAAATATTTAAGGCCAACTGAAGAAATTGACCAAACCCCATCTGGAAATAAAATTTAAAACACAGCTGAGAATATGCTCAGCATTAAGACACTTTGGTTTAATCCCTAATATCACAAATGAAAAAAAAATAGTTTTTATGCTTTCAAAATTATACAATATTATAGACTTAAACTTATGAATTACAAAATATCAATACAAAAAAATCTATTCATCAAATGATTACATTAAAAGCTGCAAAACTGACAAGGTAAAAAAAAAAAACCCTAATTTCCTCACATATAATCAAACACTTATAAAAGAAGAAATACAACAGAATGCAAAAAGAAAAAAAAATTCTTGAAGAGTCACTTTAAAAAGGATAAATCTAAGTGTTCAATAACCATGAAAACTCAAAATCTTTAGAAATTAGGTAGCATTGAATAAAATCACATCACATAGATGAATTGAATAATATTGATGAATATGTGGATTAAATGCAAAAAAAATTAAAATAATAATTTAAGCTTTTATTATCCATTTGTAGAAACTGTTTTGTAATCATATGTAGATGATACACCCACACAGGAAACAGAGACTAAAATTACAGCAACTGTACATGAGAATACAGCCACATTGTTCAAGAGTTGAAACCAAGGGGTATGGCTAAAGAGGAAGAAATAATTATTAAATTTTGTAAAATGTAAATTTTAGGAGCTAGAATTTTTGTTGATGTATTATATGCAGTTTGACAAATACTATAAAATACCATATATGTTTTATGCTGATGTCACATGAATGTTGAATTTCATATGCATGTATGTTTACAAAAGGAATATGCAGTATTTGAGAAAATAAAAATACAGAAAAGTAAATTTAAAAACTCAAATATTCAACATATTTACAAAGGATAAAACTATTCTGAAAATTATCATTTTTCCCAAGGTACTCTTTAATAATAACTGGTCATAATTTTACCATTCTTTACTTTTTGTTAAAGAAGAAATCAAAGCAAAAACTTCTGAAATTTTTCTGGAAAGATGAATGTATATAAAATTAGACAAGTACTGACTCATATATAAGAGTAAATGTACTAGTGATCATTACCTGACACTAATGCACATTATAATATTACAACAGTGTAGTAATTTTAAGATAAAGAAATCACAATACAGAACATTAAATAGGGCAGTTCATATGTATGCAAATATCTTTTTATTGTTAATTGTTATAAGTATATAAATAAAACATATCAATAAAATATTTAATGTGAATGAATGCTACAATCCAACCTCAAGGTAGATGTTAGAATAAAAGGTGTAGATTACAAAAGTGACTTGTGTGCAGAATGAGTGTGACACTGGAATTATACACAAGCATCCACCAAAGAGCAAATATAAAGAGAGATAATTTTTAAAAAATAAAATAAAAATAAATAAAACCAGAATATAAGCCTCCATCCATTTATGGATATACCAAATAAATATGTACTCCTGTTTTGAGTCCTTCTAAAAACTGTAAAGGAATTAGAGGCACACAAATTGGAAAACTGAAAAAAAAATCAATCAAGAGATAAGTAGAATGCACTTGAAGATTTTTCTGATTTGAGCAATATGCAAAATTACTGGAACAAAATGCCCAAATCCAGTGTTAATATAAATAAAGACGATTGATTTGAGTTTGAAATATATTATTTAACTCTAAATTGCCTGTAGTTTAAATGCTAATTTATCTGTACACACAGAGGAAGGAATAAGATATACATGAGTATTTACTCCAGGGGGGAAAAATAAGTGGTTTTCTATGGCCATGCAAGATCCATGGGGTTTATTCCATTAGACCAGAGTGGAAGAGGTATTAAATCTTAAGGTAACCCCTTAATCCCTTAGAGGGATTTGCCAACATTCTCTAAAAATGCAAATAGCTGTTGCTGACAGTTCAACTTTTATCTAGACAGTACCAAAAAATTAACAGGGAAATACAAACCACCACTTAAAGCCAAAGTGGTAGTTTAGCACTTCCTGAGTTCTCTCACCCAGCTCATTTTACTAATAACACCAGACCTAACCAATTCTTTCTGTAAGTAATTTGTCCTGATATTAACATTTTCCATTCAATGGACTACATCTGAAACCTCAAAGCATTGAAAGCACTGGTAACTGTGCAGGTGCAAATCTCCCTAGATAAAAAAAAAGAGTGTTTTCACATTGGTGTGCAAACGTTGTAATGGGCTAAAATCTTGAATATTAGTGAAGAAAAATGGTTACAATCAGAGATCCCTCTTTATTTCTGAAATAAGTGCACATCAATATTTTTTCCAGTGAGCATAAATCACCCTGGAATCTAAAAAGCTTGAATCAAAATTTTAGTGCACCATCCAACTATAAGATCTTCTGCATGAGCATAGCTGTTAGCATGGCTACTCTCAAAAAGTGGAATAGTAATTAGTACTCCAATTATATGAATATGGAAGAAAGAAACACTGTGATAGACTATAAAATTAGTGAAGACATTTAAAAAAATGGAAGTTGAGAGTTCTCTCAGTTATTTCTTTGAGAAACTAAACTCTCTACATTTATACTGCTCTTGAAAAAGAAAAGCCACAAGTACTGGTATGAACTTATGAGAGGCATTAGATGTGCCAGCTGTGGAATCCTCATATTACATAGTTCTGAAACACAGTTCCAGGAAAATACCAGAGTATGGAATGAGAATGCTCTCATATGCATTCCACAAAAGAAAATCTGAGCAAAAAGACACTCTGAGAGGTTGTCTGCCTTTGGAGACACAAAGGAAGAATAGAAACACATGATTTTTCCAAGATCAAGTGATTCTTCTTTACTTTTCAATCATGTAAAATGCTCATAAACAACAACAACAAAAAAATGCTTTTGATTTTTTTCTATGGTACTGGGGATTTAAAACAGCAGCATGTTAATTCTGGGCTACATACCCAGCCATGTTTTAAAATTTTGAGACAGGTTTTTCTACTTGTCTAATTAGTCTATCTAAGTTCCTGATGTTTACTTTGAAATTTCAATCTTACTGACTTAACCACTTGAGACTCTGGAATTAATAAGCATGTACCATTGCACCCAGAGAGAAAAAAAAAATGCTTTAAAGTCTCATCCAGTTTTTGGTATAACAATTGAAAATACCATGTTCATTTGAAATATAATATGGGTAAAGTAACTGATAATACTGCAAAAATGTAACTGATAATACTGGGAAAGGGGGAAGTTGTCATTGAACAGGAAAATAAAATTTTATATATAAATACAACTAACAATACTGGGGCATAAATTTAAAATGACAGCAACTGTTTGAAGATTAAAAAAAATTAAAAAGTACCAGTGTACTAAGTGGTACAGCACCTCTGGCTCAATCCACAATACCACAATCTCCAAAATGAAGGAGAATGAATTCAGAAGGAAAGACAAACTGAGATACCTATAGAGTATCTCACCCAACTCCTGAAGGAAAAAATACATTGGGTTGTGATAGGGATGATCTCCTTACTCCGGAATCCACAACACAATCTGAGAAGATTTGGAAATATTGCCACAAATGTTCTCACATAGAATTTAAGGTAAGGGCTGAAGATATTTTATAGGATACTATAGGACTTCCAGTGTCTACTGTTAATATATGGTCCAGTTGACTGGCCAGTGGAAATTCATGGCTGACCTTTCTCAGCAAAAGACACAGGACTGCAGAAACCAAAGATTACACCAGGGATTCTAGCCAACCATTTCCAGTTCCCACCATAGTCAGTGCAGCCAGTTTCAACCAGACTCACCATCCAGGATTTCACTGCACACTCATCATTTACTGTAATTTTAGGAACCATGTGTCCTCTCTATAAATCACAAAGTGCCTATACAGAAGAAAAAATCAGGTTCACTGAACATAAGTGAGGAAGCCTAGAAATGGATACCCACTCTGGCAGGCTTCACACCAGATGGTCAAAACTTGCTTCTCTTTACTGAACATGTGTAGATTGGACAATGCTTATATAAGGGGTCCTAATTATACACAACTTATTTCTTCATATACTCAATCTGAGCCTACTGAGTTTTTTAAGAGTCAGAAGATAACCTCAAATCCAGAAATAACTGATGTCACAATTGTAGGGTCTTGCCTGTACATTTATTTATTTTTCATTTGAGGCTCTGGGAATTGAAATCCAGATCCTCAGGCTGCAGAAAATTTAAGGCAAGGTATCCTTAGAGAAGTAAAATCCAGCCGACCCAGAAAAGCATTTGCATTTAAACTTGCATATGCGGCCTTTTGAATTTGTAGACTGTATATGTAAATATATTATTTATTGATGGAAATAATACAGAGACAATCTTGTAAAATTTCAGTTAACTTTTCTTGTATGGAAACATATTGAACATTAAAATTATATGAGGTGGAAAGATAATTATTTTTTAGAATTCATATAAAAATAGTAAAAATTTAATTTTATACTGTAACCCATCATTTCCACTATGTGAAAATTACCATTATGTATTTAAAATATTACTAATAAAGTATATGTATTTTTGGAACAGCACCCTCAAAACTATGTCAAGACTCCAGAAAATCTCAGTTCACAGAACCATATTTGAGAGTTATGCTTGTCCTGAGTTCAGGAAGATGAAGGACATGATCACTTCTTTTTATGCTACAGGTGAAAGATACATTTATTTTTTTTTTACCAATATTTCTCCTGAGTTTAAAACAAAAACTAGAGATAAACTGCCCTGAGTGAGGGCACAGATTTAACCAGAAAGTGTGTGG
Organism: Callospermophilus lateralis; assembly: GCF_048772815.1. Lineage (NCBI taxonomy): Eukaryota > Metazoa > Chordata > Mammalia > Rodentia > Sciuridae > Callospermophilus > Callospermophilus lateralis. Next base: position 93,275,524 of record NC_135315.1, on the reverse strand, counting down.
TGTGTGTGTGTGTGTGTGTATGTGTGTGTGTGTGTGTGTGTGTGTGTGTGTGTGTGTGTGTGTTTATAATATATACAGACATATATGTTTTTCCCTAGGTCCAAAGATTTGAGTCTATTATTTAATTTGATTAATGGTATATTCCTTATTTTATGAACTGGCCTTAGACCCAATGGCCTGTCTATAATATTTTCTTTTTCTTCTTAGGATGAAAGCATCTTAAGAAAGTGGGCTTGAAATGAAGATGAATTGTGTTGCTATCATGATCTCATACACCTGTAATCCCAGGTAGGGGATTTGAAATTTTTCTTCTTTAAGAATACTACTAAAGCACAAGAAATAGAAACAAGATTCACTAGATGGGATGAATTCAAACTGAAAAGATTCTTCTCAGCAAATAAAACAATCAGTGAGGCGAAAAGTGATACCAGAGAATAGGAGCAAATTTTTACCACATGCACATCAAATAGAAACCTAATATCCAAAATATATAAAGAACTTAAAAAACTTAATACCACAAAACAAATTTCCCAATCATTAAATGAAATGGGCTAAGGAAGTGAAGAGAAAGACTTCTTAGAAGATAACCAATCAATCAACCAATAAAAAAGTTCAGTATCTCTAGCAATTAAAGAATTGCAAATCAAAAGTACTCCAAAATTTAATCTTACTCCAATCACAATGGCAGTTATTAAAAAAACAATCAAAATATATGTTGGTGAGGATGTGAGGAAAAAGGCCCACTGTTACACTGTTGGTAGGACTCTAAATTGGTGACACCAATCTGGAAAAGAATAAGGAGATTCCTTAGAAAACTTGAAAAGAAACCAAAATTTACCCAGCTATCCCACTCCTCAGTTTAGACAAACAAGAGCTAAAACCAGCATAATACAGAGGCATATCCACATCAATGTTCCTAGCAAAACAATTCACAATAGATAAACTGTAGAACCAATCTATGTGCTCTTCAATACATGAATGGATAAAAAAATATGATCTATTTACACAGTGGAATATTACTGAGCATTAAAAGAGAATAAAATTATGGAATTCGAAAGTAAATGGATGGAGTTGGAGAATATCATGTTAAGGCAAGTAAGCCAAACCTCCTAAACCAAAGACCCAATATTTCCTCTGCTAAGTGGATGGTGATCCAAAACGAGGGAAGTAGGAAGTAGCATGGAAGAAATGAAGAAACTTTGAATAAGACAAAGGGTAGAGAGGTGATGGGAGATGGTATAGAGGTAGGTAAGATGGTGGAATGAGATAAAAATCTTGTTGTACACAAAGTATAGTTACATGGGTTTTGTGACTATACTTTCTTGACAACAAGAGAAATAAAATTTTGTGTTCCATTTGTGTGCTATGAAGTGAAATGCATTCTGCTCTATTAGCAAGTTAGAGCAAATTAATAAATTAATTGATTTTTAAAAATTCAGAAAAGAGACTTGCCTTTTTCTAGATCTATATATAAACAAAAATGTATATATATATATATAACATGCACAAATTTAATGTATATAATTTATGAACTTTTTTTATATTTCTATTGATTTTTTAAAGAAATGACAACAGAAGCATTACAATTTTTTTTAAATATTTTTTTAATATTTATTTTTTAGTTCTCGGTGGATACAACATCTTTGTTTGTATGTGGTGCTGAGGATCGAACTCGGGCCGCACGCATGCCAGGCGAGCGCGCTACCGCTTGAGCCACATCCCCAGCCCACATTACAATTCTTATTTCATCTATAGAACACAATTTTTCATATCTCTGGTTGTATATAAAGTATGGTGATACAAATTTGTGTCATCATACATGTACTTTTGATGATGGTCTCTATCACATTCCACAATTCTTGCTAATCCCCTGCCACCTTTCTTTTCTCCTACACCTCTTTTTATTGATAATCCATGTACTTCTCTCATGCTCCCCCTCCCTACCCCATTATGAGTCAGCCTCCTTATATTTGGCATTTTTTTTGGAATTGGCTAACATCACTTAGCATTATCTTCTCCAATGCTATTCATTTAGGTGCAAATTCCAGATTTGATTATATACCTAGAAGACTCAAAAAGCTCCCCCAGAAAATCTTCTAGAACTAGTAAATAAATTTAGCAAAGTAGCAGAAAATAAAATCAACACCCATAAATTAAAGGCATTTCTGTATATCAGTAAAAAATCTTCTGAGAAAGAAATGAAGATAACTACCCCATTTACAATAACTTCAAAAAAAAAAATAAGATACTTGGGAAGCAACCTAATGAAAAAGGTGAAAGGTTTTAACAAGAAAAACTACATAACCCTAAAGAAAAGAAAAAAAAAGACCTTAGAAGATGGAAATATCTACCTTGATAATGAGTAGGCAGAATTAATATTATCAAAATGACAATGCTACCAAAGCACTATACAGATTTACTGCAATTCTGATCAAAATCTTAATGGCATTCCTCATAGAAATAGCAAAAGCAACCATGAAATTTATCTGGAAAAATAAGAGACCAAGAATAGCTAAAGTTATACTTAGCAGAAAGAGTGAAGCAGGTGGAATCACTATATCAGACCTTAAACCATACTATAGAGCAATGATAACAAAAACAGCATTGCATTTGAAAAAAAAAAAAAACAGACTGCAGACGAATGGTACAGAATAGAGGTCACAGAGACTAACCCACAAAATTATAATTATTATATATTGGACAAAGGTGTCAAAACATGCACTGAAGAAAAGATAGCCCCTTCAACAAACCCCTATCTCTCACCATGCACAAAACTCAACTCCAAGTGTATCAAGAACCTAGGAAGTAAACCAGATACTCTGTGTACAATGTAATAAAATACAGGCTCTAATCTTCATCATGTGGGATTAGGTCCCAATTTTTTTAATAAGACACTGATAGCACAAGAATTAAAATAAATAATCAATAAATGGGGTAGAATCAAACTAAAAAGTTTATTCTCAGCAAAAGAAACAATCTGTGAGTTGAAGACAGAGCCTATATTTTAGAGGAATATTTTATCCCTCACATATCAGATAGAGGACTAATCTCTAGGGAACATAAAGAACTCAAAAAGCTAAGCTAATAATAATAATAATATTAATAATAATAATAACAACAACAACAACAACAACAATAATAATAATAATAATAATAATAATAATAATAACAACTCATTCAAGAAATGGGCCAAGGATCTGAACAGAGAGTTCTTAGAGTATATAATCAATCACCATTTTTTAAAATATATCTGATTGTTATGGTCCTCCCTTTTCAGTACCAAGAACAGTTCTGGTTCAGTTTCTAAGGAAGGGAAACATGAGCAAGAATTATTCTCAACTCTTCTTTATAAATTATCAAATACAATTATCTATGTCATTTTCTAAACATACCTGGACATAGAAAATATAGGTTTGGAGCAGAGAACATTTTTATTAGAAACACAGTGTAAAAGAAAGAAAAAATCATAATTTTTGGACCATATTGAACCACAAGAGAAACGAAACCTGGAATTCAGAAAAGAAAGATTCAAACTTTTATACTTGGGAATGTGGATTACATGGATGCTTAAAGTGAAAAGGTTATTAGAAGCTTTTGAAAGAAATTTTATGTGAGTGGTAGATAATGGTTAACCAAATAGAATCTGCACAGTGTATTCCAGCGGCTTTGTCTACTGTGCACTACAGAACATATAGGTATTCATAGGCTCCATGAAGAGCATTATCTGTGCCCTCCAAAATTATTTCCATAGTACATATGAAAAAACATGGGTATCTGGATACTAAATGGCAATTCAGCAGCCCACAGAAAACTACCCAGAGACAGAACTTATGAAATTTCTTCAAAGACCATTAATGTATTGTTAGCTCCTGACATAGGGATGTCAGTCTAGGGAAATGTTATTTTTTCTTCATTTTGAAGAGAGTGCATTGAGAAAACATTTCAGGGGCAACTTAAATACTTTTTTTTTTCTTTCATGTTAAAAAACTCTTCAGAAATAGAGCTCACAAGACAGATTTCTTAGAAGGGAAATGCCTGGACATTACAAAATTAAAAAAAAAAACAAAAACAAACACATCAGTGGCCCTGAGTGACTGAGTAAGGAAATAAATCTAAAGGGCTTATTAGAAACTGAAAATCAAAAAAGTAACTATTTCTAAAAATAAGTATGTTCATTAGTTGCTATCTCCACAACATGTCATCAAGTAAACAACAAATTATGTATGAATATTTCTAGGATTGGCCAAATTTTATTCCATATGATTTTATATTAAATCCCAAAATCCAGATAATAGAATTCATGATTCACTGCCAAAAATATTACAGAAAAAAAAAAATTTTAAGGAGTGGATGTTTAGTAAGTCTGTCATTTAACAATTTTATTACCATATGATTTTAAAGAAATTTATTCATTTTCATGCAGCTGTAGTGTAGAGAAATTTCTTATTTATTTTTCCTATAGTAATTATCAAAGATAAGCCTTAGAATCCACTTTAAATAACATACCCTTACAATCATACAAGAAACCTATAATAAATGATGAGTAAAGAAAAAAGTCAATTAAAAAAAATTTGAACCTTTCTCTTTTTTTGTTTTTGTTTTTTTTTGAAATCAATCTCTAGCTGCATTTTTGGATCCTTTTCTCATCTTTTAAGCCAAAAATATATAGAAGACAGAAGTTTGAACGTCAAATTTATACATGAGTTATGTTTATTAACTCTAAAAATTCAAAATCTTTAGAAACTTAAAAAATACAAAATAAAAACCTATCATGGGAAAAATTAAGTAATATTAAACAAATTAATAATCATTAACTCAAAAGGAGTTTAAATTAGTATCTATTTATGGAAACTATTTTGCTATTGAGTATACCTGATATTCCCCATCAGAGACTTACTGAAATTAGAGCATATGTGATCATGATAATATGTAAGTATGCAATAGTACTCATCAAACACTTGAAGCCCAAGGGCATGGCTCAATACAATATACATCTTGGAAGAGATAAATAATAATCTGTATGAAAAATGGTCACTGGGGCCAGTCACATTTCATAACATATCCAGTTTAAAAAAGACCATAAAGCACTATGTATAAATTTTACATAGGTGCCTTATGCAAGTGGTATTTCACATGTGTACATTTTTAGAAACAAAATGTGTAGAACTTATGAGAAAATAAAAGTCACAAAAAGCATATAAAAGACTGAATTATACATCCCATGTAAATAATAAAACTCATCATTACAAAGGTAATAATTTTCACCCAAATTAACTGACAATATATCTCACCAAAACTGCTATGTACAAATATGAATATATCACAGTGAAGTCTACTTTTATGTGTATTCTATAAAGCAATAATTAAAAAAAATATATGATAGAAGGAAGTAGGAGAATAGGAAAGGGGAACTACTGGATACTGAAGGGGAGCAAATTATATTTCATGTTTTATGGTTGTCCAAATAAACCTGACTATTAAATACAACAATAATGCAATAATAGAAAAATCATCAAGTTTTACTTTAAATGAAGTAAGAAACCAAAGCATAAATTTTTAAAATTCATCTACAAAGTTATATGCAACTTTAGCCAAAAATCTTTTAAATTATAAGAGCAAAAAAAAACTTATCATGGCCTACTATTCATATATATTGTGAAAATATAATATTACAATGATAAAGAATCACAATATAAATAAGATCCCCATATGAATACATATGTATGTAAAAACAGTATGCTTTATTACAATAGCAAATCCTAGATAAATCAAACCATAACAAAAATAATCTCAGGAACTTAGCTAGGGCCTATCTCAAAATAAATTTAAACCTGTTAGGGCTGTTTACTGGTGAAGAGTCCTTGCTTCCCCAATGCTGAAGTATAACACCAGAGAAATGTGCCAAGGCAAGTTTAGAGTGGAAAGTAGAAGTTTTATTAAAGTCAGTAGAAAAGACTTCTCCCCAGAAGAAAAAGGAGACCAAAAAGGTGGAATCCATGAAAGGGATTTTTTTAAACTAAGGTCTTTTTAGCTTCTTTATAACTAAGGTCTTCCTTCAGCTATCCTGCATTCCTGTCACATTGCTGTCCTTTGTTCTGTTATCTTGCCGTGTTGGAATGTAGGTGGGAACACCCAAAGTGTGGAGGACAGGTGGGCAGAAGGAGTAATCTGGGCAGAAAGGGCTTTTAGATCAGCATCTTCATGTTTGCTGTGAGCTGCTTCATTAAAATATCCTTGAGATGGGCTCAGGGCCTTGGGGACATTTTCAATTCCCCTTATCCTGGACTCCACCCTTAATATGTTTTTCATTCTTGATTTTACTGGATATTAGACCAAATTTACCTAACTACACAAACTACCTATCTGTAAATCTGGCTCCACTACCAAGGATATGACTAAGTAGTACATTATCCCTGAGTTCACCTAACTTTAACAAAATAATAATAATGAAGAAAGTAAAAATAAAACAATGTCAAAATTAAAATTAGCTAGCTAAAAAGGAAATTAGGTACCCAATAATGACAGCTCCTTTCCTGCAGGAAAATGGACCTTCAAGATTTGATTTTGATAATTATTCCACCTGTCAATCTCCAGCAGGTGGTAAGACACTGGGCTGCAGTAAAACCCTGTCACATAGTATTTTATGCAGATGCTGAGGATGCCCTTTGAGCATAAGGAAGGCAGCAAAGAGTGTCTGTCACTGACATGTTCCCCACCTGGTTGGCCAGTAGGACTAAAGACATAGTGGCCCAGTGGAGGACTTAAGCCTGCAGACTCCAGAGACTGCAGAGTCGCATCCTGCTGAGTTGTTTATCTACAAATAATAGGAGAGATCTGCTGTGCCTGGTGTTTCTGACTCAGTCAGGCTAGGTGGGGACCCAGAGCAACCCCCAGCAGCCACAAATCAGCATGACACAGGGAAAATACCTGGGATGCCAGATGACTCTCCCAGTAGTATATGGTGGTTGATAACATTTTGGGAAATTATATAGTTCAGCATATAATCCCCTCATGATCTAACCCAATCTGTTCAAATGAACCGCCATTGTGTACTAACCAATCATGCTTACCCAACTTGTACTCACCAGTGAATGTGCTAAACATGTTTTAGAGTTGTTTATGATTTTCCCAAGGTGTGTGATGAGTTGCTAAGAGATGCTATGATGTATGTGTGGTTCCTGCCTTCCCCCAAAGAGTTATAAAACTGCTGCAAACCCTGGATTCAGGGCCTCTAAGCCACCAGTTTCTCTGTGTGTGGAGGACTGAGCTACCTTGCAATAAACACCTTTTTGGTGCTTACATGGATATTGGTCTCTGGTGGTCTTTGGGGGGTCCCATATTTGAGCATAACAGTCTCTCCTGAAACCCATGGGAAAATAATTCAGCACTCCAGTTCTCTAGGACTGTAGTTTTATAGCACAAAAAGTTACAAAAGAAGGGTGACTTGAGAACTTACATGAATAACAGGATTTTCACAAGCATAATACAAAGACACTTAGTAGGCTAATGGTCTAAATGGTTTAGTACTTAGGGAGTAAATTTAGATCACAACATCAGAATTTATGATGCACCACTAAAGTTTCAGAGTGAGTTTTTATTTGTTCAGAGAAAGCCAGAATTTATGAGTCATCACTAAAGTTTCAGGAAGGGTTGTTATCTCATCAGGGAAAACCAGACATGGGTGAGTTCAAAGCACTGGTAGGCATTTCAAGCAAGTTTACAAATCACAGTAATTTATAATGAAGCAGAAATTAACTTTTCATGCCTTTGTGATGAGATAGTGCCAAATCTTAAAAGGAAATTCGGCTGGATTTTTCACTTGCTATAGCCATAGCTTGTAAAGTATATGTTTCATACTTTAACAAGTTTAAGAATTAAATTATTAATATTAATTACTACTAATTTTTAAAAGACTGAATAAAATAAGATATTAGATATTTCTTATTAAATGCATAAAAATTTTATTAATATATTGATAATATAAACATGGAAAATTTTGACAATGATGCAAAGACATTTAATATAAGGGATTCAATATTATAAATCCCTCATGTTCAGTGGGTCAGTCCTTCAATGATTTTTTTCATTCTTTTAGGTCATTTTGAATTACACTTCTGCAAATGTTTGTTAAGTATACAAATTTAAGATTTTATATTTTGTAAAGTAGAAAAACGGCATATTTGAGCTCCTGTCTGGATTTTAAAACTTATAAGCCATGTGGGGCATCTTAGCACTTTTTTTCATATTTGCACACAGTCCAATTCTAGAGAAGAATGAGTTAGAGATGTAGTCTACTGTCCTGAGCAAAAGAGAAATTTCCTTAGGATATTTCTAAAGCTTTTAATTTTTCTAAATTTTCAAAATTTTTGGTGATTTGAAAAAAATATTTATTTTTAGAAATGAATTGTTTGAAATTAATTATTTATTTATACTGCATTATTTTTCACTTTGATTGATTTTTTAGAAGAACTAACAGAATAGAATTCCAAAGGTATTCCATGTAAATTTAAAGGTTTGTTTCTAATAATCAAGATAGAAAACAGAAGCAAAACATCTTGTAGTTTGGTGGTTCTGCCTCAAACTAAAGGGTTACTTATTTATTTCTGCTATTATTCACTAGGTTCCTGAGGTTGCAGAAATCACCAACCAACACAGAGAAAAGTCTTTTTAGTTTGTTTCTCACAACGATTTAAAACTAAAATACACAAGTATCAATGTAGTTTCATACCAAAGTGTATATCTAAATAATAAAAATATGTATACATAAATATATAAATAAATATAAAATAAAATATAATATTAGATAGATTTTTTTCCAGGATAATTATTTTGTACATATTTCCCTTTAGACACAGTTCTGGGACCAAAGTGTCACAAATAAGACATAAATCCTACATTGCTACATAGAGTAAATAAGGCACATACTAATAGCTTGGTATTACAAATAACTAGAGAACATCATAGAGAATTATACCTAAGTGCTAAGTAGCAAATTCATAGTCTTTAAGTACATGAAGAGACAAGTTATCATACCAAATTTTATAACTCGGTTGCTGCTAATATACAGAAATAGAGATATTTATTAAGAGATGGTATTATGCAGATTTTTGGTTTAAAAAGGGAAAGATCAAATAATGCAGGTGATTTAAACATGAGCAAAAATATTTTTCTACATTCAGTACCTTTTCCACAGATATATGAATTATAATTAATTCCAACCAGTAAAATGCAGAAATAGTGTAAAGATTATTCACTAGGAGTAAAACTACTAAAAAAAAAAAAAACTTCCATTCCTGTCTAAATGTTTATACCTGACAAAAAGACTACTTCTTTTCAACCATTTCTGTAGATATGATTTTTTGTAATAAATATTTTGCTGACTTTTTTGCATATTACTTAGTATATTTATGTTCACAATTTCTCTCTTGTCCTATTTTACTACCTATTTTCTGAAAGAAAAAATTTCTAACTCCTAAACTCCCTTGATATTTGAGATCTTTTTTTTGTTTCTTTTTTATTATTAGTTTGAAACATTACAAAGCTCTTGACATATCATATTTCATACATGTGATTCAAGCAGATTATGAACTCCCATTTTTACCCCGTATACATATTGCAGATTCACATCGGTTCCACATCCACTTTTTTACATACTGCCAGACTAGTGTCTGTTGTATTCTGCTGCCCTTCCTATCCTCTACTCTCCTGAATCCCCTCCCCTCCCTTCTCCTCCCATCTTCTCTCTCTACCCCATCTACTGTAATTCATTTCTCTCTTGTTTTTTCCCCTTTCCCATCACTTCCTCTTACATGTAATTTTATATAACAATGAGGGTCTTCTTCCTATTCCATGCAATTTCCCTTCTCTCTCTTTCCCTCCCCCCTCTCAACTCTGTTTAATGGTGATCTTTTTCTGATGCTCTTCCTCCACATTCTGCTCTTAGTTGCTCTCCTTATATCAAAGATGATATTTGGAATTTGTTTTTTAGAGATTTGCTAGATTCACTTAGTATAATCTGCTCTAGTACTATCGCTATCCATTTCCCTGCAAATTCCATGATTTTGTCATTTTTTAGCGCAGAGTAATACTCCATTGTGTATAAATGCCACATTTTTTATCCATTCATCTATTGAAGGGCATCTAGATTGGTTCCACAGTCTAGCTATTGTGAATTGGGCTGCTGTGAACTTCGATGTAGCAGTATCCCTTGTAGTATGCTCTTTTAAGGTCGTCAGGGAATAGTCTGAGAAGGGCAAAAGCTGGGTCAAATGGTGGTTCCATTCCCAGCTTTCCCAGGAATCTCCATGCTGCTTTCCAAATTGACCACACCAATTTGCAGTCCCACCAGCAATGTACAAGAGTACGCTTTTCCCCACATCCTCGCCAGCACTTGTTCTAGTTTGACTTCATAATGGCTGCCAATATTACTGGAGTGAGATGGTATCTTAGGGTGGTTTTGATTTGCATTTCTCTGACTGCTAGAGATGGTGAGCATTTTTTTCATGTACTTGTTGATTGATTGAATGTCCTCCTCTGAGAAGTGTCTGTTCAGGTCCTTGGCCCATTTGTTGATTGGGTTATTTGTTATATTATTGTTTAATTTTTTGAGTTATTTGTATACTCGGATATTACAGCTCTATCTGAAGTGTGAGGAATAAATATTTGTTCCCATTATGTAGGCTCCCTATTTACCTCTCTTATTGTTTCTCTTGCTGAGAAAAAAACTTTATAGTTTAAGTAAGTCCCATTTGTTGATTCTTGTTATTAACTCTTGTGCTATGGGTGTCCTATTAAGGAATTTGGAGCCCAACCTCACAATACATAGATCAGAGCCAACCTTTTCTTCTATCAAACACAGAGTCTCTGATTTGATATCAAGCTCCTTGATCCATTTTGAGTTAACTTTTGTGCATTCTGAGAGAAGGGGATGCAGTATCATTTTGTTGCATATGGATTTCCAGTTTTCCCAGCACCATTTGTTGAAGATGCTATCCTTTCTCCATTGCATGCTTTTAGCCCCTTTATCAAATATAAGATAGTTGTAACTTTGTGGATTAGTCTCTGTGTTCTCTATTCTGTACCATTGGTCCACCCGCCTGTTTTGGTACCAGTACCATGCTGTTTTTGTTACTATTGCTCTGTAGTATAGTTTGAAATCTGGTATCGCTATACCGCCTGATTCACACTTTCTGCTTAGAATTGCTTTTGCTATTCTGGGTCTTTTATTTTTCCATATAAATATCATGATTGCTTTATCTATTTCTACAATAAATGCCATTGGGATTTTGATTGGCATTGCATTAAACCTATAGAGAACATTTGGTAATATCGCCATTTTGATGATGTTAGTTCTGCCTATCCATGAACAGGGTATATTTTTCCATCTTCTAAGATCTTCTATTTCTCTCTTTTGGGTTGTGAAGTATTCATTGTATAAAACTTTCACCTCTTTTGTTAGGTTGACTCCCAAGTATTTTTTTTTGAGGATATTCTGAATGGGATGTGTTTCCTCATTCATTTCCGTTTCAGAAGTTTTGTCGTTGATATACAGAAATGCCTTTGATTTATGCGTGTTGATTTTATATCCTGCCACTTTGCTGAATTCATTTATTAGTTCTAGTAGTTTCTTTGTAGACCCTTTTGGGTCTTCTAGATATAGGATCATATCATCTGCAAATTGTGATAATTTAAGTTCCTCTTTTCCTATTTTTATGCCTTTAATTTCTTTCGACTTTCTAATTGCTCTGGCCAGTGTTTCGAGAACTGTATTGAATAGAAGTGGTGATAGAGGGCATCCCTGTTTTGTACCAGATTTTAAAGGGAATGCCTTCAATTTTTCTCCATTCAGAATGATGCTACCCTGAGGCTTAGCATAGATAGCTTTTACAATGTTGAGGTAAGTTTCTGTTATCCCCAGTTTTTCTAATATTTTGAACATAAAGGGATGCTGTACTTTGTCGAATGCTTTTACTGCGTCTATGGAGATGATCATATGGTTCTTATCTTTAAGTCTATTGATTTGGTGAATAACACTTATTGATTTCCATATATTGAACTACCCTTGAATCCCAGAGATGAATCCTACTTGATCATGGTGCACAATTTTTTTGATGTGTTTTTGTATCTGATTCACCAGATTTTTATTGAGGATTTTTGTATCTAGGTTCATTAGAGATATTGGTCTGAAGTTTTCTTTCTTTGAGGTGTCTTTGTCTGGTTTCGTAATCACGGTGATATTGGCCTTATAGAATGAATTTGGAAGAGCTCCCTCTTTTTCTATTTCCTGAAATAACTTGAAAAGTATTGATATTAATTCTTCTTTAAAGGTTTTGTAAAACTCCGCTGTATACCCATCTGGTCCTGGGCTTTTCTTGGTTGGTATTCTTTTGATTGCTTCTTCTATTTCATCCATTGATAATGGTCTGTTCAAATTGTGTGTATCCTCCTGACTCAGTCTGGGCAAATCACATGACTTAAGAAATTTATCGATGTCTTCACTATCTTCTATTTTATTGGAATATAGTTTTCAAAGTAATTTCTAATTGTCTTCTGTATTTCTGTAGCATCTGTCATGATATTGCCTTTTTCATCCAGAATGTTACTAATTTGAGTTCTCTCTCTTCTTCTCTTCATTAGCATGGATAAGGGTCTGTGAATCTTATTTATTTTTTCAAAGAACCAACGTTTATGTTTTGTCAATTTTTTCAGTAGTTTCTTTTGTTTCAATTTCATTTATTTCTGCTCTGATTTTAATTACTTCTTGCCTTCTGCTAGATTTGTTGTTGTTTTCCTCTTCCTTCTCTAGGGCTTTGAGATGAAGTGTGATCTCATGCATTTGTTGTTTTTTTCTATTTGAGGAATGACCTCCAGGTGATGAATTTTCCTCTTAAAACTGCTTTCATAGTGTCCCATAGATTTCGATATGTTGTGTCTGTATTTTCATTTATCTCTAAGAATTTTTTGATTTCCTCCTTTATGTCTTCTGTGATCATTCAGTAACAAATTGTTCATTTTCCATGTGATGTAGGATTTTTCCTTCCTTCTTTTATCATTAATTTCCAGTTTCATTCCATTATGATCAGATAAAATTCATGGTATTATCTCCACCCCTTTATATTTACTGAGGGTTGTCCTATGGCATAATATATGGTCTATTTTTGAGAATGATCCATGTGCTACTGAGAAAAAAGTATTTCCACTTGATGATGGTTGATATATTCTATATATGTCAGTTAGGTCTAGGTTATTGATTGTGATACTGAGTTTTATGGTTTCTTTATTCAACTTTTGTTTGGAGGATCTGTCCATTGGTGATAGGGGTGTGTTGAAGTAACCCATAATTTTTGTGTTGTGGTCTATTTGATTCTTGATCATGAGGAGAGTTTGATTTATGAACGCACAGCACCCTTATTTGGTGCATAAATATTGATAATTGTTATGTCTTGTTGTTGAATGGTTCCTTTTAACAGTATATAATTTCCTTCCTTATCCCTTTTGATTAACTTAGTCTTGAAGTCGATTTTATTCGATATGAGGATGGCCACCCCTGCTTGGTTACGAGGACCATGTGCGTGGTATATTTTTTCCCAACCTTTCATCTTCAGCCTGTGTATGTCTTTTCCAATCAGATGTGTCTCCTGGAGGCAGCATATTATTGGATTTGTTTTTTTTAATCCATGTTACCAGCCTATGTCGCTTTATTGGAGAGTTTAAGCCATTAATGTTTAGAGTTACTATTGATATATGGTTTGTACTTCCAACCATGTTTAATTATTTATCTTTTTTTAAATTTGGTTTGTTTCTCCATGATAAGCTTCCCCCCCTCTGTCTTTACTGAGGTACTTCCCACTGTTGCTTTTGGTTATTGTTTTTCATTTCTTCCTCGTGTAGTGTTTTGTTCAAGATGCTTTGCAATGCTGATTTTCTGGCTGCAAATTCTTTTAACTTTTGTTTATCATGAAAGATTTTTATTTTGTTGTTGTACCTGAAGCTTAATTTTGCTGGATACAAAAATCTTGGTTGGCATCCATTGTCTTTCAGTGTTTGAAATACGTTGTTCCAGAATGTTCTCGCTTTCAGTGTCTGTGATAAAAAATCCGTTGTTAACCTTATTGGCTTACCCCTGAATGTAATCTGCCTCCTTTCTCTTGTAGCTTTTAATATTTAATCAATATTAATATTTAATATTTGGATATCTTCATAACAATGTGTCTTGGAGTTGGTCTACTGTGATTTTGTATGCTCGGTGTCCAGTATGCATCTACAATTTGTACAACCATTTCCTTTTTTATTTCTGGAGAGTTTTCTATAATTATTTTATTCAGCAGGTTGCTCACTCCCTTGGTTTGAACCTCTCTACCTTCCTCTATCCCCATGACTCTTAAGTTTGTTTTTTTTTATGTTATCCCATATCTCTAGGATGTTTTTCTCATGATATTTTACCTGCCTTCTGAGTTGGCTAGACTCTTGTCAAGATGATATATTTTGTCTTCATTATCTGACGTTCTGGCTTCTACTTGCTCCAATCTGTTAGTGTTAATCTCATTTGAGTTTTTAATTTGGTTTATAGTTTCCTTCATTTCTAGTATTATTACTTGATTTTTTTATAATGTCTATCTCCTGATAAAGATGCTTATTTGCTTCTTTTATCTATTTATGTAATTAATTTTCAATGTGTTCTTACACTGTTTGAATTTGCTGTCTTATATCCTCTTTAAGATTCCATTCCATCTGTCTAAGGTATTCCTTGAGTTCATTATTTGACTATTTTTCTGATGCCTCTAGGTCCTCCTGAATATTTAGGCTGTCCTGCATTGTTTGTACTCCTTTTCTTCATTGCTTTTTCATGCTGCTCATGTTACTTCTTGTTCTGTTTGACTGCTGAGTTACTGTTTACTCCTATAAACTTATTTGATGCTGTCGCCGCCGGTTTCAATGAAGTTATCTCCTCTTCCGCATTCTGGTGACATCAGTTCTCTGCCATGGTGGTATCCCATGCAAATGGTGACAGTTGGTTCCCTTTGCCAGGTGACCAATGCCACGGGTGGGTCCTGACTGGCTCTCCCAAGACCCGTCTCAATCCTGTGGCCACTGCCTATGAAGGCTCAGTTGGTATTAGCCTCTGCAGGTACAGAAGGGCCGACCAGTTGTTTCAGTGGGATCATTTAGTGTTGTCTCACAGCAGATTGTCTGTGAGATGCAGGTGAATGGGAGCTTTAGTTCAGCAGATCTGGGCTAGGTGTGTGTTCTGAGAGGCCCAGACTGTTTGCCCCAGATCCACGTCAGCTCAGCATTGCCTAGTGATCCATTTCCTGGCTTCCAGGGTTCTCAGCATTCTTCCTGAGGTTTGTTTTCAGATTCTGCATAGCACAAAAACCTGGGCTCCAGATCCAGGACAGAATCCTAAGAGATTGATTGGTCAAGGCTTCAGGAACTGCCTCCAACCTGAGCCAAGTGGGCTGAATTGAGTCTGAATTGAGATATCTTTTAATTTTTAAGCTTAAATCATTTCTCTAATGAATACTGTGCTTTTAGTAAAGAGTGGCTCTTTTTATGCACCTGGCTAATTTACAGGAGTTTTGTTGTGTTCTTTGGTTTTATTTACACTGAAGTTTAAAAAAAGTTTAATGTTAAACCAATACACTAAGAAAAGACCACCAACTCAAATTTTAAATCAAATCAAAATAAGATTGTATTGTTTACAGAAAAGCTGGCCAAGACTGTCTCTTGCAAGATTCCATGCTAGAGATCATGCCCCCTGATCTTCAGGAAAAAGTTTTTACAGCACAAAAAGTTACAAAGGAGGTGGGCGTCTAAGGTACTTAAAGCTAACAAGATTTTGACAATCATAATACATGGCTAACATTTCAAGGTAGAAAATAAATTCAGCTCCAGATATTAGAATTTATAAGCTGCCACTGAGATTTAGAAAGAATTATTATTTGGTCAGTGGTAGCCAGAATTTATGAGGCACCAGTAAGGTTTTAGAGAGGGTTGTTATCTCATAAGGGATAGCCAGGCATAGGTGAATTCAAAACACAGGTAGAAATTGCAAGCAAGTTTAAAACATCAAAATATTGTCAGACCAAAGAGAAATTTTAGTTTTCTTAGAAAAAACAGAAATAAACTTTTTACCTCTAAAAGCTCTAAGAGAAGATTTTTTTTTTGTATTTTCTCATATCTAATGGCTTCTGGCATTCTTTCATTTGTGACCATAAATGCTTCTCTTCTGTTTTTATGGGGCTTCCAAAACAAAAAATATAGATAAGCCCTTCTCATAGGGAAGATGTTTCCAACATAGCAAGTAACTACCCTTTAACCCACAGGGTCTGGTAACCATATTATAGGATATGAAAGACCCTCCAATATGCTTGTTCTTCCAACCATTGTTTGCAAATATTGACAAAAGTCAATTCATTGCACAGAATGAGTGAGGTGAGTCTCTGCTCTGCAGTCCAGAACAGGAGGTAAAAGAGCCCCCAAAGTGAGTTTAGACAAGGTTTTACATGACATAGCTGACAAAATCTTAACAACAAAAGAAAACATAAATTCAGAGAGAACCATACCCACATAATCTCATTTGACAGAATCAAATTCATAAGACGAACAGAGGACAGAGGTAAATCTAAAGGGATTTAACTATATTTTTTTTTCTGAATTGCTATTAATGTCTCCCAGGATTATAGATTTCTGGATATCCTCAGTTACTACTATATCATTACCTTCAACCTACAATGCATGAGGAACACTGAATTTACCCTCATACTCAAGTATTTATCACTTATTTTTTTCTATAGAAATGCATATGTATATGAATATATTTTTCCCACATTTCCAAGACTCTACCCTGAAAATTTCTGTGATATCACTTCCCTGAAATGCAGTTTCATTATTTCATGTCAGTTCATCTAAGTATTCCATATTATGTGTTGGAAAAGTTGAGACAACTCTAAGGCCCTTCTTATTTGATATTTATAAACTATAATTAAAGGTCAACCTCAGTACCTCCAAAGAACTTAAGTCTCATCCACCTTTCTCATTCATAGTGCTTTATTTTTTAAGTAGGTAGCAGAAATTTTGTTTGGAAGAAGAGTGATTTAAAGCCATTCAGTGTACTTTAGAGGATCCCAAAAACCCATTCTTTTGGTTCTTAAATAAGCTTACCACTGAAAGATCTGGATTACACACCAGGTTAGACACTGATACTATGCTTTCATGGGAAATGATTTCTTGGTTGTGAATATTCTCTTTCCCTTTCCCCTATAGTCTTGGAAATGTGTGGATTGTGTGAGGTATTAGAATCATTATGCCCTAAAGAAGTAATAAAATAATCTCTGGAAAAAATAACAGTCATCCATTACATTATTTTTTTTTAAAATACTAAGAATAAGTTTAGTTAGTAATATATTACTGTACTAGGAAAAGTGATATAAATGCAATTTTAATTTTTAAAGTTGTTTCTGATTACTACAAAGAGAGTATAAAAAGCTGGGTACATGGGCTGTAGTTGTATCTCAGTTGTAGAATACTTTGCTAGAATGTGCCAAGCACTGAGTTTGATTCTCAGCAATACAAATAAAGATTTTTGTTGTTTTATTTTTTAAATACATGACAGTGGAATGATAACAGAAAAAAAACAAACTCATTTTTGGGTGCCGTCTTAGAAGTTTACTAATGGTTTTGGGCAGAACACGAAGCATAATTCATTTAGAATAGGCTTTGGAAAAGGCATCCTGACTACCACATGGGTTCACTTTCATTCTTTCTGTGACCATCCTTTTTTCTTCAAATTCAATCATGAGGGCTTCAAGGTCTTTTACATTTGAAATACGCCTTAATGGTGCTCATTAACATCTTTGAGTTAGCCACCAGGTGTGTTTGAGTGAGGCCCATTATCCTGATTACATGGTCATTATACTATCTATTCTATTTTATACTTATTCTCTGTGAACAGAGAACCCTAGTTTTGGATATGTGAACAGACAGCTAGAAAACTAGGAGTTTTTTTCTGAGAACTATGAAGAGGTAAACTGAACTTCTGGATTTCAGATTTTTGTTTTTGATTTGAGATACTGCTTCTGCTACATTTAAAAATCTCAGGACTCATGAAGATAATAAGTTAAAAGCCAGCATCATCAAATTTGTGAGGCCCTAAGAAATTCAAAGGGACTCTGTCTCTAAATAAAAATACTGAAAAAGGGGTGGGAATGTGAATCAATGGATGAATACCTCTGGGTTGAATTTCTGGTACCAAAAAGAAAACAAGACACACACACACACACACACACACACACACACACACAAATAATAATAATTAAATAAATAAACAAACAAACAAACCCCCTTGAGTAAGAAGCCCTAAAATTAACACCCTCTCTCATGCATGAATAAAATAAATGGATTTGGAGCTTTCTCCTGATAATTATGTCAGTCTTCACTATGCAGTCTGGAGACATGCTGGACTCATGGCACATGGAAGCCAACAAAGAGCTTTAGAAAGAAGCTGAAAACACCATACAATTATGGAACAAAATGCCCAGGTTTCAACTGCTGATCTAAGCCTCACTAGACTAGTCAGAGGGAGGTGAAGGCTAAGCTACCACAGAGAGACCCTCTGGCCACAAGACTCTGGAGAGGACCAGGAGGAGTCCATAGCCATGACTGCTAGTTTTCACCATTGCCACTCCTGTGAGCTTTAAGCCACCTTCCTATGCAGGTTCAATATAACAAGGCAGTCTTACCATTTCCTGGATCTCAGGGTTCTCAGTGTTCTCCCTGTGGTTTGTTTACAGATTAAGCATAGCACAGGCACCTGGGCTCCAGATCCAGGACAGAAGTCTACAAAAAGATTGAAAAAATGGTGGGTTCCAGACACCACGAGAACAGAAAATTGTGGAAACCCTCCCCCTCATCACTGGCTGCGTGAGGATTGGACAGTTCTCACCTAAGTGACTGATTGGACAAGGCTTCAGGCACTGCCTCCAACCTGAGCCAAGTGGGCACAGAATCAAAGTCTGAATGACAGGCTGCTCCATTGTCATTGTTAAAAGACTACAGATTAGGACTGAGAATATAGCTTGGTCAGTGTAGTTCTTGTTTTGCTGATATAAAGCCATGGACTCAATCCACTGCACTACACGCACACACCCTCCTCCCCTCAAAAAAAAAAAAAAGATTAAGTAAAGGACTTTGGGGACTAGGGTTATGGATCAGTGGTAGAGAACTTCCCTAGCATGCATGAGGTACTGGGTTGAACACCCAACACTGCATTAAAAAGCCACCCAAGAGAGGATGTGGCTCAAGTGGTAGCGCACTTGCCTGGCATGCGGGTGGCCCAGGTTCTATCCTCAGCACCACATACAAACAAAGATGTTGTATATACCAAAAACTAAAAAATAAATATATTTTTTTTAAAAAGCCAACAAACAAACTATTATTGATACTGTGTCCATCTACAACAAAAAATATTCAAAAAAAAAACTGTGTATTGGACTTGTGCACCCTCATTACAGAACTCATAAACATTTTTTTTAAATAATATATACATATATGTCTTCAGACAGTGTATAAAATTCTCCAGTGATGTCTTTTCAAGTAACTTATATTACAGGTATGCTTCTCAACATTGAAATCCTTTCCCCCTCAATTATTATTATTATTATTATTATTATTATTATTATTATTAGCCTGTTAATTGCATTAAATGCCTCTGTATGGGGTTATTTTAAGGCAAAGTTTTCTTCCAATAATAGGACCTAGCCCAGAGAGAAATGTATTGACACTTATAACTGTTTATAAGGTTAAAGCAATTTGTGAATAAATATGCATATATATTTTTATGAAAATAATATCACAATCACTTTAATATATATATTTTTAATTTTTCTATTCTTTGTCTCATAAAAAAACAGTTTGAGCTTTAAACTCATTAGCAATGTCCTTATATCCCTTTCCCCAAAAAAGTGACTCACAAGTATAATTCAGATTATAGAGACTCATAAATTTTTGATCCTTTATTTTAACTAGTGAAGTCTAAAGATTTTCTATTTATTTTCACCTTTAAATGAAGCCCACTTTTTATAGCTTTCTTGTTGTGTAACTGACCTTTAATAATCTGCAAATTTTACCCCCATTCTGATCACTTCAGACTATTGATGTTTTGATGGAGGGGATCTCAAAGTGGTCATGTACAAGGTAGGAAATGGATATAGTAAAATATAAGACTGGTGATTGCTGAGTATGTAGATTTTACTATACAAAATAAGTATTGGTGGATGATATGGGATAGGGAGAAAAAGAGCAATGAAAAAAAGAAGAAAAACTTCAACGGTAGAGGTGTTCACATGCTACAAGTCTACAATGATAGTGTGAATATAGAAGGTAGTGTTCTTGGAAGCAGCAATAAAATTTGAGGGAAAGAAAAAGGTAATTTTTTTTGCACAGTTCCCAAGTGAGAGAGCCAGGTGAATGGGTTCTCTGTTCAATTCTTTCCATCTAGGAGTGAAATTTATTTTCATAGGGTATGTCTCAGTAAGTAGTAAAACCTATTTCTATGTACCTTTACACTTTTCATGACTACAAGCTGACTTTGACAATTCCAGTCACATTACATCTTTGCACTTGTTAGCTATTCATTAATTAATTCATTCATTACATTATTTATTTATTTTTTATTAATTCACTTTTTCTTCAGTTGTCATTGTTTTTTCATTACTGGTGATTACATAATTGCATAAATATTCTGAATGTTGACTTTTGGTTAAATATTGTTTTATGTGTTTATTCATACATTTACTTTTCATTGAAATGTTTTTCCTTTGCCAAGCCTGATTTATATTAGACCTCAATCTTACTTTATGAAGACTAGATAAAATCACATTATTCCAAATAACTCAAGATTTATCATCTTTGAAGAACCCTAATCACCCACAAAAGTTGAACCAGTTTGGGTCAACTAAAAACTGTGTCAAAAGTCCTCTTTTTTCTTATATACACTTTAATAAAAAATCCCTCTCTCACTTTTATATTTTGTAGACTAACTTCCCAAGCAGTAGTTAATAACCTAGATGAGTTTTCCAACTAGCTCACTATTACTTTTAAATTATTTACATCCTTGACATTAAGAGTGTCACTGATTATATTTTTATTTTTTCAAGATCTCTCTCTCTCTCTCTCTCTCTCTCTCTCTCTCTCTCTCTCTCTCTCATATGACAAATTGAAATCAGACATGCTTTTTTACTAAGAAACACTCTCAGCCTTTAATAAAATATTCTATAAAATGAAAGGGTTTCACTGATTTTCTTAGAGCCTCATTAAGTTTCGGAGGCTAGCTGACTTTAATCTAATGTTACAGATGTTTGCATTACATATATATATCGTGAATATAGAGGGTAGTGTTCATTTGACTCTTTCTCTTGGGGACTATGCCAGAGTTACCTTCTTCTTTCACTTCTACCTTATTTCTGCCTCCAAAGAAACTACCCTTTAACCTCATAATACCATTGATCCACCATTAGACTTTTTAAATCTGAACTCTTGAGCTGGTCTGCCGCAGTCTCTGGCTGGGCACAAATCACGAGTCTCCACACAGCTTGTAGATTCAAACAGCAATTCTTTATTCCCGAACTCACACCGGCCATCTACAAACACACCGGCCATCTACAAACACGCTCTGGGGGAATCCACGTTCTCTGCCCAAATCCACTCTGCATGGGCTTCTGTCTCCCAAAATATACTGTTTGACCCTAAGCACTCAAGAGGAACTCAGCAGCAGGATACGCCCTATTCTAAAGGGGGAACACCCTAATCTCCTATTATGCTAAACTGCCCTATTCTAAAGGGGGAACACCCTAATCTCCTATTATGCTAAACCGCCCTATTCTAAAGGGGGAACACCCTAAACACGGATCCTGCCCTGGTCCTTGAGCAAGGTCACCTTTCAGAAGTCCTTCCACTAGACAGCATGGGAGTAAGCTGGCAAGGAATTTGTCATACCTACTTGGCTGATGGCTCCCAGCACTTGTTATTCTTTCCCTCTTTCTTTCACAGAAATTTTTTCTCTACCCGTATCTATTCCACCAATACTTTTTCATGAATACTCACTACTACATACTCAGTATCCACCAATCTCACATCCTGACCCATCCTTGTTCTGCCTTTTCCATGGATCACTTTGTGATCTCCTCCACCCATATATCAATAGTCCATAGTAAGGTCAGGTAAGGGTGTTATATATGCAGATTTTTAAAAGTCATTTACATAACAATAAGCCAATTCAAATTGGAATGTATTTTCTCTTAGGTTAAAAAAGAAAATCTACAGACTGCACTGTTAAACCAAATTGTTTAAAATTCATTAATCTCAATAATTTGGAAAAAGAAATTCTATAAAAGAACATAATACATAAAAGTGACAAATTTGAAGATACACCAAGTGTACGTATCAAAGAGTGTCATATATCGGTGCTTTCAAAAGACAAATTAATTTGAAATAAATGTAGTTAATGTGAGATGTAGTAATCATTTATTAATTATATATAATGGTAGTATACATGTGTATGTACAAAATGCATCTCATATAATTATGAGTATACATTGCAAAAAATGACCTCTACAGTAATTTTTTTTTTTAAATTTTGCTGACAACACTATAAATACCTACATCTAGGTTTATGTATTAACAAATGTTCAGGACACATTTTGTACTTTATAAAGTTTACAACTGACCAACAGAACTTTTTTTTTTCCAGTTTGTAAAAGGAGTAGTACATATTTTCAGTTAGAATATAAAACCATCATTTATCTTTAATTTTTAAATATTTTTAATTATACATGACAACGGAATGCATTACAATTCTTATTACACATATAGAGCACAATTTTTAATTATTCTGGTTTTATACAAATTATATTTACATGAATTCACTTTATACGTGTACTTTATATAAAAATATATATCATATTCCACCATCATTTCTAACCCCATGATCCCTCCCCTCACCTCCCAACCACCAAAAGTTCATTTTGATACACACTGATTTATTCTATGAAGTTATAGAAAAGACTATATACCTTATAATAATATGAACAGATAAAGTTTTGTAATGAATACATAGCATAATAATAATAATAATAATAATAATAATAAACTTTCCATTTAGACATTAATAAATTATACATCTAGCACTCCTGACAACTTTTCCAAAAGAATTGACATCTTTTCCAAAAAATGGGGGGTTAATTTTGGGGGAAAATGGTATTCTATGCTTTCTTAATATCAAGAATAAATTATTTTCAGAAGTAATATATATTTCAATAAAAAAATAAAATAGAACTAGTTTCCATGGCACACACCTCTAATCCCATTGGATTGTGAGGCTAAGGCAAGATAATCCTGAGTTTAAAGCCAGCCTCAGAAACTTAGAAGGCCCTAAGCAACTATGTGTGACCCAGTCTTTGTGTGCCCTTGATTTAAATTTCCAGTAAGAAACAACAACAACAAAAAGAATGCAGAGTATTGATAAGGACACAAAACAAATTCTCATGAACTAAAGATGGAGTAGAAATTGCTGTTATCTCATCATGAAAACTGATTATATATATAAAAATAATAAAGTTTGAGGAAAAAATGATTTCTGGAGCCCAGAAAGGTTTTTGGTTTAATTAGAGTACAAAATACCACATAAGTATTATATTGAAGTTACATCTGTTAAATACATCACATGTATAATGTATTTCAAGGAAAATATGTAGAACTTATGACAAACTAAGTAAAAATTTACAAAAGCACATAAAACAGCATGTGTGTAAATAAAACGAATCATTACAAAGACAACTATTTTAACTTAATTTAATATATAATATTTTCCTATCAATATTTTAGCATGTTTTTCTTTAAATACAAGAAGAGAGCTGGACTTGTTGGTGCACAATTGTAATCCCAGTACCTTGGGAGGCTGAGATAGGTGTATTGTGAGCTCAAAGGCAGCATCAGCAAAAGTGAGGACCTAAGCAACTCAGTGAGACACTGTCTTTAAATTTCATACAAAATAGGTTTGGGGATGTGGCTCAATTCCCCTGAGTTTAATTCCAAGTACCAAATAAAAGAAAAGAAAAGAAGGGACCAAAAAATATTATCTTAGAAATAAAATATATGTAAAATACCCCAAAACCTTTAATAAAAAAACAAATAATATAGTTATTGTTATGAGACACATTTAATATATATTATGAAACTATATTGCAATAATACAGATCAATATATCATAATATGAATCAAATATGAAACCATATGTAGATCAATAGTATTGTTAAGAGCAATAGAAAGGCATATGTAAAACTGACCATATGAAAAATAACATTATACGTGAATGAATGAATCTATCCAACCTAAAGTTAGAATTGGGATATAGTGGCAAAGTTCACTGTTAGAGTGTGTGTGCAGAATGTGCAGGATAGTCAGCTGTAACCTTAGCAACACTATAAAAAGCAAATATTAAGAGGGAATGATGTTGAAAATAAAGCAGAATATTAAATCAGACACTCTCCCTTCATCTATAGATACATTTAAGGAAAAAACTACTGTGAGTGTCGCTTTGGCAAAATCATGAATGAGTAGAGAGATTTAGATTCACTGGATATTAGTCTGGTTTTAAGAAATGTACCACATTTGGGACAAAATCCCCAATTACCATCATCACCTCTAGTGAACAGAAATGTGAGACAGGGGCTGAGGATGTAGCTCAGTTTTTAGAGTTCTTGCCTTGTATTCACAAGGCCCTGGGTTCAATCTCTAGCACCACACACACAAAAAAGAAGGAAATATGAAAGAAATGATACAAAAAAATGGTAATATCTAGGAACCATAAAAAGCCTTCACAAGTGTTTCATCAGCTGTGACCAAGACACAAAAATACCCAAATATCAAAGCTGTCAATTTATCTCAAAAAAAATCGGCCAGCATATTTTCCCAATTGCTTTGCTGACAGATGAAGTTCACTCTAGCTTGTATTATAGGTGAAATAGGGAGGAATCCAGTAAACTACTCTTAGCTTGAGTGAGATTTTAGCACTTTCTGAATCCTGCCCCAACCCTGATTCACTAGTAATAAGGCCAGAACTACCAATTCCTCCTAGAAAACGTTTTTGTTTTTTTTGTGGGTGTGTATGTGTGTATTGAATGTTTTAAATTTAACGCATTTTGTTTATGTTACTATGTCCCTGATACACTAGTAATAATGCCAGAACTACCAATTGCTCCTAGAAGGTTTGTGTGTGTGTGTGTGTGCGTGTGTGTGTGTGCGTGTGTGTGTGTGGATGTGTGTGTCCATGTGTGTACTGAATATCTCAACTTTAACATATTTTATTATGATACTATGTTCTGAAGTTCCAAACTCTAGAACAAAAGGTGATTGAGCTTATGTAAATCTCTGTAGATTTCAAACAAATAAATTTACATTCTTTTCCCAGCACTTTTATGAACGATGATACCAAACAGCAGTTCAGAAAGGAGGTTAAAACAATGATTCCTGTTTATTCCAACAAATCTTTACAGAATAGTCCTACATTGTCTATTTCATATAAACTTTTCTCAGGGATAAAATGCATCAGTCAAAGAGATTCTCTGTAGCCTGGGCAGTGTTGTTGAAAAGGTTATTATAATAATCTGAAAGAGCTAGGTGTGGTGGCAAATATACTAGAGGTTGGAGAGGCAAGTCAGGACGATTGTGAATTGAAAGACAGCCTTAACAACATAGCAAGGCTATAAGAAACTTATTGAGATATTAGTTATATATCACCTGTCTTAGAAAAAAGGACTGGTGACCTAACTCAGTGGTAACCACCCCCAGGAGTTTAATTCCTAGCACCAAACCACACCAAACTAAACAAATATCTGAAAGACAGTAGGGACTCCAGAGTATAGGTGTATATGTATAGATAAAAATTTTGGTTACAATATAAAGTTAATAAGGATACTTTTGAAAAAAATTTCATAGTTTTTTTTTTAAATAGAGAATTTTAATATTTATTTATTCATTTTAGTTTTTGGCAGATACAACATCTTTATTTATACGTGGTGCTAAGGATAAAACCCAGTGCCGCACACATGCCAGGCAAGCGCACTACCACTTGAGCCACATTCCCAGCCCCTATCATGGTTCTTAAGAGCTCAAAATAAAAATGCCATATAATCCACAAATAATAATTTTTTGAAGCCGGGTATTATTGTGAATATCTGCACTCTCAGTGGCTGGGGGGATGAAACAGGAGGAACTTAAATGCAGGACCACCCTCAGAAATTTGGCAATGCCTTAAGTAACTCAGTGATATCCTGTCTTATTAAAAAAAATAGGGATGTAACACAGTGGTAAAGTGCCTAAATAAACAAAAATAAATAGCAGTTCTTGGTTTAAAAAATGCCCTATAACCCAGTGATTATAATTATGGATAAATATCTAAAGAAATTAGAACACTTTTGTGAAAGAAATTACTTCACTTCCATTTTCATTGTAGGTTTATTCACAGTATCTAATAAAAGGAATCAAATGAAGTGCCTTTTAGATGCAAGGTATTGATAAAAAGGTTCCTTCCAGCTGCAGATCATCCATCTACTTGCCTTAAAGGCTGCATACTTATAATTCAAACTTCTCCCTAAAAGTCAAGACTCAGATATAGATTTTTCTGAGTACTCCAAGAGATTTTGGTACCTCTGGACAAATTGTGTAAGCCTTTTTAAAACTAAGGAATAGGTAAATTTGGGAGTTTGGAATGTGGACAACATACAGTAAATTCCTCAAGGGGGAATCTTAATTCAGCACTGTGATAAGGTGTCTGAGTCTGGGGAAGAAAGAGGAAGTAAAATCAGAGTTTGATATAAAGCTAGACTTTGCTTCACTGATTTCTAGGTTATTGATTTAATCCAAACAGATATTCAAAAAACGGTTAAAGTTACTAATTAAAATTTATGTAAAACAGGTATTTAAAAAATGCCAGGAAAGAGCTGAAGGTGTGGCTCAGTGGTACAGTGCTTGCCTAGCATATATGAGCCCCTGAGCTTAATTCTCAGCACCACAAATTATAAATAAAATATAAATAAATATTAAACAATATACCAGGTAAGGATTTAGGGTTGTTGATCAGTAGTAGAGTGCTTGGCTAGTATGCATAAGGCAATCTGTTTGATACTGTACCCACATTAATAATAATAATAATAATAATAATAATAAAGATACTTTGTTCATCTACAACTAAGAAAAAATTATTTTAAAAAAGTACAACAGTGCGATGGCCTGTAACCTTCTAATTATCTGTGTTCTAATTAAGCCCTTGCAATTGAACTTGTTATTTAAATTAAAGTCCAGTTCCACTTTTATTTCATGCCACACCAGGACAAAGGAGTTTGCTTGAATATTTGGAATGCTTCTAAATGTAATTTTAATAAAGTTGTCTTACATATTTAAATATTCAGTTGAAAGCAAACTTGGTGGCACAGGCCATAACCCCTGTAGCTCAGAAGAATTATACATAGGTATAATTAGTTCAAAGGTACCCTCAGCAAAAGCAAGTCACTAAGCAACTAAGTGAGACCCTCTCTATAAATAAATACAAAAAAGGACTGGGGATGTGTCACAGTGCCCCTGAGTTAAATACTTGGTACAAAAAAAAAGAAAGAAAAAAGAAAAAATTCAATTGAGGACAAATACATTAAAAAAACAAACAACAACAAAAAAAACACCCTTAATTTTGGAAAATTAACTATACTTTTGTGAGGATGTCCTTAGGCCTGGGCTAAAAAACTCCATTTTAAAAACTTCAGTTTGAAACATGCAGTCTCACCAGGCATGCCTAAAGAAGCCCTGCAGTATTGCCCTCAGACATAAACAAATCATTTCCCCTCACCTTGATAAACAGAGTGAGGCCTCTGGCAGGTTATCCTCACCTAATAAGAGGGAAGGGTGAGAAGATCAAGGTGAAGACCACCAGACCAGATGTTTCTGGCACTAGAGTAAATGATGCCATGGAAAAATCTGGTGGTAACTAACAAGGATTGAAAAAAGGGTAAAAAAACCTGCAAAATTTAGTATAAATAGTAGAGCAAATAAACAGATGTATAGCCAGCTCAATAAAAAATGCACTTGATCTTGGGAGGCTGATGAGGGCTTGGAATGACATCTCATCACTTCTCATCATTTGCATTATCCTCAACACTCTTAAACTCTACAGCCACACCTTAGTGAGAGGGAGAAAGGTAAAAGATTATGTGATGTTCTTCTCATGTGATAAAAACTTAATTTCAGTGGGGAGAAACCCAATGGGGAAAATATAACAAGAGGCAAGATTTCCCACACACCCAAAATATGAATAAAAATTTTATCAAAATTACTTTAAAATTTTATTTAACTTTTGTGCTGTCTGGTCTTATGAGAAAGCAAATTTTATTTAAACTTCTAAGCAATGTCCTAAGGCATTAATATTTTTCCAGAGGGAAAAACAATATAATGCACTAGTATAATTTAAAAATTTCTAGTATTCATAATAAAAATTAAGAAGGACAGTTTAAATCAATTTAATAACTTAAACCACTATATCCAAAATATTATTATTTTGAAAATATAAATTGACTAATAAATAAATGCATTTTTCAAGTTTCATCCTAAAATTCACTCTTGACCTCTCAGGAATATGTATGTACACCACAGCTATATTCCATGTTTGAGATCTATAAATACCCTGACCTCAGCAAGGTGAAAAAAAAATGAACAACTCAGTTCTGTGTCATAGGTAATGGAATAAACATACCAAACAACATTGTCTCAGGGCCAAAGAACAGGAGAGACTCTGCACTTTGAGAGAGCAGCCATCTACATCTCAGAAGTGTACAAAACTGGACACTGTTTCAAACAGGATTCTGGGCACAGATCTATTTTCATTTTACATATCATACTTTAACCAAAAGAGATTGGTATCACTGGAGAGAAGACTCTAGGTCATCAGATCATCAGTAACCCAGAAACTAGAGTCTAAACTTTTTTTTTTTTAAATTATTTTGCATTTTTGTCTTTAGCCTAATGCAGGGTTGTGATTTCAATTTTCTTCTTTAGTATGGGGTACTCTGAGAATATCATCAAACATTAAAGGCATAGAAGTCTACACATATTTCCATATAATTCAATAAAACCTGTCAAGAGATTAATGTTTAAATTTGAATTAATAAAAATTTAACCAGTATCTATAAGGCACAATATATTTTTCACATAACTTCTGTTCCACATGTGATTGAATCCTGACTTTCAGCCTATTTAGTGAATTAGATATCTACCACTGAATTAGAAGAAACTATATAAAAATTGTTTCAAGTGTGGGCTTATCTTCAATTAAGGCTGGGTTCATATGGGATATTTTTACTGCATAAGGTGATAGTTCATAAGGTTACTGAACTTCAGAGGGAGATATGGTTGCCAAAAAAAAGCACCCTTCTTCTCAGAATCAAATAAATTAAGGTGGGCTCATTCTCATGGAGGTGACAGTGCTATGAAACCAAAAACAAAGTATCAGAATGTTTCCTGACTAATACACTTTCATAGTCACAGATTTACATAAGTCACACACATAAAATAAGAGCTCAGATCCAAAGTTTGGGAAATATTCTCTGCACTTTGGCTACAAGAGGAGTAAAAACACATTGTCAACTTTATGTGTACAGATAGGGCTAAATAATTGCTAATATGTTGACACTCAGTATCATTCTGCTTTTTATAATGAATGAGGTTTACATAGCTGTTCACTGTGAAAGAATATTTGAAATGTCTCATGAATATTAAGCAACTTTACTGGAATTCAGGATCAATTCTATGTGATCCCAAAGCCACAACTCACATCCTCTAGACTACATGAATTACCAATCTTTCATTATTGTCTTAGAAGTTAGATAGTGGCACAAAAAAGAATACTTCTTTTTGTACCAAGGACTGGACTCAGAACACTTTATCACAAATCATATCTCAAGCCCATTTGTTTTTAAAGACAAGCCAAGTTCTCACTAAGATGCTTAAGGCCCCACTGATTTGCTCAGTCTAGCCTTGAGCTTAAAATCCTTCTTCTTCATCCTCTTGAGTCACTGAAATTATAGACATGCATTACAATATTGGCTCTTGTTTCCTGGTTTATGAACAGGCAAAATTGAAATGCTAAGCAGAGAAACAGCTGTTATAATAAGCCCTTTGTTAATTCTGGCTTATTTCCAAAGGTTTAAATATTGAAACCAATATTTCAATGTATATTGAAGGTAACATTATCTATTATAGTCAACAGTCTGATTCTATCCAGACATTTTTTTACTGCCTAAATTTTTATTTAATTTGAAAAGGTTACTCAATATGTTTGAACTTCTGGTTTTTCTTCTGGCATTATTAGGATACTAGGTTCAAACCATATAGCCTATGGAAAATTAAGGTGTGGTTATAGCTAAAGAGACGACTATATGATAAATAACATTTTAAACTCAAAAGGATGAGGTATTTTCTTTGTTTTGTTTTTTTTAACGTATCCTTGGTGAATAAGATAGAGTACACAGTCAAATCTTAAATCATACAAATCAGACTCTATCTCTAGTTAATAAAGAAAAATATCAAATACAAAAAGTTGTGTTGCAAAATCACATGGCACTTGGTTTGTTAATAGCAGCACAGGAATGGATTTCTGCCATATTCAGTTGTATGTATATTCTGGATCATCAAAATAATATCAGTATTACTTTAAAACATATTACATCTTTAGTTTTAGCCACACAGCAGTTGATCAATGATAAGTTGAAAGAATGGTGAGCTTGCAGGATACCATCTGGAGATCACTTTTAGTAATCCTAGGCAGGGGGATTGTATTCTAGTCATATCACAATACAGTGTATTTTTTTTTGTGGCCTGTGGATGCAGAGCTCTTACTTCCTTGCTAATAGATCATTGCAGAGAACTTCAGGTGTGTAGACTTTTTGATGATGAATCCTAAAAGGGTGGATCATTGGAAAGGCCAAACATGGCTATAGCTACTCTGTTGTTGATGCTTCCAATAGGTTGTTGTTGTTGTTGTTATTATTATTATTATTGTTTATTGAAGTAATAAATACCCTGATTTAGTGTATTCATTCATTGTTATAAACATTTTCTTTTGAGCATGTGTTCATTATGTAAAATATTGACCATTCACTTTGTTTTCTGTCCTATATATAAAAAGACCTATGAAATGAGGCAGGAATCTAAGGGCTGAAGGATCTGGACTGTCTGGAAGCTATTGTGCTTTTTTGCATAAGCATGACTACACTGCCAACTCTGCCTCACATCTCTCAATTGATAAAGACCCGAGTTTTACATCCTGGGTCTCAACATCTACACAGCAACTGGCAAAGTCTTTAGGATATTTGCAGGTGAGAGAT
Source organism: Callospermophilus lateralis (assembly GCF_048772815.1). Taxonomy (NCBI): domain Eukaryota; kingdom Metazoa; phylum Chordata; class Mammalia; order Rodentia; family Sciuridae; genus Callospermophilus; species Callospermophilus lateralis. Next base: position 93,244,100 of record NC_135315.1, on the reverse strand, counting down.
ATCTCAGTCCTGATAGATTAATAGAGGTTGTTAGGGGAGTAGTGGCACCTATGGACAACAAGAAGCATACAATACTTACTTCCCTCAGTCCTATTATAGTGGACTCCTATGAAGAGTTGTGATATAATGGCATTAGTTCCTTGTAAGAAGAAATAAGGATTCTAACTGCACTGTGGGCAAACATGAACCCTGCAAGTTGAAGTGTCAATGAAGTGTTGAAGCCTAGGCCCCAGCCCCTGGCCAAAGAAAAAAGTGGCAGCAGTGGCATATATGATTTGGAGAAGTAGTCAAAGGAGTCATGTGCAGCTGCTCTGGCCATGGTATGAATGGTTTCTATAGATCTGACAGCAAAAACTGATGCAAGTATATGAGAGACTACCAGAATGAGGAATTGCAAGATAATCAAGAGGTCTAGGAATCCAAAATACATCCAGGAGAGAAAGATCTCTGTATTTTGAAAATACCTATCAACCTTTCCCATTGTGATGTTGAGTCTGTAGAGAAGAAGAAGGATAAAGGCCTTCAAGTCCAGTCATTGGATGATGCATAAAATGAAACACCAGCAGTCAATGGCTCCAGTGAACAACTGGCATGGCCAGCCCAGATATCCAAGTTTAAACTATTTTACCTATTAAGCAGAACTGATTGACTTAAAAAAATAGTTTACACAGGTGTTAAGAGAGCAAGATTATTATTTTTCGTCTGTAAGAATTAGAGATAAACAGCATTCTGTGTTGCACCCTAAAATGGTGAGGTTAGCATTGCTCCTTACAGTAGAAGTTGTAAAATGCTCAATTCCATGAGGCATTTAAGGCCAAAAAAAGTTCAAAAGGACCAAGTGTGCTAGTATAGCTTATAGAGGGCTATGTTTTTAGCAAGTAGCCAAGGTCATAAACACTCAGATTCATTGCATGTACTCAAGGTCAAAAACATTTGTTTGTGAACATGCCCTTACATCAGTCAAATGATGTTGATGTGGCTTCTTTGTCTGATCTGCATAAAAAAGTTTCTATTTAATAACTTTGCAGGCTGAGAGATAGAAGCATGAGGCTGGTTATGGGCTATTGCTGCCTTCAGAAGTAGCAAGCCTACCATCTCAAAGGTTTCTCACATCTGGTGAATAGGGAGCCTACACCCTGGAAACAAATTTTTACCCCTAAAACATCAGATAAAGCTCTAATCTCTAGAGTATACAAAGAACCCAACAAGTTAAACAACAAAAAAGCAAATAACCCAATCAACAAATGGGTCAAGGACTTGAAAAGAAATTTCTCAGAAGAGGATATACAATCCATCAACAAATACATAAAAAAATGCTCACCATCTCTAGCAATCAGAGAAATGCAAATTAAAACTACTCATTTTGAACAACCAACAATAAAACTTAAAAAAAAAAAAACAGATTAAAACTACTATAAGATACCATCTCACTCCAATAAGAATGGCAGCCATTATGAAGTCGAACAACAATAACTGCTGGCGAGGATTGGGGGGGTGGTGAAGGTACACTCATACATTGTTCGTGGGACTGCAAATTGGTGCAGCCAATTTGGAAAGCAGTATGGAGATTTCTTGGAAGGCTGGAAATGGAACCACCATTTAACCCAGCTATTCCCCTTCTCAGACTATACACAAAAGACTTTAAAAGCGCATACTACAGGGACACAGCCACATCAATGTTTATAGTAGCAAAATTCACAATAACTAGAATGTGTAATCAAACTAGATGCCCTTTAATAAATGAATGGACTAAAAAAATGTGGCTCATTCTTCAAGTCTGGGAAGTTTTCTAGTATTATTTCATTGAATAGATTGCACATTCCTTTGGTTTGGACCTCTATACCTTACTGTATCCCAATGACTCTTAAGTTTGGTCCTTTATGTTATCCCATATTTCTTGAATGTTCTGCTCATGGTTTCATAACAGTTTTGCTGAGCTGTCTATGTTCTTCTCCAATTGAAATACTTTGTCTTCATTGTCTGATGTTCTATCTTCTAAGTATTCTACTCTGCTGGTAGTATTCTCAATTGAGTTTTTAAGTTGGTTTATTGCTTCCTGCATTTCTAAGATTTCTGTTTGTTTCTTTTTTATAACCTCTATCTCCCTGTATAATTGATGTTTTGCTTCTTGGATTTGTTTATGTAATTCATTGTCGAAGTGGTCGAAGTGGTCTTTCATTGTCTGATTTTGCTGTCTAATGTCTTCCTTGAGACTCCAGATTATCTGAAGCATGTATATCCTGAATTCTTTATCTGACATTCCATCTTCTGCAGATATTACCTCTTCTAAAGTTGAGTTCACCTGCATTGCTTGTGGTCCTTTCTTTCCTTGTCTTTTCATACTGATCACGTTTCTTTCTGCTTGGTGAAACAGTTGTGTTATTGATTTCCTCCCCTTCAGACAATGAATACAAAGTATTTCAACTGGAGAAGAACACAGACAGCTCAGCAAAACTGTTAAGAAACCATGAGCAGAACATTCAAGAAATATGGGATAACATAAAGAGCCCAAACTTAAGAGTCATTGGGATACAGGAAGGTATAGAGGTCCAAACCAAAGGAATGAGCAATGTATTCAATGAAATAATACGAGAAAACTTCCCAGACTTGAAGAATGAGACAGAATCCCAAATCCTAGAAGCATACATGACGCCAAATGTGCAAAATCATAAGAGATCCACACCTAGACACATTATAATGAAGATGCCCAACATACAGAATAAGGAGAGAATTTTAAAAGCTACAAGACAAAGGAAGCAGATTACATTTAGGGGTAAACCATTCAGGATAACAGCTGATCTTTCAACACAGACTCTGAAAGCTAGAAGATCCTGGAATAACATATTTCAAACACTGAAAGAAAATGGGTTCCAACCAAGAATTGTGTATCCAGCAAAATTAAGCTTCAGGATGGAAGATGAAATTAAAACCTTCTATGAAAAAGAAAAGTTAAAAGAATTTGCAGCTAGAAAACCATCTCTTCAAAACATCCTCGGCAAAATATTACAGGAAGAGGAAATGGAAAATATCAATGAAAACCAGCAGCGGAAGGTAGTACAGTAAAGGGGGCGGGGATAATCAAAGAGGAAAACAAACCATGTTTAGTAACATAAATAAACAAATATGGCTGGAAGAACAACCCATATCTCAATAATAACCCTAAATGTTAATGGCTTAAACTCACCAATTAAGAGACACAGGCTAGTCGAATGGATCACAAAACAAGACCCAACAATATGCTGCCTTCAGGAGACGCATTTGATAGGAAAAGACATACATAGACTGAAGGTGAAAGGCTGGGAAAAATCATATCACTCATATGGACTTCAGAAACAAGCAGGAGTGTCCATACTCATATCAAATAAAATAGATTTCAAGCCAAAGTTAATCAAAAGGGATAAAGAGGGACACTACATACTGCTCAAGTGAACCATACACCAACAAGACATAACAATCATAAATATATATGCCCCAAACAATGGTGCAGCTATGTTCATCAAACAAACTCTTCTTAAGTTCAAGAGTCTAATAGACATCATACAATAATCATGGGAGACTTCAACACACCTCTCTCAGATCTTCCAAACAAAAGTTGAATAAGGAAACTATAGAACTTAATAACATAATTAATAACCTAGACTTAATTGACATATATAGAATATACCACCCAACATCAAGCAGTTACACTTTTTTCTCAGCAGCACATGGATCCTTCTCAAAAATAGATCATATATTATGTCACAGGGCAACTCTTAGACAATATAAAGGAGTAGAGATAATACCATGCATCTTATCTGATCATAATGGAATGAAATAGAAAATCAACGATAAAAGAAGTAAGGAAAAATCATGCATCACTTGGAGAATGAACAATAGGTTACTGAATGATCAATGGGTTACAGAAGACATCAAGGAGGAAATTAAAAAATTCTTAGAGATAAATGAAAACACAGAAACAACATATCGGAATCTATGGGACACATTGAAAGCAGCTCTAAGAGGAAAATTCATTGCTTGAAGTTCATTCCTTAAAAAAAGAAAAAAACCAACAAATAAATGATCTAAAACTTCATCTCAAAATCCTAGAAAAAGAAGAGCAAAACAACAGCAAAAGAAGTAGAAGGCAAGAAATAATTAAAATCAGAGCTGAAATTAATGAAATCGAAACAAAAGATACAATTGAAAAAATTGACAAAACTAAAAGTTGGTTCTTTGAAAAAATAAATAAAATTGACAGACTCTTAGCCACGCTAATGAAGAGAAGAAGAGAGAGAACTCAAATTACTAGCATACAGGATGAAAAAGGCAATATCACAGCAGACACTTCAGAAATACAGAAGATTATCAGAAATTATTTTGAATCCTTATACTCCAATAAAATAGAAGATAGTGAAGGCATCGATAAATTTCTTAAGTCATATGATCTGCCCAGATTGAGTCAGGAGGATATTGACAACCTAAACCGACCAATATCAATTGAGGAAATAGAAGAAACCATAAAAAGACTATCAATTAAGAAAAGCCCAGGACCTGATGGGTATACAGCAGAGTTTTACAAAACCTTTAAAAAGAAACTAATACCAATACTTTTCAAGCTATTTCAGGAAATAGAAAAAGAGGGAGAACTTCCAAATTCATTCTACGAGGCCAACATCACCCGGATTCCTAAACCAGACAAAGACACTTCAAAGAAAGAAAACTACAGACCAATATCTCTAATGAACCTAGATGCAAAAATCCTCAATAAAATTCTGGCGAATCGGATACAAAAACATATCAAAAAAATTGTGCACCATGATCAGGTAGGATTTATTCCTGGGATGCAAGGTTGGTTCAATACACAGAAATCAATAAATGTTATTCACCACATCAATAGGCTTAAAAATAAGAACCATATGATCATCTTGATAGATGCAGAAAAAGCATTCGACAAAGTACAGCATCCCTTTATGTTCAAAACTCTAGAAAAACTAGGGATAACAGGAACATACCTCAATATTGTAAAAGCAATATATGCTAAGCCTCAGGCTAGCATCATTCTGAATGGAGAAAAACTGAAGGCATTCCCTCTAAAATCTGGAACAAGACAGGGATGCCCTCTCTCACCACTTCTGTTCAACATAGTTCTCGAATCACTGGCCAGAGCAATAAGACAGACAAAAGAAATTAAATGCATAAAAATAGGAAAAGAACAACTCCAATTATCACTATTTGCAGATGACATGATTCTATACCTAGCAGACCCAAAAGGGTGTACAAAGAAACTATTAGAGCTAATAAATGAATTCAGCAAAGTGGCAGGATATAAAATCAACACACATAAATCAAAGGCATTCCTGTATATCAGCGACAAATCCTCTGAAATGGAAATGAGGACAACTACTCCATTCACAATATCCTCAAAAAAAATAAAATACTTGGGAATCAACCTAACAAAAGAGGTGAAAGACTTATACAATGAGAACTACAGAACCCTAAAGAAAGAAATAGAAGAAGATCTTAGAAGATGGAAAAATATACCCTGTTCATGGATAGGCAGAACTAACATCATCAAAATGGCGATATTACCAAAAGGTCTCTATAGGTTTAATGCAATGCCAATCAAAATCCCAACGGCATTTCTTGTAGAAATAGAGAAAGCAATCATGAAATTCATATGGAAAAATAAAAGACCCAGAATAGCAAAAACAATGCTAAGCAGGAAGTGTGAATCAGGCGGTATAGCTATACCAGACTTCAAACTATACTACAGAGCAATAGTAACAAAAACAGCATGGTACTGGTACCAAAACAGGCTGGTGGACCAATGGTACAAAATAGAGGACACAGAAACCAATACACAAAATTACAACTATCTTATATTTGATAAAGGGGCTAAAAGCATGCAATGGAGGAAAGATAGCATCTTCAACAAATGGTGCTGGGAAAACTGGAAATCCATATGCAACAAAATAAAACTGAATCCCTTTCTCTCACCATGCACAAAAGTTAACTCAAAGTGGATCAAGGAACTTGATATCAAATCAGAGACATGGCATCTGATAGAAGAAAAAGTTGGCTATGATCTACATACTGTGGGCTCGGGCTCCAAATTCCTCAATAGGACACCCATAGCACAAGAGTTAATAACTAGAATCAACAAATGGGACTTACTCAAACTAAAAAGTTTTTTCTCAGCAAAAGAAACAATAAGAGAGCTAAATAGGGAGCCTACGTCCTGGGAACAAATCTTTACTCCTCACACTTCAGACAGAGCCCTAATATCCAGAATATACAAAGAACAAAAAAAATTAGACAATAAGATAACAAATAACCCAATCAACAAATGGGCCAAGGACCTGAACATACATTTCTCAGATGAGGACATACAATCAATCAACAAGTACATGAAAAAATGCTCACCATCTCTAGCAGTCAGAGAAATGCAAATCAAAACCACCCTAAGATACCATCTTACTCCACTAAGATTGGCAGCCATTAGGAAGTCAAACAACAACAAGTGCTGGCGAGGATGTGGGGGAAAGGGTTCACTTGTACATTGCTGGTGGGACTGCAAATTGGTGCGGCCAATTTGGAAAGCAGTATGGAGATTTCTTGGAAAGCTCGGAATGGAACTACCATTTGACCCAGCTATTCCCCTACTTGGTCTATTCCCTAAAGACCTAAAAAGAGCACACTATAGGGACACTGCTACATCGATGTTCATAGCAGCACAATTCACAATAGCAAGACTGTGGAACCAACCTAGATGCCCTTCAATAGACGAATGGATTTTAAAAAATGTGGCATTTATACAAAATGGAGTATTACTCTGCATTGAAAAATGACAAAATCATAGAATTTGCAGGGAAATGGATGGCATTAGAGCAGATTATGCTAAGTGAAGCTAGCCAGTCTCTTAAAAACAAATGTCAAATGTCTGCTTTGTTATAAGGAGAGTAACTAAGAACAGAGTAGGGACAAAGAGCATGAGAAGAAGATTAACATTTAACAGGGATGAGAGGTGGGAGGGAAAGGGAGAGAGAAGGGAAATTGTATGGAAATGGAAGGAGACCCTCAGGGTTATACAAAATTACATACAAGAGGAAGTGAGGGGAAAGGGGAAAAAATATAAGGGGGAGAAATGAATAACAGTAGAGGGGGTAGAGAGAGAAGAGAGGAGGGGGGAGGGGGATAGTAGAGGATAGGAAAGGCAGCAGAATACAACAGACACTAGTATGGCAATATGTAGATCAATGGAAGTGTAACTGATGTGATTCTGCAATCTGGATATAGGGTAAAAATGGGAGTTCATAACCCACTTGAATCAAAGTGTGAAATATAATATATCAAGAACTATGTAATGTTTTGAATAACCAACAATAAAAATTAATTAAAAAATAAAAATAAAAAATAAAAGATAAAAAAATGTGGCTTTTATACACAATGGAATATTACTCCGCACTAAAAAATAACAAGAATTTGCAGGCAAATGGATGGCATTAGAGCAGATTATGCTAAGGGAAATTAGCCAATCCTAAAAAACAAATGCCGAATGTCTTCTCTGATATAAGGGGGGGTGACTCAAAATGGGATAGGGGGGAAGAGCATGAGAAGAAGACTACCACTAAATAGGGAAGACAGGTGGGAGGGGAAAAGAGGGAGAAGGGGAGTTGCATGGAAGATGGAAGGAGGACCTCATTGTTTTACAGAATACATATATGATATTGTGATGAGAAAAAAAAGTGTGTTGTTGTGAGCCAATGCAGAATGTATTCTCAAAACTTTGGATCAGGAATCTTCTTATTTTTTATGGCTTATATAAATGTGTGGCTATAAAAGAGTATTTGTCAGGTACCTAGTCAGGAAATGTTTTTTAATGATTCTGCTTTTCCTTTTAGAATACTGACTCCTTGATGACAACAAGTTCACCATAATTTATTTGATTCTGAGATATCATGTGAAGAAGATTCACAGTAATCAGGTTCAGAACCAAGGCAGGTTTTTCCTGGCATGGAGTGGATGACCTTTTGAGGAGAGGGACATAGAAAGAAGTTGAGGCTCTCACTGTCCAGATGAGGTTATAGAGTTGGAGAGTGATGAGGATTTCATCAGGAGAATGATGATAAGTAATGAAATGTCAGTCCAGTTCCTCACCAGGCTTTCCAGCCTGAGTGCATCCTTGTTTCAGTTGGCTGAATCCCTGTTCATTAGCTCTAATTTTACAATAAATTTTGGGGCTTTATGAGCCCCCTTGCAATCCTTCGCAACTACCACCAGATTTCTCCAGGATATCATTTACCCAGGGATCAGAAACATCTGGTCTGGTGGTCTCCACCCTTATCTTCTCACTTTATCTTCTTATCAGGAGAGGACAGCCTGCCAGAGTCTTCACTCTGTTTATCAGAGTAAGGGGAAGTAATTGTCTGAGGTCATACTTGAGGGATCTGTGGGTTTTCCTGGTGAGACTGCAGGTTTCAAACTGGAGTTTTTAAAATGGAGTTGCTTAGGCTCAGGCCTAAGGCCATTCTCAGCATTCACCCACTTGATTCACATTGTACATCCTGGGGAAGGGGTGCCTAAGCTTGGCACTGTGAATCATCCATTACTTTGGCCAAAGTCTGGACTTCACATATGCCCAAAAGTCACTTCTCATTGTGGTTTGTTGCATTGTTCCATAACCACCAACAGTGACCATAGTTGAATTACATCTGGTTAAGACCAAATTGTTTGCAAGGTACCCAGGGATTGAAATGATAATATAATCAAAATCAAGTGGTATGATAGTGTTGAGACATTTATAAATTTGTCTTGCATGTAAGTCCCAATGAACTAATTCTGTTACATTGTCCCAGTTGTTTCTAATAGTCACTGTAGGCTTTCAAATGCTCTGAGATATATTGAATCTAAATATTGACTAAAATGCAAGAATGAAGGTGGTTCCTCTAATTATATATACATATGCATTGCAATTCCAACTTCCATCATTCTGTGTTTATTAAAAGTGGGACTCTGCACTCAAATCACCTCCTGGGAAAGATATGGGCAGAAAAAGAAAAGATGGAGTTCTCACTGTTTCATTATAAGCTCAGGATTTAGATCTCCAATGGCTATTTTTGCTGAAAAAATAATGTGACTTTCCAGTGTTTTGTACCCTGTGAGTGACTCTTGCAGGCTTTCAGAAACACTGAGAACATGGGTCTGTTTTCCATTCCAGCCACATACACACCCCACAGCCTTGGCTAATTGTTCCAGCAACCCCCCTGCTCATTCCACATCTGAAAAGTGGGACTTATGCAGTTCTGGATCCTATGGTGGTATTGGGGATCAAAGAACAGGTTGTGGGGATGAATGGGAGACTCCACATAACTGGAAGCCTTGTAAAACCAAGGTATGCCTAGGAGCCATGGGGCTGCATTTTGGGCCGGAGAGACATTAGTTTGCAATGCCTGGCCCGACTGGCTTCTGGGGGAATTTAGCAGGAAACCGACTTTGCATTTAACATGCTTGTTTTGGTGCCAATAAACTCATAGAGAGACAAAGGGGCAAGAAAAATGATAAGGCCGTGGTATACACCCAGACCACATGTACTTAGCAAGGTTAACTTCTTTATGCTGATTCCTTATTAATAAATGGGAAGAATAGGACCCACCTCATGGAATTTTCAGGAAGACTGAGAGATACGGGTGGACAAAGGATCGAGCCCCATGTCTGGCATACAGTAAGCTCTGTAAATTTTATCTGTATTTTAGAATACAATTTAAAATTTTTCTTCCTCCATAGACAGTAACATCCTGATATCTTCTCTTTCTACTTTTAGAAGAGTGGACTCACCCTGACCATCCCTAACCCAGCTGTAACAGGAGCCATGGAGGTTCCTGAATAAGAGTAACTGCAAAATGAACCTGGGAAAGGTAGAAAAGGAGAGGAGGCCATGGCTAGGAGGCTCAGGACAGACAGTATATTAATCACCCCGAGGGCAGGCATGTAAAGGGCCACTGAGAGATCACAGTGATGGAGTGCAGGCTCAGGCAAGGCCAGAAGGACCAGGACCAAGACCACAGAACTTGTTGTTATATATCCACTGTCCACTCTGCTCGGTGCTTTACCCTGGGCCAAGGAGGGCAGCATGACCAAGTCATTGCAGTCTTTTCCACTGAGTGAGCACTGTAAGGGTCACTGCCTTTGACTTACACTTGGCACCACCCATGTGCTCTCTCTAGTGGAGATAGGTTCCAGAAGGGAAGACCATGGGTTTTCCAGTAGTGGGAGATAAAAAAGAGCAAGAATGGAGTGAGAATTCTCAAGATGGAAAGGCCAGATACTATTAATTTCCTGTTCATAAAAAAAAAAAACCTGGCCACTGACCTAAGCACACAGGATAGAATAAGCAATATTTAATCACAAGACACATTTGAGTGAGGAAATTAGGCAAATAAGAAAAAATTTCCTGACTTCCTGAAGGCCCCAGAGCCTTCTCCCACCTCCCACCCCCTCTTTTATTCAGCAAGACAATGAGGTGACATGAAAAGTTTCCCAGAGGCAGGACACATGTCAAGGCAAATGTGTAAATGAGGGGAGTGCAGATTCCAAAATTCAAACAGCCCCTTAGGGCCCAGCCCACCCACCCTATTTTTTGCATTTCTCATTGGCAAGGAAATGGGAGGGAGAGTTGCTGGGGTCCTAACAGGCAATCCTGTCCGCTCCTGACGCTGCAGCTGGCATGCTGGGAGGGGGACCCCCCACTGTGCTGGGGGTGATGTTCATTCGAGGGCACAGTCAGACTGGAGTCAGGTCGTTGAACCCCAGGACTAGGACTCAGAATGGGGGGGGTGCCTCCAGCTGGGATGTCTGGGGACTTATCTTCCCACAGTCTGTCATGTGGCAGGGTGGCAGGCCACCTGAGCAGGACAGAATAAATGGCCCCCCAAGGAGAAGCCCTCATCTAATGTCCTCAAAGGAACCTCTCCTTGTCCCTGAAGAGTTAATAGCCCCAGTGCCAGGGTCAATTAGAGAATGGCAGAGTGAATACAAGTCACCCATCAGGCTGCTTGGGACCCCACATATGAGTGACCTCAAAAGTATGTTCCTTCCCCTTCCTGTGCCTCAGTTGCCTCACGTTCCGAATAGGAAAGTGTGCTCATGGCATTCCCATGGGACCATCAGGTCATCAAAGTACAGCAGTTAGCTGAGTCCCTGGAACACAGTGAGGCTTGGTAAACGTCAGTGATCTGCTCCATTCCCTAAATGCACAGATGAGCCCGAGAGAGGGCTGGTGAGGCTCCCCTAGTCACACAGATTAACAGCAGATACAGGACTTGACTGGAGCTTCAGGCTGTCCAGCAGAGACTTAGGGGAAGGATGTGTGGAGTCCAGGACCTGGCCCTGCCCCCCCTCCCCTCTGGGAATGGTGCTTGGCAAGAAGGTAGGAGGAACCTGTGAAGCCACTGCTCCCTGGGGCTGGGGGGAACTGGAGCTGGGTCCTGGCAGGGCCTCCCCAGGGCCTGGGCAGGGGCAGCTGTCCAGAACTGTCTGTCCATGGAGGGGGTAGGGAGGCTGCCACTAAAAGCACGCAGTATGCCAGTCCCTGGGGCCAGGCCGGCTCAGCCTGCTGGCTCCATCCAGAGCCCGCCCCAAGGGATGCTGGGGGAGGCAGTCAGGATCACAGCCACCAGTTGTGTGTTCCCCTCCCCCAGCAACAGGGGACTAAAGTGGGTCAAGGAGGAAAGAGGGGGCCCAGGAGGCCTGGGGGAGGGGCCCAAGGTGCTCAAGAAGGAACCCAGGGGGAGGGGAGCAGGAGAGGATGCCTGGAAAGGCAAACCCATGTGTGGGGTGGGCCTGGGGGGCGGGGAGAGCAGCGAGGTGCTGTGGCTTTGGAGGTCCTCAAAACCACCTCAGAATTAAGTCCAGAGAGGCCTCTGTCCTGGCTCCTACCCCAAAAGGCCAGTGCTTGCCTCTCCTCATTCCCAACCCTTAAGCCTCTTCCGGAGCCCACAGGCATGACTGGCCCCAGCCCAGGGGTCTCTGAGGAGCATCTCAGACTGTGGCTCTCTGGCTCAGATCTGGAGGGGTCCCAGCTGGGACCCTGCTGCACAGCCAGAAGGTTGGTGCGAAGAAATGTAGGGAGACGAGGTCCAGCCAAACCCCAGGCTCAGTGGGACAACAGCCATGCCAGGCCAAGTCAGGTCCTGTCACCAGGGAGAAAGGTTAGAGTAGGCTCTTGTCCCCCCCCAGAGGAACCCCTGGGGAGCCTGGGTGAAAAATGAAAGGGAGGCAGACAGGAAATGCCAAAGAGGGCTGCTCCCCAGCTGGCAGGGAAGCCAGGCCTGACACCCAGAGGAAAGGACTGGGGATCACAGTTTGATTCTTGAACACACGGGCTGGTGGTCAGCCTCCACCCCTGGCTGGCCCTGACCAAGTCATCGGCCTTTCTCCCAGCTCCCAGCTCCTCCACCCAGCATGGCCCCCCAAAAAAGAAACAACACCCAGGCAACTCAATATCGTCCAGAAACCTCCAGGGTCTCTGGGTTCCAGCAGCCAGCAAAGGAGCGGGCAGAGGGCAGAGAATGCAGAGGGTTGATTCAGTGGCCGATTAGCTAGACTTCAGGAGGGAGAAGGGCTGCAGCTCAGAGCCCCTCAGCCAGCACGGGTGCCCCCAAAAGGGCAGACTGAGAAAACAGCCTTGGGTGGGGGCACACACCCACCAGTTCTGCAGAGATGTCATAGTGAAGATGATGCAGACTTACAGGCCAGGCCCAGGGCCAGAGGGCAGTTTGGGTGGAGGCAGAAAGAGGTCCAGAGGTCAGGGACCCAATTTGAGTCCCTCAGCAAGGCCACACACTCCCAACAAGCACATCCAAGTTTCCAAGTTGAGCCAGTGGAGCTCTGAGGACTGGGGGATGGGATAGGAAGGGACAGAATAAAAGAGAGGACTCCCAAGTCCCTAAAAGAGGTAAGCACCTCCCACATGGCAGGACAGAGTTGCTGGCCCAGCTGGGCCCAGCGATGGACACTGCTATGTTGTAGTAGCCAAGAAACCAAGAAGCAGGTAAAGCTCAGCCCAGTACCCACTCAAATGTTCCAGGACCTGGCCTCGTCTTCCCACCCCTGACCAGTCCAAGCTGCTTCTCCCCCACTTGAACTTCAGCAGCTTGCCAGGCTCAGGGTAGGGGGTAGGGTGGGGCTGGCCACAGCTGGGTCCTCAGGGGGAACACAGTGTGTTAGGGTCTGTAAACAAGTTAGGATGGTGCCTGGCATTTTGCCATAGGGAGTGGTTTATGAAGTAACGCCAGCGAGCCATTAAGTGTAGAGATTCCTTATTGGTTGACTGCTGTATCTAGTTTATGTTAATTAAGATAAGCTTTGTGGAATTATATATGCCCCTTCTGTCCTACAATAAACGGCTCCCACTCCTGCTGTATCAATGTACACAAATTGCTCGTCACCCCCCGGTTATTTTGCTGCAGCAGGACTGTGGCAACAGTGTCTCCAGCCTCAGAGTTCATAACTGTTTGCCCATCTTTCCCCGAGACAAGCTCCTGGGGGAGGGGGACCATGATGTCAGTGGTTCACTAGGTATATAGAAGCTGTCCTGGGAGTGACTCAGGCAGTCATGCTGGGTAGCATCATGCCACCTATATGACGTTGGATCCCTGGCTGTCCCTCAAAGCTGCCTCAACTGCTGACAGCTGAGCATAATTGTGCCAACTTCACAGAGCTGTTGATAGGGCTCATGAGAAATGGCTCATCAAGCACTCAAAAATGCAGCTGGCCCAGAGTACACCTTAGTAAGCACTAGATAAATATCCTGTCCCCTTCATCTCAAGTCAAACCTCTCTCCTCGGAAGCAGACTTGGGACACTCCTAAGAAAAATAAAGCAAAACAAGAGGCACAGAGAAGTTCTGGGACTCGCCCAGAAAATCCAAGTGGGAAAACAAACTCAGTCCTGGGAATCCACAGCAATCTCCATTCCCCTAGAAGAGCCTGAGCAATGGGTATTTGGAGCCAGATAGGAAATTCAGAATAAAGCCCGTTTGGAGACCCAGTGAAAGTAGACTTGGGGATACAATGGGCACATGGGGGCAGCTGTTTTCTAATTGAACTAGCTATATCCTGGTTGGACGGGGGTAGCTCAGTCTAGAACAGGCTCAGGGACTCAGGTGGTAGTAACCGGGCACCCACCAGCATCTCCTTTCCACCTCCAACCCTAACATCGGGGTGAGGGGGAGGCAGGCCTTGGTAAACTCCCCTGAATGGGATCTGGAGACCCAGGAAACAAACATCCCAACTGACAGATGGTCACAAGCCCTGCTGCAGGTGCAGCAGGACAAGGCTACTGGCCTCTGTGGCCCTCCTTTCCTCATTACACAAACAAGAGAGGATCCTACAACCTACTCCCTGGTACTCAGAGGTACCAATGAGAACCTCTGGGAACCTTGAGGTTCAAAGCTCGAGGTCCAGGTGGCCTGCCCTGGGGACTCTTCAGACAGACCCTATGTGCATGCACTGATGGACACCCCACAATGCCACCCATACCAGGCAGTCTCTACCACTGTCCTGCCCTGGCTCTTCTTCATCTGGGCTCCAATCATCTCAGGAGAGCCAGTCAGCACTTGTCCCTGCCCTTCCAGACATACGTGCCCAAGATTACCCAGATTTCATCCTTTCAGGTCCTTACAGGCAGGGGCCACAGCCTCCTCTTCTCCTTCCTCATTTGCAACCCTGGGGAAGGCACTCAGAGCCAGAAGAGACTACACATCTTCCTCAGCAGCCACCTCTCTTCATCCTGCACCAGCTGTCATGTCACCTCCTCTGCAATGTCCTCCCCAAGGACCCTGTCTAAGTCAGATAAGCAGAGCAGTCTCTCAGCAAGAAATTGCCTCTTGGTGGAACTATTTACACTTTACTGAGGTCTCACTGCCACATACCCCACCCCACCGACTGTCTCCTCCCCCAAGTTAGAGAGACCCCCACAACAGCAAAAGGCCTGGCCCAGACTCAGAATATCCCTCAGAGGAAGGAGCCTGTGCATGAATTTGAAATGGAAAACCCAGAATGATGACTATGATCTGCCTGCTAACCTATCTTTAATATCTTGGACATGTGCAAATGCACTCAGAACGGCCCCCATGCCCAGATGCCCAGCCCATCCATGCACACCTGGAAACCCTACAGGGATGACAATGTTCTGGAGTCAGAGAGGCCTATATTCAGATCCTATCTGGTCCTAGCTGTGCCTCAGTTTCCTCATCTGAAAAACAGGGATAATCATGGCCTTACTCATAGATACTGTGAAGCGCATGTTAAGGAATGAATGAAGTGAGTGCGCAGAACAGTCCCTAGGACCTGGAAAGTGTATTTATTTTTATTGCCATACATTCCGACGGGTCCAGGCTACACTCCCTGCCTCCTTTAACCCCTCGCTAAATCTGCGGGCCAATCAGTGCTCAGGGACTCCAGGGCTCCCCCAACGCGCACATTTGGCCAGGGGGTGGGGCGTCAGCCCACCCACGGCGGCCGCCCAGCTGAGGGTGACATGTCGCTTTAGCCGGAGCCCCTCAGCCCAGTGCCTTGGACTTCGCAGTCCTGGGGGTGCCAGACTCTGAGGAGCAGGCAGCCCGCAGCTCGGAACAAGCCATCCCCACCAGGGCAGCGCAAGCGAGCTAGCAAGCGAGACCCCTGCCGGGCCACTTTGTGCCTGGCCCTGAGTTATTGTGCCTCAGCCTTGGAGCCCTTGCGTGGGAAGGGGGGGTGGCCTGATGCGTTCCCAGGACAGCGACCTCAAAGTGGTCACGGGCTGCCCCCACCCCAGATCCTGGCAGACAAGGGCCCAGGAGGGGCTGCTTTTCCAAGCATGGGCCAGGCTCTCCCAGGTCGAGGGGTGGGAAGAGGCCCCAGGGCCCCTCCCCTGCCTTACCCACCTCTGTCCCAACTCTGAGGCACACCCCCTACACACCACCACCCTCGGGTCAGAGCTTGGCTTGGAAAAAGGTTGGATTCTGGGCCAGGCCTCTGCAGGAATATGCTGGGGAGTCTCTTGGCCTCATTTCCCCATCTGTCAGATGGGGGATGGGGGAATGTGAGTCCAGTGCCAGGCGCTGGGGACATTGCATGCGCGCACAAGCAAGGTGCTTGGCCGGGTGGTGTGTACAGCAGGCAGACCCAGGGAGGAGTCATTCTCCTCCTTTCATGGTGAGAGTTATATCGAGATAGGTCTGGGACAGAGAAAGGGTCCAAGCCACTGAGGTTCCTAGGACAAGATTGGAACCCTGAAACACCTGTGCCTGCAACAATCCCATTTAACTGACTCAACACCAGGGGAAGCCTCTCTCTGGTTTCTGGACTGCACCAGGGAAACCAAAAGAGTACTGAGTTGGTAGCAGGTGCTCCCAGAAGTTGAGGGCAAGATTCAGAGAGCCCTCTCTCCAGACTTTCCCAAAAACTCCCAGCCCCTCCCAGCCCCTCCGAATCATCAAATGCAAAGACTTTCGGGTCCCCAAATCCCCTCATGAATCCCCCTGTCATCTGAGCTCAAGTGTCACCTCCAGGATGGCCCTAACCAGAAAACCTCCCACACCATTCCCTGTCTATTCCAGGGTTGCCTTTCCAGGGTGAATGGACCCATATACTTGTAGATGGGCACCTCAATCTTACTAGAATATACGTTTGTCTTCTCACCTGTGGAGTTTCAGCACCTTTAGCATACCTGGCATATAATAGCTGCTCAGTAAACACTTTGGCTGAATGAATGAACAAATGAAGAGCCAGTAAATAATGTCAACCCTAAAAGCCTTGAAACCCAAACTGTGTCGAAGACGATTCCACAAAGAGTAATCTAATAAGTTTGGAAATCACAAACTATTAAAAATATCTGAGTCCTACATTAGCATTTTAAAGGCTCAGAGAAGCCCTAAAGGTCTCAAAAACTTTTTAACTGTTTATTCCAGCATTTGCCAAATGCATTTGGCCATAGAAAATACTTTTTAACCACCCTCATGACCACAGCTTTATAAATGGTCAACTGATTCTTAGGAGAAAGAACTTGCTTATTTGTTTTTTTAAGGACTGAGTCTAGCACAGTGCTCCACACATGGAAGATGCTCCAATTATTTGAATGAATGCATATAAAGTAAATTCACCCATGTGCATTCTCTCTGGGTGCAAACCTATGAACCTAGGAGTTCCAAACTTTGGGTAAAAATGGTACCGAAAGTAACACAGCCCCTGTACTGAGATTCTGAACCAGGCAAGCAATGACAAAAGTCCTTTCCCCCAGCTGCAGACATACAAGGCCATTCACATACATTCATTCACATTGACTCATGCACACATGTACAAATGCATGTGTGAGCACACATGAGCACACCAGCACAAACACACTCACATACAAGTACACATACCCACAAGCACATGGACTCGTGCACACACAGACACATGGGCAACCCATTCTGGGGCATACCCCTGCCCTCCCACACAGCCAGCTTCACTGTGTCTGACTCAGGATGCTCCTGAGATGGGCAGCATTCCTCTGGTGGGGTGAGAGGATTGACATAAGGAGGGATGCACAATCTGGCATCACCAAGAGGGCTAGGTGTCACCCAGCAGGTGACAGATTAAAAGTTTGTTGTTGTTTCCTGCCCATTATCTCTAGCGCTGCATTTTGAGCATAGATATAGATGAGAGGGAAGGGAGAGTCTGCAGTGGGATTCCACCAGAAGAAATAACTAACTCTCCTCTGTATGGCTACTCAACTTACAGTTCTCTCTCCCTTAAGATTTCTTTCTATCTTTTGAACTATGGGTTGAGCCCAGGGATGCTTAATCACTGAGCCACATCCCTAGCCCTTTTATTTTTTTATTCCGACACAGGGTCTTTTTGAGTTGCTTAGGACCTCAATAAGTTGCTGAGGCTGGCATTGATCTTGTGATCCTCCTGCTTCAGCCTCCTGAATCACTGGGATTACAGGTCTGCACCACCGCATGCCAGGGAGCCGTCTTCACACTTCCCCTGGTAGGGAGAAAATAAACTAAGACTAGCAGTAACCCAGCAAGGGTGTGTGGGAGCAGGGTTGGGAACCCATACCCAACTGCTCAGCATTTTCCCACACTCCAGAAGCTTAGGGGTCTCCAGGCTGTCTCCAAAGTGGGTCCTAGCCTGGGTCAGTGGCTGCAGCAAGATCCCCCAGCAGATCTTGCCCTTCCCTAGGCACAGTTCTGCCACAAGGTCACTGTATAACCTTGAACACATGACTTGCATCTCTCTGGGCAAGTCTGACCATCCATATGAGAAGAATGCTCAGCTGAAGATTCTCCAAGATCCATTGTTGCTCATGAAAAAGAAAGCCTGAGGCCCCCACCTAAGCGTCAATTAGTGCCAATATTAAATGAGACCCTGCCTGTAAAGAACACAGGCCAGCACCTGTACCCAAGGGGGCTCTTCTGATGTTAGCTGCTCCTGGTGGTCTGATTTCACCCTTCAGGGTCCAAACAAAATGTCATTCCCTATGCTTTGCCTGATTTCCACTATCAAAAAGAATCTCCCCCAACCCCCCCACCCCCCCAGCCCTAAGTCTGGACCTCAATGCTGGACTGTCCTGTCTGGTCTGGGGATTGAGGCCTCATACCCTTCCAGTCTACGGGCTCCCTGAACACATGGCTTCCTCTTGGTTCTCAAGCATCTTCCTGGGAGTCCAGGCTAATCTTAGCTGGTAAGATGCTCTGGATTTAGATGGAAGAATGGATATATGGAAGGGAGGTGGGGGAAGGACTTAAGGACTCATTGAAGGAAAGAGATGCCTACTGGGTGCATCCTGCCCTGCACCCAGTGCAGCCAAGCTGCCCGGAGAAGAAATGAAACCAAAGTGGTCAACTTTGCTAATAATAATAAAAGAAGTACAAACAAAAACAATGTGCAATGTCTTGCTTGCCTAATGGGCAAAAAGAAAAAAGGGCAGGGGCGGGGGATGATAGAAACAAAGGGAAGAAAAAAAACCTCCTAGGTGGGCAAGGGTTCAGAGGAACGTGAAATGCACCTGGGCCCTGTCGTTGAAGAGTTCCCCAGCACAGCCTTTGCACAAGATGACTCAGAAAGATCTACCAAATTGCTGGGTGCAGTGGCGCAAGCCTGTAATCCCGGAAGCTCAGAAGACTAAGACAGGAGGATCACAAGTTCAAAGCCAGTCTCAGAAACTCGAGGCACTTAGCAACTCAATGAGACCCTGTCTCCAAACACAATACAAAATAGGGTTGGGGATATGGCTCAGTGGCCAAGTACCCCCTGAGGTCAATCCATAGTACAAAAAAAAAAAGTATCAAATTTTTGAGTGATACCCTTAGACTCAACAATTCCACTTCTAGGAGTCCAGCCTAAGAAATACTCAAACAAGAACACAAAAATGGATACCTGAGGATGCTCACTGCAGCACTGTCAATAACAGCAAAACACTAGAAAGCAACTGTATGTCTACCACTAGAGGACTGTTCTAGAGGGCTGAGAACGTAGCTCAGTGGTCCAGTTCTTGCCTAGGGTACTGAAGGTTCTGGGTCTGATCCCCAACTCCATGAAAACAATCAATAACTCTGGTGCATCCTCTCCATAGAGCCCCTCTGGCTGTAACGTGGATATGTGTGATGCAAAGGTGGTGCTAACTTCTTCACCAAAAATCCTTAACCCTGGCTGCACATTCAAGTTTCCCAGGAAGTTTTCAAAGAAACACTGACCTGTAACCCCTCCTCAAAGACTCCAGACACTGGGCCCAGGTCAAGTTATTTTTTTTTTGAGTGCCTACAATGATGTTAATTGTCCAACCAAAACTGAAATGTCTGCAATGTTAAAAAATGGAATGAGAGTCAGTGTAGCCAGGGAGTAGCAGGCACAATCTGTGTTTAAACTGACACATACAGGTGTACACACCCAGATCTAGTGTAAAGGCACCACTGAAAAGGCCCTGGTGAAGGGGGCACCCAGGATGTTGGGAAAGGAGTGGGACTGTTTTTTAAGATCTCATCCCCCCCCCCCCGCAGATTGGAACATGGAAAGCCCTAAAGGCAGAACTCCACGGATGGACAGATGGGTGAGAAGGAGGGCTCCCCCTGGGTGTCTTTATTCATCGCTGTCTCACCCAGACCAGAGGTGGCCTCTGCTGTTCTTCACAGCTGCAGAGGTAGTTATAAATAAAGGTGGTGGTGACTGACTCAGGCTCTGGACCTAGATAAGGCCTGGCTTCAAATCCTATCTCTGCTACTTCCAGCAGTATGACCTTGGGCAAGGGACTTCTGTCCCTCAGTCTGCACACCTGTGAAATGGAGATAAGTAAATCAGAAAGCTGCTATGAGAATCTCATGGAGAAATGGGGGATGAGAGAAAGACAGAGCCCCATAGTGCCCAAAGAGCCAGGTCCTGACTGTCCCTTCATGTATCTTCCCCACGGATCAGGGCTGGTGACTTTGGATGGATATGTGTCTGGCCTGGTCACCACTGGATTACAGCATCACCCAGATGACCAGCAATGCTTTGCAGAACACCTGGACCCAAAGAGCCTGGGACACCCCCAGCTGGGACGAAAGATGCCCATCACCGTCAGGCCTCAAGCCTCTCCCAATCTGTTGCTTACCCTAAAGGACTTTGTCTCGCTTCTGCTCCTGCTTTCTGCATCCCAGGAACACTTTACGTCTCCTTGAACTCCCTCTACCCTCAAGACCATAGATGCCAGAATAGCCATACCATGCTAAGATCCAGTGACTTTTATTTTCATGAGTGGGAGCTCTAAACCTTATAAAGGTCTAGAAAGGACCCAGCTGCCCTGCAGCAGATTCCCTAGAGCAGTCAACTCAGATGTATCCACTGTGGCCCCAGCACTTGGAAAAGAAACTTTTTTTGGCACTGGGGATTAAACTCAAGGGCACTCAACATCTGAGTCACATCCCCAGCCACATTTTATATTTTATTTAGAGACAGGGCCTCACTTAGTTGTTTAGTGCCTCGCCATTGTTGAGGCTGGCTTTGAACTTGAGATCCTCCCACCTCAGCCTCCTGAGTCGCTGAGATTACAGGCCTGCACCACCGCACCCAGCTTAGCCTGCATTATTTTAAAACCCAAGTTTTGTATTTGCCTCTTCTTGTGCTCCAGAAATTAAAATCCTATACCACCTAAGACATGCAGCTGATCAAACTGGTTCCATTCTATTTCATAGATAGGGTAACTAAGACTGAAAGAGGACACTATCTTCCCCCAGATCATGGAACACATTGCTTCCAACCCACACCCATTCCCCACAAAAAAAATAAAGCATTTTGAGCCTCACCTTGGAGATAAGGTTGTTTGTTTGTTTTTACAGAACTGAGGATTATTGAATGCAGAGGTGCTTTTCCACCTAGCTACATCCCCAGCCCTTTTTATTTTTTGTATTTTTAGATAGGATCTGACTAAATTGTTAAGGGCATCACTAAAATGCCAAGGCTGGCCTCAAATTGGCAAACTCCTGCCTCAGACTCTTGAGATCATTTGCTGGGATCACACACATGCAACACTCTGCCAGCTCAGAGTGGGCCTTGGTTTTCTACTCTGGGCAGCAGGTTTCCCTGTGAGCACTGCCAATTTCCTCCCTCCTGCTTCCTTCTCCCAACCCTAACCCTCACTCTTAGTGCTAATCCTGGAGCAAACCCTCCCTGAAAGGTGAGGAGGGTCCTGAAGGCCACTCAATGGTAGCTGAACTGCCCAGCACTGGCCAGCACCAAGCCAGTTAAGGATGTCCTGTCTGACCCCTGAATCTCTGTGGCAGGATGACCATAAGCAGCAGGATGGGAATTTATTGAGTCAAACATTCTGTTTTATTTCAAATTAAGATAAAAATCTCATATTGCTTTTATCATTTTTAAAAGATGATTTTTCAAACCTAGGACCATACAGGGCACAGGCCCTCTGTGAGCAGCAACTACCATCTCACCGCATGGAGCACCTGAGAAGGAAGAGGTTGGCAAAAGCCACCCCCAGCTCCAGGGCAAAAGGGCTGCAGTCTCGCCTCCTGAGCAGGAAAAAAGGCAGAGGGAGACCAGGAGGGCAGAAGAGATCAGAGAGAGTAACACCCACGGGAGCCCAAGTCCTGCCTGGGAGCTCACCCACTAGCTGTTTCCCTTAGGAATTCATTAGCCATGACCTGGCCATTCATTCACTTACTCGCTTGCTCACCGGTTCATTCCCTCAACAGTTTACACCTTCACTCATTCAGTTCAGAAGTCCTTTTATTTTTAAACACAGTAGTCCAGAATCCCAGCTTGGGTCCTCATCTGAGATGGAGCATGAGGTCCTGGAGGCCCCCTCGGGCTGCCAGGCAAGGTGCTCTCCCTTGAGGAAGGCAGGACCAGCCCGATCATCTCTCCACAGGGTTGCTCTGAGGACTGGGAATCTGAGTGGTTTTCTTTGGCCCCAACAGGTGGAACGAGTACCCACGTTCCTAAATTGTGGGAGCCAGATTGCAGATGGATGTGTGAAATTAAAGATGCACAGATGTGGCACAGAGAGAGAGAGCTCCCTGAGAACAGCAGTGTGCAGGTCCAGGCACACACACACACACACACACACACACACACAGACATCTGAATGAAGGAACTCCAGGGTCCCTTTTCTGTGGTTTTCAGGATTCTGAGATATTCAAAGGCAACAACAGTAAAGGTCTGAATCTTCCCAATGTACATTCCCAGGGACCTGGCTAACCACTGTCCCTCTCGGGGGCACAGGGCATCTGCAGACACTCTCTTGGGACAGCAAGAACAGGTATACTGCTTGCGGATCCCCAGCGCTCTCTGCAACCTCCATCTCAGGTGACGGGAAACTGTCCCTTTTTTCCATCTTCCCACCACCAGGCTCCCAGCCTGCTCTCCTCCCTTGTCCTCTCCCTGGAGAGTCCTTGGAGCTGGTGATTGTCTAATGTCTCCCCAGATTTAAACCTACAGCCCCATGGGGGCTAAGGACAAAACCAAACCTCTTGTTCAAAAAGCAGAAACACACTGTATGCTGCTGGTGCTCCATAGACCCACCGCACCCAAGCCAAGGGGCACAGCTCCTTGCCTGCAATCCCCCCACACAACCCCACCCCCTTCTATCTCTAGGAATGACCTGCTCCCTGACCAGGCTCATATGGCCATCACTCTGCCTTCAGGCAGGTAAAATTTGGTGCAACAGGAGTTAGGTGAACAGTATGTTTTATTTAATTAGGATAAACAGAAGAGATAAACCTCACAGCAGGACAGGGAATGACAATGCTGCACAAAATAATTCATGCCCAGGTAATGAAAAGGAAAATCTCAATTACAGGGAAATCAGGGGAGGAAAAAGTTTCCCAGCACTTTGGAGGAGGCAGAAGAGGAGGAGACCGCACGCTGAGGCAAAGCCCAGACCTACAGGCCCAACATGGGGCTTCAAGTACACCACAAATCAAGGCAGCCAGGTGGCCATCCTGTAACAGCTGCTACTCCCTTCTCCCCATCACAAACAAACCTGCCCCAAGTGCACTGGACTGGGTAAGCCGATGCTGCCTTGGCCCTGGCAGGCAAGTGCGGGAGCCACTCGATATCTGGCCTTTGGGGGCAACTAGGGGAGCTCACACCCAGCCAGGCTTAGTCTCCAGGAGAATGGCACCCCGCAAAGAGAGGGCAAATGTTCTACTCCTGGGAATGGTCACCAGATCACTAGAAAGTTCCTGTCCTTGTCCCTGGCACCCCAGTCCCACTGGCCATGATGGGGCTAGGCTCCTGCTCTCCCTTAGCAGCAGGCAGACCTGACTCACCTCTCACTTTGGAGTAAGAAAAAGAACCATGAGCTTTTGAGACCCCACATCATCTTCTGAGCCAGTTTTTTCACATCTGCCCTGGAAGACTGAAGTTTGAACTGATGGCCTTCCCCCAACCATCACTACTTGGAGGTGGTGCCAGCTGCAGTGTTGGGTATTTAAATACTACTTAAAAATGGTTAAGATGTAAACTTTATATTATGTGTATTTTACCCCCATTTTTAAAAAGGAGAGACACAGAGTTCTGAGCCCCTGCTCAGGTCAGCCAGGTGAGCAGAGGTCTCTGGGATCCAGGCCTAGGAATGTGTGACTTTAAGCAGCTTCACCATGCAACAGTGAAAGGACATGACAGTTGGGGACCCACACATCTGTAGGAAGCAACTCTCCCCCTGCCAGGGCTCCCCTTACCTATCCTAGCACAATGTTTTGAATTATCTCAGCAAATATGTCTCCAGCGACTGAACATCTTCAACAATGAACTCTCCACATTCCAGAGCTCAAACAAAAAGATTTTTATTGGCACAGTCTCCCTCCCAAACAAACCCCTAAGGAGCACAAGGAGTGCCACCCAGGCCCCCTTTTCTCAGCTCCCAATCCCTGGACTTAGGTGACATAGGCCAAGCAACCCCCATTATGAAGGAGAGGGAAATTGCTGTTAGATTAGTGAGCACATCCACAGAGCCTCATTTTATATCCCAATTCAGAAGATGACATGAACATCTGCTTTCACTTCAAGACATTAATTTTCAATTACTGGAGAAAAACAAAATTAGTCCTGACAAATTGTTGGCAAACACAGGCTCTTGTCTGGTGGTTCATAATAATAACTTCGGTGGCCCACAATTAGTGTCCTTGGATGGAGTTTCCTGATGGAGCCCATCATCTGCAGTCTGCGGTGGTGGTGGGCAGCACCAGCGTATCTCCTATACCCTGTTCTGTGCGGCGAGAGAGACGGTTCTGTGAGCCCCTGCTCCAGGTGACCACCTCTTCCGTGACCAGGTTAGGGAACTCAGGACTTTCAGATTTTTCTGGAGAAGGGAGGGATAGTTCCACCCTCTGGAGCCATTTTCAGCTTTAGACATGTCGAGGCTTCCTTCCATTCAGTAGCAAGATTTCACACAGGGATGTAAATCCTTCCCAAGCCCAAGTGTGCCCAACAAGGCAGTAAACAACTCCTTATAACCCGATTTGTCATCTGCAGTGGGAGAATGGACTGCATGCTTCTCCTATGAGACCCTTTCCACCCATGAAAAAAGGCCATCCAGGATCCTAAATCCCAAACTCAACAGCTCTAGCTGAATGCTACATCTGTAATAATAATAATAATAATAATAATAATAATAATAATAATAATAATAACAACAACAATAAACTGTTTGCCAGGGTCCCATCTACCAAGGAACCTAGTTCAGCTCGAATTGCAAACTCTAGGAAGTGGGAAGAGGAAAAAAATTAAAAAGCAAGCTCTGAATTTGCCATTCTTAGTGACCTCCAATACAGAGAACAACCTACTTGATAAGAGATTATCAACACTATAATCTCATTGGATGGGTTTTTTATGAATATTGGCTGCTGTAGTCACTATATCAATAAAAAGCCACTGAGATGTGAATGAGCAGAAGAATTCAGAGATAATGATGTATCAGTCTTTAAATTTGGATGGTCACAATTGAAACCAGAGTGTTTGCTTTGCTCACAAGTTCAGACTATGGTGGGGCGTGGGAGGGGGCGGTTAGCACAAGGAAGGGGAGGTAACCAGGGAGGGAGGTAGGTTCAAAAGTTAAAGGAGAAAACAAAGCAACAATAACAATATGAAATTATATCTTTAAGAAGACAATGAAAGACACTGCTACTTTCAAAGTCAACTGGGTAACTGAGCTGCGGCATTGTGTAATTGACTTTGCAAGTAGAACAACAGCAACATAACAAAGAAAATATCAGTGTTTTCATAGCACTAATCTATAATGCTGGGAGGCCCTCCTGCTGTCAGGCAGGTCTGACAATACAATAGCTTTCAAAGGGATATTACCATCATGCTTTTATTCCTGACATCAATGAAGACAAAGAGAATCCTTTTCACAGGACATTAAAAATCAAACCTTTGTACAAGAAGATGGGTAAAACAGCACTCTCCTTAAAGACAGCCATGTGGAGAAATCAGATAATTGGTGATCCTTGAAAGCAGTAAAGTATTTTTATTTACTGAGTGTACAACCCCAGTCACTGGCTGCCACCCCATCCTGGCAGGTAAGCTATGAATCAAAAGTTTCCATCTTTAACTCCCCCACTCACTTCACCCTGCCTGATGCTCACAGCAGGCTAAGGGAACTGACAGCCAGCGCTGAAAACTTCAAGTGGGATATATAACCAATCCAGGCTTCACTAGTCCATTTTGGGTGCAAAACTACTCTGATTGCAGACTAATATATCTACAAACAAAACGCCCTTGTAAGCCAATGGGAATTTGCAGAAATTGACAAATTGGCCCAACCACATCTATTGAGTTTACCTATTATAACCAGGCACTAAGAGTTTCCAAGGTACTCTTCTGTTTTAATTACTCTAGACACTCAGATAGGAAGAAACCCTGATATTTATACAAATATTTTCAAGAAATAAAAATGATACTCTTCGCAAACATCAGTGTACCATGCATAGACAAGTCTGGACTTTACTTCAGCCAGGTTTCAGGACAAGCAAGCACCTAAAGCAACCCACCCACCTTGCAAAATAGATGGGGCCATCAGGAAACCTAGCCATCCATCACTAGATTACCTTGAAACAGTTAAGATGCCTGCATGCCATAAGTTAGTGACACTTAAGGAAAACTGCAGGTCCTGGAGCACGAAGTAAGGGGGAACTAATGTTCAAGAGAGTTTATAATCTACACACTTTCTGAATCATTGATGTATCCACCCACCAGCCTTCCAAAAGGTCCAAGATGATGGCCTTAACAGCCAAAGGAGGTCACCCCCACTCAGGGCTTGACAGAGCTCCTGGTACAGGTATCTCCATGTCCTAGAATGTTGTAAAGGAGTTGAGAAAGAAAGACACTCTGCTGAAGAGCCCAGACAAAGTGTTTTGTCCCTCTGATATCCAACAGACCATTTGCCAAAAGTATGCAACCAAGTCGAGTCACCCTGAGACAAAGATGTTACTCTTGAAGCACCAGAGGCAGCAATGGTTGCTTTTATTTTTTCAGACAGAAGTAGACACTGTTGTGTCTTTTTAAACAGTGTTTGAACAACAGGATCCTTTCATTTCATTGCTAAAATGGGTAGAAATGTTGAAAGAAGAGGAAGCTGGTTCTAATGCTGCCTCGAAAACATACTCTCCCACCACTGCCACCTAAATAAGTCTTTTCCAGAGCCAGGCAGCAAGTCTGCATGCTGGACTCAGTGGTGAGTTCCTTTTGTTTACACATTCAAATGAACAGTTAAGAGAAATCAATGCATCTAATTGCCAGACTATTAAATCCTACATCAGGGGAAGAATTCCACAGCCACCAGCTTAAGAGTTGGCTACCAATATGGCAATTATTAAAACTTTGTATTAGATTGACCAGATCCCCAGTCTTCCAAATCCAGCCAGGAGAGCTATACTCCAAGATGCCTAGCTCCAGTTTCCTCCTTGCATGGTTCCCCCTCCTCCTCCTCTGTGAACACGCTGCGCTGTAGCAGGCCACAACATTTTCCAGGGCTGGTGGGTTCTGTGGAATTACTTTATGACTGTTAAGTCATCAGCATTTTGCACCTTTCATTATTAATGCACACTCGACACCTTATGGTTAAACATTTAGCAGGATTCTCCTGTCAGAGGAACATAGTTATCTTATTTTATTGCTTATTAAGTTTTTGCAAAGAAACAGGTGTAAGAATCTAAACAGCAATTACTAGACATAAAGAATGTTTTCTAGAATGAAACAGGCCCTTCCAAAGCTAAGAATAGGTAATTTAATTGGGGGGATTAAATATTAGGATTAAATATCAGTTACCCCAATCCACATAGAAAGCTATGGAATGTACAAATGATTTGTTTTGCCCTTCCTGTAAGATCATGTACATTTAGCCAAACAAATGTTGACCGTTTACACTTGTATGTGGTCTCAGATGAATCAAGAAACCTGTAACCTCAAAATGCCTCTATTTATTACATCTCAGTTATTTCCATGAAACACTAGCAATGGTGAGATACACTGTTCCCAGGTCCCTAGACTGCCAAATTTATCAAATGGACTTTGGAGGAGCTTGGGGCTGGCAGAAGAAGACAAAGAAGGGGAGGGAAGGAGAGAAAAGTCACTGGGGGTAGTTTTGGATGTTGGGTTTGGGGTATGTGGATATAGCCTGAGTGCTAATTAATATTAAGAACTGTAATTAACAGGCAGTTGCTAGATGGAGGAAAACTGATAGTAGTACAAATTATTCAAAAGTTTAAACTGAGGCTGGGAAAAAAGAGAAGCTGTTGCGTGGATCTGAGAAAGCCAGCAGCAGCCAGCCGTAGGGTAAAGGGAGACAGGGCTCCTTAATGTTGAGTGACAGAGGGAACTGCTTGGTAATCATTACCAAACCATCTGATATCATCAGCCGAAATAACATCAGTGAGCGAGATGGGAACAGCCTGGAGAATGAAGCCAAAATTATCAAAGGGAACAAATCATTTGAACTACCACTCCGCACCACCAGGACTCAAAAAAGAAGAAAGGGGTGTAGGAAAATCAGTTAGAAAATGTGACTTTTGTAACATTCATGGATTTTTTTTTAACAAAATCACAAGGCTTTAGAAAACCAATGAGGCTGCTTACTCCCTGCCCTACCACCCCAGCCCCCTGCTCTATTTGTTGGGTATCCTCCCTCTGGTAAATCTGGGTTTTCCAAAGAAGGACAAACATCCTAGGGGGAAATGACCCCCCACTCCAGAGGGAGGCTGTGTCCCTGAAGTGGGAAGTGAGCCCCCCTCTGAGGCCTGTTTGATTTTTAAAGCAGCAATGCCTATGCTTTCAAATCACACTCTCTGAGTATCCATTCAAAATTGTTACATTTCTGTCTTTCCTTCCTGCTATGGGCTTTCATATTTCCAAAATCAATTACGAATTATGGTCAAGAGACTTGCACTGCAGAAGACATGGAGCTGGGGAAGTCCACAATGCCTCCACATTAGCCCTGACACACAGCAGTGGAGGCAAAATAAAATAAAATAAAATGTAAAAGGCACCACTGTTCCTTAAGAAGCACCTTCAAGCATCTTTAAAGGTGAAGACCTTGCCATTTCAAACACTTGGTGCGGAGCTGTCCAAACTTAAGCACACACTTTTCAATATTGCTTGGGAGAAGGGGGGCAGTTCTTGAAAAGTAATTAATCCCTCACCTGTGGTAACTCTTATCTATTCAAATTATCTACTCTATTAATTCCTCCCTTGATAAGTGGCCACATCTCCACCCTATGCACTCTAGTAAACTGAATAAAAGGCAAAATGGTGAGAGACAAAGGTTGTGGCTGCTTTTAGACAATGTAAACCTCCATGGGAAAAATCAGGGGGCTTCCAATGCCAAGGTTCTGCAGAAAGATTGTGTGGCTGGTATATACAACACTTCTCAAAATGCCTTCACTAGTCTTCTCCCACCTAGCTATCTTCCTTCCTCAATTTGCTTGAATTTTCAGCTACATATATACACATGTACATGTATATTCATTTAAAATCATTTCAAGGCTCATTTCGTAAAAGGCTAAAGACCAATTCCTGAGTCTTTCTCTGAGATCCACAGAGTGGTTTTAGAATTCGGCTCAAGCAACTCTGAAACACCCACCCATCTGTTCCCTTCAAACTGTTCTACCTTTCCTTTCTGTGGCTTGCCTTCTAAAATAAGGAGATCTGAAGACATATTACCATATTATAGGTAAGCAAGCTTTGCATCTTTACCAAAAAAAAAAAAAATCTGCAAATTTAACCCAAAATCAACTGCCTGATTTAAAGAAAACTCTTTTTGCATCCAGTAGTTCCAATTCCAATATCTTCTTCTTAAGTGGCTCTAGAAGGAGTGAGCAATGAGCCAGGAAAAGAGAAAAGAAATCAAATATTACTTAAAGCTGTAGGTGCCCTTCTATTCAGCAAAAGGACAAACATCAATCCTTCTTCCCTCTTCTGTTCTGGGAGTCTCTCTTCTGGTTTCCTTCTCTTGATCAGAACACCCTTGTTACCCCCACCTCTGTTGGACAGAACAGCCTATTCTGAATTGGGATATAGAACAAGGAGCAGAAGTAAGACTAACTTCTCCCAAAGCGTAATAGAGGTGCAGTCCCACTGCTGAAAGTTGAACTGAGTTGGTTTTCTTCTAATATGACAGGGAGTGTCTCTTCAGGCCAGCCGCCACTAGCTTCCCTGGGACTTTAGGAGGCGGGAGGTGGCTAGTGTATCAGTTGCCAGATTCAGTCTCAACCACTCCAGCCAAGAGCAAGGCTGGCAGGAAGAGAGCTGGAACCCCAGCGCCTTCCTGTGCAGGCCTTCAGGAAATGAACTTTTCAGAGCAGAACTGGGCTGCTGCCAGAGGTCATCAAGGGAGTTGGGAGAGGACAAGGGCCTCAGGACATTAAGGCTCCAGAGGCATATAGCCACTCTCATCCTGTTCCTCAGTCATCCCTCGGTGTGTCTAGGTGGCTAAGCACTCATCAGAGGGGCTGGAATTGGGACAAAGCAGCAGGCCAGGCCAGGAGAAGGCGGCCTGTTAGGGGAAAGGGGCAGGAGAGTGGCTTAGCCCCAGCATTGCCTCTCCCCAGGGTCTCTGCTCTCCAGGGGCCCCTAGAGCTGGGGATCCTTGTGTAAATAGAGAGGAAAGCAAGGAGGGGTGCGTGTGTGTGTGTGTGTGTGTGTACCTATACATCCATATCTCATCACAAAAATGCACACCCTGGGGACTCGGTGCAGAAAGCTGGCCAGGGTGCTGAAGGTGAGTGTTCCGGGGGTGGGGTACCCGGCACATTGCGTGGAGGGGCGCTCCTGATGGCCCCACTGCTCCCAGGGGGTCCTGTGTCCCCCCGGCCCAGCGCAGACAATGAACTCCTGGTGGCCTCTGCGGAGCAGGCAGGAAGTGAGGGGGCTGAGCCTGAGCGCGGCCTGTGCAGGGGGCGGGGAGGGGTCGCTGGGTGGCCGGGCCCAGATGCTGCTCCGGAAGTGCACAGGCAGCTCCCGCCGCTCTCCACATCCCAGGAGACAAGGAGGGGGCTGGAGAAGGCCAGGGGCCAGCAAGGGCGGCCTCCAAGCTGCCAGCCCCCCCCCCCCCCCCCCCCCGTCCTTCCCGCCTCTTCCTTCCTCTCTCCACCACGGAGATTCGGAGATTCGCAATTCCTGCCAAGCCGGGCCTGCACTCCTTGATTGGCCGGCCACGTGGCAGGGGCCGCAAGGAGGGAGCGAGGAGGGCCCCTTGTAGGCTCAGGTCCCTGGCGAGCGGTGTCTCTGGCCCGGACAGGGTCCAGGCGGGTAGGGTGTCCATGGCGTGCCCCCTCCACCGCCTCCACCTCCTGCTCCTGGCTTCCTCCTCCCCTGCCTCTTCAGCCTCTTCCTCCTCCTCTCTGGTGGTTCGCACAGGTCCTGGCGCCCACCCTCTCACGGGTCCCTCATCCCTCTCTCCCTCCCTCCTCGCTCGATGGCGCCTCCACCGGGCCTCACTAGCTCGCTCACCTTTCACCTAGCGCGGCTTAGCCTGCTTCCGACTGGACATATCAGGGCTTCTGGTGCTCTGTGGCTATCCGCGGCTGGCTCCCCCGCAGCTTGGGGTAGCCCTTCTCCCCCTTCTCCACCAACCTCTCGGAAACTTTTTTTGTTTTGTTTTGCAGCTGGGTCGGCGGCTTCCGGGAGCCTACCACAGGTCCAGGACGGCCTCCCTGGGAGGGAGCAGCCCAGGCCGGCTGAGGCTGCTTGGGGGGAGGCCCGGGAGGCACGCTGGGGCCCTGCCTGTTGCAATGGAGCAACCAGAGGTGTGGGAAGTCCTGAGGCCATTGGGCCTAGAAGAGTTATGCAAAAAAAAAAAAAAAAGCCGCCCCTCTCCTCCTCCCCACCCCCTGCGGCCCCGACCCTCCAGCCCCTCTCTCTCTCCTCCACGGCACCGCCACCCTCACCCTCCACCTCCTTCTCCTCCTCTTCCGCCCCTTGCCAGATTTTTGTGCAAAGTTTGCAGGCATTAGGCCACGCAGCCCATTTGGGAGCTCACAATGAACCCATCTGAAAAGGGGGAACTGGGCTGGAGTCAAGACGGTCTCAGAAGGGGAGGAGACCGGGAGGCAGTCAGGAGCCCGGAAGCTCAGTACACCCTGGGAAAAAAAAGAAAAAAGGCTTCAGATGTCCCCTGCTGCACAAAGAAAAATAAATAAATAAATATTAATGGCTCAAAAAATGCCCAAAGGCCCAATTTGGAGATTATGATGGATGGCGAGGGGGTACCTCAACTCAGCCTACTTGGGCATGGGGGGTCAAAATGGCCTTAGTGGCTTGGAAACCACAGCTTGGGGCCCCTGGCTCACGCCCCCTTCTCCTGCTGTAGGCGGGGTCAGGCTTCGGCCCCCCCCAGAGGAGGAAGGGGCACGCGGGGGAGCTCAGGCAGCGGCAGGCAGGCGCGCCTGTGCCCCAGGCATTGTTCAGCTGGTGTGCCAGGCCGATGCTGCCTGCTTGCGTTCTGCAATGCACAGCTCATGGCGTGCAGCCGATTCCCAGGCCGGCGTCAAGTTGCCGCCCAGCTAGCTGCCTCCATGGGCCAGGGACTCGGAGAGGTGGGAGGCGGTGGCTGCAGTGGCGGAGGAAGAGGAGCAGGCGGTGGCAGCTGGGCTCCCTTCCTCCCGGGCAGCGGCAGAGGCGGCTTCCTCCCGGCTCCTCGATGCTCCAGCCTGCGCTGTCCTGCCCGCCAGCCTCCCTCATGCTCCTGTCTTCTTTGTGGTAGCTGGCTCTCCTCCTGATCCGGCTGCTAGGGCTGCGTTGCGGAGACACATAATAAAGCCAGACTTGGCTGGAAATGTAGCCGGGTCCCCAGCAGGAGGATGTAAGGAGCAGAGGCTCCGCAGTGGAGCGCTCTGATCCCATGGGGCGCCCTGCACTGCTCCAACTCGGATCAGATGGAGAGAGGGCCAACAGCACTGAGCGATGGACAGCACTGGCTCCGCAGCCAGCAAAACTGGACTGTGGTGCGGCTGCAGCAGGCACCGCGGGATCGTGGGCACTGAACTGGCTTGCGGACCGGGCTCTGGCTGCATGGGGGCGGGAGGAGGAAATAGAAGGCCCACTAGGGCTGTCAAGCTCACCCAGATGCATTAGTTTTACAAACTGCAAAAATTAAAAGAATGGGGGAGCAAACAGGTTAGCTACCTTAGCATTGCTTCTTGTGCCCCACGCACTAGAATTATCCTCAGACCTAGCTGTTCCCTCTCCATTGACTTTTGAGGATGGGTTGGTGTTCCAAGACCACTTTTACCCCACATCCAACAAACGCTTACACCACTCGGCTGCCCTATACCCTCATTTGTAGGGTTCTTGAGCCTGGTGCGCACTTCCAGGCTGTGACTCTAACACCTTATCTCCAGAAAACTGCAGTAGCACCCCTTCCCTCCGAGGTTGGCAAAAATAAACAAGTTGCTACTTTCCAAAGAGTTTTGCCAGGGGGCGCCTCATGTCCTTGTAGTTCTTGAACTAGTTGAGGCTCAGATCTCCTAGCAGTTCCTGGGGGCCTGGAAGGGCACATGCTTAAGGAAAGGCTTCCCTGGGTGGCTCCCCTAAACTGTTACTTTGAAGCGTTCCCCTTTCCCACCAGCTGCAGTCCCGGGTAGGAGAGAGGCCCCCACATCTCCCCCTTCCAGACAAGTGAAGCCACCTTGGGCCTCAAGAGCGGAGCGGGTGCCCAGCGGGCGCTGGGGTTTATCAATCTCAGGAACTGATAAGTTGCCACTTGGAGAGAGGAGGGCTGTGTCCCCTCGGAGACACAGGCACAAGGCAACCATTCACGGAAAAACCTGCTGCCTTCTGAGAGCAGTGCTGGGCCAGCCCAGCAGTGGCACCAGGCCGCAGTTCACCCCCCCCCTTTCCGCCTGCCCGCCAGCCTGGTCCCACCCACCTCAGCTAGTTTAGCATTCCCGCTGGGCCCTGCTTGCCAACCCCATAATGAGCTGATTGCCAAGGTAGACGCCACCCCCACACCCCTGCTGCTAGGGAGAGCAGGCCAGGGATGCGGATAAAGGCCTTAGGCAGGGGGGCCATGTACGGGGGCCCAAGGCCATCTCTGAGGTACAGTCAGGTGACTGGAGAAATGCAATGCCCAGGCAAACACGCCAACAACAGAGAACGAGCGCGTGAGGATGAAGCCAAATTTAAAGTTAGGTAGTCAATGAAGTTAGGTAAATCGGGTCTAATATCGAGTAAGATCTAAAATGGAGGCCATGTTGAAGGAATTCAGGGAAACCCAGGACAACTCATGGAATGTTAATGAAGTCCCGAAAAAGCCCTAGGCCCAAAGGCCATCCCAAAGAAATGTTAATGAACAGCCCCAGCAGATTTAAAGATAGCCCATCCCAAAGGAATGTTAATGAAGTCCTTCCTGCCCAGATTACTTCTTTGGCCCACCTGTGTCCCACCCCTCAGGCCTTCCAACCTACATTCCATCACTGAAAGAACTACAAAAAGGGGAAACAACCGCACTTCCAGGGATTCCACCTCTTGGGTTCCCTTCTTCCTCCGGGAGAAGTCTTTTCTGTTGTCCTTTAATAAACTTCTAATTTCTACTCTGACCTTGCCTTGGCATGCTTCTCTGGTGTTATTCTTCAACATTGGGGAAGCAAGGAATGGTCACCAGTCAACAGCAGTAACAAGGATACCCGGACAGGCTAAGGCCAGATCATCCACTAAGTAAGACCTAGGCCCTGAGGTCCTCCCCTTCTTCGGAATAGGGTTGCCACCTTCAGCCACCACCCTCCCCAGTTCGTGAGTCCAAGAATGTCCAACATCCCCAAGGAGCCACCTCCTGCAGCCATGCAAGGGCAGAGTCCGCTAGGCCCTCATTCACGCTCTGCACGATACATTGCCTCTTCTTGGAAATTCAGAGCAGCAGCCTCACTTGCTCCGTGTTCAGAGACACATTCTCAAGATGCATCATTTGGGAGAATGGCAGCTCTTTGGCTTCCCCTCCTCCAGCCACATGATGACTGAGGGAAAATGCCTATTTATGTGAGCAAGTCTTCTTTGTTTTCAAAAATCATCAACTTGTAATCTTTCTTGCATTTATGATGTTGGTTTCTTACAGTTTACTCTGGGTTTCCCAACAACTTCTCTGAGCAGGGCAGAAGAAATTGCCTCCTCTAAATCTTGGTCCACCTAAAGCAGATGAAATTGAGGTCAGAAAATGCTTTTAAAGTCTTACAATTGCCATGTGCAGTGGCACAAACTTGAATCCTAGCAGACCAGTAATCCTAGCACCTCAGGAGGCTGAGGCAGGAGGATCACAGGTTCAAAGAGCCTCAGTAAAAGCGAGGCACTAAGCAACTCAGTGAGACCCTGTCTCTAAAGAAAATATAAAATAGGGCTGGGGATGTGACTCAGTGGTAGAGTGCCCCTGGGTTCAATTCCCAGTACAAAAATAGTTATTTTTTCTATTATTATTATTACTATTATTAGCATTGTGGTTTGAAGGCAGGAGCACTCTACCACAAAGCTACATACATAGTCTTTTTCATTTTTTATTTTTGAGATAGGGCCCTAATAGATTGCACAGGCTGGCTCAAACTTGAGATCTTCTTGCCTCAGCCTCCTCAGTTGTTGGAATAACAGGCATGCACCTTGGGCCAAAGGACCTTTTTTTTTTTTTTTTTTTTAACAAGGGAGGGACCCTAAACCCTGGATTCCCTGCTGGAGGTAGGCAGATGGTGTAAAATACATCACCTGAAAATGACTTTCTGGTACAGAGTCAGCAGATTGGTGAGAAGCAAGGCCCAGGCTTCAACAAATGTCCCTTGAGACCATTCTGGTGTGAATCCAAGCTCAACAGGGCTAGGGTAGTAAGGGGGACAGTACAGGTTTTTGGCAGCTCTGAGATTTCCCTTATAACAACATTTTTCTGGAAGGAGTTTAAAATGAAACAAGCTTTAGAGGAAACAGGAGAAACAAGGCCTGAGGAGGTCAAGCTCCCTCCGCACCCTGACGCACCCTGACTGTAGCTGACAGGGACACAGCAGTCAGGTCTGGAGTTGGGGCGGGGTGAGGGTTTAGTCGCAAACATGCTTCACAGCTGTGCACGCAACTCATCCCAAAAATAAACTTTGTGTGCTCCAGGACCCTCATCCTTGAGGATTAGTTCCAAAAGGTCTTTGGTCATCCCTGCCACCTCCCCACCCTCCGCAATTCCCCCCTCCTCCTGCCCAGTCAATTCTGTTACCTCCACCTCCGGCCTCTGAGCCTCCTGCAGTTCCTTTAGGACAGAGAAAGGGCAGAGGCACTGGTGCCCCTTCCCACCAGATGACCCCCTCCTTTCGTCCAACACAACCCATCCCCACCTCGCTCCTTTTGTTTGGCCCCCTGTCTCCTGGATGGGTGTGATCCGCAGTTTCCACCCCCACCCCACCCCCGCCCCCAGAGCCCTGGCGGGAGAGCTGGGGTTTGTTCTCCTCCGTCCCCAGGAGAGGCAGCCCGCGACAGGGCACCGCAGAGCTGAGGCCAATCGCCGCCTCCCACAGTGTGTGCCATCTGCCGCCTGTCAGCCTCTCTACGGGGGGCCTCAATGCCAGGCGCCGCAGGTGGGGGTGTGGGGGGAGGCTAATTGGGTCCCTCCTTCCTGGCTCTTTCCCAGGCTAACTTTTAATAGAAGATTATGAGAATAATGATTTAAACAGTTTTGAACAAATCCTGAGAAGAAAACAACTCAAAGAGGCCAGCAGCAGACCCAGACATCTGCCTCCCTGGGGCTGCAGGCGTCTGGTGCCAAAAAGGATAAGTCGGGTGTGGGATCCTCCTTGTCTTCTCCAGTTTCTGTTCA
Organism: Callospermophilus lateralis; assembly: GCF_048772815.1. Lineage (NCBI taxonomy): Eukaryota > Metazoa > Chordata > Mammalia > Rodentia > Sciuridae > Callospermophilus > Callospermophilus lateralis. Next base: position 93,207,339 of record NC_135315.1, on the reverse strand, counting down.
GCTGGGAGAGCCATCTCTATTTTATCATCATTATTATAATTATTTAGTTCTTCAAGCATCAGCAGTCTTTGCAGGGAACACCCACAAGGCAGCAAGAAAACTCCTTGGGAGGGTCCCTGGTGTATTGACACCCTCAGAAAGCTTGAAACTCCTGTCCTGGTGCCAGGAGCCTCCCCCCAGACCACCTCCAGCTGCCCTTGGTGTGCTTCTGCACACTGGAGCCTTCAGGTGCTGGACTCTGGTTCACTTGTGGCTTTGTTCTCTGTTACAATGTTGGTGACTGGCTTTCATTTTTTCCCCCAGTTCTAGGGATCAGACCCCGGGGCACGCTACACTCAGCTACATTCCCCCATCCTTTTTATCTTTTATTCTAAAACAGCATCTCCCTAATTGCCCTCACTGGCCTCAAACTTACAATCCTCCTGCCTCAGCCTCCCAAGTATGTACCCATGCACCTGGCAGTATTTTCTTTAATTTTAAAACAATTTTTTTTAAAAATTCAATATAATAAATGTGATATAAGGCCTGGTTTTATAAGCTTTGACTCAGAATGCACAGGTAGACAGCCCCAGCAGGCAGTGGGCACATTCCAGGACTAGTAACACATCCTTTGGTCTTGAGTAGATCAGGCAGCCACCAATAAATTTAATTATCACATTAGAAAACAAACAAACAAAAACGTGGTAGATTTAAAAATGTGCTCTCATTGGTGACATCCAAGGCCTTTGAGGTATGGTTTAACAAACAGAGTTTAGAATGCTCTCTACCTTGCATGCAGGTGAGGCTGGGGTAACTACCCACCCCCTACACACACAGCTCCACCCCAAGGCCATCCTGTGTCCAGCCATGAGTGGAAATTCTGAGGACACCAAAGCCTGCCTAGGAATGTGATGGGCTCCTCATTTTGGGGAGTGGGCAGATAGTCTGAAAGATGGAGCTGGGACTTCATTGAGCTGTTGAAACTACTTTATAGGGCCTGTTTTGTCTTTAAAATGACCCCACTTTTGCCAGGCACAGAGGCATATGCCTGTAATTCCAGCAGCTCAAAAGGCTAAGGCAAAAGGATTGTGAGTTCAAAAAGCCAGCCTCAGCTATGTTGAGGCACTAAGCAACTCAGTGAGACCCTCTCTGTAAGTAAAATACAAAATAGGGCTGGGGATGTGGCTCAGTGGTTAAGAGGCCCTGAGTTCAATTCCCAACACACACACACACACACACCAAAAATAAAAAATAAAAAACCCACTTTGCTGCTGAATGTCTATGTGATGACAGTCAATTTGTGTAGCAAATTTGGTGTAACATTTGCCTTCACTAACAACTGCTAGAGAGGTTGTAGTCAGCAGGAGACCACAGCTGACTCTAACCTCTCTTATGACACTGTTATCTGAATCTACCAAAAAGCAACAAACTGGCTCAAATCATTTTGAAAAAAATTAAAATGTTTGTTTGTTTCCTTTTATTCTGAAGTAGTGTCTCCCTAAATTACCTAGACTGGCCTCAATCTTGCAGTCTTCCTGCCTCAACCTCCCATGTAGCTGTGATTACTGGTGTGTACCCCTACACCCGGCATGGGTACTTTTTTTTTCCCTGTGTACGTAGCCCTTTTCTGCACCTCCACTCCTACTGTCATAGAAAGAATCTCCTAGGTACACAGGCCCAGAAGAAATATTAGGGAAGTGTCAACATTTGTGGTCCCTGCCTCAGCTGAACACATGGAATGCTTTTGAGGACCCAATACCCACCGGCAGAAATGAGGGAAAATCTGTCATCCACTCTGGGTCTACTGCTCCCTTTACATCCCCTGTGTCCTATGGATGCTCAGAATGCTGTGATTTCATCAAGAGAAAGACCAGCATCCTGGCTGGCATATAGAGGAGGGATACATATACAGTACACTCAACTACTGTCACCTAAAGGCTCTCTAGTGGACAAGAGGACCAGGGGTAGAAATCTTGGCCCACCCAAGTAAACCAAAAGCTCTTTCAGGGACAGAGGCCTAGATTTTGATATATACTCCCATCTCATCATGGTGCCTACTTTCTGCCCAGTGAATGAAGTGTAACTGGAGTAGCTGTCAGGGCAATGCCCAGAGATCAGAGGTGGGCACTGGACAGAGAGGGCCACCACGTAGCACAGAGGCTCATATCGCATAAAGAACCAGGCAGGGATGAATTTGAATCCCAGCTGTGCTGTTTACCATCTTTTGTGCTTTGTACCTGAAACCTTTCCCAGAGGCTACTATCTTGAAGGCTTGGTCCCCAGAGCAGCAATGTTCAGAGGCAGGGCTTGGGGGAGTGATTGGATCATGAGGGCTCTGTCTTCATCAGTGAATCAATCTACATATTGGAACAAACCATCAGGAGGTAGTGGACACTATAGGAGGTAGGGCCTAGTTGCCTTGTTGGAGCAAGTAGGTCATGGGGGGGGGGTGTCCTGGAAGGGTAGCACCACAGTGACGGGGCTCATTGCTGTGTGGAGAGCAGAGAGGGGGTTAAAGCTGGAACATGTCTAGTCTAGCACATGACACTTTGCACCTAGTAGGTTTTTGCTGCTATTTTTTTTTTTTTTTTGCAGTACTGGTAATTATAGTGCTTTACCAGTGAGCTACATCTCCAGCCCTTTTAATTTTGTGGTACCTAGGGGCACTCTGTCACTGAGCCACATCTCCAGCCCTTTTTTTTTGAAACAGGATCTCAACTAAGATGCTGAAACTGGGCTTGAACTTGCAATCCTCCTACCTCAGCCTCCCAATTAATTGGGTAGGTGTGCACCACCATGCCCAGCAATTAGATATATTTTGATAGTGCTCCTTTATCGGTAATAGATGTAGCTGAGACCCTAGCAAGGGGTGGCCACACAGAGAAGAGGCTCATTTGCAAGAACTGGAACTAAATAAGAAAAGAAGAGAGCTAGTCAGGCAGTGTCCTTGAGAGACAGGTCGCTGGGTTTCCTCTGCCAGGTGAATTCCTGGATTCATCAACTGCATCCTTCCATATTTTATGTGCTTAAGAAATGGTAGCTGTTGTTCACATTTACAGGACAATGACAACTCAGAATGTTTACGTTTCCTGAATGGCCTGGGGTAAGCCCTCTCTGCCTCAGTCTACCTGTTTGCAAAATCTTTCTGGTTCTCTGAATGAAGAAGCAGTCCATTCCCACCCTCTGGCCCAAATGGCACCCAGCCAGTATTTAAAGCCAGAGGGAGCATAGGAAATTCAGGCAAGTGCCCACTAAAGGGAGGTTATGGGGCTTGGGCCACACTGGGAGAGGAGCAGAGTGGGTGGGGACCAAAGCCCCAATGGACCCAGCCTGGTGCTAAATTTCCCAGGACCTACTGCTGCCTTCTCTGAGTGGCCTGGCCCCATCCTAGTCATGCATATTGGGACATGCCAGGGCCTGGCTTCCCAGGGGCCAGAGGGAGCTCCTGCAGGGGACTTCAAAAGCCCAAATGCCTTTCAGAAAAGAACTAAAACTTTCTGCTTAACCAAAGCCTCCACAAGAGAACAGGCCTAGCCCTTTTCTTTTTAAGTCTCTTTATTTTCCAAACGGCTGGCCTGGTGATTCTCTTTTTTTCCTAGTATAAAGGGTCCCAGCTACAACACAAAGGAGAAAAAAAAAAAAACATTTCCCGGGCCTGGGCAGGGGCTGGCTGGCCTCCTGGGACAGAAAAAGGCAGCTCTGGCCTTTGGCACCCACTGGGAGAGGCCCTGGAGCCCCCGCCCAGAACCAAAGCCACAGCAGGAGTGAGGGGAGGATTAAGGAAGTCTCTGTTTCCACCTCAAACCTTCTCCTGCCCCTGGGAGGAGAGCTGCCATCCAGCCAAGTAAAAGATTCCTAAAAAGCTTGTGGGCAGAGAAGGAAAAATCAGGCACCCCCTCACCATGGCCCATGGGGAAACTGATGTCTGGGGAAGTGTTGCAGAAGGTCACAGTATCAACAAATGGCAGAGCTGATTTTTGAAGACTACATTCTCAAGTCCAATATGAGGTACCAAGTAAATGTCGGAAGAGGGGTCCAAGGAGGAGCCCTGGCATCCTGAGTTTGCTGAATGAGACTGGATGTCATTCCTTTCTCAGCTTCTCTGCCTTCCAGTAAGTTAAGTTTATTTTTCTGTGACTCAGTTCCCTTATCTTTGAAAATGAGGACATGCTTGTACCCACCTTGTAGGGCAGCTGTGAGGAGCATAGGATCCAATAGGTAAAGGACATAGAACAGTGATTTTAAAAAAAATCACCTTTTACCCTCTGTAAATGTAAAGTTTGTGTTCTTCACCTAAGGAATGTTTACTGACCTCTTCTAGGACAGGCCCTGGGCCAGGTGCTGGGGGATGCAGCTGGGCAAAGCAAAAAGGTCTCCTGCCTGGTGGAACTTCCAGTGGGGGAGGGGGCAAGCTAAGGGACACAGTGGATTCACTAGATACACTGCTTCAGGGCACATTGTAGATCTCTCTTCTCCTGGATTAAGGTGGTGGGGGTCAGAAACTTTCTGGACTCAGCGCCAAACTGATCAGATGGGAGAAGGCAAGGGCGCTTCTTCCCTTGCAAAAGGAGACAGAAAATTATTCAAACCAGTTTTTGCACTTTAATTGTTTTTAAGTGAAAGAGGGCCCCAGGCTTACAACTTGCCACCTGCCCATCCTGGTGGGCTGGTTCATCTGGTTCAGCCTCAGAGCTCTCAGCGCTTGGGTCTTTGTTTCTATGCCTGAGATGCAGGCTGGTCCTGAGGAAATGGGAGCCTTTGTCCATTGCATCCATCAAGGGGTTCTAAGCCCCCCACCTTTTCGCTCACAGTATTCCTTACTGCCCAAGGCGCAACCAGCGACCTCCCAGAACTGGAGCCCAGCCAGGGTTGTGACCTGAGGGGCGGGGGGTAGGGGTGAGGCCTGTGAACATGGGGTGGGGCCAGAGCCACAGCCCCACCCTGTACTCAAAGGCCAAGGCCAATGCGCTCTCCCTACCCAGTGCGCCTCCCAGCTCAGGCTCCCCACAGTGGCCCAAGGGGACACTGACTACTTGTGAAGCACCAATCCTTTCTCAAAAAGCCAACAGAACTCCCCCACCCCTTGCTTCACAGAAACCTTGCCTGGGTCTGAAGTGGGTAAATTGTTAGGCAGTATCCCCTGGGCTAGGGAAAGACAACCTCTTCCTCTCCATACTTTTCTCCCGGTGCCCCACCTGATGCCCTAGAGAGAGCTCTCCCTACACAACTAAGCTGATGTCCATGTGCTGTTATAAATTCCGTTTTACATGTAATAAAACTGAGTCTCAGAAAGGGTGATTATGTCCCTAATCCAAAGTCACACAGCCCTTAAAGGATAAAGACAGAATTGAAATCCAAATGAATCTCCCTCCAAAATTGGAAAATTTCCCCTCTCCAGCTTGTTAATTCCAGCTTCTACACTTTGCCTGAAGCATAGCATTGATGTATTGATTTAGATGGATGGATACATAAACCGCTAGATAGATGTGGAGGTTAAGCTAGAGATGGAGATAAAGATGGTATCTTAGAACCACTGACAATTGTATCAGGTGTCAATGGGATAGGGGCAGATACCCTTTTCTCAAATCTCCATCAATCCCCAAAACCTTTTGTTCAAGTAAAAAAAAAAATTTAAAAAAAAATTTAAATGTAGATAGACACAATACCTTTATTTAATTTATTTAATTTTATGTGGTGCTGAGGATTGAAACCCAGTGCTTCACATGTGCTAGGCAAGTGCTTTACCATTGAGCTACACCCACAGCCCCTAGTGGAAAGATTTTGAGAGGGTGTACCAAGCATTGAACTTAGGGGCACTGGACCACTGAGACACATCCCCAGCCCTATTTTGCATTTCATTTAGAGACCCAATCTCACTGAGGTGCTTAGTGCCTCGCCATCCATCCTCAGCCTCTGAGATTACAGATCTGTGCTTGGCTCTGCCTTCCTTTTATGCACTGCTTTTCTTGGAATAGTGGTTGTCAGAAGGAAGTGGCCCCTTGGTAGGAAGGAGGTCAAAGCTCTTGGCAAGAGTGAAGAGACCAGGAGGATATGCTGAGCCTCCAGGAGAGAAGGCTGCAGGCCCTGCTGATCTGCGGCTCCATCTGATCCTCAGGGGTGCTGGGGTTCTGTTGGCCCCCTTCAAGACATCTGAGAGTTGAGAAGTGGATGATGCTCAGAGGTGTCATCAGGAACAAAAGACACTCGACATGTCAGGCAGGTTTGTGGCTCACTCTCCCACCTCCATCCCTTTATAAGCAAGTGCTCTATCTCTGAGCTGCACCCCAGTCCAGATTTCCAACTCTGAATGGTGAGCTTTCTACTGGGGCAGAAGGCCGTTCAAGGGATGGTGGTGGGTGAGAGTCTCAATCTTGCAGAGACAGAGTTTCAAGTCAAATGTCTTAGGTACCTTCTACCCCCTCCAACTAGACCTAATTAAGAATGACAGTATGGCTGCCAGCAGGTATGGCTGTCCTGGCAGTCTCAAGGTCAGAGAGAAAAAGCTACCTCCTTCCCCAAATCTTTATATTGACCAGCGACCAGTGTGAGTGGGCGAGCCAACATGGGGCACCTACCACTTCCTAAATGCTAGGCATTGTCTTCATTGTCTGCCTGATCTCATGTTTATTTGGGGTTTGAGGAGAGGGTTTTGTTTTGCAACACTGGGGATTGAACTCAGGGTCACTCTACCACTGAGCTGCACACCAGCTTGCCTCACATGGGGAGTAACTGTTTTTCCCCTAGCCATGTTCACAAGAACCTTTCACTAGGATCCTTGTAAAGCCACTTGACAGGGCACAGAGGAATCTCATCATGGCTAATGATCTTATTATGCTCGAATTTGGGACCCCCAAAAGACCACCAGAGACCAAGATAGATGTAGACAGCAAAGAGGTGTTTATTGTGAGCTAGCTCGGTCCTCCGCACGCACACATAGCAACTGGTGATGCTGAGAGGCCCCGAGCCCAGGGTTTTCAGCAGTTTTATAATTCTTTGGAGAAGGCAGGGACCCCCACATACATCATAGCATCTCTTAGCATATCATCACACAACATGGGAAAATCAAACAACAACTCTAAAACATAATTAGCACTTTTACTGGCGGGATCAAGTTGGGTAGGGATGATTGGTTACTACAAAAGGGATATTCATTTGAACTGATTGGTTTAAGACAAGAGGGGGTGGTCATTCTGAATTACATGGTTTCCCAACATGTTATCAACCACCATAAACTACTGGGAGAGTCATCTGTCATCCCAGGTATTTTCCTGTCTCATGCTGATTGGTGGCTGCTAGGAGGTTGCTATGGATCCCCACCTAGCCTGACTGAGTCAGGGACACCTGGCCCAGCAGATGTCTCCTGTTATTTGTATATAAACAACTTAGAAGTGTGGGAATGTGCCTAGGAGTGCTCTGTGGGTCTTTCCAAGGACAAAGATCATGTCCCTTCCTTGGACAGGCTTTGCTCTGAGATAGAGGCTGGTTTTTCATTCCCCCCTTTGTCTGGAAACTTGGGAAACAATCATGGTTCCCTAAGTCGAAGGCCTATTTGGCCAAGCTCTTCATCTTGGTAAACAGTAATCTCAGGAGATCGTCTTCAACTTCCCAGACTCACTGAAAATGGGCCTCCTATATCCATGCAACCTGACTCAATTTACCTATCTAAACTGTCTATCCATTTCTGGCTTCATTCCCCCTAATTTTAGGAACTCTTTATTGCTGTAAGAATAATGGGTGATGGCTCGTTCTGGCTGCTTCAGAGCTGAAAAGGGGTGTCAAACATTAAATGGCTTGAAGACATGGGGGGCAATGTGGGGGATGTGAGTTCCATTATAGAAGTCAGTTCCATTTGCAGTCTGGTTGGGGAAAAACAGGTTGTCATCTGGGGATAGGTGCTTCTATGAGAGAATATATTTTGCATACATAACATGAAATTAAGTTAAAATAAGCACATAAAAAGTGTAGCAGATTAGTAAGTCCAAAGACATCATAAGTCCAAAATTATATCAGTTGAATGAAAATGTATAGACAAAATTACCTTGAGAATATTACTCAAATTTTGTAGGGATCACAGTATCAAACAGGAGTAAATCATTAAGAAGAGTAATTTAATAAAGAGAAGGAAAGTGTATCACTTTTATCATCAACAGCCTTTTGTCCTCCATAAGATATCATTGTGTATTTAGGAAATATCTATCAGCTACCTTCACTGTCAGTAAAATAAAAGAAATTTAAAACATCTACAAATATTTGTGGCTTTTTCAAAGGGCATCCAAAAACTGGTTTTTGTCTACCATGACAAAGTGAGATAAAAATATCTAGTAGATTTTGAGTGATAATATCACAAATATTCAACAAGGGTAAAGAGGCTATGGACTCTTAAAAAGAAATATGAACAAAATGTTTACTAATAAATATACACATATGTCTATAAAATTTTTCATAAAAACATTTTAAAAGACTATAAAAACCTTGCATAGCCTATAGCCATAATACTTGGATAAAGTCAACACATGACAATCAAGTATAATAAATTGATTTTTATATTTTTTAATTGGTGTGATATGATGATTTCTTTCATTGACAAATACCACTTTGTTTATTTACTAAATATATCATGGTATTTCATACTGTACATACAAGGTAAAATGAGTAAATAGAATGAATTAACACAATCATTATTTCATATAATTATCAGTTTTTTTCTTACAAGTATTGTATTCCTTCTACTAATATTTATGAAGAACATAATACAGGGCTGGGGATGTGGCTCAAGCGGTAGTGCGCTCGCCTGGTATGCGTGCGGCCCGGGTTCGATCCTCAGCACCACATACAAACAAAGATGTTGTATCCGCCGATAACTAAAAAAATAAATATTAAAAATTCTCTCTCTCTCTCTCTCTCTCTCTCTCTCTCTCTCTCTCTCTCTCTCTCTCCTCTCTCACTCTCTTTAAAAAAAAAGAACATAATACACTCACTATGTAGTAAAACAAAAATTTGACCCTCTTATGCTCAATAAAATAAAAATATGGAGACTTTGACTATATAATATAAATCCTACACAAAACACAGTACCCGTTGAGCAGAATTTTACTCACTAAATGTCTGACTGTCACATGTGAATCAAATGCTCCTGCAACTTAATCTCTGCCTGCCACATTTCACTTAATGTAAAGTCCTGGATATATTTCTTATAACACTTTAAGAGACAAAATGTTTTATAACTAATTAATAATAGTATATAAGTACAATATTTTTAAACATTTGACCATTGATAGGCACATATATTGAGTCCCTAGCTTTAAAACTGAGAACTATGTTGAAATAAAAAAAAAAAAAGCAGAGGTATCTCTTCAGTTTTCAGATTCAATTGTTTATAGAATCATATTTAGTACTGGCATTTCTGAATCTTTAGGTAATACAACTTTTAATTTTTCATGTGTGGTGCTTGAGATTAGCCGTAAAAATTCTACATCAATTAATAACAACACAAGTCTTTTTAGAATTGTTTGAGTCATGCTGTTTCTAAATATCTTTGACTTCCCTAAACATGAAGTACTTTTGCATGGCTTCCCAATTAGCAAATATTACAAGGATGCAGCACTGTTCTTGCCTATTTTTATTTATTTAAAATATTTTATACATTTTTCCCCAAAATGGACTACATAATCAACTGTTGGCTCCTTTAATGAACAAATAAAAAATAGAACAGCAAACATAAACAAAGAGAAGCATGGCTTAATCCAAGTGACAAAAAAAAAAAAACATTAAGAATTAAACATCAGGATACTGACAGTTATAAATTACTTAAAGAACACAAAATAACAATTTAAAAAATGTTTGAAGTGTGAAATTGAGATGAAAAATATAAATATAAATATAAATAAGCACATATTGTGTATGTGAACATTTCTTTAAGAAAAAAAAATGAGAGGGGCATTCCTAGTGTGCAAAGCTAAATTCTACCAATATGGGAGAGGCTTATCAAGAAGGACCAAGTTTAAGACAAGTCTAAGCAACTTGTGAAACATTGTTTAAATTAAAAACCTATAGGATATACAAAGATAAGTGAGATATATATACATACACAAACACATATATTACACTTGGGGTAATATAATATAGATAGATAGATAGATAGATAGATAGATAGATAGATAGATAGATAGATATAGATATATATTTGTAAAAAATCCAAGCATGCTACAATAAAAAGCAATGATCTAGAAATTAAATCATTAATCAAAATAGAAAAAATAAGAAATATGTAAAATAGCTTAAAAAGCAGAAGGATAATGAGTTATTCACTTCAAAATATTTATGATTATTAATGCATTATTACAAAACACAATTAAAAAGTTTACTAACAGAATTGAATCTAAAAAAAGAAACTTCCAAGTCAGTACCAGCAGAGAGCATGAAAAGAAACCAAGTATGATCTGCTCCTAGAGGGCCTATTTGTTTAAAGATGGATAATGCCTCTGCCTTTACATCTCATCCTTTTGCACAATTTTTAATCAATGAGATATAGTTTTAAATTATGAAATTTCTCATAATCATTTTGGACAAGCTTTTGTTGAGTGAGTAAGTTATATCCTGATCCTTACCTTTTTAAACAGAAACAAACAAACAAAGATCTAGCCTCTCTCATATTAATGTACATTAAATAATGTTTTATTTAACTTGATGTGCTCAATATGCAACATAAAGTTAATACTCAAAATTGGCCATCTGCATTGAATAGACATTTTATTCTCAAACAGGCATTTTATATATATATAAAATATAAGATTCCATCTTATCAGCATGGCAAGATACTATGCTTTTGATCACATGGGGAAAAGCATAGACTGTTAAACTTATGCTAACATGTTCTTTTTGACTCTAGCTTGATGCATGAAATATAGCACTTATAAATGTACATCAGGGACTTGACAAGCTGATTCATAAAATTCATTAACCCTGGAAAAGAAGAGTCCCTCCAAACAAGAGAATAATCATTCTTCTCAAAAGAGGAGAAACATTAAAAGAAGAACCCAAGATAGTATAATTCCAGATACTTGGGGGGATATAAAACTATTAATAACCTGAGCTCAAAAGGTGTTTGCTCAAATAGATTAGAATGTACTATGGATAACTTAGTTACTGCTTTGGTTGCTAAACTCACACAAAACTCTGTTTAATGCTTTGGTCTTAATAACAATGTTGCTCTGTTTTTGTACACCACTTGTGGGAAATTCAGTACTGTCAGATCCTGGACTTCTACAACCCATTACAATATCTTGACTCACTTGGATGAAATTGTTATATACCTGAAAAAAATATCTCATGGTATTCACTGTTGTGTTAGCAGAATAATTGTGTCCTTATCATCTACATTTTAATTTAATATGTCACAATCTTGCACAATTTATTCATAAAAGGTCTATTCCTCTTTATAAAAAATGTGATAATTCACTGAACCTTCTCTCTAAGGCAGAATTTGATGCTCTGATGTTTTCCTTAGTGGGTTTCCCTGACTAGCTCTGGGCTTACAAAACTCACCTATGCTATCATAAAAAGTATTAGTCATGCCTCCATGGCTGTTAATATGCTTAATCAAGAACAAAAACAACATTGTCAAGCAATACTTAAAATTCATGATTGCAATTGATTGTCTGGTATTGTTATATCATAATGAATATCAGAAGTTTAATAACATGTGTTCCTTCAATTTAAGTGATAATAGTAATTTTATTTTAAAAGAGTTAGATTACTGGAGTGAGATGGTATCTTAGGGTGGTTTTGATTTGCATTTCTCTGACTGCTAGAGATGGTGAGCATTTTTTCATGTACTTATTGATTGATTGTATGTCCTCCTCTGAGAAGTGTCTGTTCAGGTCCTTGGCCCATTTGTTGATAGGGTTATTTGTTATCTTATTGTTTAATTTTTTGAGTTCTTTGTATATTCTGGTTATTAGGGCTCTATCTGAAGTGTGAGGAGTAAAAATTTGTTCCCAGGATGTAGGTTTCCTATTTACCTCTCTTATTGTTTCTCTTGCTGAGAAAAAAACTTTTTAGTTTAAGTAAGTCCCATTTGTTTATTCTTGTATTTAACTCTTGGGCTATGGCATCCTATTAAGGAATTTGGAGCCTGACCCCACAATATGTAGATCAGAGCCAACTTTTTCTTCTATCAGGTGCAGAGTCTCTTATTTGATGTCAAGCTCTTTGATCCATTTTGAATTAACTTTTGTGCATGGCGAGAGAAAGGGGTTCAGCTTCATTTTGTTGCATATGGATTTCCAGTTTTCCCAGCACCATTTGTTGAAGATGCTATCCTTTCTCCATTGCATGCTTTTAGCACCTTTATCAAATGTAAGAAAGTTGTAATTTTGTGGATTTGGCAACCATTATGAAGTCAAACAACAATAAGTGCTGGCGAGGATGTGGGGAAAAGGGTACACTTGTACATTGCTGGTGGGACTACAAATTGGTGCGGCCAATATGGAAAGCAGTATGGAGATTCCTGGGAAAGCTGGGAATGGAACCACCATTTGACCCAGCTATCACCCTTCTTGGTCTATTTCCTGAGGACCTTAAAAGAGCATACTATAGGGATACTGCCACATCAATGATCATAGCCACACAATTCACAATAGCTAGACTCTGTTATAAACCTAGATGTCCTTCAATAGATGAATGAATAAAAAAATGTGGCATTTATACACAATGGAGTAGTACACAGCACTAAAAAATGACAAAATCATGGATTTTACAGGGAAATGGATGGCTTTGGAGCAGATTATGCTAAGTGAAGCTAGCCAATCCTTAAAAAAACAAATGCCAAATGTCTTCTTTGATATAAAGAGAGCAACTAAGAACAGAACAGGGAAGAAGAGCATGAGGAAAAGACTAACATTAAACAGAAACGAGTGGGGGGAGAGAAAGGGAGAGAGAAGGGATACTGTATAGAAATGGAAGGAGACCCTCATTGTTACACAAAATTACATATAAGAGTTTGTGAGGGGAAAGGGGAAAAAAACAAGGGAGAGAATTAAGCAACAGCAGATAGGGTAGAGAGGGAAGATGAGAGGGAAGGGGAGGGGGATAGTAGGGGTTAGGAAAGGTACCAGAATACAACAGTCATTAATATGGTAATTTGTAAAAATGTGGATGTGTAACCGATGTGATTCTGCAACTTGTATTTGGGGTAATAATGGGAGTTCTTAACCCACTTGAATCAAATGTATGAAAGATGATATGTCATGAGCTTTGTAATGTTTTGAACAACCAATTTAAAAAAAAAGAGTTAGATTACCTAATAGATATAATTAATTAGGTACAACAAGATGATTGATGATTGACTTGTTGGATTGGTAACTTCATGTTTACTCAATTTTATCTGCATCAAAAAATATTCATAGGTGGATTTTTACTGATGTTGGCACTTCCTGGGGTCTATGGCTGCCCTATTTTTGCCCCCACCAGCATTAAGGAGATAAATAATATTATTTATTCAAAAGGCCTTAAAAAAAGAGTGGGGGGGGGGTTAGGTATTCTGACCTTGGAAATAGAAAGTGTGGAGGTGATGGAAAATGCCACCCTGAGTCCCACAAGTGTAATTCCCAGCAGATTCTCTCTGAAGCTATTAAGACAACTCTACAGGTGCACTATCTAGTTTCTGTGGTAATGCCCTTTGGGAGAAGAGACTCTGTGTTTGTATTAACTGTACATTATCTTGATTAGCTAGCACTTGGGGTTAAAATAATACTATGTAAGAATGTAGTCATGGCAACAGAAGCTATGTAATTTTGGGGTATATTATGTACAGCCATGAAGAGGAGTGGCCAGTTTTTTTTCCTTTTCACTGAGATTGAGTCTCTCTCTTCTGTTTGCTTCTTTACAGGTTTCCTCACAAGATGATTTGTAACACATCATGCTAGCCCTCACAATAAAACGTAAGTTTTTATAGTTAACCTGAATAAACTGGGACATCACTAAAGAAAAAATGGAGGATCACAAAGAATGTGAAAATGTGATAATTGTAGGGCAGTATATGTTCAATGATTAAAATCAAAGAAATAAACCTAAGCTTCTGAAATTTTTTTTCTGCTAAATAACTACTCTACCAACATTTTTTAGATTGTTTTTCTGCATTTGAATGTCTCACTGTGTCCCCTGCTCTGTGTAGGCTACAAGAGTTTACATCACTAAAGTATGCTAGGAACTACTTATCTAATGTGGAGAATGTATAACATACCAAGAAAGAGAGAGATTAATGAGTAACATAATATATATTAAAGAGTGAATTATCTTTACTAAAAATGCCCTTTTCCTTTGAAACAAAAATCTGAAACTCATTCTTACAGAGAAGTTCCCAGAAGATACAACAGAAGTACATTAAATAATAACTACTAATTATAAATTTTAAAAGGAAATTAAACTTACCAAGGATGGCAACGTTTCTATAGTTCTCTAACATCATATCTTTATATACGTTTTTCTGAGCAGACTGAAGGCATTCACACTCCTCTTCAGTAAAATCAATGGCTATATCCCTGAATGATAACAGTATCTGTAATGAATAACACATTGACCACATGAACATTTGCACAGTCTGTAAGGTAATTGAAGTTAAAATGAGAGTTAGTATACTATCATGTAGGTGGAGTTTTGGAACAAAATAATACTATTATCTACTTCTGCAGAAAAAGTGATCTAAGTTCAAAAAAGTATATATGTTCCACATTCTTGAAACACAATATAAAACTCAGGCATTACCAAAAAATATATATTTTGTAATTTTTTATATCTTGATCTAAATTACGTATATTTTGCTCAGATGAGAAAATTATTGTAATTAAAAAAGGGAATCCTCAAATTTTAATTGTACAACCACTAATTAGAGATTTACTAAAGTGTAAAATCTTATTTGTTATTTCTTTGATAGAGCTGGCTTTTTGAATATGTAGTGAGATTTCTAGTAATCCCAATACCAATGGTATAAGAGAAATTTTGAAATGTAACAAAGTAGACAGACCACTTAATGGAAATATTTAATATTGAATTTAAGTTCAAACATTTTATGGTGTTTATGTATGTTATTAATATAAAAAATAGCAAAAACAATCCTGTTTGCATTTTCTGTTTAATTATTTTAACAATTGTTTACATACAAAATAAAATATGCATATATATATAATTTGATTGATGCATATATTGTATGATGTTCATAATAGAATATACATATAGCTTTTCAAAAAATATAATTTGTTTCTTTATATTTTATTGGTTCTTTTAGTTCTACCTGATAGTAGAATCAATTTTTATGGTATTATGCAAGCATGGGATATATCTTATCCTAATTAGAATCCTGTTCTTGTTGATGACTATGATGGTAGGATTTATATATATCTTTAATATATATATATATATATATATATATATATATATATATATATATATATATATTCCCTTTTATTTATTTATTTATTATTACCACTGTGCAATCTACCCTTCCCCACTTTATGAACTTTAGATTTCACATATCATCAAAAAATTTCAACATTCAGTTTTAAATAAATAGTTTGTTTTACTAAGCATAACATCTCCAGATCCATCCATTTACTGGCAAATGTCTTAAAGTTATTCTTCTTTATGGCTGATGAATAGTTTATTGTGTAAATATACAACAATTCTTTATCTTGTCATCATTGAATGGATCCATTCCTCATTGAATGTTTGGTTTTGTGTCTTAGCTATTGTAAATTGTGCTGCTATAAACATTAATGTGGCTTAGTCAATGTAATATTCTGATTTTATGTCCTTCGGGTATATACAGTACAGTAAAAAAAGATAGGTTAAATTGTCTTTCCATTTCTTTTAAAAATATCCATACAGGTTATTATGTTTCACTTAGACCTCTATACAGCTGCAAAAATTAAAATTCAACTAAACCTGAGGTTGAAAATAAAACATACAGAAAATAATTAGTAATCCATAAAATGACTAAGAATTTATTACCAAATTCTAGATCCCAATAATAAGTAAATTTTATAAACTAAAATTAAAGAATATGCCATTATGTAAAAAGGTGAGTGTGTAACCGATGTGATTCTGCAATATGTATTTGGGGTAAAAATGGGAGTTCATAACCCAATTGAGTCAAATGTATGAAAGATGATATATCATGAGCTTTTTAATGTTTTGAACAACCAATAAAAAAAAGATACCCAAAAAAAAAAAGAAATACTTAAGCAAAAGAACAAAATTAGAAGCTATTAAAGATGAACATAACACAGAGAGAGTTATTAATATCAATGTTGGTGCTTCTAAAAAGCAAGTGAGAAAGGTCTAGTGATGGACAACTGTAGTTCCACTGACTGAGGAGGATGAGGAAAAAGGATCATAAATTTGAAGACAATATTATATATAATATTTCCTTATATATATTGTATTGAGCAATTGAGTGAGGCATTTAGCAACTCAGCAAGACTGATAAAATAAAATATAGAAAGGATTGAGGATGTGGCTTCATGGATAAGCACCCCTGGGTTCAATTTACAGTACAAATAAAAAAAAAGCAGATACAATTAAAAAAGCAGTAGCAAATTTGAAAATTCAACAAATAATAATTGTTTTAATTATATAGTATATAATTGATAATATATGCATATATAATGATTTCTCACTTGATGGAATTACACTCTGATGAAAATTTTATCCTAAGAATATTCTGCAATTTTTCATTTCTCTGAGTATAAGGACAAGAATATAGATGGTATAGACAAGTTCATGGCTAAGATATTTGCTATATCCACTGTTGTTCATAAAGTCTACTGCTGATTAAAATATCATGATGCCACATGATTGATGCTATGAAGTTAAATCAATCAGGATAAACGTCATAATAAAAAAAAATGGTGGAACTACAGAAAACTGCCGAAATCTCTGGCTGGGCACAAATCATGAGTCTCCACACAGCTTGTAGATTCAAACAGCAATTCTTTATTCCCGAACTCACACCGGCCGTCTACAAACACGCTCTGGGGGAATCCACGTTCTCTGCCCAAATCCACTCCCAAATCCACTACTCTGCCCAAATCCACCCACATGGGCTTCTGTCTCCCAAAATATACTGTCTGACCCTAAGCACTCAAGAGGAACTCAGCAGCAGGATACGCCCTATTCTAAAGGGGGAACACCCTAATCTCCTATTATGCTAAACCGCCCTATTCTAAAGGGGGAACACCCTAAACATGGATCCTGCCCTGGTCCTTGAACAAGGTCACCTTTCAGAAGTCCTTCCACTAGACAGCATGGGAGTAAGCTGGCAAGGAATTTGTCATACCTACTTGGCTGATGGCTCCCAGCATCTCCCCCCTTCTGATTAATTAAACAACAAGTAATGTGGCTTAAGGACCGTGCCTGGTAGGTTGTCCAGTTCAACATAGGGCTCTTACCCGTCATTGGAAAACTGACCTTTAGGCGTCAGCCTCCTGTCTTAGGTTGATACCACTGCAGATCATACCCGTCACTGACTACCGGTCCAGCATATAGCCATTGGCCCCCAAATTTTAGACCATCACTAGTAGAAGGGAGGAGGATACAGAAATGCCACGACACCAAGCCAATTGACAGTTCCTTTGGAAAAATTGCATCACTGGTGACACCATCAGCAAAGATCACTGGTGACACCATCAGCAAAGATATGCCAGCATTACCACAATTCGCTGTACCAAACGATAGTTACATAGTCTAGGTAAGTTCTGTAAGCAGTTCAAAGTGGAGGAATCTATCAATCTGTCCGTCTCCTCCCAACGTCCGTTGCCTCCCAAAGTAAGTTGACTCCTTGATTGAGCATACTTGTTGAGTTATATTCACTGGGATGAAAATAGGAATTCTGGCACTGATGCTAAAGAGACATTAACCTGAAAAGAATTATTAAATATAATGAAAAGGAAAGGTGAAAGTAAACAAACAGATCTGTTAACCTCCTTAAAAAACAATCCTTAACAGCTGTTTACCTGATTTAAATTAGTAAACAAGCAGATCTGTTAACCACCTTTAAAAACAATCCTTAACAGCTGTTTACCTAATTTAAATTAAGCCATTTAAATCACGTGAATAAAAAAATAATAATTTGGATCCATTTTTCATGAGCGCTCCTCATATATGAAATATGGACATACGCACACACAGACATATAACACAAAACACAAATGTGCAAACAAACATACAACACATAAGATAATAATAAAGGCCTTGTAGCTTTACCTAGGTGAAATCTCCATTGCAATGTTTAAAAACTCTATAGTCAAAAAATAAAACTGATCAGAAAAACATTAACTTAGGTTTGTATGAGCTCAAAAAATAAAAATAGAACCTTATGATGTGGAAAAATGCAATAATAAAATAGATATTGAAAAAAGCATCCTGGTTAATCACAGTCGCAGATGTAAGAATGGCCAAGCTGGAGTTCTGGATATCAGCTGTTATGAATTTGAGTCAAATTATCTTCTTTTCGATCTGTAGAAATCGTTTTGGTTAGTCTTTCTGGAATCCAAATCGGCTGCTGTTCTCCCTGTGGAAACACGCAAACAGAGCCCCGACTCCAGACAATCACTGGGTCTGGACCTTTCCATTGTCCTGTTAGAATATCTTTCCAAAGAACTTTAGGCTTATGCACATTTTTTGGATACATATGCCTTTCCGCAGCACTAAGTCCTGATGAATCCAAATTTAAAAAGTTTAGAGTAAAAAGGGTTATTTTAAGTTTATCTTTGGGGGATATATACCCCTTTCCAATTTTTAAGATTAACTAGGCTTCGAATGACGCAATCTTTCCTCCGTCATGAAGGCATCTTAACCACCTTCAAATTAACCTTTTAAAGCCTTCCAATTATCATCTATACTGTACTTTTAAATGTACTTTTTCACCACCTACAGCTTCACTCTTTTAAACGAGGCTTAGATTCTGTTTAAATCACTTTTATGTTAGTTTACATGGCTGCCCTTCAACCAAAGGCCTTTTTTACTCCATTAAGAAGCTTTTTCTCAATCTGCCATGTACAAATACTTTTTTTTCTTTCTTTCTTTCTCAAGCTTTTGAAGTAAGTTTAGTTTCCTCAAAATCTTTTTATATCTGTTTTTCTTTACCACTCAGATATTATCTCATCTAGAAACATTTCTTTTTCTTTTAACCTTCCATATTAAAATATATTTTCACATCTTGAATCTTTTTATATCTCTTTTTAAGCCGTTAACCCTTTTTATAAATTTACATTCTGAAATAACCCTTATAAAATTTCTGATCTAGACAAATTACTCCACTTAAATAAGATGAAATACTTTCATGTTTTTTTATGGTACTATAATACTGTAATTGAAACCCAACTGAAACTTCCTATACTCTTTGTATATAAATTACACCTGATAGAATCTTAACTCTTAGTAACCTTGTTTTAGCAAAGACACAGACCAAAGCAATATTAAACCTTTTTCCATTCACATCTTTATGAAAACACACATAATGTTTAAATATATTACCTTATGGAACTTAATAAGTAAAGAGTACTTGATTTCATATTTAGTGGTTGATTTTAACACTTTAGCTTTGTAAATTAATCAGGTGTCTGTAAAAACCAAGATCTTAGGCAAGCGTAGTAAACAGAACTAGCCATCTCTTTCTTGTTGAAGAAAAATCCTTCTACAGGATACCATGATGGTCCCATTGATATATTTAATAACTTCTCGTTTAAAAGCCATGGGCTGCATTTTTGTATTGTATCAACATACGCCCTAGCTGTTCTTGGTCTTACTGGGGTGCCTTTTTTCTCTAACAATTTCTCTTCCTTGGAGGTGAACAACTTCAAACTTTGAGCCAACCATTTTCCCCAGTTTGCCTGAGAAAGTTCTAGGAATAGGCAGCTTGAAATAAAAACAAAATAAATCAAAACAAGAACGCATTGTTTTTTGAAATGCTCACCCATTCTTTCGCTCTCTTTCAGGGGCTGAACAATTTCACTTACCTTCTTTTTAGATGTTCCGCGTACGAGCCACCAGATGCCGCAGTCTCTGGCTGGGCACAAATCATGAGTCTCCACACAGCTTGTAGATTCAAACAGCAATTCTTTATTCCCGAACTCACACCGGCCGTCTACAAACACGTTCTGGGGGAATCCACGTTCTCTGCCCAAATCCACTCCCAAATCCACTACTCTGCCCAAATCCACCCGCATGGGCTTCTGTCTCCCAAAATATACTGTCTGACCCTAAGCACTCAAGAAAACTCAGCAGCAGGATACGCCCTATTCTAAAGGGGGAACACCCTAATCTCCTATTATGCTAAACTGCCCTATTCTAAAGGGGGAACACCCTAATCTCCTATTATGCGAAACCACCCTATTCTAAAGGGGGAACACCCTAAACACGGATCCTGCCCTGGTCCTTGAGCAAGGTCACCTTTCAGAAGTCCTTCCACTAGACAGCATGGGAGTAAGCTGGCAAGGAATTTGTCATACCTACTTGGCTGATGGCTCCCAGCAGAAAACAACAAGAAAAATAAAACTCTTAATAAGCCTCTTGTTATTTAGGCAGTGATACATAATGAAAATTACAGTGCAGGGAAGAGGAAAAATGGCATTCATTCCAAAGAAAGATGATAGGGTATTGGGAAAACAGTGTGATAATAAAATGCTATTTTATCCCTTTACTTATAAAACATAACAATATATTGACACATTAATTGTTGAATATAAGTTATTAATAAATAATACTGAAATATATAAAAAGTACAAAGCTTAAAAATTTACATACAAAAGATAGGGTACATATGATGGTGAAGAAAACTACTCCATTTACAATAACTTCAAAAAAAAATAAGATACTTGGGAATCAACTTAATGAAAGAGGTGAAAGATCTATACAAGAAGAACTACAGAACCCTAAAGAAAAAAAATCAGAAAAGACCTTAGAAGGTGGAAAGATCTACCTTGCTCATGAATAGGCAGAATTAATATTATCAAAATGACTATGCTATCAAAAGCACTATACTGATTTACTGCAATTCTGTTCAAAATCCCAATGGCATTCCTCATAGAAATAGAAAAAGCAACCATGAAATTTATCTGGAAAAATAAGAGACCAAGAATACCTAAAGCAATCCTTAGCAGGAAGAGTGAAGCAGGTGGCATCACTATACCAGACCTTAAACTAGATTATAGAGCAATGGTAAGAAAAACAGCATGGCATTGGCAAAAAAAAAAAGAAGAAAAAGAAAAAAAAAACAGACTGGAAGATGAATGGTACAGAATAGAGGACAGAGAGACTAACCTACAAAATTACAAGATCATATATTAGACAAAGGTGCCAAAAACATGCACTGGAGAAAATATAGCCTCTTCAACAAGCCCTATCTCTCACCATGCACAAAACTCAACGCAAAGTGTATCAAGAACCTAGGAATTAAACCAGAGACTCTACATCTAATAGAATAAAATGCAGGCTCTAATCTTCATCATGTAGGATTAGGCCCCAATTTCCTTTACAAGACACCTATAGCACAGGAATTAAAACAAATAATCAATAAATGGGATGAAATCAAACTAAAAGTTTATTCTCAGCAAAAAAAAAAAAAAAAACAAAAAAACAATCTGTGAGGTTAAGAGAGAGCCTACATCCTAGGAGGAATTTTTTACTCCTCACACATCAGAAAATGTACTAATCTCTAGGGTACATAAAGAACTCAAAAAGCTAAGCAAATAATAATAATAATAATAATAATAACAACAAGAACAACAACAACCCAGTCAACAAATGGACCAAGGATCTGAACAGACAATTCTTAGAAGAGAATATACAATCAATCAACAATTTATATATATATATATCTGATAGGTTATGCTGCTCCCTTTTCAGGACCAAGCATAATTCTGGTTCAGTTTCTAAGGAAGGAAAACACGAACTAGAGGTATTCTCAGCTCTCCTTTATAAATTATCAAATACAATTTTCTGTGTCATTTTCTAAACATAGGTGGGCATGGGAAATAAAGACTTGGAGCAGAAAACATTTTTATTAGAAACATGGTGTAAAAGAAAGATAAAAGAAAAAATCATAATTATTTGCACCACTTTGAAGCACAAGAGAAATGGAACCTGGAATACAGAAAAGAAAGATTCATACTTTTATACTCAGGAATGTGGATGACATGGATGCCTAAAATGAAAAGGTTATTACAAGCTTTTGAAATAAATTTTATGTGAGCAGCAGATAATTATTAACCAATTAGTATCTGCACAGTGTCTTCCAGGGGCTTTGTCAGCTGTGCACTACAGAACATACAGGTATTCATAGCCTCCATGAAGAGCATTATTCATTTGTGTTCTCTAAAATTATTCCCACAGTACAGATAAAAAAAAAAAAACTTGGGTATTTGTATAGTAAATGGCAACTCAGCAGCCCATATCAAACTACCCAGAGACAGAACTGTATGAAATTTCTTCAAAGACCATCAATGTATTGTTAGCTCCTGACACAGGGATGTAAGCCTGGGGAAATATTATTTTCTCTCCATTTTGAAGAGAGTGCATTGAGAATACATTTCAGGGGCAACACAAACACTTTTTTTTTTCATGTTAAGAAACTCGTCAGAAACAGAGCTCCCAAGACAGATTTCTTAGAAGGGTAAATGCCTGGAGATTACAAAATGAAAAAAAAAAATCAGTGGCCCAGAGTGACTCAGTAAGGAAATAAATCTAAAACACTTATTAGAAACTGAAATGCAAAAAAGTAACTATTTCTAAAAATAAATATGCTCATTAGTTGCTATCTCCACAGCATGTCATTAAGTAAACAACAAATTATGTATGAATATTTCTAGGATTGACCAAATTTTATTCTATATGATTTAATATTAAACACCAAAATCCAGATAATAGAATTCATGATTCTCTGCCAAAAAATATTTAAGAAAAAAATTCTTTAAGGAGTGGATGTTTAGTAAATATGCCATTTAACAATTTAATTACCATATGATTTTGAGGAAATTTACTCATTTTTCTGCAGCCATAGTGTTGAGATATTTCTTATTTATTTTCCTGTAGTAACTTTCAAAGATAAGCCCTAGAATTCACTTTAAATAACCTACACTTACAACCACACAAAAAACCTATAATAAATGATGAGGATAAAAAAAGGCAATTTAAAAAAATAATTTAAACCTTTTTCTTTTTGTTGAAATCAAACTCTAGCTTCATTTTTGGAGCCATTTTCTCATCTTTTAAGTCAGAAATCATAAAAGATATAAAGGCCAGAAATATAACTGCAAATTTATACATGAGTTATTTTTATTAGATTTAAAAATTCAAAATTTTTAGAAATTAAAGAAATTCAAAATAAAAACCCATTTTGGGAAAAATTAATAATATTGATGAACGTTTAAAACAAATGAATAATATTTAACTCAAAAGGACTTTAAATTAGTATCTATTTGTGGAAAATATTTTGCTATTGAATATACATGATACTCCTCATCATAGAGACTTAGTGAACTTAGAGCATATGTGACCATGATAACATATAACTACGCAATGGTACTCATCCAAATACTTGAAGTCCAAGGGCATGGCTCAATACAATACACATCTTGGAAGAGATAAATAATAATTTGTAGGAAAAATGGTCACTAGGCCAGTCACACTTCATAAGCTATCCAGGTTAAAAAAAAAACATAAAACACTATGTATAAATTTTACATAGGTGACTTATGAAAGTGGTATTTTACCTATGTAAATTTTTAGAAACAAAATATGAAGAACTTATAAGAAAATAAAAATTATGAGAAGCACATAAAAGACTGAATTATATATACATCCCATGTATAGATGATAAAATTCATCATTATAAAGGTGATAATTTCCCCCCAAATTAATCCCCAATAAATCTCACCAAAATTGCTATGTACAAACATAAATATATCACAGTGAAGTCTACTTTTATGTGTATTCTATAATGCAAAATTTAAAAAAAACTATAAAAAATATACAATAGAAGAAAGTAGAATAGGGAAAGGGGAACTACTGGATACTGACAGGTAGCAATTATATTCCATGTTTTATGGTTATGCCAAAATAATCCTGACTCTTAAATACAACAATAATGCAATAATAAAAAAAAATCAAAAAGATTTACTTTAAATGAAATAAGAAACCAAATTATAAATTTTAAAATTTATCTACAAAATTATATGTAACTTTAGCCAAAAACATTTTCAATTAGAAGACCAAAAAAAAAATACTTATCATGGCCTACTATTCATATATTTTGATAAATCATAATATTACAATAATCATCAAAGTATCACAATATAAATAAAATCCCCATATGAATACATTTGTATGTAAAAGCTGTATGCTTTATTGTGATAGCAAAGTCTAGATAAATCAATCATAATAAAAATAATCTCAGCAATTTAGCTATGACCTTTCTCAAAATAAATTTAAATCTACTATTAGGGTTTTTTACCAGTGACAAGTCCTTGTCTCCGCAATGCTGAAGTATAATATCAGAGAAGCATGCCAAGGCAAGTTTAGAGTGGAACGTTGAAGCTTTATTAAAGGATAGTAGAAAAGACTTCTCTCCAGAGGAAGAAGGGGACCCAAGAGGAGGAATCCATGAAAGGGCAAGATCTTTTCTTTTTTATAACTAAGTTTTTCCTTCAGCTTTCCCGCATTCCTATCGCATTTCTGTCCTTTGATGATGATGATGATAATAATAATAATAATAATAATAATAATAATAAGAAGAAGAAGAAGAAGAAGAAGAAGAAGAAGAAAAGTCAAAATAAAAGAAAGTCAAAATAAAAATTAGCTGGCTCAAGAGGAAATTAGATGCCCCAAAACAACAGCTCCTTTCCTTCAAGAAAATGGCCTGTGGAGATTTGATTTTTTTATTTTTTTATTTTTTTAAAGAGAGAGGGAGAGAGAGAGAGAATTTTTTAATATTAATTTTTTTTAGTTATCAGCGGACACAACATCTTTGTTTTTTTTGTATGTGGTGCTGAGGATCGAACCCGGGCCGCACGCATGCCAGGCAAGCGCGCTACCGCTTGAGACACATCCCCAGCCCGAGATTTGATTTTGATAATCATTTCACCGGTCAATCTCCAGCATCTGGTAAGACACTGGGCTCCAGGAACACACCTGCCACATAGTATTTTAGGCAGACACTGAGCATAAGAAAGGCAGCAAAGAGTCTCTTCTACTTATATGTTCCCCACCCGGTTGGCCAGTAGGACTGAGAACATAATGGCCCAGTGGAGGACTTAAGCCTGCAGAGACTGCCCAGTGTACCAATCTGCTAGCTCCTGTTTTCACCACAGCCAGTCTTGTGGTTCCAATAAATAGTATTTCTCCCCCTGCCTCCCTCACTAGGCCAATGCACACTCACCATTTCCTGGTTCTCTGGAGTTGGGCCTGCTTGGGATCCTCAGTTTCTGCAAAGCAGAAACTGGAAAATATACCCCAGAAACTGGAAAATATACCTTAGGCTGCTGTTACTTTAAGGCAAGTTTTTTTTTTTCCAGAAGTGAGATCCTAGCTCAACCAACAGATCATTTTAATTTAAACTTACATATAAAGTTATTTCAGTTTGTGAATTATATATGCTTGTATATTATTCAGGAATTAATATAAAATAGTGAAAATCACTATCAAATTATATTTAAATTTATTTGATCTCTGTTCTTTTTAGGTGACAGATTGAATTTTGAACTGCAAAGAAACCCCCTAAAGTAAAAATGCCAAAAAAAAACAACACATAAGATGCTGGGGTTTTGGCTCAGGGGTAGAGCACTCACCTCGCATGTGCAAGACCCTCACATCACAAATAAAAATAAATAAGTGAAATAAAAGTATTGTTTCCAGCTCTAGCTAAAAAAATACATAAAAAACATAAGATACAAGGTGAGAAACCAGCCTCTATCTCAGAGGAAAGCCTGCCCAAGGAAGGGGGCATGACCCTTTTCCTTGGAAAGACACATAGAGCACTCCTAGGCATATACCCACCCTGCTGAGTTGTTTATCTACAAATAACAGGAGAGATCTGCTGAGCCAGGTGTCCCTGACTCAGTCAGGCTGGGTGGGGACCAATAGCAAACCCCTAGCAACCACCAATCAGCATGAGATAGGGAAAGTATCTGGAATGCCAGATGACCCTCCCAGTAGTTTAAGGTTGTTGAAAACATGTTAGAAGACCACATAGTCCAGCAGATACGTCCCTCATTGCCTAAACAATGAGTTCAAATGAATACCCCTTTTGTACTAACCAATCACCCTTACCCAACTTGTTCCCATCAGTGAATGTGCTAATCATGTTTTAGACTCATGATTTTCCCCTGGTGTGTGATGATTTGTTAAGAGATGCTATGATGTATGTGGGGTCCATGGCTTCCCCAGAGAGTGTATAAAACTACTGCAAACCCTGTGCTCAGGGCCTCTCAGTGTCACCAGTTGATGTGTGTGTGTGGAGGACTGAGCTAGCTCACAATGAAAAACCAGCCTCTATCTCAGAGCACACCCTGTCAAAGGAAGGGACATGACCTTTGTCCTTGGAAAGACCCATGGAGCACTCCTAGGTACATTCCCACCCTGCTAAGCGGTTTATCTACAAATAACAGCAGAGATCTGCTGTGCCAGGTGTCCCTGACTCAGTCAGGCTAGGTGAGGATCCTTAGAAACACCCTAGCAGCCACCAATCAGCATGAGATAGGGAAATACCTAAGATACCAGATGACCCTTTCAGTAGTTTATGGTGTTGAGAAACCATGTAGTTCAGCAGGAACACCCCTCTGGGCTTAAGCCAATCAGTTCAAATGAATGCCCCTTTTGTACTGACCAATCACCCTTACCCAACTTGCTCCTTCCAGTGAATGTGCTAATCATGTTTTAGATTTGTTATTTGATTTTCCCGAGGTGTGTGATGATTTACTAAGAGATGCTATGATGTATGTGGGGGTCCCTGCCTTCTCCAAAGAATGTATAAAAGTACTGCAAACCCTGGGTTTGGGGCCTCTCAGTGTCACCAGTTGCTCTGTGTGCGTGTGAAGGACCGAGCTAGCTCGCAATAAACACCTCTTTGCTCTCTGGTGGTCTTTTGGGGGGTCCCGAATTTGAGCATAACATCAATAAATACATCTTTGCTGCTTACATCGATCTTGGTCTCTGATGGTCTTTTGGGGGTCCCAAATTTGAGGATAACAGTCCCTCCTGAAACCCATGGGAATAGAAGACAGCACTCCAACTCTTTCTTTAGGACTGCAGTTTTATACCACAAAAAGTTGCAAAAGGGGGGTGTCTTGAGAACTTAAATGGATTACAGGATTTTGACAAACAATACAAAGGCAGACAGTAGGTTAATGGTCTAAATGGTTCAGCACTTAGGAAGTAATTTTAGATCACAACATCAGAATTTATGAGACACCACTAGGTTTCAGAGAGGGTTGTTATTGGTCAGGAAAAGCCAGCCAACTGGCAAAATTGGAGAACTTCGGATATAAGAAGTCACAGTGTAATCCCACCCTCCTCCTCCCTGATGACACACAGGATTAGACAGTTCCCACAAAATGCTCTTGATTGGAAGGGGCTTCAGATCATGTATATTGAATCTGAGACAAAAGAGCCCTTGGTGAGTCATCACTCAAGTTTCAGGGAGGGTTGTTATCAGGGAAAACAACCCTGAATTTGACAAGCATAATACAAAGACTGGTACAAGGTTAATGGTTTAAAATTGTTCATCACTTAGGGAGTAAGTTTAGATCACAACATCAGAATTTATGAGGCACTACTAAGGTTTCAGACAGGGTTGTCATTTGGTCAGGGAAAGCCAGAATTTATGAGTCATCACTAAAGTTTCAGGGAGGGTTGTTATTTCATCAGGGAAAAACAGACATGGGTGAATTCAAAGCACTGGCAGGCATTTCAAGCAAGTTTAGAAATCACAGTAATTTATAATGAAGGAGAAATTAACTTTTCATGCATTTATGATGAGATGGCTCCCAATCTTAAGAGGAATTTAGGCTGGATTTTTCACTTGATATAACCATAGCTTTTAATGTATATATTTCATACTTTAACAAGTATGAACATTTAATTATTAATATGAATTACTACTAATTTTTTCTTAAAAAAATTAAAATACAAAACTAAGATATTTGTTATTAAGTGGGTAAAAATTTTGATTAATATATTGATGATATAAACAAGGAAAATTGTAACAATGATAAGAAGACATTTAATATAATGGCTTCAATATTATAAGTCCCTATGATTAATGTTCAGTGGGTAAGTTCTTTAATTTATATTTTTTTTATTTTTTAGGTCATTATGAATTACAATTCTGTAAATGTTTGTGAAGTATACAATTTTCAGATTTTGTAATTCGTAAAGTAGAAAAATGGCACATTTGAGCCCCTGTGAAGATTTTAAAGCTTATAAGCCATGTGGGGCACCTCAGCACATTTTTTTTTCATATTTGCACACAGTACAATTCTAGAGAGGAATGAGTTGGAGATATAGTCTACTGTCCTGAGCAAAAGAGAAAATTGCTTAGGTTATTTCTAAAGCTTTTAACTTTTTTAACTTTTCAGAATTTTTGGTAATTTGAAAAAACAATATTTTAAAAAGGAATTGTTTGAAATTAATTATTTATCTTTCCTGCATTCTTTTTCACTTTCATTGAATTTTTTTAGAAAAACTAACATAACAGAATTCCAAAAATGTTCCATGTGAATATAAAGGTATGTTTCTAATGATCAAGATAGAAAGCAGAAGCAAAACATCACAAATAAGACATGGATCCTACATTGCTACACAGAGTAAATAAGGCACATACTAAGAGCTTCATATAAAACTTGGCATAGAGATATAAAAAACTAGAGAACACCATAAAAAATTATACCTACATGCTAAGCAGCAAATTCATAGTCTATAAGTACATGAAGAGACAAGTTATCATAGTATATCTTATGACTGTGTTGCTGCTAATGTAGAGAGATAGAGATATTTATTAAGAGATGTTTTATGTATATTTTTGGTTTAAAAAGGGAAAGATCAAATAATGTAGGTGATTTAAACATGAGCAATTAATATTTTTCTTCGCTCAGTACTTTTTTTTGCCAGATTATAAATTGTAATTATTTCCAACCAGTAAAATGGAGAAATGGTATAAAGATTATTCTCTGTGAGTAAAACTACTTAAAAATAGTACCAAAACTTCCATTCGTGTCCAAATGTTTATTTCTGACAAAAAACTGCTTATTTTGAACCATTTCTGTTGATATGATTTTTTATAATAAATATTTTGTGATTTTTTTGCACATTACTTGATATGCTTCACATTTTCTCTTCTGTGTAAAATATAGAACTGAGAAAGACTCAAATCTCTGCTGCCTCCTCTGCAAAGACTTTTGATTTCTCCCAGCACATGTTCCATCTACCTATTTTACCACCTATATTCTGAAAGAATAAATTTCTAACTTCTAAACTTTGTTGATATTTTAGCTATTTTTTAATTTTTAAGCTTATATCATTTCTATAATAAATACAGTGCTTTCAGTAAAGAATGGCTATTATTATGCACCTGGTTCATTTACAGGAGTTTTGTTTTGTTCTTTGGTTTTATTTACAGTGAAGTTAAAAAACGTTAGTGTTGAAACAAAACACAAAGAAAAGACCATCAACTCCAATTTGAAATCAAATTAAATCAAGATTGTATTGTGTACATAAAAGCTGGCCAGAACTGTCTCTAACAAAACTCCATGCTAGAGATCACCCCCTGATCTTCAGGAAGAAGTTTTTACAGCACAAAATGTTACAAAGAAGGTGGGTGTCTTGGGTACTATACAGCTAATAAGATTTTGACAAGCATAAAACAAAGGCAGATAGCAGGTTAAGGATCTACATGTCTCAACATTTCAAAGTAGGTAATAAATTCAACTCCAGACATTAGAATATAGGAGCTGCCACTGAGATTTAGAGAGAGTTGTTATTTGATCAGTCAGGGCCAGGATTTATGAGTCACCAGTAAGGTTTTAGAGACGGTTGTTATCTGGTCAGGGATAGCCAGGCATAGGTGAATTCAAATCACAGGTAGAAATTCCAAACAAGTTTAAAACACCAAAATATTGTCATACCAAAGAGAAATTTTAGTTTTCTTACAGAAAATAAACATAAACGTTTTATAGCTTTTTGACAAGTTGTCTCCCAATCTTATACTGGAATTAGGCTGGGTTCATGATTAATACTGTTCAGAGTCAAAAGATTGGTTTAAAATCCCAGGCCTTCTAAATAGTTTTTATATTATGTCATTGAAATATTCATACCAATGGTGACCACACCAGGTGAAAAGGTTAATAATTGAAAAATAATTTCCTATACAATAGTAAATATAAAATTGGTTTCATTTTCTCTTTAAAAGTTCTTTAGCACAGTTCATGTTACCAACATTTATTGTATATTTTCTATCTAGTTTTAATATTAAGGCTTTCATTTACTTTTGTTTGATAGGGAAACTATGTTAAATTTGATTTCTTTAAAGGGTCAGTTTCAAGATTCGATTAGATGTTCCAACAGAGGTTGGCATGAAGCACTTGTGATATGTTTAAGGCAGACCTCTCTAAGACTACAGCTGCTTGTTCATGTAATTGCTTTTGTTTTCCTAAAATAAGTAAAATTTTGTATGGTAAAACAATAAATTTATCAAAAAAGTAAGACACAAATTGAATTTTGAAGTGTGCTGGGAGCTGTGCTAATGCTGGCATATCTTTGCTGATGGTGTCACCAATGATGCAATTTTTCCAAGGAAGTGTCAATTGCCTTGGTGTCGTGGCATTTCTGTATCCTCCTCCCTTCTGCTAGTGATGGTCTAAAATTTGGGGGCCAATGGCTATATGCTGGACCGGTAGTCAGTGACGGGTATGATCCAATTGCAGTGGTATCAACCTAAGACAGGAGGCTGACGCCTAAAGGTCAGTTGCCTAAAGGTCAGTTTTCCGATGACGGGTAAGAACCATATGTTGAATTGGACAACCTACTAGGCACGTTCCTTAAGCCACATTAACCTCACTCCCCCACTGGCACCAAGGCCAAATTTGGGGGCCAACAGAGGTGAGGAAAAGAACCTCACTCCCCCACTGGTGCATAGACCTATCCACAAGTATGGCTGTATGCTGGACCGGTAGTCAGTGACGGGTATGATCCAGTTGCAGTGGTATCAACCTAAGACAGGAGGCTGACGCCTAAAGGTCAGTTTTCCAATGACGGGTAAGAGCCATATGTTGAACTGGACAACCTACCAGGAAAGGTCCTTAAGCCACATTACTTGTTGTTTAATTAATCAGAAGGGGGGAGATGCTGGGAGCCATCAGCCAAGTAGGTATGACAATTTCCTTCCCAGCTACTCCCATGCTGTCTAGTGGAAGGACTTCTGAAAGGTGACCTTGCTCAAGGACCAGGGCGGATCCCTGTTCCCCTTTAGAATAGGGCGGTTTAGCATAATAGGAGAGTAGGGTGTTCCCCCTTTAGAATAGGGCGTATCCTGCTGCTGAGTTCCTCTTGAGTTCTTAGGGTCAGACAGTATATTTTGGGAGATTGGGAGACAGAAGCCGAGGGAGTAGTGGATTTGGGCAGAGAGTGGATTTGGGCAGAGAGTGGATTTGGGCAGAGAGTGGATTTTGGGCAGAGAACGTGGATTCCCCCAGAACGTGTTTGTAGACGGCTGGTGTGAGTTCGGGAATAAAGAATTGCTGTTTGAATCTACAAGCTGTGTGGAGACTCGTGATTTGTACCCAGCCAGACTGCGGCAGAAGTGGAAATATATATCTCACAGTCATACTTTGTTTGACTCACATACAGACAATATGTTACAAAACAAATATTTTGCAAAGTTCTGGTAAATGATATATAAAAAAAATTTAAAATTCAATGATAAAGAGGCATAACCCATTTCCTAGAGGTGCACAAAAGATTAGAAAATGGTTCATAAAAGAAAATGTACAAAATATCATTAAGAACAAAAAAGAAACCAGTCTTCAGATAAATGCAAATTAAAATCTGAATGACATATTGTTAAATATTTATTAGACTGGTTAAAATACAAAAGGCTAATAGGCCCTCATGTAAGCAAGATTGCAGAGCAACTGGAAATCCTCTGTGATATTACTAAGTATATATAATGAACCTGACATTTTGAAAAATAAACCTTTATTTTCCATTTTTGTTTCTGAAATTGAACATAGACACCAAATGTGAGTCCCAAAACCTCCACTCTTAAGTTTTACCCAAAAGAAGTGAAGACATACATCACAAAAGTAGCATTTAGTATCATTTTATTCTTAATACCTAATATTTGTAGTTTGGAGTCTACAAATAGAAATTTAAATACACTCTGGCCAATTTACCTATATATTGAATAGCATTTAGTAGAGTCCTTCAATGCCTTACTGTTAGATGTACTATGAATTAATAATAAAACAAGATAACTAAAGTTTATTTAAATAAAAATTCATAAACTCTGTGTTTTATATAAAATTCTAGCACAGACTATCAGCAGTTGGGAAAATACAAAAATAGTGATTGCTTCTGGACTGATGGAGTTGAAATTGACTATTGTAAGAAATTTGTGGGTTTTGTATGCTTATAAAGCATAAAAATACAATTATGGGAGAGGGTCTCAATAAAAAAAACACAACAACAACAACAAAAAAAAAAACACTTTTTCAGTGTGTGTGGTGGTTCAAGCCTGTAATTCTAGCAGCTTGGGTGAATGAGGCAGGAGGATCACATATTTAAAACCAGACTCATCAACTTAGTAAAGTTGTAAGCAACCCTAGAGGGTCCATGTTAAAAAACAAACAAACAAACAAATAAAAAAAGCTGGGGATGTGGCTTCAAGGTTAAGCATGACCTTGAGTTAAATTCCTAGTTAAAGAAAGAAAGAAAGAAAGAAAGAAAGAAAGAGAAAAGAAGAAGAAAAGAAAAAGAAAAAAATAACACCCCTCACAGCCCGAAACTGACCTGGGAATTATGACAAAGAGCCATCATCCAAAAGATGAGAATTTCAAGTGAACTCATGAGGAAAAAGAGAGTCAGAGAAAGTATCTCTGGAAATTATTTGCCCAGGTAATATAGCTAGTAGTATGGCAGATACTATAAAAATCTGAAGGGTGGTATCACCTTTAGGTCTCTTAACCACAGTCTCTTTTAATTGGACATTAGATCCTAGGTGCCCAAAGCAGGTGGGATGTGAATGGTGAGAATTTTTCAACTTTCATCTATATTTTAAAAATAATTAGTGGTAAATAAGTTTGGATTTGGCATTCATGAGTTTTTGAACTATGGTATTCAATCTGTAGTGAAGGTGTAATTTAGGTGCAAACACATGGAGCAACCACGAAGTTATGTGATGCTACACAAGAACAGGAAAAATTAAAAATCAGAACAAGGAAGAGACCTGCTAAGCAGGGTGACAAAGGCCTGCTGGAATGCTGGCAGTTATTTTGCAAGATTCTAGGGTCCTTGGATGATAGGACATGACACACCACAGGGACATGTGAGTTAGAGCCTCAAGGGAGAGAAGGTGCCCAGCAGGGACACACAGGGCTGTACCCACAGGCTGGGACATAGAAATCTGGGGTACTAGTGGCAGCTTATGTATGCACAGTGGAGTGGGATTAGCTGAATTTGAACGGCTCCCTGTGGATTGACATTTTGATCATTTTCTTGGGCTCATGAATATGGATAAGTGCTGTCCAGGGTGGCAGGGTCTCTGGCCCTGGAAATCCCATGGAGCCCCTTCCTGGACTTCCTGGCCTCCTCATCCAGGACTGCCCCCCTTGGTTAGCTTTCTATGTTATCACCAGGGCCCTTGCCATTCCACTTCTCTCTCTAGAACTTTCCTGTCCCCACTTATCACAAAGACTGCTGACTCACTCCCTCTGGATTTTGCTTGGACATGAGCTTTTCAACAGTCTGGAGCTTCCCCCTCTCATCACTGTCTCCAACAGACAATATCTGTGCCCCCACATTGTGCCCATTGCCCTTTACCTTTCCTGATCTACTCAATATTTACTTTTCTCTCTCTCCTCTCTCAAAATTATAAGCTCCATTTACATTCTATCCCCAATGCCTAGAACAAAGATGCTCAATAAATGTTTGTTCAGACAAATCCTGAATCAACATCTGCCACAGGAACTCAGCATACACCACCCAATTTCAAAGACCCTTTCTCTTCCTAAACCTGTTTCTGAAGAGCTGAGAGGTGAGGCCATGTTTCCAACAGAAACTGTAATGTGTATGTGGAATCTCATCATGCCTCCCAAAGAATCCACTTTCCACTCTCCTCTCACTGGTGCAAAAGATCACATGACCAAGTCTGAGGGCATCAGAATCTAGGCTGGACTCTGCCCAATGGAAAAGATAAAATAATCTAATTTATGTCAGCTGCTAACATTCATTATCATCACATGGTCATCTTCCTCTTCATTTCCATCAACATTATGTCACTATCATTGGCATAACCATTGCTGTCATCACCATCATAATCATTGTCATCATTATTGCCACTGCCATCATCATCATCACCACCACCACCACCATAATCACCACCACCACCACTACCATTATCACCACCATCATTATCATCACCATCATCACCATCAACATTATTGTCATCACCACCATTACCATAGAATCTCTGAGGAGAGACAACAATTCATAGAGTCAGCCCCTTCCATCAAGCTCATAAGCAAAGGTGGGACAAGAAATTTTCATGGTTAAGAATCTAGTGATGATGTGGTTTTGTACATCCAGGAAAGATGGGTGTGAAGTTCATGTTTGAGCACATGAGGGCCTGGTGAGCACATCATGATAAAGCCTGAGATTGACCTGCTGTGCACACTGAGGCAAGTATCTTTGTCCCATGAAAATCAATCAGCCTGAGGAAGATAAATGCACATTATGGGTAAAATACAAATGTGAGATTGTGAAGAGCAGAGCAGTAACAAATTTAGTGTCAGGCAGTAAACTTCACTCTGTTATTCACTCCAGTTTGAAGAAAAACATAACATAATTAACAAGGTTGCATGTTTCCTAAGAGTGTTTTTAACATGATATCCTGGAATAATGGCTGTCATCTCTATTTCAAAACTTACTGGGTAATCCACATGAACCTTCATTGTTTCATGGGGAAAGAAATCCATCAGTTTGTTAAAGCTAACAAGGGCCATCAATTTTACTTATTATTTGTAGTTTCTCAACTAGTTTTTTTTCTTTGGTCTTTTTGGTGGCTCACATTTTCTAATGGGGATGAGTTATTGCCCCACAGGTAGCTGTCTTGGATTAGATGCCCAGTAGTGAGTCAAAGTGATGGTCAGGAGAAAGAATAATGGGACATCAGATGTCTGTGGACCAAACACAGAATTAGACTCACTGTACACAACAGAGGTGCTCCTCAAAGATGCTGCCTGGAGAATCCTCTGAATGGGTCATGGTTTGGAAAAGATCACTTTGTCTTTTAAGTTTCTGTCCTTCATTTCTCTTTGGCCTCCAGTGGGCAGAGGCCCCTGCCAAGTGATAGTGAAGTTCATACTTTCCCTGGCTATTAGGAAGATGGCTTTGCCCCCCACCACCAAATTCTGCAGGAAGAGACGTCACATGAAATGCTTTGTGAGACTGCCATATGTCACTCCACCCTCTTATAGATTCGGCAATAAGTAGGCTTTCCCAAAACCAAGGAGAAACATGGTGACAGGGTGACACAGGAGAAAGAGAATGGGCTCCATAGGATTCATGGCTCAAATCACAGCTCTCTTTTCACATGGCCTCTGCATTTTGTTTTACTGTCCATGCCTCAATCTCCTCAAACTAAAATGAGAAGAGGATCCATCAGCCAGGATGATGCAGTTGACACTGGCAGGGCAGTTTTTCCATGAAAATTACCTTGGTGTTCAGATGTTCAAAACTGGATATGACTGCCTAGGTGTGCCAGTGAGACACAGATCATGTGAAGTTGAGTGCAGTTTTGCCACATGGAATTGGTCCAAGGCTCCTCAGCATTGAGGGCCTGGGTCTCAAGCATTTGGTGAGCCAGGATTCCACCATTGGTGAGTGGACTAAACCTCACTTCTTAATGACCTGAGTACAGGACCACAAAGCACCAGCTCCCTCCCCCCCCCACACACACACTGCCTAATCTCAGCAGCAGCTGTGAAGTTACATTTGTTCTTTCCATAAAGAAATGGAGACACGAGTCCAAGAGGTCAGGCCCCCCCCTCCCACACGTAGCACTGTTTAAGGACCAAATCCAGATTGATAGTCACACTTCTTATCCACAATACATGGAACCTCAAAGATGCCTCCTTCATCTTTTCCAGGTAAATTCAGGCAAGAGCACTGGGCTTGTGATCCTCTCAGCAGGTCTCTGACCACTGAGTTCCCAAACAGAGCCTTCCTCCACTCCAAGTGAACTTTGCCCAAGGTGATATTTTCAGGAAACACCAACAGCATTCCTTCTTCTGACTCTGGGCAGACAGTGCCAGCCTCACAAATACCAAAGGTCCCATGCCCAGAAGGGCCTCCAGTTGTTCTGCTGTGCTGTGCTCACCATCTTGAAATCCTCAACAATTTCCTCCTTGAACCTGTGTTCTGAAAGTGCAGCCTAGTGGAACAAAGGCATCCACAAGCACAGAGTGCCTGCATCAGGCATGGCCATCCTTCCTCACCTTCCCAGTTACCTGAAGAGCCTGCAACACACCAGTAGCACATGAGGCTAGGGCTGCCAGAATTCCTTGTCAGTCAGCAGGAGGAATAGTGAGTACTGCAGGTGCATCATAACGAGGCTGGGAAGACAAGCTGCCTCAACAAGTTGCTCAGCACCTAACCACAGCTTGCTTTGAATGAAAAAAAAAGAGCAGCAGCATTATAAGAAATATGACTGACCAAAGAGCTGCCTAGTGGATTCCTGCCTCCTGTTACTAATCAGCATACCGAAAATCTTTCACTGTACCAAACTAGCTCATGTAACTGCTCCAAGTACACCTTTTCCTTTGACCTTTACTCTATATAAACATGACTGTAAAAGAAAATTACTATTGGATAGAAAATTGAAGAAATTGGTCTCCCTGGATTGCACAGTTGTCTGTTTACTAGCTTCAAATGAAGTCTGAATATTTAGCTAAACTACCAGTACTGAAGTCTCAGTCACTGAATACTGAAAACATTACTTTTGCAAGTTGCCCTAAAGCAATTCTATAATTCAAATAAATATTTACTGTACATGTGCACTCTGTATGGTACTGTTGAAAGTGCTGGATTTCATGCAGAATATGGACAGTACCAAATTACAAAGTTATTCCGTGTCTTCATTTGGAATAATTTGTAAAGTTTAGCAACACTTAAATCACATGATGAAAGAATAGCAATGGAAACATGCCACAGCCTAGAACACCAACTCTTCTAATTAAAGGTTAAAATATTAAATTTCAATGATAACATGACCGGAGAACTGTATCCTAACAGCTTAGAATTCCAAAATGACAAGTATCTCTCATATCTTAAGTGAACTCAGAAAAAAGATTAAAAATTATCCCACACACAGCAAGTCTGGAGTCTACCAGCTCTAAGAGGTCATTCTGGCTTAGAAATATAAAAGGATGTGAAGACTGACCCCAAATGACTTTTTTTTAATACCAATAACAAACAGGAAATTTTAAGTAAATATTCTAACAGCTGGTATTAAATATAACACTCTAACAGCATATTCTTCATTACTGAACTCAGCTAATTGGACCAAGACTGGAAATTACTATATCTTATAGAAGACAAAACCTTAATTATTCATCATAAATATAACCATCCATAGCTCTGCCACAATATTCAAGACATTTTACAGCTTAGTAAGGATATCCCTTTGAAAACCATCCACTATCTTTTTCCCTTGCAATGATACTACCCTTTAAGGTGGTTTCTCTAAAAGAACCCAAAACCTGCTACATTTGTGTACAATGAATTGAAGCATTTTCTGCTCTCATGTATAACTGATTAGAACTAGTGAACATTTTTTTTAAAAAAGAACCCAACAAACTCATGCCATGTCCACCAAAATCTATAAAAATCACTTGTCAGTGATTACTGTGGATGGCATGTGCTTCGAATTCCCTTAGAAAGTTACTCTTCTAATTTTTTTCAGGTTCTTCACAATTGTCATGTTTTGTGTTCTCAAAGGTACAATTTTGCTAAACCATAAGCTTTTAGTGAATTTTAACTGACATGATTACTCTGTACGTGTTCCAAACACATCATACACAGATTCGTATCTACATTAAACACTACTAATCCTGAGTGTTCAGTAACCATGGAATCTAGACCATGAGCTCTGCAAGCACAATATCCAAGTATTCTCATCTTCACTGAGAAGTAGTATCCACTAAACAAAAGATGAAACCAACCATTGTATTCAGTTATTTCATCTTCTATTTATTGATTTTTGGAGTTTTACAAATGAAAATGGCATTCTTTTGGTAAATTGGTGAAAAATGCACAGAAATTTAACTGCTTATAGTTAAAATTATGAAAATTTACATCTCACCTCTGATACTGATTTTAATTAAAATTATGAAATAACACCTGCTACATCTTGAGTTCCATTGAATCTAAGAGCCAATTTGTGGTTCCTTCTGATATGTCTGCTGTCAATTAGTGCCCTCCTGTTGCATTATACTTTGAAGAAAAACAGTGTTGTGTGGAGTAAGATGTACTTGTAATTTGAAATGTTCTTGGCACTGTGTTTACCAGTTGATATGCAGCAACTCTGCTCATCCTCACAACAATGCTATGATAGAGAATATTATAGAGAGGTAGAGTGTCACTGACCTTAATATACTTGTCCAGGGTCACTGAGCTACTTCCCATTAATAACAGCACAGAGTATATCTTGAATCTTTTATCAAGAGAGCCCGAAATAGGACCACACCTGCAAGAGAATATGGATTCATCCCACCATGAGTACCTCCCATTTAATCTCAGCAAATTTATTTTTCACGAATTCACCTTAATCAGACCATCTGCCTTGGCATGGAGGAGAAACAACATAGTGGCAGAGCTGGTGTGGGCAACAATTTAACTTTCAAGTTTTGGCATTCAGCTAGCCTTCATTGTCATATCTTGCAAAGCTAGGAAAGATCAAGGTATCTTTAGTAAAATGACATCTATGGAATGGCCTTACCAGCAATGCTATTTTCAATCCTGACCATGTTTAAAGTGACTTTAAATATTAAAAACAATTCTGATCTTAAATGTAGCAGTGTTTATCACATAAACAAATGATTCGTGTCATGTTATAACACATAAGATATATAAATGAGTAATTTATCCTTCATTCCCCCCAAAATGACTTTGTATTTCATTAATGAAAACAGAACAATGAGTTGTCTGTGGAACTGAGTATCAAACCCTAGGCCTCCACATGAGAGGCAAGCCACATGCCCAGGCCAAAATGCTGGTGTTTGAATGATGCTGTTGGAGTAACACTGTAGTTCCAGGCCAGCCTTCCATTGTCCTCTGACCAAAATTCCTATTTAACTGCTACACACACTGATGTTTCATGGATTACATCCAGAAAAGAAGTTTACAGAAACCATATAACTTCCACCCTTTTAGAATTGCTGTACACTATATTGTACTCTTTGAGATGCAGAAAGAAATTTCAATTCAGACTTCACTAACATAGGAGCAAGAACAGTTAAACAGCATCTACTGTTCTTTGTCCATTAAAAAAGATTGCTCAGCCAGGTTGGTGTCACACACCTATAATTCCAGAGGCTTGTAAATATGAAGTAGGAGGATTGCAAGTTCAAACCCAGCCTTAGCAATTTAGTGAGGCTTTAAGCAACTTAAGCGAACTCTGTCTCAAAAAAGAAAAAGAAAAAAATAGTTGTGGATGTGGCTCAGTGATTGAGCACCCTGAGCTCAACTCCTGGTACAAATAAAGTCAGAAAACATAAAAACAGAATAAGCTACACTGTATAAAATAAATTATAATTACTTTATCTAAGAGCTAATAAAGGTACCTCTAAAAATCCATGCTAGTCTCTGGAATGTCATAGCAAAGAAATTAACCAATCCCTAGAGAGGCTTCTATTAGTGAATGAAGTCAAGTGAACTGTCACAGAAACATAACATCTTGACAGTCACATCCCAAACTAAGCTGGTCTAAAAGTGAACTCTGTTTACTTCCTGCATTCTAGTCTACTCACTTGTGAACCTTGTTCTTGCACAGAAATGCTGTCATCATGTTCTACCCAGGCCACAAACTTCTGAGGCATTCCCAACCTTCCCCTTTAGATCTTAACATCTGCCCAAGCCAACTTGAATAACCAAAGAGGAATAGATGGCTCTGCTCCAGAATCCTTCCCTGCTTTTGGGAATGCTAGTGATAAGGGCACGGATCTCCCAGCAAAGCTTCTGCCTGAGCAGGGGGCACAAAACCCAAGGCTAAGAGTGCTCTTGGGGTCTGAGTTTGTGGCTCAGTGGTAAGCAATGGCCTAGCATGTGTGAGGCACCAGGTTTGATTCTCAGCACCACATAAATATAAATAAAATAAAGTTCATCAACTAAAAAAATTATAAATTAAAAAAAAAAAAGAGTGCTCTTGGAATTTTAAAAAACACAGCTGGAAAGAGACCCTTTTTTCTCCAGGTTATGTAGTGCCTATGGTAAGTATATACTCATATTTCTTCCAAGGTGGAATTCTGTGTGGGATTTTAACAAACTTATGTCCAAAGTTTAATTAGATTTTCTAACAGTTTTTAGTTTCTACTCTTATCTGTTCTTTTAATATTAAATCTTCTGAAATCCTTTTACATATTAATAATAGGTTATAAATTAAGAGTGAATATCTATTGAAGTTCTGCTAATTTCTTTAAAATATTTATATTTTTATTAATTTGCATTATAATAGGGCATTTTTACAGATTGTGAATTAAAAGTAGTTTTGTACAGCAAGACTAATGTCAAATTTAATTCTAATAGTGCTGATTGGGGGGACCCTCTGATACATTATTAAAAAACATAAAATATTTTGTCAAATTTTATTTTACACAGGTGTAGCTGCTGCTAAAGATCATAATATAGGAACAACAAATCTCCATATTGCAGTTTCTGATGTTGTAAATATCCTAGTCTATATTGGAATAGCAAAAAAAAAAAAAAAAGGCATTCTCTCAAAAGCAGGTAAAGGAACTACGAGTAGTGGTATTGCAGTTGAATACACCATATACACTAGTCTCATGCAGAATGTCAGCCTCCCAGTTAACAGAGGCTCCAGAAAAAATTCCAATGTATATGAGAATATTTTGAACTTTATTACTTGAAGATTAATTTTCCTATTATATAAAAGAAATTTTAATTTTAAAAGGTTCTTTTGTTTTGCTCCTTTCCTCTTATTAAATAATGTGTTTATGAAAATATATTGTTCAATACATGTTTATGTTTAAGAATAGAAACTAGGTTTTGGGACTTTTAATGTTTTAATGTTCTTAGGTTTTTTATTGGTTTTTGATTGATTGAACCCATGGCCTCAAGCATGATAGGCAATCATTCTATCACTGGGCTTCACCCCCAGCATCTGTCTTCTTCCTTTTTACTTTCCCAGTATCAAAAGAAAAAAGGGGCTTTTCCTCCTTAAATAAAAGTGGCATTTCTGTCTAGTATATTGGTTTTAGTTTCCATGCTCAGGATTTTTCTCTAAAACTTTGGTCCATCATCACCTATTTCCTCCTTTATAAATATATAGTCATAGGTCTTTAACCTTTACCACTCTACTGGTTTCTTGAATAGGAGCTTAATCTAGGGGCTGGGGGTATCACCCAGTGGTAGAGTGCTTGCTTAGCAGAAGTGAGGTCTTGGGTTCAATCCCCAACCATGCAAAAAACAAAAACAAAAAAGTATGCCCCCTTTGAATCTATTACTCTAGCACTCTTAAACAGATTTTTTTCCTGTCGATGTCACATTTCAACCTATAATTCCTGGGTGAAATTATTGTTGCAGTTGCTTTGATTGACATACATTTGGGTAGTAATTCAGGGATTTCACTCTGGTTTGTTTATTATTCTCTGCCCTCAGTAATAAGTTACACTGTTAATTGCTATCTTTTTAAATACTTTTTGCTTTTGCTTCTGACACCACTTAATTTTGACACCTTATGGACAGACTGTTATTTATTTATTTGTTTATTTATTTATGTGT
This sequence comes from Callospermophilus lateralis, assembly GCF_048772815.1. Classification (NCBI taxonomy): domain Eukaryota; kingdom Metazoa; phylum Chordata; class Mammalia; order Rodentia; family Sciuridae; genus Callospermophilus; species Callospermophilus lateralis. The sequence continues at coordinate 93,165,084 of NC_135315.1, read as the reverse complement.
GTGCATGTGTGTGTGTTTATTTAGTGTAGATGGACACAACAATATCTTTATTTATTTATTTTTATGTGGTACTATGATCTCAACCCACTGCCTCAGGCATGCAAGGCAACTGATCAACCACTGAGCTACAACCCCAATCTCATGGACAGACTTGTCTAGAGTTACAAATGTTCTCTGTTTTGCTTTTCCTGCACTTTCTGTGATATAATTATATATGACTTGTAGCCAGCCTTTAGATGACAACATTCTGTATCCAGAACTTAGGATGAATTTATGACTTAGTGGCAAGGTGCTGGGGACATAGGGATTTATTATAATATTCACTGTATTTTATGTACATTTGACAATTTCTTTAATACACAACCTAAATTTCTTCAGAACTATAGAATTAATTGGTTACTTTGCTTTCTACCTCTACTCTAAGAATTTGAGAGTCATTGGCACACATGAGTTTTCCCAGCTCTACCAGAGACATTATTACAAATAATGTAAACATTATTTGTCCTTTCTGAGCCTATGATGGTGTAGATAGATAATTACTATTTTTTGTATCGTTATATTATACTAAAATCATCCCCTGTATGTATTCTAAAGGTTAGAAATTACACCTGCTTTTCCCACTACTATTAATTCTTGTACTTAACTACTGGAACTTTCTAATTCATCTTCACTTCTTTTTCAGTACTGAGGATTAAACCCAGGGCCTTTTGCATGCTGTGCAAGTGCTTTACCACTGAGCTATAGCCTCAGCCTTCTTATTCATATTTGTTCCTGTGTATTGCCTACCTCTGGTACCTAGTAATAATAATCGGTCTTTTGACAAAACTTTAAAATTCTAAATAATTCTTTTTGCTGTATTTATCTAAAAATTTTGTCATTATGATGTAGGTGTCACATAGAGAGCAGTATTTTAAATTTATAGTAATACTTAACAGCCAGGTGTGGTGGTGCACACCTGTAATCCCAGCAACTTTTGGGAGGCTGAATCAGGAAGATCATAAGCTTGAGGGCCAGCCTCAGCAACTTATCAAGACCCTTTCTCAAAAATAAAGAAAGAATAAGAATGTAGCTTAGTGGGAAAACATCCTTGGGTTCATTCCCCAGTACAGAAAAAGAATACTTAAATATCAAGAAATACTAGCTTGTTTGAATCACATGCTTTTTCCTCTACCTACAAAGCCTTTATGACCTCCTCCTTGTCTTCCTAGCAAATTACTGTATTCATACTTCAGAATATAATTTAGATTATAAATTCACCCAAGAGGTATAAACTTAAAAAGTAAATTTAGTCTGCCATTCTATTTTATATGATAAATCTCTATACTTTCTTGAGTTTATTGAGCAGTAAAGTTTAAAGGAAGAAACAGTGGAAAATAATCCAAGATTTGCAACTTATAATTTGTTAAGAAAACACATTTTTAAACTATCAGCTATTTTTTTAATTAAAGAATAATCTTTATGATGAAATCTTTCTCACTCTAGTACTGGGGATTTAAACCAAGGAGTGCTTAAACTTTAATCTTCACTTTTAGCTCATTTTATTTCATTTTTTATTTTAGACAATGTCTCACTAAGTTGCTGAGACTGGCCTTAAATTAGGATCCTCCTGACTTAGCTTCTTGAATTCCTGAGATTATAGGTGTGTGCTGCCACACCTGGCTTATGATAAACTTTTAACATTGTTCTTTATTTTCTTGTTTTATCATGAAATGAGAAAAACTTTGTCCCAAATAACACTTGAGGACTGAACTAGCCTGTGAGCATTCTTTTACCAGGTATGGTATACATGTGAATTTATTAAGACCCTTCTTAACTCCAAGAAGTCTTGCTAGATCTTTTTTAATTCTCATCTTAACTGCATTTGACACATAGTAAACAGTTAAAAAGTTAATACACATTTGAATTAATAAATCCTACTGAAAATTGTACAACCACTTTGGAAAGCAATGTTGAGATTCCTTAGCAAACTAGGAATGGAATGATCATATGACCCAGCTGTCCCAAAAGAACAAAAATCAACAAATTATAGTGATATAGTCACTTCAGTATTTATAGCAGCACAATTCACAACAGCCAAATTATGGAATTAACTCAAATATCCAGAAGAGTGAAATCATGGCATTTGCTGATAAATGGTTGGAAATCATGCTAAGGGAAATAAACCAAACTCAGAAAACCAAGAGTTGAATCTTCTGCCTCATATGAGGAAGCTAAAGCAAAATGAGGGGGAAAGAGAGTGGGGGAGAGGATAAGATATGATAAAGATATAGTCAGGCAAGATCAGTATAGTAGAAGTGGGAGAATGATAGGGAGAAAAAATGTAAGGGGAAGGGAAAGACAAATGAAATTAAACTTAACAGAATCATATACATAGATAAATATACTGAGGGAATTTCTGTATAAGTAGAAAGTATTAACCAAAGGAGTAAAACTAAGATAAGTAGAGGAGGGGGAAAAGGGGAAGGAAAGTGGGGGAAATGGAAATTGAAATCAGATTTATAGTATGTATGATTTTTTACCATAAGAACCCCAAATACAGGGCTGGGGTTGTGACTCAGTGGTAGAGCATTTGCCTAGCCTGTGTGAGGCACTAGGTTCAATTCTCAGCACCACATATAAATAAATAAAATAAAATTCCATTGACAAAAAAAAAATATATATATATATATATATAATCTCAAATACTATGTATAATTTTCATGCTCTAATAAATAAAACATAAATGAACACATAAAAAAATGTTTGTAGTCAGGTTTGAATATTTTAAATGTTTCACCATCGTAGATGTTAGTAGACATTTGTTATATTCTTTGTAATAAAGACTTGCTTTCTTTTTCTCTTAAAAGATGATTAGGTGCTCACCTGTAATCACAGTAACTTGGGAGGCTGAGGTGGAGGATTAAAAGTTCAAGGTCAGCCTTATCAACTTAGTGAATTGCTAAGCCACTTAACAAGATCTTGTCTCAAATAATTTTCTTAAAAAATAGTCTAGGGATGTAGTTCAGCAGTAAAGTTCCCCTGGGTTCAATCCCCAGTACAAAAATAAGGGAATAAGATTTTTTTTAAATACTCATTGTAATAAGTCAGGCACACTGATACATGCCTGTAATGCCAGCTGTTCTGTTTCAGAAGCTGAGGCAGGATGATCACAAACTTAAGGCCATTCTGGGCAACATCATGAGACCATGCTTCAAAATAAAAAATATTACAGGCCCAGCATTATCAGTTATAGAACACCCCTTGATTCAATTCTCAGTAATACTGAAAAAAAGGAAGAAAAAATATTTACCATATTGAAATCAAAAGTTTGCATGCTTCCAAAATTTTCTGTGCTTACACATAAATATAAGGTTTTTGGTTTGTCAGCATTTTAGAACAATGACCTTGTTTCTTCAAAACTACAGCTTTGTTGATAAAGATTTTTTTTATTACATATTGACCATAATAGAATATGAGATCCCATAGGAATTAATCAGAATGTTTTTCATTAGTCACAAAAATAAGCAAATCCCTTCATCTCACTGAAACTTTTTACTCAAGTGTAAAATAGAGGTTATGATTCCTGACAACCATACTCTATAGTTATAGGAACCAACTGAATGATAATGGTCATAAAAGTTCTTTATAAATTATGAAATGCTATGAGTCCAAACCATTGTTAGGATCACCGCTTTGAGGACAGGGAGAATGCTGATTGAGTAAAAACTCTGAAAATTTTCTGTTTCCTTTCCCTTGTTTTACAGAAAACACACCAGGAAAATCACTATTAAACTTTCCTGTAGCACACAGGAAACATTCCCAGTTTTCTGCTCTTAACAGTTTTGAATAAAAAGCTGGGTTTGACTCCTTCAAGAATACTGATCTAGTCAGGCATTCTGCTATTCTCATAAATCAATTTTAAAAGATTTGGCTTTCTGATAGTCTTCAATGACTAATTTGAAAATGCTCTTCTATATTTTAGGAATACTCAAGAAGTTTGTGGAAGAAGATTTGGATGACATTTAAAGGAAAAGATTGAAGGACTCAAGTAAAATTCCTGGAGCCCTGTGGCATATTTATGCTTGAAAAGATGTGGGAAAAGATAAGAGAGTTTCTTCAAATGGTATAATTTATGTTGCAGACAATATATTTCTTCAATTTGAGCAAGGGCTCAGTGATTTTTAGTTTGAAGGGATGGAATTTTTGTTGAAAATGAAAAGCTCCTTTGTCTTGCTTCTTTTAAAGGCCTGTTTATTTTGAGGTTTTTATAGTGGTACTTTGTATTCTTTCATTCTGGATTTTCTTACTTAACAAATGCATTTGAGATTCAGCCATGTTATGTATGTAATATTTGGTTCCTTTTCATAGCTGGGTATTTGTTTCTTTTATTTATTTTTTCATATTTGAAAGGCTGTTTTTTTAAATCTCTTTACTAACTGAAGTATATTTGTAATATTTTCAGTTTGAGGCTACAGAAAATAAAGCCACATTTGTGTATAGCTTGTGGGTGAACACAGCTTTTCATTTCTGTTAGTGCTTAGTGAGATTCCTAGAAATGTGAATTATAAACTGCCAGGTTATTCTTTAAAGTAGTTATACCATTTTCTTTCTCCAAAGTAGTGCTATATGCATTTTAGTTCCTCTATGTCTTCTCTCAATGCTTGTTACTATCAGTTTTGTTTCAAAACTGATCTTATAATTTTGTAGCACCATTTCATTGTGGTTTAAATTTGTATTTCCACCGTTGGTATGGGGATTGAACCCATGGGTACTTGACCACTAAATTAAATACTCAGCCTTTTTATTTTTTATTTTGAGACAGGGTCTTACTAAGTAACTGAGGCTAGCCTTAAACTTGAAGTTCTCCTGCCTCAGACTCCCTAGTCAACTAGGATTATAGGTGAGTGCCACCACACCCAGCAATTTGTACTTTCTTAATGTCTAAATATAATTTAAGTTTCATAAAGTCAGAGAATTTTGGTTTTGGTTTGGTTTCGACCTTTTATTTTTTGCAATACAAGGGATAGGGATCAAACCCAGGACTTCACACATGCTAGGCAAACTTTCTCACTGAGCAACAACCCCAGCCATAACATTTGTGTTTTTCAATGTCCCTTTGCCATACTTAGAATAATACATTTAAAATAAATATTAGTAACTCTGTTTGTAAAGACTTGAAAGATATATTGTCATATACAACATATTTTTCAACAAAATTGTACTTTTTTATAAAATTTGTATATATGTATAAACATGCACATTCGTGTGTGTGTGTTTGTGTGTGTGTGTGTGTGTGTGTGTGTATGTGTAGTGTTCTTTGTATACACACGCAGAGTTATACTTCTTCCTGTATTTTCTCTGGGTACTGTGGAAAATTCACCTGAGTTGGAACTTAATTTTAATTTTCACTAGGTACAAATAAATATCAAAAGACATAGTTTCTTTGGAAATGTATAGAAAAGCCAGATAATTTGTAGAAAGCAAATTTTATATTTTTCTCATGTCTGCCACTAAAGTGATGAATGATCACACTTTTAATTCTGTGCTCCAGATTTTGGCAAAAAATTGGCTATAAAAGCAGGAGATTCTACTTTCCCTTTCCTATGTAGTATGATAATGACAGCACAGTCACAAGTTGAGAGGTTGTTGTCCTTTATTTAATATAGTGGTAACGTATTTTGCTTTGTTTTTCTTTTGTTTTGTTTTGTTGTTGTATTTTGTTTGTTTTGGCAGAAGTAAGGATTGAACCCAGAGACACTTTTTTTTTCATACATATGATTGAACCCAAGGGTACTTAACCACTGCGCCACATCACCAACTCTTTTTATTATTTTTTTTATTTACAGATAGGGTGTCACTAACTTTAAGTCTTTTAGGTTGGCCTTAAACTTGCAATCCTCCTGCCTCAGCTCCAGAGTCACTGGGATTACAGGCATTAGCCACTGCACCTGGCTCCAGCCCTTTTTTATTTTGAATCAGGGTCTCACTAAATTGCCCAGGCTGGTCTCAAACACGAATCCTCCTGCCTTAGCCTCCTAAATTGCTGATAATACAGGAAAATGCCACCAGGCCGTGCAATAGTAATGTTATTTTTAGAGAGAATTCAAGGAAAGTGATAAGAACTCTGTTTACAATATTAATTTTGATTTGATATACATTATTTCCAGCCTATTAGGGTCTTAGCAGTACTGCAAATGTTCATTGATGGTTCAAAACTTATATGCTACAGGTGGTCCTCAAAATAGTACAGACTCTAAATAAATATTTCTTATTCTTTAGCATACATTGGAATTTCCTGGGCAGCTTTATCAGACACAGATTTCTATACACCACCCTGAGTTTCTAATTAATTAGATCTAGCGAAGAAAGAAATTTTTCCCAAGGAATGCGTAATGTTACTGTCAGGCACTACACTTTGAAAAACCATTCAAATTAGAAGCCCTTGTAAGCCCAACGTACCCATCAAAAAACTTTCAACCAAGTGATATTCATGACAAGATCCAGTAATGCTAGGAAAGAAGCACCATTCTTTTGCCTGTAAAAAGTAAGTGCTTCCAGAAGCTAAACTAAGAGAGGAGTTCTGGTGTGTGTCTTGTAGCCACAGCACTATCATTGTATGAACCACTGTAAAATGGCAAACTTAAAAATATTTTGTAGGGCTATGCATGATGGCACATGCCTGTTATCCCAGGGACTCAGGAAGCTGAGGCAATTTCAAGTCTCAAGCAAGTCTCAGCAAATTAGAAAGGCCTTAAGCTACCTAAAGAGACCATATCTCAAAATTAAAAAAAAAAAAAAAAAAAAACTGTAGCCAGGGATAAAGTGCCCCTGGGTTCAATTCCCAGTATCAAAACCCAGCCCAAATCTTTTTTTGGTCAACAACTCAATTTGTGAAATTCTTCCTTTACATCCATAGAAAGAACAGCTAGACTTTGACCTCCAATGTTTACTTTGTCACAGCCAAAGCTTCTGAGTGACCTTTATTTAAACTGCAACAATTAAACCTCAAGCTGGGAGTGGTACAGCCAGTGCTCTAACACAGTCCTTGGCAAGCTAGATATATATATATATATATATAGATAGATAGATACATCTTTTTTCCCATGCATTTCTCTTTTATTTTCTGAGGAACCTATAAGGTAAAAAAGTAAAATTCTTCCAATTTTATAGAGGATTAAATTATGTTACAAAAAATAAGTAATGAATTTGTGATCTCAAACCATGTGGATTTTACATCTTTAATGATAAATTTTCCCTAAATTGCTTAAATTGCTGCATTGTGCAATAGTCATTTTGTAATCAGAAAATTACTGCCAAATAATTATAAGTTGTAAGATATAAAGTAGATACTAAATACAGACACTTAAATATTTTGTTGAAGCTATTGCCTGTATAATTAAACATTTTCAAAACATGTAATTTATTTAAAATTGTCTCATTTTGGAAAAAATTATGTGAAGTTTTAAAAGCTATTCATAATGAATTTATAATATTTTAAAGATGTATATTTTTTGTATTTATATGACCAGTTATATATAATTACAACTGATTCTTTAAGAGAAGTATAAGAAAGATAGTGTCTAGGAAGTGAAGTATAAATTACTCAAGACATGGCAGAGAAGAGGGATGAGTAGCCATCTTTAGAGGAACATGCCTATAATCCTGGCATCTTGGGAGTCTAAGGCAGGAGAATCACAATTAAGGTCAGCCCCAACAACTTGGTGAGGACTGAGAAACTTAATGAGACCTCATCTCAAAAGTTAAGAGCTGGGAATGTAGCTCAGTAGTAAAGGAAGCTATAAATCCCCAATACAACAAAGAGGTGGGGAATAAATGGAATGGAAAGGTTTGATGTCTTTAAAACTTAACCCTTACCTCTTAAAACTAACCCTCAGTCCTTTAAAGAAATATATCATGTGAAAACAGAGTAGCATCCTGTAAGTGCTAATAGAACTCAACATTCTGGGATTTGGATTTTATTTGTTATGGGGACCGGGTACCAGGAATTAGAACCCATAGGCACTTAACCCCTGAGCCACATCCACAACTCTTTTCATTCTTTTAAATTTTGAGATAGTGTCTCTCTCACCAAGTTGCTCAGGACCTCAGAGTTGCTGCCATTGGCCTCAAACTTGAATTACAGCTGTATGCCACAACACCCAGCTAAAACTCGACATTCTGAAAATCATTTTTAAATAACCATAAACTGTCAAAAATGGACAGAATCAACTTTTTTTTAGAATCTGGAATTTAATCCAAAACTTTTAATAACCAAGAGACTAATGAAGAAAAGGGCAGCTAATTTTTTATATCAAGGGAAATCTTTTTAGGCACTGATGACCACTAAAATAATGGAATACAAACTTCAATGACTACACCAAACAAGAAATTCAGCCTTTGAGAAGAAATTGGTACAACTTACTAAACAATGACTGTGGTCCTCATTGATAAACAACAACAAACTCTGAGGCAGGGGAGAATCTGATTATTACAGTTAACACATTTACAAAGTTCAGATACCCAATTAAAAAAAAATACAAGGCATGCACACAAAAAAAGGAAAGTGTCTCATTCAAAGGAGAAAGATATATTGACAGAAATATTTCCTGAGGATTGCAGATATTGAAGTTAGACAACAGTCAAATATACTCAAAAAGCTTAAGGAAAGTCTGAATAAATAAAGAACTAAAGGAAACCAGGAGAATGATGGATGATCAAAATGAGAATACAAATAAAGAATTTGTATAACCTACTAGAAATTTTGGGACTATAAGTGATTTTAAGACATACTAGAACTAGACCTACCAAAAGGCATATACTGAACCATGCGTGGGTAATACACACCTGTATTCCTAGCTACTCAGGTACTCATGAGGCAAGAAGATCACAAGTGTGAGGCCAACCTGAGCAACTTAGACCCTACCTCAAAATTAACATTTTAAAAAGGGCCATGGAAGTAGCTCACTGGTAGAGCACTTGCTTAGCATGCACAGAATCCTGGATTCAATCTCCAGTACCAAAAACCAAAGGTATATACTAAAACTTGTTTTTTAAAGAAAGGGAGAGAGAGAGAGAGAGAGAGAGAGAGAGAGAGAGAGAGAGAGAGAGAGAGAATTTTTTAATATTTATTTATTTATTTCAGTTTTTGGCGGAAAAAACATCTTTGTTTGTATGTGGTGCTGAGGATCCAACGGGGGCCGCATGCATGCCAGGTGACTGTGCTACCACTTGAACCACATCTCCAGCCCCTATACTAAAACTTTTTAAGGACATACTCTTTACCCTCCTTGCAGCTTGTTCAAGTAAGTAAAAAGAGAAAGAGCATTTAGAAGCTCTGTGATGGAATTAGACACTTAATGAAAGTTGATGTCAATAATATCTAATATAAAACATCTATTAGACAAGATTTCAGAGAAGTTTGGCTTCTGTTGACTTGCTTTTCACTGGATGATTTGTCTTAAAACAAGAACTGAACATCTCACCCATAGTAGGCTGTTCTGTGAAACAGATTATCTGTTGTATGAACAAATGAAGAGTCAGTAAAACTGTACATAACAGATAAAACTGTCAATCATCCACAATGCACTATATTGGCTGGTTTCTTATTAAAACTTTTTAATCAGGAAAGAGAAAGCTGTTTTGAAAAACTGTTGTACTAAAGTCACAGAAAATTGGAATCTATTTAATTGGCTAATTTGAAAGAAAGATGCAAATAACCAAAATTATAGTACAAATTTGAAACTCACTTGTGGTCAGTTTTCTTACTCATTCCTAAAAAAAACTGAACCACATTTCTTTTTCTTTATGCTCTGCTATAAGTTAACAGTAAAAGCCAAAGAAACAGCATCAAACATACTCAGATTTTGATTGCTTTGTTGATTCTTTCTAGTTGTCAGTCTAAAAAGTCCAACTTAACAAAATTTAGGATCCAATTATCAGGTTTTGCAAAGGGTTTCTAAAGTTCTTTTTGTTGTTGTTGTTTATTTTTTATCAATTAAAAATATTTCTTTTACCAAGTCACTTTCAATGAAGATTTTCAATGGAAAGTGTGGTGTTCTGCCTCAAAATCCATTTGATTCTTGGGAAAAATTAAATCTAGCTAAAAATTAAATCTCTGGTTAAAATTAAATCTCTATTGGTTTCAGACTGTGGCTTTTCTTTGCTCCTACCTCATTAGATTTATATTACACAAGTTTTCTTTTGGAAATAGGTAAAGAATTTTCACAGCTTATTCAGGTAACTGAAGACTTTGTGTCCCCAGAACATCTTGTACAGTCATTTCACTTAACACAGGAACTGAGACTTTTGAAGGAAGAAATCAATTATGATGATAGGCTCCAGGTAAGAAATGAATGTTCAATCCTTTTATATTCAGAAATTAAAATATATGCATAATACTTTAGGCAGTCATTTTCTGGTTTGTCACAACAAGGTAACTGAAGGTTAATATTAATGTATATTTAATTGTTTGAATTTTAATGACCCTTATTATAACTTTTGGTTTAGAATCACTTTTAGATTTTGACATTTTTGTTATTGAATTTGGCTTTCCTAGGTCCCCATTAAAATTATTAATATTTTTAGCATGGTAATTGTCATTTGTCAGTTTCTCTCCAGCTTAAGTGATGAGAAATGTCAATATCTCTTTCAGGTTAAAAGTATCTTGTATTATGCAGTTAGAGAAATGGTGAGAGCTTTGAAGGTACATGAAGATGAAGTAGAGGATATGGAAGAAAATTAAGTGTGTCCTGTTGGATAATTTTAGACCGGATTACCTCCCCTTGAATAATGACATGTGTGCACACTAATTTAAGCTTCACAAAACCTTCAGTGCCAAGAAATTCTCTTCGTAATGATTACTTGTTACTGACACCAGAGCACTATAGCATATGTCACAGCTCCTGTGATTAAATGTCATGAAACAAGGTAAATTTTAAAACAGCAATTCTGAGCTGTTTCTGTATCATAGTGTATATGATGTTTGTGAAAATGTCAGATTTAAAATGATGTATTTATTTTTGGTATAAAATTCTATGCTATATTGTTGATCAAGTGTAAATGTGCCCTTGTACAGTTTTATAAGATAACTGGTAGTTTTCACTACATTGAGACAGTTGCTTTGAGAATAGGACATGAACACCAGCTATTGCCTGCATTTGGGGAATTGCTGAATCGCTCAGCAGTCATATCATAATTAGAAAATTACTGCCAAATAATTGTAAATTTTGTAAGATATAAAGTATATAAAGTAGATACTAACTATAGACACTTCAATATTTTGTTGAAGCTATTGACTGTATAATTAAACATTTTCAAAAGGTGTAATTTATTTAAAATTGTCTCATTTTGGTAAAAATTATGTGAAGTTTAAAAGCTAAATATTAAACTTAATATGCTATATAAATATAGACATATATACATTTAATGGTGTATTTTTTTTAAAACATTAGCTTGCTTTTGTTAAAGTGCAAGTGTTACATATGGCTTTGTACATTAAAGTTAAAAGGGGTTTTACATTTTCCATTAAGCAGACTTTATCAGAAATTGGATTACTTAGTTTGTCCTCTTTTGACATACATACTGCTGGGACAGAAAAGAGCTTGCCGTTGAGAGTTTGGATATGCATAATAAAAAACTGTGTGGCCCCAGTAAGTAGCATTAATTTAGAATCTTGATTTTAATAGCTGATGACTATTATCAGCTATCTACTTGAGGTGTGTATAGGACTAACTATGCAAAATATTATTAAAAAACAGTTCCAGGTGCAGTGGTGCACATTTGTAATCATAGTGACTTGGAAGGATCACTAGTTCAAGGCCAGTCTCAGAAACTTAGCAAGACCCTGTCTCAAAATAAAAAGGCTTTGGGATATGGATGGGAGGGTTAGTGGCCCTGGGTTTAATCCCCTGTAGAAGAAAGGGGTGGGGTAGGGTGGGAACCGCCCAAGTTCTGGCTATTTTTCTGATTGTTTGTTTTCTTTTGTTTGTTTGTGTGGGTGGGTTTTTTCCCCTACCATTTTTATCTCCACATAGACTATTTTGTCACTGTTTACCCCAAAGTTCAGCCAGGATTGTGAGCAAATACCTTTCATGTGAACTCCCAACACTTGGCACAAGGACTAATGAGATAGCTAACTGGCCAGGAAAGAAAATTCTCTAAAAAAGGAAATTGGGCTAAGAAATACTTAATATGATTTGGTGAGCTATGACTTTTTAAAGATTACCCTGTTGATGAACAAGAGATGTAGCCCAGTGGAAGAGCATTTACCTAGCATGTGTGAGGCCCTAGGTAGGTTCAATCCCCAGCACCACAAAAACAAGACTTCCCTGTTGATTCACTTATTTTTACACATTTATTTTTGTGCTGCTGGGGATTGAACCGAGGGCCTTTAACCCCGAGCTACATCCCAAGCCCCATGAGCTTTGACTTTTTAATAACCATTTTTTCAAATATGCCTCAACCAATTGTAGTTTCTTTTGCCTGATGCTTTTGTATGTGATATCTGATTTAAGTTTTGATATGAAATTAAAGACAAGACAATTCTGGATATTACCACATGCTGGTCCCCTGGTCTGCCAAGGCCCAATTGTCTATGATGATTTTTCTCCCCAAAAGCATTTGCCTCTTTCAGTATTGCTTAAGCCACATTTTAACCATACTACAACCCCTTTCATATATCTGAAGCCAAGGAATTTCTGGCCAGGCAGAGGCTGAAAACTTGATTGATGAGATTATTCTATCTATAGTCTGAAAAAAGTTGCCATGCTCTGAAATTCATGCTAGTGAACTAAATTGTACTAAGTCTATGGTGGAGAGAGAACACTGTTGTGCTTATATCATAAAAGATATTTGTAAACTTTGGAAGGCTGGGGAATTGCAGGTATATCCTTGCCCCTTTTATTTTTTTTTATGTTGAGGCTGGCCTCAAATTTGTGGTCCTCCTTCCTCAGCATTCCAAGTCACTGGATTTGCAGGCATGTGCTACCTTGCCTGGCTAAATGTGTAAAACAGAAAAATCAAGATCAAGGAAATGTTTAGAGTGAAACTTGTGCTGAATAGTTTGGACCTTCCCATTTTATTATATAATGTTTTATGGATTTCTTTTTCTGATTAATGAATTTACGAGTATTGAAATCCATTTCTTTTCTAATGTGGGAATTTAAACACATTAGAAATCAGTATGTTACTTCCATTTTGGGGGTATGGGTTTAATAATGAGATAAAAAATATTGGTGAACGAAGAAAAGTGCTCTCATACCTCTATTTTACTCTATATGCATATATTGAATATATAGAGATAGATAGATTCAGTATGTTCTGTTCTAGATTCCGACCTATCAAAAATATTCTGAAGACCTGATTAGATAAGCACTTTCATCCTTGGGGAGGAAAAAAGAGAAAGTGGTTTAGTTAACATTCAATACACTGTGCATTATGAATTAAGGTGTAGCACATTGACCAAAATACAAAGCTTATACCATTCTCATGTTACCAAGAGTCAGACTTGGAAGTTTCCTAATTGTGAAATTATTAAAACCTTGGTTCCTTAATAGGTTTACTTAGGTAATTATACCTTGAAGTCACATGGGAAGTGTGAAAATACTTAGATTCCCACAGTAACCTATTTTGTATTTATTTATTGGTACAAGGGGCGGAACCCAGAGGTACTTTACTACTGAGCTACATCTCCAATTCTTTAATAGTTTTTTTTTTTACATGTTGTTGGTCCTTTATTTTATTCATGTTTATATGCAGTGCTAAGAACCAAACCCAGGGCCTCTCTAAATTACTAAGATTGGACTTGAACTTGTGAGCCTCCTGCCTTACCCTCCAGAGCTGCTGGGATTACAGGCATGCACTTCCACACCCAGGTACCTGTTTTTTTTTGTTTTGTTTTGGTACCAGGGATTGAACTCAGGGGCACTCCACTGAGCCACATCCCCAGACCTATTTTGTATTTTATTTAGAGACAGAGTCTTACCAAATCTCACTTTTGCTGAGGCTGGCTTTGAACTTGCAATTCTTCTGTCTCAACCTCCCAAGCCACTGGGATAACAGGTGTGCACCACCGGACCCATCCCAGCTATCATTTTAAATGAAAGTTGTTACTTAAAAATGAAAAATGTTGGCAGGCTATATCCAGGTCACACTAGCTGTATAGGAAGTTGAGTTCCCTTTTGTTAATAGGGTGGTTTTCAGAGCAGACTCAGCTTTTACATAAGCTCAGTAGGCTTGGGATGTAGATCAGTGGTACAGTACTTGCTTACTATGCATAAGACCCTGGGTTCAATCCCCAGCACCATCTAAATCAAAAGTCAACTCAGTGTAAATGAGCCATCCAAAATGCAGTCAGAATTGGAGGATTGCCCTATTGTGGTTTTTGTCTTTGAAAATACCTCAGCTCTGTAGCCAATGAAGGGATGTCAAGGATGTGCTATATATGGGGATCAGAGCTGGAATACCTTGAGGAGATGCATTCTAAGGACAAGTGAGGAGTTAAATGGTGTTTCCCAGCTCTCTAGTCTTTGACCCTAAATTTGACAGGTATGGATGATGTAAACAGCAGGGGGGGTGGATGTCAACAAATACAAATGAGAAGTACAAGCCAGATAGAACTGACTTCTTTCCCAAGGAGAGCTGTGTGATCTTCTCTGCCATCACAGAGGATGGTGACTCCCTCTCAGGTCTGTCACACTGTTCCAGAAGAGGGAAGAAAAGGAACAGTTCCTAAAAATCACTGCACCATCTGAAGTTCACAGTGAAAACTACAAAACTTATAAGGAATAAAGCTTTAGGGCATAACACTCATAAAACTTCAACAATGACACTCAAAAAACTTCAACAATGATACATTATAAAAGAAAAAAAAACCTGGGATTACACTTTTGGTGATACTAGGGGTTGAATCCAGGCTGTGAAGCATACTAAGGAAGCTCTCTTCTGTTAAGCTACACTCCCAGTCCCATAATATTTTAGATTTTCACCACTAACTATAAGAGGAAGGCACTACAAGAACAATTTTAGAGAAAAAAGTTTATTTGGGGCTCAAAAGTTTCAGAGGTCTCAGTCCATAGATGGCTATCTCAATTGCTCTGGGCCCAGTTGAGACAGAACATGTGACAGAAAAGCAGCTTTACAGTCACACCCTACCTGTCCACAGTTAACCATATCAGTGAATTAACACACTAGTTATGTGTAAGCTCTCATAAACCCAGTCATTTCACCTCTCACATGTGAGATTTTTGGGGAACAACTTCCATGTAAGCCACAATGTGCATCGAATGTTTAAAAATTATAAATAATACAAATACAGGCTTCCTACCTTGAAGACCTAAAGTTTGCTTATGGAAGTAGAAAGGGTTTGTTTTGAGTCATGAAGTAACTAGTAGGAGGATGGTTATGTGAGATTAAAGGGAAAGGTAATAGCAAACATAATTGGGTACAGATCACTACTACCACCATAACTAGGAAATAGTTTTGTGCATTCGTTTCAGTTTTGATTGAAGGAGAAATTGCCAAGTAACCAATTCACATTCTGCTAAAGTTGTCCCCTTATATATTAATCATATTGGAACCAATTTTGCATGTTCAAACTAAACCATGGCCTGACTATACAACAGGAGATTCTTTGAATCAAAGCCTTCAAAGCCGATGAAGCCATAGGATCTCAAACATTAGAAATTTTGCACATCTATTTAGTGGTCATCATATAATATAATCTATCATTTTCACGTTACCTCCCATGAGATATGAGTAGCAATTCAACCCTTTTAGATTAAGTCAAGTGCCAGTGTCACATATCTTCTAAGTACAATACAAGCTGCAGAATATTTGTTACTTTCACATATTCAGAGTTAGGGATGACTTTGTTAGAAGTATTCCATTCACATCTCTCAAACTTAAGTAGTTAAATTTTTCAGAGTCAATCTAGTGTGTTCCAGTATTTGAACACATATTCCACAGTGCTCAGTGGGCCAGGAGCCAGTATTGTCAACTAAACTTTGGGGAGGGATTTGATTCAAAGGTAGAGGGCTACGGGGCATGACTCAATGTAGAGTGCTTGCCTAACGTGTGATGCCCTAGATTCAATCCTAGTACCAAGAAAGATTCTCATTTTTAATTGTATCCTTGGTTCCTTCACCCTTAATCGTATCATACCCGTAATGCCCCACCCTTTTTAATTCTATTCCTGATTTAGTACATATGTTAGAGAAGCAGGCTAAGAACTGCAAAGATTTACCCAACCTTCACTCCAATTCATGACTACTGAAAAATCCTAATGAACAAGACTATTCCAAATATTTTTTGATTCTCCAGACCCAGTACCTAACTGTGCCCCCCTCACTTTTAGAAAAATGGAAGGATAATCCACTTAAGACTTCTTTACTTTTTTTGAGAGGGAGAGGGGTATACTGGTGGACTTTACCACTGAGCCACATCACAAGATCTTTTTAATTTTTGATCAGAGCCTCACTAAATTGCTGAGGCTGGCTTTGAATTTGTAATCCTCCTGCCATGGCCTCCAGTAGTTGCTGGGATTATAGGCATGGGCCACCATGCCCAAGGTCCCCATTTTATTTTTTGGTAGGATATCACTAAATTGTTGATGCTGGTCTTGAATGGGACCCTATACCTCAACCTCTGAATTCACTGGGATTACAGGTCTGTGACACTGAACCTGGCACAGGTCAGCCTTGAGTAAACCCTAGCAGCAAAACATGAAAAGTATGAGCAGACAGAAAATAAGTGGGCAAGCCTCTCATCCCTGAGCTAAGTTGGCCCAGTTCTTAATGGCTTTTATAAAAGGAGGCACACTTCCCACTTTAAGGTGAAAATACCCTTTAAAAAAAAGAAAAAAAGAAAAATCCAGGTGCAGCAGCTTTTAAGACTGAGAATCACAAGTTCAAAGCCAGCCTCAGCAACCTAGTGAAATCCTATGTCTAAATAAAATACAAAATAGGGCTGAGGCTGCAGTTCAGTAGTTGAGTGTCCCTGAATCTGAAGCACTAAGATTCCAAGTTCAAAGCCAATCTGGGTCATTTAGGAAACCCTGTCTCAAAAGGGCTGTGGATGCCCCTTGGTGGTAATAAGCTTGCATACCATGCATGAGGCCCTGTGTTCAATACCTACTACCAAACAACAAAGACAGCAGTGGCACAATACTGTACTCCCAGTGACTCCAGGCAGTTCAGCCTATGGACTGAGACAGTAGGAACCTGAGTTCAAAGTCAGCCTCTGCAAATTATTGAGGCCAAAGAAACTTTGGGATACCCTCTCTCTAATAAAATATACAAAGATGCTTGGGATGTGACTTAATGATTAAGTACCCCTGAGTTCAATCCCCAGTACCAAAAAAATAAATAAAGAAAGAAAGAAAGAAAGAAAGAAAGAAAAGAAAAGAAAGAAAGACAAGGCATTTACACATTCAAGGTTATCCAGTTGACCTGTGAATAAGGAAAACAACTCAGTGAGACCCTGTATCTAAATTTAAAAAAAATACAAGATAGGGCTGGGGATGTGGCTCAGTGGTGGAGTGCTCCCAATTTCAATCCCAAGTACAAAAAAAAATGTATGTATGTATATTCACACATATACACATAGAATATGTAAATATTCTATGTAAATAATATGTAAATAATATATTTGTATGTGAGACACAAAAGTACCCATTGTAAAAAGCAATAAGTTCCAGTATTTTAATATCTTGAACTCACTTGAAAAAATATGTGCATTTCAATAATCCTGATAAAACACTAGAGAAGAAAACATTTTTTTTAAATTAATTTTTATTGTTGGTTGTTCAAAACATTATATAGTTCTTGGTATATCATATTTCACACTTTGATTCAAGTGAGATATGAACTCCCATTTTTACCCCGTATACAGATTGCAGAATCACATCAGTTGCACATCCGTTGATTTACATATTGCCATACTTATGTCTGTTGTATTCTGCTGCCTTTCCTATCCTCTACTATCCCCCTCCCCCCTCCCCTCTCCTCTTCTCTCTCTACCCCCTCTACTGTAATTCATTTCTCCCCCTTATATTTTTTCCCCTTTCCCCTCACTTCGTTTTGTATGTAATTTTGTATACCCCTGAGGGTCTCCTTCCATTTCCATGCAATTTCCCTTCTCTCTCCCTTTACCTCCCACCCCTCATCCCTATTTAATGTTAATCTTCTAGAGAAGAAAACAATTTTGAAAAAAAAAATTATTATTTTTTTTTGGTACCCAGGATTGAACTCAGAGCACTCAAATACTGAGCCCCATCATCAGCCCTATTGTTACATCTTATTTAGAGACAGGGTCTCACTGAGTTGTTTAGAACCTCATCATTGCTGAGGCTGGCTTTGACTTAAATATTCTCTTTTCTCAGCCTCCCAAGGTGCTGTGATTACAGGCATGTGCCACTGCGCCTGGCAAGAAACTGATTACTTTGCAAATAACACCCTCCTATTATGTTTCTTTTAAACAAGATTTCCAGGTTGTATGAATTACCATGGCACTATGATCTAGAAGTATTACTCCATACTATTGGGTTTTTCAAAGAAATGTTTTCTGAAAAGATGAAAATGAGAACTTGGGATCAGGCGTTAATACCCAGTTACTTATCTGGATTCAACAGGTAAGTCCAGGAGGACTTCCAAGCTTGATGCAAGCCAATAGATCAGGAGGCAGAGGCAGGAGGATCAAGTTCCCAGGCCAGGCTCAGCAACTTAGCCAAGACTCTATTTTTAAAAGGGGTGGGGATGTGGCTCAGTGGTTCAACAGCCAGGTTCAATCCCTGGTACCCCCAAAAAGGAACAGTACAGTGAGAGAGCACCACTAAGAAGACACAAGACCCACCTTACTCATACAGAACAAATTATTTGGGGGAAGTAAGCTATTCTAAATCCCTTTATTTGCCTCATAATAAACAGAAAAGATATAAGAACACCTAGCAATCCTAGCCAGGAAATGTCCAGAGACTACAATGTAATAAAGAAAATAAACATTATTTAAATCTACTTTGGAATGTATTCTGCTGCAAAGGAACCATCGCAGTCCTAGTCAAAACACACATAAACCAGATGCAGTGGCGTGTGCCTGCAATCCCAACAACTCAGGAAGCTGAGAATTGCTTCAGGTCAGCCTGGGCAATTTGGCAAGACCCTGTAAAAGGGAAAAACAATTATGAGGCTAGGTTTACAAAATCTGGGATGTTATAACACTGAGATGAACAAATTAATTAGAATAACTTTTAAGATGGTTTCATCTGCAACACAATAAGACAGGAAAAATCTGACTTCTGCATGATCTCTTCACCCTTCCTACTTAGGCTACTTTCCTCATGGAACATGGGAGCCTAACCCTACCCACTGAACCCAATGAAGTCCTCACTCCCTCAGGAAGCAGTATGTGCCTCAGTCCCACAATTCCACACAGGAAGTACATGCTTTAACATACCTAGTGATCTGCAAAGAAATGTTTTGTTAAGATCCTCTTCTTCTCCAACCCCTTCTCCTAGAAAAAAAACCACTCACTCACTGTGCTCCACTGGGTAAAGGTGCTACAAGAATGGCTGCAAGCTGCTTAGAGCAGCCCTGGGCACTTTCCAGGTGAGTTCCACCAAAGAAAGACTTGGAACATTTAGCTCTTGTGGATTTTCACTTGATTTTTTCCAAAATTTCCTCAGGAAATTCTACACTCCCCTTCAACACCTTTAAAGAGGAAAGGGATTGCAAAATAATAGGGGAAAATCTTTAACACACCAAAATAATAATTTGATAGCATCTGCTTAAATTCCTATTCAAAGTTTACAATAGCCAGATGCCATACAGTTCCTTGCTTTTCAACCACCAACCAGTCAACAAGGGTATAAAACAATTATTTTTTTGATTTCTTACAATCAAATACTGCCAACTAGCATTACTTCTACTTATGCATCATTAAAAACAAAGGATCATTCCTTAGTATTTTTAATGATGAATTATATAACAAAGTTAGAACTTAAAATGCACCCTGATTAATTATGTAAACTGGTAATTTTTTTAAAAAAAGCATAACGAATAATTTGGTTCCTTTCTTCATAAAATGGAAATTTAAATATTTCTCCTGATAGTCTTGAGGTCAGCATTATGTTATTAGTGCAAAATGTGGGTATTAGTTTCATCTAGAAAAGTGTGTAACCTATACACCTTACTTAAACAAACAAAATGTGCATAACAAAATGCATACAGTCAATGCATGATAGAAAGCATGTTTCAAATATATGGCAGGCCCTCAGGCCACCATATTATTTAGGTTTTACATTATCATTTATGGCATTATAGATTAATTATACATAACACACTTTTATACATTTTAACCCTGAAGAGAAATAATTGGTGATTGAGAAAATTATTCTAGGTAGCCATTTGGTTTGCATCGGGAGAAAGTGAATCTCCAAGAGTTTACTGTCTGTAAGGTGGGAACCATTAGCTCTAGTGGGTAGATCAGCTACTCAATATATTTCATAGTGACTGATTCTCACATCCTGGCAATGCTGCTCCTGCCAATCAGCCAGATGGTAAATCACATCTGGAATTACTCTTGTATGTGGTTTTCCCTTTTTTATTGTTCCTTCTTTTCTGGATTAACTGTGTTGCTGTATTTCTTCTGATCTCTCCAAAAGCCTTCCATTTCAATTGTTCATCAGTCCTTTCAGAAAATCCTTAGACAGATCCATAAGTGGAAGTTGTGGAGATGGAAAATCCAAGGGAGGAAGATTGGGTATTGGAATATCCTTGGCTTTCCCAATATTTGCTGCAAATTTGTGCCAGGTTGAAGAAGGTGTGGCAGTGTCCGAATGTAGTGGCAAGCTCTATAACGCTGACTTTTCTATAGAATCAGCATCCACATCCAGCTCCTTATCTACTGGACCTTGTACAAGTCTTGCTTTTTCAGCTTTTAGTGCTTTATTTTCTTTCCTTAATCTTTCATTCTCAGCCACAAGGAACTCCACATGCCTTTTCAAATCTGCAATTTTGGTTGCCTGCTTCTCAATAATTGTTTTATCATCCTTCGGGGCTTTGCTTCCAATACATGGTTGTGTTGGCTCACTCTTTTGCTGAAGTAAAAATAATAGTGTTTCTGAATTCCTGTCAAAGACTCCATGAATCTCAGAAAGGTGTTTTTCTGTACAAGGGCTGTAGTTCTGAGAAAGAAGGGGACTCTGACCCTCTGCATCCTCAGCAGAGGGTGTGTGAGATGCCTGAAGTTGGGTAGCTACATCCTTGTCTGTGTTCTGAGCTTTTGATCGTTCTTCACACTTTGCCCTTTTCCACTTCTCCTGGATGAGGAGGGACTGTTTTATGTGGCTATCCCTTTTTAATTCCAGTGATAAATGAGCCTATTTCACAAAAGGAAAATTACAATTTGCAGAGTTAAATATTGGAAGTCTTTTTACTGTTAATATATGCTATTCCAAGAGCCTTTCTGACTTAACACTTAAAATTTTTATACTGTTTGTGATTTAATAAAGATTCAATAACAATATCAAAATAATATAAATTAGAGAATGGTGTATTTTTTTTTTTACTTAAGTGAAAGCACCATTCATTAAATTGAAGTCCTAATCTCAATAATTCAGACTTTTTCTGACTGTGCCTTACACTTCCTCCATCTGCAATGCCATGCCATTTGTAATCATCTTAGAATTGGAGAAATTCTTTCTCTTTAGAACTCAGTTCTATAGTAACCAAAATGAAAAGTCTTCCTGTTAAGAGAGATTTAGAAAGCTCAATGCAGGCAGATACCAATAGCAGGTTCTATAGTATCAAAAACACAAAGTTAAAATATCCTATGATTCAGTGTTAAGAAGTAAGTGGGTTTTCAATGCCACTGATATCCCTCTCAGAAATTATCTCCTTATTTCAATTAGATATATATGTACTAAGTACTTCCTAGGTACCTGAAATTTTACAATCAAGAAATCAGAAGCCAGGTTGGGTGGCACATGTTTATAACCCCTGCTACTTAGGAGGCTAAGGCAGGAGAATCACAAATTCAAGGCTAGCCTGGGGAACTTACCAAGACCCTGTCTCAAAATTTAAAATAGGGCTGGTGATGTAGCTCAATGGTAGAGCACCTGTCTAGCATGTATAAGGCCCTGAATTCAACTCAGACCCCTGTTAAAAAAAAGATATTTAGATAAAGGTATTTTTTAAACCTCAACAAGCCTTCCCCTAGCATAAGAAATAAAGTCACTGGTGAAACAAATTTTGAAGTTAAGAACTTTTTAACATAAGGCAGGGCGCATAGTGGTACAAGAAGCCTGTAACTCCAACCATTTGGGAGGCTTAGAAAGATCAAAAGTTCAAAGCAAACTTGGGAAAATTAACCAGACCCTGGTCACAAAAAAAATAAACAAAAAGGGCTGGAAGGATGTGGTCCACAGGTAGAGCAACCCCTAGGTTCAATCACCAGTAGAGGGAGGAAAGAAGTCAAAAATAAAGAAAGAATTGTCTAAGAATTCAAGAACAGACAAATGGGAGACTTCATATTTAAAAAATCTTCAACAAGCAGATTTATCCAATTGAATCCAGTCATGGTGGTGCACACCTGCAATCCCAGGAGCTCAGGAACCTGAGGCAGGAGGACCACAGTTTCAAAGCGAGCCACAGCAACTTAGGGAGGCCACAACAACTTAGCAAGACCCGGTCTCTAAATAAAAAAAATAAAAAAAGCTTGGGATATGGCTTAGTGGTTAAGCTCCCCTGGGTTCAATACCAGGCACTAAAATAAACAGCCCAACGATGTTCAAATATGAGCTACTAACAGGATGCAAGTTTCGGCATGTCTAAAAGAGCAGGAATGAAGCTGGGGGAGAAGGTTGTTTCTGTATGCCATTATATCAACAGTTCACTTAGTTTTCACATTTTACACATTTATAATATAGCACTTAAAGACCTACATTTGATCCCCCACCATCAAACAAAAACAGAAACCCTGCAAATTTTACAATTAAAGAACTTAAAAAGGGGTAAAATGCTTTTTTTACACACAATTCTAGTCTCCATTAAAAAATCTTTTTAAAATTTTTCTGTAAACCTTAAGAACATGTCTTACCTGCTCAGACTTGGTCAGCTTCATAGCATCAGAAAGATATGCTGGCCAAAGAAAGAGGAACATTAATATATGAGTATCATCCTATAATTACTGGGTAAAAGAAGTTTTAATACTTCTCATACAGAAAAAAATGATCTTACAAGCAGTAATGCTATGATTAGGTTTTGAAAGGATTTTTTTTTTTGCTTCAATACTGGTGAATGATCCCAGTGACTAAATAAGGGTTAAAGCTCTTCCACTGAGCTACATCCATAGCCCTTTATACTTTGAGATAGAGTCTTGCTAAATTTCTGTGATTGGCCTGGAACTTGTGATCCCCCTGCCTCAGCTTCCCCAGTCTTTGGGATTACAGGCATTTGATAACTTAACTGGCAGGTTCTATGCTTTAAAATCCCTATGGAAGGGCTGGGGATGTGGCTGAGTGGTAGAATACTTGCCAAGCATGTGGAGACCTACATTTGATCCCCACCATCAAACAAAAACAGAAACCCTACAGATTTTACAATTAAAGAACTGAAGATGATTTCATTTGAAAAATAATGTTAAGGAAGGATTAAAAAGTAATAAGAACCAGGCAGGTATAGTAGTATATACCTGTAATCCCAGCAACTCAGAAGGCTGAGGCAGGAGGATTGGAAGTCTGAGCCAAGCCTAGACAACTTAGACTTTGTCTCAAAAAATATAAAAATAGCTGGAGATATTTCTCAGTGGTAAAGCATGCCTGGCTGGGTTCAATTCCCAGTACTTAAAAAAAATTAACAAGAACCTGTTAGGTACTTAGTCCAAAATAACTCCCATTTTGAAAATTAGCACCTGGCAATGAAGCATGACCTTCCTTTTAGGCCCACCCCCAAAGACTCCCTAACTACCAAAACTATAGCAATGGTACCAAATAACAATCACAGTGTTTTTTAACTACTCCCTTGTACCTGACTATATATTTAAAAGACATTTTTTTCCAGCAGGCTGCAGCACCTTACAGAAGGGCAGTCTAGTAGATAGTCTCTGTCAATAAACCTTTGCTTAAACTAAGATGTATGTCCCATGGATATTTGCCCCATCTACCCTAAAAAACCTTTCAGACCAGGTGCAATGACAAGCACCTATAATACCAGCAGCTCTGGAAGCTGATGCAGGAGGATCTGAAGTCCACAGCCAACTTCATCAACTTAGCAAGGCACTGTCTCTAAAAATAAAAAAAGGGCTAGGGATGTTGCTCAGTGGTTAAGTACCCCGAGTTCAATCCCAGGTACCAAAAACAACAATAACCACAACCCTCTAATCTCAGGATCAAACTCTGGGTGACTTACTTTGAAGTAAATTCTTAATTTTCCTCTTTTGGAAGATTGCTAAGAGTCTGCTATGGTTTGAATCTTAAATGCCCCAGGAAGCAAGCGCAAGTGTTGAAGGTTTGTTCCCCAGCTCCTGGCATCATGGGAAGGTATTGGAATCTGTAAGGGGTCGGGCTTAGTTAAAGGAAATTGGGTGACTCAGGGTTTAACATGAAAGGCATATGTGTCCCCATCCCCTTTCCCTCTCTGCTTTCCATAACCATGAAGTGAGCAGCTTTGCTCTACCACATATTTAACCATGATGTTCTACCTTGCCACAGGACCCAAAACAACAGGGCTAATAAAACATGAACTGAAACCATGAACACATGAAACCTTTCCTCCTTTCAAGTTGAATCTCAGTTATGAAAATCTACAACAGAAAATTGGTAACAAAAAGCAGCAAAGTCTTTGCTATCACTATACCTGATAGTGGCTGAGAAATCTTTTAAATTGAGATGGAGGAGGTGTCATGGCTTAGAGATGTTGACTACAGAAAGCTTGTAATGTTGTAAACAGCTTAAAGTGCAATTCTGGTGGGAACTCAGAAGACCAGAATGCTGATAAGAATGTGTAAACTAAAGGCCAAGCTCATGAGGTTTCAAACAGAAATAAGGACCCTATTGAGAACTGGACTAGAGGCCATTCATGTTACATTCTGAAAAAGAACTAGTATTCATTTTATGTATATCAAGATTCTGTAAGGCTGAATTTGAAAGCGATGGACTAATTAACTTGGTGGAGGAAATTTCAAGGCAGTGGTCTGTGTTTAGCTTTCAATTAATATACCATTGAGAATGGGAACAAAAAAGAGAAAAGAAAGATTTGAAAAACTTTAGTTTAGACAGAAAAGTAGAACTTTTAAAGTTGTGGCCAAGTAAGGTACCAGTGCTAAAGAGATCAATGCCATTAAAAAGAAGCTAAGGACTTTGCACCTCAGGAATCAGCAAGGCCCATCATAGACTCAAAGACTTTTATTTGATAAGAGAGCCCAGGGGAGCCCTACACCCACAGAACCAGGGAATTGTTTTCCTTGTGTTCATCTTTCAAAGGAATCAGACTCTGCCATAGCTGTTGTTGAAGCAGGTCTTTTACTGCTCCAGCTGGTAGCAGATTTGTCATCCATACAATGGTGCTTTTGCTAACATGAAGAATACAGGAGTTATTACATGGGATCCTGGGGGAATCCCATCAAAACTTCAATCAGCATATGGCAGTCAAAGCGCCTGCCAAGTAGCCCCTGAGAAGGCAATGTGTGAAGCTGTGAGAGTGAAGCTAAAGATGCAATGGAGACCCCAGTAAGTCAGACATGCCAGGAATGTAGAAGGCTTGCCAAGGGAAGTAACAGGCAGAGAGTAGAGCCAGCCAAAGTGAGTGGCCACATGCACTACAGTTGGCAAATCCAGAAACAGGACTGCCTAAACCCTTTGGAGTTCACATCATTTCACTGTGTCCCAAAAGCAGCACACGAAGCTACAGAACTCAGTATTTGCCCTGCTGGGTTTCCATCTTGATTTGGTCAAATCCCTTTCTTCTTTCTGCAGTCCTATTCCTCACATTTGGAATGGGAATGTTTATTCTATGCCACTGAATGTTACAAGTATATAACTTGTTAAATATTCCAATGGCTCAAAACCAAGTTTGCCTTGAGTCTCAGAGTAGACTTCGGATTTGGACATTTGAGTAATAAAGGAACTGTTAAGACTTTGGAGACTCTTTAAGATAGAATAAATGCATTTTGTTTCACAAGATGGACATAAGCTTCTGGGGCCAGCAGCAGAATGTTATGGTTTAGAACTTGAATGCCCCCTTGAAGGCTCATGTGTTGACAGTTTGATCCCCAACTGATAGCATTATGGGGAGGGAGGTAACAAACTCTGTGGAAGGGTATGTGTAACAGAAGGAAGTTAGGCCATGGAAGGCATGACCATGAAGGGGATACTGGCCCCATCTTCTTCCTCTCCCTCTGCTTCTCAAGGCCATGAGATGAGCAGTTTTCTTCACTACACACTCCCTACCATTAATTTTGATACAGGGCCTTGTTAATTTACCTAGGGCCTTCCTCAGTTGCTGAGGCTAGATTTGAATTTGCAATCCTCAACTCAGCCACCCAAGACACGTGACACAAAAAAATGATGGGTCTGAATGACCATGGACTGAAACCTCTGAAATTGTTAAAAAAAATTCACTTTTTCTCCTTCTACATTGATTTTCTCAGGAATTTTGACAATGTCAAAAACAACACAAAGAACTAATCATAAGTTCTATGAATATTCAAACTCATGGTACATTTTGAGGTTTATAATATCAATCTGTTTTTCATTTTGTGCTGCTATGGATTTCTTCATTTACTTATTTTTACTTACATTCTGTATTTCATTTTGTTTCTCTGTGAGACATTTTAAATATGTTTTTGAACAAGATGGGATATAAATAACATTAATAGTGGATCTATTTCTTATATTTTGTTGCCTGATCTTTATTTGTATTTTAATGATTTTCTGATTTCATGCTTAGAAGTGTCTGCTAGGTTCTACCATTCCTAAGAAGCAAATTAATTAGACGTTCTTGTCCAAAGAAAACTAGGTGATTATAGTTTTGATCGAGCCTTACATGCCAGATTTACATTTTTCTTCACTTTGTTCCTGTATTAATTTTGCATAGCTTGTGTATTTTTCTTCATTATCATTTAAATTTATTGAGATGTTCTATCTGCTCTGCAACTGTTCAGATACATTGTGGATGAATTTTCTTAGTTATTACCACCTACCTGCATAAATTTTTTCTCCTTGTCCGAACTACACTTTGCTTTACCCACTCCTTTTTTTTTTTTGGTACCAGGTTTCAAACCAAAGGGCACTTAACTACTGAATCACATCCCCAGCTCTTATTTTTTATTTTATTTAGAGAAAAGACCTTGCTAAGTTGCTTAGGGCCTCACTTTTGCTGAGGCTGACTTTGAACTCACAATCCTCCTATCTCAGCCTTATGAGCTGCTGGAATTACAGCAGTATGCCTCAGCATAAGCTGTTTTATCTATTTTCTTATCAAATAGAATAGCTTTTGCAAAACTCAAGAAATGCCTCCCTTTGTAGAGCCTTAAAACAGTATAATGCAGTAGTGCATACCTATAAGTCCACCAGCTAGGGAGGCTGAGGCAGAAGAATCAGGAGATCAGAGTTAGCCTCAGCAATTTAGTATAAGGCCCTAAGAAACTCTGTGAAACCCTGTTTCAATTTAAACAATGGCTAAGGATGTAACCAAGTGATGAATTGCCCCTAGGTTAAGTCCTAAGTAATAAAAAAATAAAAAATAAATAAATAAATCTCACAACTGGGAGTTGGGGCAGGGGCCACATGGGTATAAGATATTGAAATCTGGGGCACTTAACCATTGAGCCACATCCCCAGCATTTTAATTTTTAATTTTGATACAGGGCCTTGCTAATTTACCTAGGGCCTTCCTCAGTTGCTGAGGCCGGATTAGAATTTGCAATCCTCGAGTAAGCCACCCAAGTCACTGGGATTACAAGCATGTGCCACATGCCTGTTTTTTTTTTTAGAGAGAGTAAGAAAGAGAGAGAGAGAGAGAATTTTTTTAATATTTATTTTTTAGTATTTGACAGACACAACATCTTTGTTTGTATGTGGTGCTGAGGATCGAACCCGGGACGCAAGCACGCCAGGTGAGCGCACTACCACTCGAGCCACATCCCCAGCCCACACATGCCTGTTTTTTATTTGGAATTTTTAAAGGTTATTTTAGAAGGATAAAAAAAAAAAACTTTCAATCTGATTGCATCATAATAGATTTCCTCCACAAATTCAAAACAGGAACAAATGCTCACCAAGGGAAATTTGGTAAAAGAATAGGCATCTCAGGAAAAAAGAAAACTAACAATTCTGATTAAATTGCTTTCTCCAAATAGGAAACAAAGCAAATATTTAAAGTAGATATTAAGAAATGATGGGGACAGGAACTAAGAAAATCTGAAGAAACTACTACTTCTTCGAGCAAGGCATGGTAGTGCACACCTATAATCCCAGAGACTGGGGAGGCTGAGGCAGGAGGCTCACAAGTTCAAAGCCAGCCCCAGCAACTTAGTGAGGCCCTAAGCAACTCAGGGAGACTCTGGCTAAAACTATGAAAAGGGATGGGATGTGGCTCAGTAGTTCATAGGCAACTTCAATCCCAGGTATCAAAATAAACAAAAAAACCTATTGTGAATAAGTCAATTTAGAATACAATGAGCTCATTCCAACACATCAATTTTGCAACTCTAATACATGGCTATTTTTTAAATATATATATATATATATATATTTTAATTTTAGTTGGACACAATACCTTTATTTTACTTGTTTATTTTAATGTGGTGCCAAGGATCGAACCCAGTACATCACACATGCCAGAGGAGTGTGCTACCCCTAGGCCATAAAACCAAGTCTAAACTCCAAATCAGCCCAGTTGGATTTACTAATCACATTAAGTTCTATCTCCATGATTTAAAGCTAATGATTTAACAAGCTATCATCTTTTCTAACCTAAGAATGTCACAGAATTTAGGCCAGGTCAGGGTGATATTTGAAGCCCAAAAGCAGTTTCAATTATTCAAATATCAGATTAAGATGAATGCAAGTCTTTTCACTTTATTTATTCAGTTAGCTGGAATCTTTGGTTTTGTTGTTGTTTTGGTACTGGGAAGTAAACCCAGAAGCATCTCAACCACTGAGCTACATCCCCAGTGCTTTCTTAATTTTTATTTTGAGACAGGGTTGAAGTTGCTTAGGGCCTTACCATGTTGCTGAGGCTGGCCCTGAATCTACCAAATTGCTGGGATTATGGATATGTGCTTATGGAACTCATATGTAACATGACTTAAATAGTTAAACAATATGTTGCTTTTGTAACGACTAAAATTTAATAATTCAATGGATAACAAAGTATAGTTTAGAAAATATTTAACAATACTGAATTCACAAGAGTTAATATTGTATAAAACCCCCATAAAACTCACCATAAAATATACAGCTTTATGTGGTACCTGCCATGTGCCCATCTTGCAGCACAAATGTCAAGTATTTGAAATTCAGACTCCTTTAAACAATATTTACTATGAATTGGCAGACTTCTTGGAATTGGCTCATAAGTCTTTAGGAATACAGCTGTGTATAAGAACTATATACCAAGGTGCCATTTATGCCATCTTCATGTTTCAGACAGAAGACTGGTTTAGGAGAAGCTGGGAAATCCATCATATTTGAAAAATACTCTTAAGCTAATTTTCTGGGTGATCAGCAGAATGATCTAACATGCATATGCAGGACAACAAACACTACTGTTGTGATTTCCATTCTAAATAAAGTGGTCAGAGATACTGGGAAAAACAAATTGCTCTCATTTTTACAATCAATATTTCTTAAAAAGACAACTTACCCACAGCCTTCTTGTGACAAGAAATAGCCTCTTCATATTTTCCTGCAGCTAATAAACGGTCTGCTCGTCTGCTCTGCTGATAAGCCTAGAAGACAAACATCTATAAATTACTATTAAGTACAAAACATGACTTTAGAAAACAACAATAGAGGGTGAGTTAGAATACCTACTTACTGTAAGGCTTTGGGTTCTATCACTAGCAACTGCCCCCAAAACAAACCAACCTTTTAACAAGATAAATGATATTATTTGTTGTCACACCTCAAGTCATCATTACAGCTGTATCTATATCGGGATCTATGAAAAGAGTAGATCGAACCTAAAACTACTGCATCTAAATAAACCCTCTCCCAGTTAACATGAGGCACTTCAATGACCCACATTCTTCAACTCCAGAAGTTAACTAGAAAGAGTCACAATTATAGTCTGTTACACAAAATGTTTTTTTTTTTAATTTTTCAAACTTCTTTCAAAATAAGAGTTATTTCATAGACAATTCCATTAGTCTTAGGGTAGGGAGAGTGAGCATGGAATGAATAGACAAACTCTAGATAGGGCAGAGGGGTTGGAGGGGAAGGGAGGGGACATGGGGTTACAAATGATGGTGGAATGTGATGGTCATTATTATCCAAAGTACATGTATGAAGACACAAACTGATGTGAATATACTTTGTATACAACCAGAGATATGAAAAATCGTGCTCTATATATGTAACAAAAACTATAATGCGTTCTGTTGTCATATACAAATAAAAAATAATAATTATAAAAAGCTATTATCAGAGAACCACTTATCATATGGTAAAATTTATCAGTTCATTCTTCCATTTCAACATAAAGCTGCTATTTGTCTCAGAAATGAGAAATCTGTACTGGGCATGGTGGTATTTGCCTATAATCCTAGCTCCTCAGGAGGCTGAGGCAGGAGAATAACAAGCTCAAGGTCAGCCTCAGAAACTTAATGAGATGCTATTTCAAAAAAAAAAAAAAAAAGAACTGGGGATGTAGTTCAGTGCTAAAGCACCACTGGGTTCAATTCCTGGTACCATTTTAAAAATTAAAGAAAAAAATGTTTGCACTTGAGGCATTATGATACCAATACGTAGTATTAAAATGATTTTTTTTTTAAATCAGATACAACTCACCAAAAGAACAAAGGGTAACTACAAAATTCTATAAGCAAATGACTTAAGGATCCCTACATTTAAAGGTAAACAGATTAAATAAGCAATACTGGCCTTTTATTTATCTATATATTTTCATGGTACTAGGGATCAAACCTAGGAGCACTTTACCTCTGAGCCACATCCCCCAGTCCTTTTAAAGTTCTATGTTAGGGCCTTGCTAATTTGTTTTAGGGCCTCAGTAAGTTGTAATCCTCTGGTCTATGCCTCCTAAATTACTGATATTATAGGCATGTGCCATCATGTCTGGCTATTGTATGAATTTTAACCACAGAGTCAGACTAAGCAAAATATATGTTCAAAACACATAAATGTTTTCAGGTACCTAGAAATGACAAACTCTGGGGAAAGAGAATATACATAATGAAAAAAAGTAGTAGATACAAGAAGTTATGAATAACATTATTTTTCTAATGAATATATTCTGATATTATTGTTAAGGCTTTTCCTTGAATTTCCACAGACCATCATAACAAGGAGTGGCACAGTGTAGACCTACCCCTACCAAGAATCAGGGACTCTGGTATCAAATTATTGCTCTCCCACTGAAAAAGTTAATTTATTCCAACCCTCAGGGCCCATTTGCTGACCTATAAAATGATGAATTTGGACTAGATCCATGGTCCTGAAGTTTTAAATGGAATTCAAATCATGAGAACTAGGTGAAGATGTAAATTCTGGGTCATTAGGTTTGGAATAAGGCTTAAGATTTTACAGAGGTATATAGCTAGTTTTATAGCTGCTGGATCACAGACACATTTTAAGAGGCAAAAACAAGATGGTATTTGAAATTACTGCACTCTAGTACTGTCTCTATAATCTTTGTGCCTTTGGGGACTCCAATCACTTTCCACCTTGTGCTATGGGTATTTGTTTGCCTCCATAATTAAACTTCAAGCTCTGATGACAAAATAAATGGTTACTTGAATTTCTGAACAAGAACAAAAAGTCCCCAATAGGTGAAGTCAGGACTTCTTAGCTCTCCCATCTTCCCTAAAACTTCCCCATGGAAAAATCTAATCTCCAACTCTGCCCATTCAGGATTTTCCTCTCAATATAGACTCAGATATAACACTTTCTAATAAACACACTCATCAATTTAGGTTATTTCAAACCACAGCAAATTCCTTTTTTTAAAGTATAGTTACTATTAAATTCTTATTAAACATCTACCAAGTGCCGACAGGGTAGAGCTGAGGTTCCAGCTTGAACACTTGTATAAACACATGAACTTGGCTTTAACTATCTGTTTCAATTTTCTTATCTATAAAATGAGTGTTATTGTGAAAATTAAACTAATTAGCACACCCTAAGTGGTTTTTTATACTAAGTACCATGATAGACAATAAAATTGGAATGTTATTTTTTTTTTATCACCAAGAGGTTGACAATGAACAGTGGGACACACCTGTAATCCCAGTGACTTGGCAGGCTGAGGCAGGAGGGGCACAAGTTTAGTATCAGCCTCCAAAATTTAGAGAGGCCCTAA
This sequence comes from Callospermophilus lateralis, assembly GCF_048772815.1. NCBI lineage: Eukaryota > Metazoa > Chordata > Mammalia > Rodentia > Sciuridae > Callospermophilus > Callospermophilus lateralis. The sequence continues at coordinate 93,132,577 of NC_135315.1, read as the reverse complement.
GCAATTTAAGAGAATCCTGTTTCAAAACTGGGGCGGGGGGGGGGTTAAAAAATAAGCCAGACATGGTGGCACATGCCTATAATCCCAGAGGTTAGGGAGGCTGAAAAAGGAGGATCACAAATTCAGAGCCAGCCTCAGCAATGGTAAGGCACTCAGTATATCAGTGAGACCCTGTCTCTAAATAAATTACAAAACAGGGCTGGGGATGTGGCTCAGAGGCTGAGTTCCCCGGAGTTAATCCCCAGTAATCAAAATTAAAAAATAAAAATAAAAAATAAAAACCTCTGGGTGATGTGGTGCACATGTGTAATCTCAACAGTGCAGGAGGCTGAGGCAGGAGGATCTGAGTTCAAAGTCAGCCTCAGCAATTTAGCGAGGCCCAAAGAAACTCAGGGAAATCCTCTTTCTAAATAAAATATTTTAAAAAGACCAAGGAGATGCGGCTCCATGGAAAACACCACTGGGTTTAATCCCATGTACCCCCTCCTCAAAAAGTGATAACAGACTACACTAAAGTACATATTTTAATAATTAAAGATACTTCAGGAAACCTATTTTGGTAGTAATTTTCTTATTTTTAAAAAAATCATTAAAGATTTCCCATTTTAAAACTGATCTCCTTAAATACTGTTCTTAATAGAATCAAGTCATTAACAGTAGCTATGGTGTGATGACGAAAACCTGTAATCCCAGTTGAGGCAGAACTGTAATCCAAGTCTCAGCAATGTAGAAAGGCCCAATCTCAAAAAAAAAAAAAGAAAAGAAAAGAAAAAGAAAAAGAAAGGTAGTACATGTATAAATTTCTGTTATTTCAAAGTAAAAATTATGAAAATTTTATAATCCATGAGTCCTATCTTACAATAATCATAATGCCTTGTCCATTAGACACATTAAGAATCCCTTCCAGATTTTTGTTGGGTATTTTTGTTTGTTTTATGTGATGCTAGAGATTGAACTCCAGGCCTTGTGCATGAGAGGCAAGCACTCTACAAACTGAGCTACATCCCCAGCCCCCAAATTTCAATCTTAGAATCAGATACTAAGTTAATAATGTCTCAAGAGGTTGTAAATAATGTGACATTCAGAAACTTGGAAACACAGGTAGAAACAGTTCTGTAAAGAGAAGTGAAACAGTCAGCCTAAAGAGTCAGAGACTCCTGTCTGAATCTGAGGCTCCCTATGTTCTTAGACACATGTATACTATACCCCTGCTTTTCCTGCTCCTTTGTTTAGAGTCCAATAAATCATCTCTTTTTGCTTAAGCTGATTTCAAATGGGTTTTCCTCATTTGCAACCAACAAAAACCTAGCAAATATAACCTGTTACTAAGTGGCTGATGTCACTAACAAATATTTTCTTTCTACCTCTACCGGCTTTGTTTTTGGAACTGAGGATTGGACCCAGGAGCACTTTACCACTGAGCTACAGCCTCAACTCTTTTCACTATCTTTTTAAATTTTGAGACAGGGTCTCAAAATTTCCTGAGGCTGGTCTAGAACCTAGAATTTTACTACCTTAGCATCCCAAGTTACTGGGATTTACAAGAATGTGCACCTGGCTATAGGCCACTTTTAAAATACACATTCCACACTGCACTCTTACCCAAAGGAAAAAAGTATTATCTTCTATAACCTTCTATTTATTAGTGCATTTAGGGGAGAGCTGTAAAGACAAATGAAAAGAAACAAAATGCCAAAAAGTACACAGAGGAAAATATACCATACTCCTGACTTTATAGTAGGGTTGTCTGTTGGGAGTCATCCACTTCCCCCTTCCTTTCTTAATCAATAGAGTAAACTACAAACAACTAGCAAGTAGTGTCTACAACCAGTAAGCATTGAAAAGACTACTAAAATTACATTTAAGATACTCAAGTCAGGAGTGGTGGTTTCAATCTCACAAACACTATCCACTCTAAATTTCCATGTTTTCATCTGTAAAATGTGAAATACCTCATATAGTTATTAGGAAGACAAGATAAATAATATACATAATGCTAATCCCATCACTTAGTAATTGCTGGAAATATTTTAGTGCTCCACTGCCTTTTCCTAGAATATTTACATTAAGCCCAGCCTCATTTGTGATAGAAGGTTACTTTTCCCTAAAATTTTCAGGGCAACAATAAAAGGATTCAAATAGCCCTCTTTACCTTAAAATTTCACTGCATATAATATAAGAAAGTCACAAAGACTCCAGGAAAATACAAGGCTATTCCTCCTTGGACCAACATATAATTATTTTTCTTGGATTAGAATCTCAAAAGCAAGTGGATTCATTTACCTCAAATAAAGAGAGAACTGACTACTCTGGAGGGAAGCTCAGTTACTCAAGAAACATTCCAAACACTTAAGAGACAAACATGTAGGAAACACTTTGACCTGCCTTTGCAGCACAGGTGAGTAAATCATGACCAATGGTCATATGTAAATTAAAACCTTACATCATCTCCCAAACTGGAAGCAAACAAACCAAGAAATGGAAATAATCTCACGTAATTTTTTTTTTCCAGTACTGGGAAACTAAAACACATTCTACTAGTCCTTTCTCCCAATTTTGTAAAATTTTAAGACAAGGTCTCCCTAAATTATCAAGCCTAGCCCAAGAAACCTCAACCTCTCAAATTGCTTGGATTACAGGAATGTGCTTTGCACCATTTATCTCACATTAAGTTTTAACATATGTTACCAGCTCACAATACCAAAATTAAATGTACGAAAAGAAATGCCTAAATAGACACTAAGAAGTTTTATATTACAATCTTTCCATATTGACAAAAAGAAGAGGAAACCCTTTGGGGAAAAATAATAATAATAACCAGATGAAACAAACATATTCAAAGTTGAAAGACTATTTTTTCTTCAATGGAAGTGAAATTTATTTTTCTTTTTAACAACTTTTGGGGGAAAGATGCATTATTTGTACAAATTTCCTTTATTTCCCTTTTATTGGAAATACTGGGGATTGAATCAGGAGAACTCTATCACTGAAACATTGAGACACAGTATCTCTAAATTGCAAAGGATGGTGTCAAATGTGTGATCCTCCTGCCTTAGCCTACCAAGCTACTGGATTACAGTTATGCACCACCACTCCCAGCTTGTTCTAGTTAAACATTGGAATGACTATTTCAAATTCTTCCATATCTTAGAAAATTTAATTGTGAGAAATAAGCCTTAGGGCCCTTACTGTAAAACTAACATAAATGAATCAATACTACAGCAGAGGCAATACATGCTGACATAGGATCTACAGTTCAATATAGATAAGGGCCAAGGTGAAATGAAAATGAGAAAATTAATAGAGAAGCACTGCTAAAAAAGCATCCAAAGCATGAGTTTGATCAATATTTTACTCAGTACCCAAGAATATATTAGGTCAATACCTAAGTAATTACTTAATTTCTCTCAATGTAGGTTTATCTGTAAAACTTTGAAAAAGTTCTTACTAAACCCCAAGAATCCCTGAGGACACATGATTATAAATCCATGTAATAATAATCCTGTACTAAGTCCTTATACAATGAACTTGGACAATACTAGAATGTGCTTAGCAAAATTTTGATAGAGGCCTCTCAATTTTACTTAGTAACACAATTATTTGTTTTGTTTGGTACCAGAGACTGAACACAGGGGCACTTAACCACTGAGCCACATCCTTTTTATTTTTGGGAGGTACTGGGGATGGAAGGCAGGGACACTCAACCACTGAGCCACATCCCCAGCCCTATTTTGTATTCCATTTAGAGACAGGTCTCAATGAGTTGTTTAGCTTTTAACTGGCTTTTAACTCCCAATCCTCCTGCCTCAACCTCCCAAACCCAGCAGCAGGAATTACAGGCACACCTGTAGAGCAGCTGACTGGGGCTATGCGGCAGGCTGTAGCCAAATAAAGTGAAGCTAACTGGAACTGAACCAGTGGTCATTTTGCAAGGACACTTGAACTTTGAAGCACTTTGTAAATGGCTGATTATTTCTAATACCCCTATTAAGATTCAGTATTGAGTCACCCAAGTTTCATTGCAAACTATGTCACCTTAAAACAAGAAAGGTACAAGACAGTTTTCTGGCTTAAAAAAACTCCCTAATGTAGTCCAAAGTTTCTAAGGGTAAAAACAAAGGGGGGAGGGGATGGGAGAGGGGCCAAAGTAATAAAACTGCAAGAGTTTCTCAGAACAGCTAACCTGCCAAAGTTAAGTTGGAATAATAACTTCAGATGATACCAGTGACTTTGAACCACAGCCACCGGTTAGAATCTTAGGCTTTAAAGCTCACCAAATTCAAAACTGTATAAGTGAGACTTTAAGTTATGGGCTTATGGTCTCATTATAATAATGGCAAACTCATACTCTACTATGTATCAGATACAGTACTAAGTGGTTTGCACTTATTTCCTCCTTTAACCCTAACAAAAAACCTGAAACAGTGAGATCAAGTAATTTGCCCCAGGTTAGGCATCAATTAAGTGACAAAGTCAGAATTTACCCAAGCAGTCTGGCTTCAGAAACTATTTTCCTAAACCACCAGGCTCCATTGCTTCTCTATATAGTGTGAACCAGTTCAAGGCTCTTCCAACACAGTAGGGTTGAGAAGTCCAATGTGAGAAATTATTCCTCCATAGTCCTTTTTCCCAATTCCACCAGCACAAATAAACTGCAAGCCCATGACTAAAAAGTTCCTCCTGTCTGCAACCTTAGGTGTTCTAAGTTTTATAGATAGATAGATCTATATCTATATCTATATCTATATCTATACCTATACCTATACCTATATATCTCCTAGATTAGAAAACTCACAGATGCAGCGGCCAATCTGGAAAGAACCGTTTCTTATTGCTTAAAAGACTTTAGACAACCAGTACTTTTTCTGAGAACAACAAATAGCTTTTATACTTTATGACACCTAAAGTGATGAAACTGAGCTAAAAACAGAATGGTCGTGTTTTCTTCCCCCAGCTATCCCTAATTTATTCGGGGAGAAGAGAGACTATTTATGAACGCGAACCAATATAGTAAGTAGGTGAAAAGAAAACTGGAGTTAGGGGTTTTACTCCACCTCTCCAAAGTTGAGGAGCTTAGACTCGGGCCCCCTGTGTTGAAACTTACAATCAGCATTATACACAATTTCTGTCCTAGCCAAATTCCGTGCCTCCCAGGCTTCAGAGAGGCTGCTACCTGGCGTTTGGAGGCATCTCCCCCACTGCAGGAGAGGAGAGGGCATCCCCAGGAGGCGGCAGCCCCTCGCCAGGGGCCCTGCAACAGGGGGTGCCCAAAGTCAGTGGGAGCTTCCCCACCATCTCAGAGGAGGGCAAACTCTGAGGCGGCTTTCCTGGAGCCTCTTTAAACTGAGGGCCTGCGGGTGGCCCTCAGCTTCTGTGACTGTCACTGCTAAGACTGCCCCCTGGCATCAAGGGTCTACCTGAACTCTGGGGACTGTACCCGACGACTGAGGCAAAGGCACCCACCGTGGACACAACCCTGTGAGCCACTTACCAAGTTGAGAGGTGCTTCCATTACTTCCAACGCGTGAGCAGCGTTGCCAGTACACGTAGAAGGAAGTAGAAAAAGAACACGAGGAAGCCTTGGCGACAGCCACCCCTCAGAGAGCCCAGAGAGATTGTGGTAGGCGCAAAAGAAGAAACCACCCTACCACTTCCTTTTCCAGTGCCTGGGGCTGACCCCTGAGCGTTGCTGTGGCCACATCGACTTCTGACGTCACTTGCCGGGGGCTGGTTCAAGGTGGGAGTGAGGACGATGAGTAGGTGGGGCTCACAGAAGGCGGGGCATCGGCTGATGTCTGCTTCAAGAGTTTTGTTTTTTCCCATGAAATATCTTCTGAAAGAGTAGTCAGATGTTTTGTGAGTAGGTGCAGGCTTTTAGTACCTTAAGATGGCTATCTTCCAATATTGACTTCTCTCATTTCCTTCTCGCCTGACTTTTTTTGAAATTCACTCTGCTTAGCTACATCCTCTCTTGCACTTGTGTACCCACCTTTATCCTTGTACCTGTTGATGTTTTTCAAAAAGTAGATCTGAGGGCTGTGGTTGTAGCCCAGTGGTAAAGTGCTTGCCTAGCACATCTGAGGCACTGGGTTCAATCCTCAGCCCCACAAAAAAAATAAGTAAATAAATAAAATAAAGGTATTGTGTCCATATACAACTTAAAAAAGCAAATTTGAGCAAAGTTAAACCATATACTGAACTGGGCCATGATGGGAGTTAATGTGAATTATTCAGCAGGGCTCTGCCTTGAAGTTGAACACAAACCAATAAAATAGTATGTGTTACAAATAGACAAGTATAATGATGCATTTAACAATTATATTCTAAGCCATGGTGTTACCGGTGTTTACCGGTGATGAGTCCTTGCTTCCCCAATGTTGAAGTATAACACCAGAGAAGCATGCTGAGGCAAGGTTAGGGGAAAGTAAAAGCTTTATTAAAGGACAGAAGAAAAGACTTCTCCTGGAGGAAGAAGGAGGACCCAAGAGGTGGAATCCATGGAAGGGAGAATGTGTTACCCTTTTATAGCTAAGGTCTTTTTTTTAACTTTCCCACATTCCTGTCTTCTGTTCTGTTACCTTTCAGTGATGGAATGTAAGTGGGAAAGCCCAAAGTGTGGGGCACAGGTGGGCCAAAGGAGTATTCTGGGCAGGAAAGACCTTTGGATTAGCATCTCCAAGTTTGCTGGGAGCTGTTTCATTAACATTTATTGGGGATCCGCTCTGGGCCTTGGGGGACATTAACATTCCAAGAGTTGTTCTGCTTTTCTCTGACTCCATTCTCAATGTGGCCTTCATTTTGGATTTTACTCGATATTAGACCTGATTTACCTAACTACACTGACTACCTATCTTTAAATCAGTCTTCAATGGCACAAAACTATGTCATGAAATCCACTGACAAAAGTGATTTATGCTGCAAAGATGGACCAGAGCTGTGATGGAGAATAACCAAGATGCAGTTGGGTGGTGAAGGAAATTTTCCCAGGGGTGTGCGATTTTTCAGATGGAACCTTTAAAGAGCCAGCTAAGCAAAGAGCCTTTCAAGGAAAGAAAATGTACTGAAACTCTAAGCTTAAAAAAAAGAAGAGAAAGAAAGAAAGAAAGAAAGAAAGAAAGAAAGAAAGAAAGAAACAGACAAAAAGAAAAACAAAGGCTGCAGCATCTTTATTATGGTGGAGACAGGCAAAAGAAGATGTCAAAAGTAGTGGGAAAATGCAGCCAGGCATGATGATAAATGCTTATAAACTCAGCTACTTCAGAGGCTGTGGCAGAAGAAAGACAAGTTCAAGGCCAGTCTGGGCAATTTTAGCAAGACCCTGTCACAAAAAGGGCAAGGGAAGTAGCTTAGTGCTAAAGAGTAGGTTAATGCAAGAAAGAACATGAATGGCCTTAAGTACCATCTCTCTTTTTCTTTCTTTCTTTCTTTAAATCAAGGGTTGAACCCAAGGGTGTTTAACTACTGAGTTATATCCCCAGCCCTTTTATTTTTTATTTTGACACAAGGCATCACTAGGTTGCATACAGCCTCACTAAATTGCTAAAGCTGGGGGCTGGGGATGTGGCTCAAGTGGTAGCACACTCACCTGGCATGCGTGAGGTCTGGGTTCGATCCTCAGAACCACATACAAACAAAGATGTTGTGTCCGCTGAAAACTAATAAATAAGTATTAAAAAAATTCTCTCTAAAAAAAAGTAAAATAAATTGCTAAAGCTGGCTTCAATTATGTGATTCCCCTCCCTCGACCTCCCAAGCTGCTGGGATTACAGGCATGTGTCACTGTAGCTGGCTTTTAAGTACAATTTTAATGCATAATGAAGCATTTAGATTTTATTCCAAAGTGCATTGGAAAATGAGTGAAAGTGTTTTTCTTCTCCTTGTTTTGTTTTGTTTTTCTGCAGTGCTACTACTGAGTCTCAAAGGAGAAGCACCTAAATGGAGAGGTGGGACATACTTGTGACGATTGAGACACACAGTAGTCTAATTGTTCCCTTCATGCTTTGCTGCTCTGCCATTGAAGGCTTATTTTTAAATGGACATTTTTTTTAATCCCAAATCTTGGAAAAAACAGGATTGCCCTTCTTCCACATCCTAAACCCAGTTATCAATTCTTGAGCACACATCTATCTCAGGAATAAAGTAATTCAGATTTTGGGAGTTGGATCCAGAAGATCTAAGTTAAGATCTAAGTTAAGATCCAGTTAATCTCCCAAATTAACAAGTGAATTATGACCCCTATTAGGACACATCTAGAATGTACCCTTTGAATCACCTTCAAAAATCGTCTGTTCCCACTGATTGGTAGAATCACAGACTCTGGAGACAGAAGTTACCTGTGTTTTTACTTTTCTAACAAAGCAATAAAATTTATTTTTTCCTTTTTTTCCTCTAAAACCATGACTCATTATTCTGTTGGCAACAGGGGCAAGAAGCAAATTTTTGGTAACAGAAGAATGTCAAAGTTGAGGCAGCCTCAATAATTTAGGGAGACCTTCAACAACTTAGTGAGACCTAGTCTTCAAATTAAAAAAATAAAATGAAAATAAAAAATTCTGGGGATGCAACTTAGTGGTAAAGCACCCCTGGGTTCAATCCCCAGTACTGGAGGTTTGGGGGGGGGGTTGGGGGAGGAGAGTGAGAAAGAGAGCACTCAAGAACTTCTAGAATGCAGGAAACACCCATGAACATTTGACATGCAAAACAGGAAATACTTGGGCAACCCATCCATGCCCTTGACCCAGGTCCTTGCCTGCAAAAAGTAACAGGACACCAGGGAAATAAGCTAGTGCTAGAAAAACTGGTGTGAAATTGTGTAACAGCTCTGTCTTCTGTCTTCAGCCCTTAGCTATTGCAACCAATGGGTTGCTGTTTCTCCCTCCAAAAATGCCTTGCATTCTCCCTTGGATATCTATCTGATTTTTTAAATAAATTTTTGTCTCTGATTGGCATGCACTGATTTTTTTTTTCATTCTTGTATGCCAAGGACACCACTTGTTCTGAGTCTAGTTCCCCTTTCTGGGACCTCCTCTAATGACAGAGCCCCTCTTTTTATTTTAGGTTCCTAGAATCAACTTAGAACATTATTAATATTGAACAGATCCTGCCCAGAAGCTATTTGTAAGTGTTCTTTTCTGTCACTTTAACCTTTCAAAATGTGCTCCATTGAAACAGTGGTCCATATTGTGCTTTGAACATAACCCTGACTGCTCTAGCACTGTAACATATATGTAAAACAGACCTGTTTCTTTGTTTTCCTCTCTCCCA